>NC_138369.1:84141999-84173888 GCF_054177405.1 Leptonychotes weddellii
AATTTTTTTTTTTTTAAGATTTTTTATTTATTTGCGAGAGAGAGAATGAGAGACAGAGAGCATGAGAGGGAGGAGGGTCAGAGGGAGAAGCAGACTCCCTGCTGAGCAGGGAGCCTGATGTGGGACTCGATCCCGGGACTCCAGGATCATGACCTGAGCCGAAGGCAGTCGCTTAACCAACTGAGCCACCCAGGTGCCCGTGAATGCGTTTTTAAAATTGGCATTGTATACTGCTATTTCTTTTTCCCCTCTGAGGAGGTCATTAGTCATGCTGTTTCCTCCTAGTAAACTTATATTGACATTGACTATTCTGTTTTAGGCACATGTTCTGTAGATGCAGAGGAAGATTTAGAATGTGTACTAGTCAAGCAGCTCAGAAATTACTCTCTCACAGATGAGTGAGCACCAATACAGATAGCTTAGTGATCAGCCTTATATTTCCATAGTAGTAATTTGCCACGGAGACAGTCCAGCATACTATTTTCCCTGTATCTAAAAAAAAGATATTAGTTTTTCTTAACAGGATTCATTCTTTTTGCAGTGGCTGAAATTAAAAAAAAAAAAATCTCCATAAAAGCCAGTTAATACAGTTATAAATATATTGGTTCACAATGGGAAAATAGGATTCCATTTCAAATCCCTCCCCTGCCGAAAAACAAGGCATATTTTGATTCAAATTTGTTGAACTTAGATTTGGCTTACTTCAAGCGTATGTGTGTGTATGGATATGTGAGTGTAATATGACACATGTATATGTCCATTCATTAATGTGCTTTTAACTCACTGTTCTCATTGTCCGGGTATATAAAAGAATCAGAAAAGTAAACTCCTTGAAGGATATTTTTGTTTTTAAGAATATGCTAGAGCTGCAACTAGAAAATGTGTGTACCCTATGCAGCAGTCAGAAAACATATCTGTAGACAGGACAGTAATGAGTTTTCGGATAGTGGAGTGACTGAGTAGAAATTGATGAGAAAGCCACTGAAACATAATATCTGTTTCTAGAAGAAAAACAATAAATAACATAGGAAGGATGAATGGATGAAAAGCTTGAGGAAAGCCCCTGTGAGCCAAAGAATGGGGAAGAAAGACATCCTTTACCATGTAGTAGACATTGAGAAATCAGATATCTATATTTAATAATTCTTTACAAAAATAATATATGCAGAAATGTGTTCAAACAGTATACCTAATCTAACAAAACTAGTCTGATAGTTACATAGGAGTTGGGCATTTACAGTAAGATCAGTGTTACCATATTTAACAAATAAGTTACTGTGAAGGGAGTAGAAATAATTATGAAGGAGTTTGTGTAGATTATTTTATATTTATATTTAATTCCATTTAGTGTGCATAATTTAGACATCATGCCTCACTTGTAAGTTTTTTAAATGGATTGACTATTTTGCATTTATAACATACTTTTGAATGACAAGTTGTTACTGTCCTTATTTGAAAGTCAAGAGAGCTGAAATGTCAAGAGAACTGACCTCGTAACATTTTAACAGATTCCAACCAAAATCCTTGTTTTGGATTTTTGGGGGCACCTTGTCTCAGCTTTGAGTAGCAGTTGGAAAGAGTGTTGCCCCCATCTTCGTAGTTTATCCAGATTGTTTTTCTTTTTTGTAAATTAATGACAACACCTACAAATAATTTTTTTCAGTTTTTCTTTAAAATTATAGTTAGGCTTTTTAGTTTGGGGTGTGTGTGTGTGTGTGTGTGTCCTTTTTCAAGTTCTGTTATTAAAAATGCTTTTCGGGCACCTGGGTGGCTCAGTTGGTTAAGCGACTGCCTTCAGCTCAGGTCATGATCCTGGAGTCCCTGGATCGAGTCCCGCATCGGGCTCCCTGCTCTGCAGGGAGTCTGCTTCTCCCTCTGACCCTCCCCCCTCTCATGTGCTCTCTCTCATTCTCTCTCTCTCAAATAAATAAAATCTTTAAAAAAAAAATGCTTTTCTAGGGCATATTTAATGTAATAACTTTGCTAATGTGGTTGATTTTGTAAAGTATATCGAAACATTTGTGTATTGATTAGAAATGAATTTTCTTTCTTGTTTTTCATAATCCTGGTTATGTACTACATGCATATTAAATAACAATATATTTTTAAAAATTTATTACAATACACAAATATGTTTGACCACTCGAATGTTGATCATTGTACAGTGAACTATTTGAATAGCTTTTTGTTTGATGTTTTTAAAAGGATGTATTCATAAAATGTGAACCAAATATTTGGTTTGCAGTGAAGAGAGAAATAGTAAGAATGTCAAGTTATTTTAGTCGGTATGACAGTACATAAATAAAATGTGAAGGATGGTGGTAATAAGTAGATTTTCCACACAGCTAAACCACAGGCCCACGGCCTAACAAAGCTCTGTTTTTACTACACATCAGCATCTGAGGGTAAAAGAGGAGGAGGGGCTGGGACAAAGCAGCACTGATCCTACCCATCCTGGGATGATATCAGCTCATCTGCATAGCCATCTGAAAGTTTAGTACATATTGTTTCATCAGAAAGAACACACTGTGACATTTAATAATGAGTACCAAAGCAAAAGTTAAGCATTGAACAGATTTTTCTTTCCATTTGATTAAACGATGTTGAATTTTATTTTACTAGTATATTGGAAATATGTTTGTCATCTTTAGCTCCTTAATTTTCTGTCTATGCAAGGTGCATTCGTCTATTACAGCTGACATTCAAATCAGTAAATCTTACCCCATCAAACCCATTACTTCTTTTTTTAATTTAATTTTATTATATTATGTTAATCACCATACATTACATCATTAGTTTTTGATGTAGTGTTCCATGAAACCCATTACTTCATATACAATATGTTCCCATTACTATCCTGAAGTGTAATTCATAAATGTCTCCACACATAATTAAAATATGTATAATAACTTAATTGTAATACCTAAATATGTAATATAAAATAATATGGGAATAAAGGGAAAGTAGTTTATAAGTATTTGCATTTCAGTATCTAAATACTTGGGCATAGTTACACCTGAAGGCATAAAGAAGTAGGCTGATGCATGTCTGGATGTGTGTGTATGTGTCATCACTACAGATAGACAGCAGTAACGCGGACTGTTGTGACTCCGTAACATGGGAGCATTTCCACTGATGGTAAGAACTGTCCCACCCAAATGGTGGATCGTGCTTAGTAAAGCTCTGAACAAAACAATGTACAATCTTTTGATTTACATGTTAGTTGCATGGTTGGACATTTCAATGACATGGTTAGTGAATATTCACTTGGCAGTCTTCTAGGCCTAAAGAATAAGCTCAAAATTGTTTTATTTAATTGAAGCTAATGTAGAAGTCTTCAGGATAAAAAAAAAAAAAGTTTAAGTGTTCCTTTAGAAGTTTAGCAGACATCTGATAAGAAAGGTAACTTTTTAAAAAATGCTTTTTTGCTTTTTAAAGTTACTCCCAAGGACTAGCTTTTCAGGGTAATGCTCTGAAAAGAAAATTGGAAAATTTCCATGTTTAGTTTAGTAAGCCCAGTTTAAAAAAATATATTTAAAGGAAAAATTACATGTGCTCACTTCGGAAGCACATATACTAAAGGAAAAATTACAAGAAAAATTAGAAAGTACAAATATATTTGAAGTTTTAAGCTATTTTATATTGAACATTTGAACGATATAACGAAACACATGACAAATGTTTGTATGGAAGTTCCTCTTTTGCCCTTTTATGTCATTCTGTTTCTGCCATGGTTAGGTTTTGTTCAACAAAATAATGTCTTACAGGAAAATATCTTCTCCGCATTTTGACACTCAGTTAGTGGCTCAGAGCTGACTCTACAGCCAGGATACCTGAATCTGAGTCCCAGCACCTCCACTTGGGTGACCTTGAGTGAGTCACTTACCTCCATTTTCTCTTATACATTGCAAATAACAATAATACCTTCCTCACTAGATTGTTTTGAGAATTAAAGACTAAATGAATTCATACACAGGTAAAACGCTGAGAACAGTTAAGTACCACTGTTACTTCATTTTAGTCAATTTTGGAAGCTCCTCTAATAGAAGCGGCACTTAAAAAATAATGTATTTTGGGGCGCCTGGGTGGCTCAGTTGGTTAAGCGACTGCCTTCGGCTCGGGTCATGATCCTGGAGTCCCTGGATCGAGTCCCTGGATCGAGTCCCGCATCGGGCCCCCTGCTCGGCAGGGAGCCTGCTTCTGCCTCTGACCCTCCCCCCTCTCATGTGCTCTCTCTCTCTCATTCTCTCTGTCTCAAATAAATAAATAAAATCTTTAAAAAAAAAAATAATGTATTTTTAGTTATGGGGTAAAGCACTCTTAACTGTTCTCAATAAAAATTTTGTAAGAAAAAGTTAATTGTAAATACAGGTTACTTGTTGCACTGTGAGCTTTTGTGAAGAGTCATCAGTGAGGCTTTTAATGACTTGCCTGTCACATTTTTTCTAATCATGGGGTCAACATGATTTCCAGATTTTATATTAAGAAAAGGTTTTGTAAATATTGAGCTCTCACTTTAATTTTAGGTTTTCCATCTTAGTAGAAATATTTTACTGGCTGTTGCAGATAAGCATATGGGGTATATTTTTTTGATCACTTGATTTTGCAGGAAACCCATATAGCTTAGCAAATTTACCTTTCCTTAAGCCCTCAATTTTCATCTTCATAGCCTTTCAGAACAGTAGTAAGTTTTACAATCAGCCTGCTGCTTTCTCTTTTCTCTACACTCAATAAACCTGGGTCAGTGATCAGAACAGAACCTGCTTTTCCTAAGTGGGCTGCAAGCAGGCTTTCTCTGGGTGAATGTAGCTGTGGTATAGAATAGTAGAAAGACTGCAATTTAGGAGTCACTCAGCCTGGCTTGGAATCTTGAGTCTATCATTTACTACCTGTGTGATCCTGTACCAAGTTCTTAACGTCTCTGTCCCTATCTCCTCAACTAAAATGGGAACAACAATATTACCTACCTCATAGAGTTGCTATGAAGATTAAATGAGTTAATACATGTTAACTACCTGGAACAGTGCCTAAAATATAGTAAGCACTCAATAAATATTAGCCATTATTATAGATCAGTATTGCCACTGTCGATTTCTGCCTTCGAGAATGGCCTTGAGATGATTCTTGTAGGAATTAGGATGTTTGTGTGTACTCACAACCTGTGCACAACTGCCAATATGAGTTTTTAGGAGAATGGTTTTCAATTGTTTAAAAACCACCCCAAGGGCGCCTAGGTGGCTCAGATGGTTGAGCGTCTGCCTTCGGCTCAGGTCATGATCCCGGGGTCCTGGGATCGAGTCCCACATCGGGCTCCCTGCTCCTTGGGAGCCTGCTTCTCCCTCTGCCTCTCTCTCTCTGTCTCTCATGAATAAATAAATAAAAAATCTTTAAAAAAAAAAAAAACCACCCCAAGACAATCTGAAAAGCACATTCCCATCAGCAACAATGGGCTCTGCCACAGTGGTTTTCAAAGAAGTGTATGTGTATAAACCAGGCAGGGAGGAGAGTTAGAAAAAACAGCCCAGATGAAAATCTCAGTTAAAAGCTTTTGGAACTATTTCAGTACGGATAAAATGTTCTATGGCATTTGCATTTTATCCTAGCTTTTAAGGAGCTACCTACTAACTCAATTTATTAAGAATTATATGAGAAGTCCAACTAAATTATTTGTACCAAAATTGTATGTAATAAAATAATCAGAATTCTTGCCAGACCACCTGGGGTGAAATTTTATAAAGCAAAAAAATACATAGTATAGAACAAGCTTTGTGTGGTTGGTATAATACAATTGTCATCTAACTCTTTAGTGGTGATTCTTAGACCTTCCTTGTGAATTAACATCTGCTATACTAACTCCTGCTCTGCTTTTTCTACCTTTATAGAAATTATATGTTTAATAATAGAAATTTATTATTCACTGCTTGCCTCCTATATATGAGGCTCTGCCTTAATGGTAGAAAGAATTTGAATACAAGTAAGTTTCCTATCTTCAGAGACTGCAGGGTCCGTTAGGGAATGTTAGATTCACAATAGATTTGTAAAGTGTAATGTAATGAACCTTTAAGAGACACATAGTGCCTGGGAAGTCGAAGGGACAAACCACATTCACTTGCAGTATATAGAGTATATGATTACAAAGACCATCTCTTGTGTGGATTATGAAAATCCATTCCTACACTATTTAACAATATGTGGTATGTAGGTGCTCCATAGCATTTCTGGGGAAAGAAATGCTCTGTGTCCATGTGTCCCCTTGAAGTAAGTTGTTCCCGTAGCTTCCACTCCCTCACCTACCTACCTTGCCTTCAGCACTTTACATACTCTCATATTTGCCTGCTTTTAACCTTCTGTATAGGGCAGCGGGAGAAGGGGGCCTGCCCACTGACAAAAAAGCCTCCAAAGGAAGAAAATAACATTTAAAATAATTTCTTGAAGGGTATAGGTCTGTGCTATCCAATAATGTAGTCACTAGCCACATGTGGCTATTTACATTTGTATTTTTTTTTTTAAAGATTTTATTTATTTATTTATTTGAGAGAGAGAGAATGAGAAAGAGAGCACATGAGAGGGGAGAGGGTCAGAGGGAGAAGCAGACTCCCTGCCGAGCAGGGAGCCCGATGCGGGACTCGATCCAGGGACTCCAGGATCATGACCTGAGCCGAAGGCAGTCGCTTAACCAACTGAGCCACCCAGGCGCCCTACATTTGTATTTTAATTAAAATTTTAAATTTAGTTCCTTAGTCACATTAGCCACGTTACAGGTGTTCAATAGTCACATGCGGATAATGGCTTCCATATTGGATGTTCCAGAATAAAACATTTCCATCATGGAAGAAAGTTCTGTTGGACAGTGCTGGTGTACATCATGTGTTTTTAAGGCCTATTCTGTCAGAATATAGGAATCATGGAGTCATCAGTTATATCAAATTTAAGTGACCTTCCACCTTCCTTTTAAAGATTATCTTTGGAAACTAGAATGTTGAACATGAGCCTTATTTTACTAATTAAATCTTATCCTTGACAAAGAGAATTACATACTTTTAACTGGTCAGTTCACTACACTTAGGGAAAAAAATTAACCCAAATACAAAGATCCAAAATTATATTGAAACACCTCGGTTTAAAAAAGGATTGTTGACATAGTTTCCTGTTCTTTTTTTTTTTTTTTTTAAGTCTTTTTTTTTTTTTTTTAAAAGATTTTATTTATTTATTTGAGAGAGAGAGAATGAGAGAGAGCACATGAGAGGGGGGAGGGTCAGAGGGAGAAGCAGACTCCCTGCCGAGCAGGGAGCCCGATGCGGGACTCGATCCAGGGACTCCAGGATCATGACCTGAGCCGAAGGCAGTCGCTTAACCAACTGAGCCACCCAGGCACCCAGTTTCCTGTTCTTTATATTTTGTAAGAATTTCTTATGTTTTCAAAATGTCTTAATATTTGAAACTATAAATTTGAAACTGTGTAGCTGCTTTTGTATCCTTGATAGATTTATAGCAGTGGTTCTCAACCAGGTAATGATTTTGCCCTGCAGGGGACATTGGGCAATGTCTGGAGACATTTGTGGTTGTCACAACTGATAGGAGTGCTGGGATCTATTGGGTAAGGGCCATGGATGCTGCTAAACATCCTACAGTACACAGGACAGCCCCCCACAATAAAGAATTATCAAGTCAAAAATGTCAGTAGCCCTGAGGTTGAGAAACCATGATTAACAGTAATTTATATACATTTTAATAATATTTTTGAGAAGTTAGAATTCCCTCTTAGAAACTTCCTGAAATATGGTCAGTAATGATAATAAAACTTACGTAACACTTACTAGGTACCAATTTATCCTCTAAGAGCTTTACATGTATTAACTCATTTAATCTTAACAAAACCCCCTTTCTGTTATCAACTCCTTTTATAGCTAAAGAAATGTAGACATTGAGAGACTGAGTAACCTGCTGCTATGGACTGAATTGTGTCGCCTTCCCCCAAATTCATATGTTGAAGTCCTAACCTTCAATGTGATTGTATTTGGAGGTAAGGCTTTCACCCAGGCACCCCTAAATTTCTGTTATTTAAGCCACTCAGTTGATGGCATTTTGTTATGGCAGCCTGAACTAAGGCATCTGCCTAAGGTTATAAAACCAGTAAATGGAAAGCAGGATATAAACCCAGGCAGTCTGGTTCTAGAATCCATGTTCTTCACTGCTAGCTTATACTGTATTAATAGAATACCTATTTGAACATATTTTATTCCAAGATTGCTTTTCTGAAGTTTGTCCACATACATCTGTTTTTAGTTCTGTAAAGTTACGCACAAACCTTTTCATTTATACTTGTATTTTAGAGCTGTATATTATATGTTTTCAACTATTGGCCAAGCCATTTCATTGTGTTCTATACCATTTCGTTGTGTTCTAGCATACTACTATCATATATGACCTAAATTCGAACATTCATACACTGAAAGCGTAGTTTATATTTGTTCTCAAAGAATAGAAGCATATGAAGAGATCATTGGTAAAAAAAAAAAATTAAAATGTCTGGTATATTTTTTCATAAATGCTAAAACAATATTAGAGCAGGTTATTAATAGATTTATCAATTTTTTTTAATTTGGTTCCTAGAGTAGATAATATGGTGAAAAATGTTAAGCCCCTTCTGCTTAAATAAAAGTATAATTATGTCTCAATACTTGGAGTTCCTAGGAAAACCAATTATATCCTTAATAAAGCCAGGCTCAACAGGAAGATATTGGAGCATAATACAAAGAGTTAATTTCATGTTTGGTATGATACCTTCTTTTAAACACTAGTGAATCAGCTGGCAGTACATTTTTCTTCCAATATCAGAAGACCTGACTACGCTGGTTTAATCAGCTAGTGGTTTATTGTCTCACACAACAAGAAGTCTAGGAAGATTAGGGTTAGTACAGTGATCAGTAATGCCCTCGGGAGCCACCCTCCTTCTTTCTAGTCTCAACGTCTTCAGCATGAAGCCTTGTTCTCTCCCTCGTGGTCCCAAGACGGCTACTATATTTTCAAGTCTCATATTCACCTTCTTGGGGAAAAGTGAGGGGCTAAAAGATTTCTTTTTCTTTAGTAAGAATGACTTTTACTTGGGAAAGGGTGCCCTCGCTGGTGTCTTTAGTCTATACCACATTGGTTAGAATTACATCCCAGAGCCACTTCTAGATGCAAAAGAAATAAGAGGTGAAGTATTTGGCTTTCCAGCTTTTATTTTTTATTTTTTAGAGGAGGTGGAGTGGGGGGTGGAGAGGCAGAGGGAGAGGGAGAATCTTAAGCAGGCTCCATACCCAGCACAGAGCCTTACACAGGGTTCCATCTCACAACCCTGAGATCATGACCTGAGCCGAAAAATCAAGAGTTGGACGCTTAACCAACTGAGCCACCCAGGTGTCCCTGGCTTTCCAGCTTTTATAGTAGAGGAAGAAAAGGGGAACAATGATTGGAAATAGGTGGTGAATTAATCAACCTATATTATTGTCTGCCATTAGTATTAATGACTAACTTAGCAATTGTTAATACTTGGACAGGTGTTGCTACGTGTACTTCCCTGTCATAAACTCTTAGAATTGGAAGGGATCTTAACAGATCATTTTATCTCCGAAGCAACATCTTTGTGGCTACATTTTTTTAAATGCTGCCTTGTAAAGCAACTTTTCAATGAGCCTTTAGCATGTGTTCATTGTGACATAAATTTGGATAGTCGAATAAAATTATGTTTCAAAATATAACTCCATATGGAAAAAATTTGATGTTATATAGACTGTGACACTACTTTTAGATATTTCCCCCAACCCTAATTTTATGCTGAAGTTAGAGAGTAATTGTTCTTTGGGTTCTGAAACAGAACTGAAATAGCACATGGAGCCTTTTACAGATAAAATCATTGCTTCTACAATTGTCCTGGGAAATTTAAACTGTTTGGAAAGATCCAAATCTCATGCTTTTAGCCAGCTTATCTGATTTCTGCCATTGCTGCCTCGATGCCTGCACAGCATACAGCTTCTCCACTAAAGAACATGAGCAGTCAACAGATTACTGCCGGATGAGGCCATGTTCTCAACAAAAGCTTCAAGAGCTGGATAACGGGCAAAAGTATTGAAAAGATACTTCACAAAAGAAGACCTACAAATAGGCAGTTAGAACGTGAAAAGGAGCCTAGCCTAACATTTCTCATCAGAAATGCAAGTTAAAATTACAGCAAAATACCTCTACACAACCCCTAGAACAGCTCAAGTTAAAGAGACTGTTAACACCACGTCTCAGTGAGGATGTGGAGGCCCTGGAACTCTCATACATTGCTGACGGGAATGAAAACTGGAACAGCCAAACAGTAAGGCAGTATCATAAAAAGTTAAATATACATCTACCCTATGACCCCAGCAATTTTGTTTCTAGGTATTTGCCCAAGAGCAATGAAAACTTATGTCCACAAAAAGACATGGATGAATATTCAAAGCTGAATTTTTATATGTGTAACAGCTCAAACTGGAAACAACCCAAATGTCCATCAACAGAAGAATAGTGGTATATTCATAGAGTGGAATGCTACTCAGCAGTAAAAAAAAAAAAAAAAAAAAAGGAACAAACTGATACATGCAACAACATGAATGAGTCTCAAAACCTTATGTGGAACAAAAGAATCCAGACACAAAAGAGTACTTAGCTGTATGATTCTGTTTATACGAAGTTCAAGAACAGGCAAAATTAATCTACAGAAATCAGAATGGTTGCCTCTCACTGGGGATATTGACTAGAAAAGCTTCCAGTGGCCATGGCAATGTTGCATATATTGATTTGGGTGATGGTTACATGAGTGCATACAAAACTCATTGTTCTGTATATTTTATTCTATGTAAAATAAACCTGAATATTTTTTTTAAAAGACAGGGGGTTATTATTATTTGAGACCACAACCAACACCCTTTCATATTTGCCACTAAGTGGAAAATACAAGAAAATGCATTAATGGTTGTTCCATTTGTCTTATTGTTCAACTCTTCAAGAAAGCACTCAAATCAAAATAATTGTGTTTCTGATCTTGTTCTGGTCCCCTGTGGAGGTAATCTGAGAAAGCTCCTTGGAGTTCATTAGAAGTGTTTCATTTTCAAGAAGTTTATCAAAATGCAGAAGAAATCAGTAATGGAAGAGGTATTTTTTTAAAAGGGAAGATGTTTTATTCATCCCAGCTCTCTTCTAAAGTATTTTTCAGGGTTTTAAGTGTACAAAGTCTTAGAGCTGCTATCAGTCATAAGCTGGAAATTTTAGTGTACCCTGCAATTCCTCACTGAACTCTGAACACCGAACCGAACAACACCGACTCAGGATTTTTCTAACAATAGGCTTAGAACTTAAGGATAAAAGATATGGACTAGGGTCATTCCCATACCTTCTGCTTTCAAAAGCTCTTGACGGCCCTGAGGCTGTAGTGCTGGGTTTCTTTTGGACAGAGGGCCTGGAACTGAGGTCTTGCGAGTGAGCACACACAGACCCCTTGATAAAGCTTAGGAGTGCTGGAGCCCTCCCATCTCCACTGCAGCCCTGCTGTTAGGTCCTTAGGTGGATGCAAAGTAAAAGGAGTTACCCTTGAAGTCCTGGTGCAGCCCTAAAACCTGCATCTAACCACAAAAATGCCCCAGATCTTTCCAGCTCAGCTCAGACCACCCCTCTGCGAGCTCCACGCACATGGACCAGGTGGGAGGGTGCCCAAGTACTCTCCGTAAGACCTCCCACAACTCAGTGATCAGGTGGGTTCAGTAGTCTCAGCTCCAGCATCCTGCGTGCCCACACCAGGCCAACACCCCTCCCTGCCCCAAATCTCAGGGCCTGGCCACCACCACTGAGTTATTGAGCCATCAATCTCATCTTGCCTTTCATCCCTAGTTAGGTCCGAAAACACAAAAAATCCATACTTTCCAGGTCACCTCACATTCTCTCAAATCTAACCCCAAGTAGTTCTTTACATCCCCTTATATTCCTTCTTCTCCCACTCCTCCCAACTTCTGAAACTTCCTCTGTGCCCTCCGGTAGTTATACCAACAAAATTTTCTCCATCCTCATCCTTCTCTGAAAGTTCCCTTTGCTTTTTTTTTCAATTGAAATATAGTTGACACACAGTGTTACATTAGTTTCAGGTGTACAGCATAGTTATTCGACAAGTCTCTACATTATGCTATGCTCACCACAAGTGTAGCTACCATCTGTCACCATACATGATATCATGGACTACATTCCCTAATTCGTACCTTTTATCCCCATGATTTACTGATTTGATAACTGGAAGCCTGTATCTGCCACTCCCCTTCACCTATTTTGCCCAGTGCTCCACCCCAGTCCCCTCTGGCCACCACCAGTTTGTTCTTTATAGGAGTTTGCTTCTGCCTCTTGTTTCTTTGTTTATTCATGCATTTTATTTTTTAGATTTCACAAACAAGTGAAATCAAATAGTATTTGTCCTTCTCTGTCTGACTTTCAATTAAGATCCATCCATGTTGTCACAAATGGCAAGATCGCATTCCTTTTTATGGCTGAGTAATATTCTACTATATATAAATACCACATCTTCTTTATCCATTCATCTGTTGATGGACATTTCAGTTGCTTCCCTATCTTGGCTATTGTAAATAATGCTGCAGTAGGGTTGCATGTATCTTTTTGAGTTAGTGTTTGCATTTTCTTTGGGTAAATACCCAGTAGTGGGATTGTTGTCATATGGTAATTCTATTTTTAATTTTTTGAGGACAGATGGCCTGGAACTGAGGTCTTGTGAGTGACTATAGACAGACCCCTTGATAAAGTTTAGGTGTGCTGATGTATGTAGTCCCAGTAGTTCATTTTGCTTTTGTTTCCCTTGCCTGAGAAGGCATATGTAGAAAAATGTTGCTATGGCTGATGTCAAAGAAATTACTGCCTATATTTTTTTCTAGGAGTTTTATGATTTCAGGTCTCACATTTAGGTCTGTAATCCATCTTGAGTTTATTTTTGTGTATGATGTAAGAAAGTGCTTCAGTTTCATTTTTGGCACATAGCTGTTCAGTTTTCCCAGTACCATTTATTGAAGAGACTGTCTTTTCCTAATTGTATATTCTTTAAAAAAAATTATTTATTTATTTATTTATTTGAGACAGAGAGAGCATGAGCTGGGGGAGGGGCAGCAGGAAAGAGACAAGCAGACTCCCTGCTGAGCATGGAACCCAATGTGGGGCTCAATCCCAGGACCCCAAGATCATGACCTGAGCTGAAGTCAGACACTCAAACCACTGAGCCACCCAGGCACCCCCCTAATTGTATATTCTTGCCTCCTTTGTCAAAGATTGATTGACCATATGATTATGGGTTCATTTCTGGGCTCTCTATTCTGTTCCATTAATCTTGTGTGTCCATTTTTGTGCCAACACCATACTGTTTTAATTATTGCAGTTTTGTAGTATACCTTGACATCTGGCATTGTGATACCTCCAGCTTTATTCTTTTTCAAGATTGCTTTAGCTATTCATGGCCTTTTGTGTTTACATACAAATTTTGCTATTATTTGTTCTAGTTCATGAAAAATGCTTTGGGGGAAAAATGCTTTTGGTATTTTGATAGGGATTGCACTGAATCTGTATGTTGTTTTGGGTAGTATAGGCATTTTAGCAATATTAATTCTTCCAATCTATGAGCATGGAACATATTTCCATTTGTTTGTGTTGTCTTCAATTTCTTTCACCAATGTTTTATAGTTTTCAGGGAACCAATCTTTCACCTCCTTGGTTAAGTTTATTCCTAGGTATTTCATCCTTTTTGGAGCAATTGTTAATGGAAGTACTTTCTTAATTTTTCTTTCTGCCACTTTGTTATTAGTGTATAGAAACACAGCCGATTTCTGTGTATTAATCTTGTGTCCTGCAACTTTGCTGAATTCATTTATGAGTTCTCATAGTTGCTTTGTGGCATCTTGAGGGTTTTCTATGTATAGTATCATGTTATCTGCAAATAGTGACAGTTTAACTTCTTCCTTGCCAATATGCCAATATGGATGCCTTTTATTCCTTTTTTTGTTTGTTTGTTTGATTACTATGGCTAGGACCTCCAGTATTACGTTGAATGAAAGTAGGGAGAGTGGAATCCTTGTCTTGCTCCCAATCTTAAAGGAAAAGCTCTCAGTTTCTCACCATTGATGTTAGCTGTGTGTTTCTTTCTTTTTTTTTTTTTTTTGAAGATTTTATTTATTTATTTGACAGAGAGACAGCGAGAGCAGGAACACAAGCAGGGGGAGTAGGAGAGGGAGAAGCAGGCTTCCTGCCAAGCAGGGAGCCCGATGGGGGGCTCGATCCCAGGACCCTGGGATCATGACCTGAGCCTAAGGCAGACGCTTAACGACAGAGCCACCCAGGCGCCCCAAGCTGTGTGTTTCTTATATGGCCTTTATTTGTTGAGGTTCATTCCCTCTAAACCTAGTATGTTGAGTTTTTATCGTGAACAGATGTTGAATTTTGTCAAATGCTTTTCTGCATCTATTGAGATCATCATATGATTTTTATCCTTCATTGTGATGAAGTGGTGTATCGTGTTGATTGATTTGTGAATATTGAACTGTACTTACATCTCCAGAATATAATCCCACTTGATGGTGGTGATCCTTCCAATATATTGTTAAATGAGGTTTGCTACTATTTTGAGGATTTTTGCATCTATGTTCATCAGGGATATTGGCTTATAATTTTCTTTTCTTTTTTTAGTGTCCATGTCTGGTTTTGGTATCATGGTAATGCTGGCCTCTTTAGAATGTATTTGGACATGTATCATATGATCTCACTGATCTGAGAAATTCTTAATCTCAGGACACAAACTGAGGGTTGCTGGAGTGGTGGGGGGTGGCAGGGATGGGGTAGCTCGGTGATAGACACTGGGGAGGGTATGTGCTATGGTGAGCGCTGGGAATTGTGTAAGGCTGATGAATCACAGACCTGTACCTCTGAAATAAATAATACATTATATGTTAAAAAAAAAAAAAGAAGAAGAAGAAGAAGATAGCAGGAAGGGAAAAATGAAGGGGGGGAAATCGGAGGGGGAGACGAACCATGAGAGACTATGGACTCTGAGAAACAAACTGGGGGTTCTGGAGGGAAGGGGGGTGGGGGATGGGTTAGCCTGGTGATGGGTATTAAAGAGGGCACGTACTGCATGGAGCACTGGGTGTTATACGCAAACAATGAATCATGGAACACTACATCAAAAACTAATGATGTAATGTATGGTGATTAACATAACAATAAAATTTAAAAAATAAATAATAAATAAATAAATAAAACGCCTAAAAAAAAAAAGAATGTATTTGGGAGCTTTCCTTCCTCTTGTATTTTTTTTGAATAGTTTGAGGAGAAAAGGCATGGACTCTTCTTAGTATTTGGTTGAATTCCCCTGTGAATCTGTCTGGTCCTGGACTTTTGTTTGTTGGTCGCTTTTTGATTACTGATTCAATTTTGTTATTACTGGTTGGTCTGTTCAGATTTTCTTTCTTCCTGATTCAGGTTTGGAAGATTTTATGTTCCTAGAAATTTATCTGTTTCTTCTTGTTGTCCAATTTGTTGGCATATACATTCTTTGTAGTAGTCTCTTATAAACCTTGGTATTTCTGTGGTGTCAGTTGTTACTTCTCTTTCATTTCTGATTTTATGTATAGGGGTCCTCTCTCTTTTTTTCTTGATGAATCTGGCTAAAGGTTTACCTATTTTTGTTTATCTTTTCAAAGAATTAGCTCTTGGTTTCATCCATCACTTTCTTATTCTCACTGAAACCTGTCCCTCCTTTGAGGACACGGCTTCTTCTGCAACCTTCCTGCTCCCTCCTATCACTGAAGCTGGCAATGGGCAAGACACCTTCATTTCTTTCTGTTGCTGCTTCCCTCCCTGAAAACATCCAGCTCTGACTCTCAGGTCATTAGACCACCACTCACCACAGTCTTCCTGTGGGCCCAGTCACTCTCCTTTGTTCTTTGAAGATGCTAGCCCCGCTCTCTGTCAGTTCGTCCATCACTTCCCTTTGGGTAATTCTTGGTGATTTCAATATTCACATGGATGATGCTTCTAGTACCCTGGTTTCTAAATTCCCTGACCTCCTCTCCTCCAGCAATCTTATCTCCCCCCCGCCCCCCCCCCCGCCACTCCCACCTTGGCTACTCACTCCAGTGATAATACCCTTGAGCAAAATTCCTCAGGAGACTAGCTTATACTGACCCCATGCCTCCAGTTTACCTTCTTCCATTCGCTACTGAACATACTAATAAAGGTTTCATCATACCACACCATTGAAACTGCTCTTGTCCAGCTCCCTAGTGACCTCCAAATTGCCAAATCTTTTCTGAGTCTCAATATTTTATTAAAATAGCACGTCTAACCAGTTAACCAATAATACATTAACTGTCTCTCCCTGGCAACCCCCCACCCCCAGAATATGCAGCACAACACCGAGTGACTTCAAATATCCTTGATCATGAAAACTCACAGAAATATAATCATGTTATGTCATGAGAACTCACAGAAATATAACGATGTTATGTGGTTCAACACTCTGATGGCCTCCCGTTGTTCTTAGGACAGAGACCAAATCCTTAAAAGGATGGTTTGACTCCTGGCTGTCCCTGCAGCCTCGTCTGGTACCACATATCTTCCCCCTCATTCACCATACTCCACTGGTCTTTGGCATTGAATTGGCTGCTCCCGCTTCTGGAAATGTTCCTCCCCTCCCTCCCTTTCCTTCAGAACAACACTCAGCCCTCCCTGACCTGCCTGGCCGATTCCCCTGCCATGCCTGGTCATGGTATCACATAACCCCTGCTGAATCACCTGACACAAATGGAAAATCACACGTTTAATTTTGTCTTCCTCACTAGATGACAAGTTCCATGAGGGCAGGGACCACATCTGCTTTGGCTCCCCACTGTGGCCAGAGCCCCAGCACAATGCCAGGCCTGTAGGTGACCCCAATAAAGACATGTTGAAGAGAAGAACAAAGAAGGCAAGTGGCAGGGCTCTCATTCATCATTGTACCCGCAGGCCCTGGTTGTGATCTCTGATGCACAGGAGGTGCTCACTCAGTGTTCTGAGTGAATGAATACATGTGTGAATGTTTTCACATAGCCCTTGGCCAGGAGGAAGTAGTAACATACCCAAGTTATAAACGATTTTAGGATAAGCTAAACTGGGTTGGGTAATAAAAAAAACCCCTACATGTCAAGGCTTAACACATAGGTTTGTTTCTGGATAATAGATCATATTAAAGAATATTGGTAATTGTATTAAGGGTGAGAATGGCACAATCATTACACTGATCACTGGCCTATTTGCTCACAGATACTTTCTCTGACTTTGCCCTTTTCTGATCTGTATCCCTGGGGGCTCACCTCCCATCCTCCCTTGCTGTAGTAGCCTGCTCTGGCTGCCACAGCAAACTACCATAGACTGGGTGGCTTACACAACAGAAATTTATTTTCTCACAGTTCTGGAGGCTGGAAGTTCAAGATCAGGGTGCCAGCATAGTTGGGTTCTGAAGAGAGCACTCTTCCTGGTTTGGAGTCTCCCTTTTTGCTGGGTCCTCACATGGCAGGTGTGGGGGTAGTGGAGAGAGATCTTCCCCTCCTTATAAGGCCATCAGTTCTATAGGGCCCCACTCTTATGATCTCATTTGACCTTAATTCCCTCATAACAGCCCCATCTCCAGATACAGTGGCATTGAGGGTTAAGGTTTCAACATACGAATTTGGAGGCACGCCGTTCAGCCCGTTAGCACTTGCCTCCCGGCTTCTGGCCAGATTCTGCCGATGACGACAGGATACTAGGGTTTCTCTCCTGTCTCTCTCAGGTTCAGGTGGCATCTCTGGTGGCATCTTCTCTGACATCTCAGCTCCCACTGGACAAATTCTGCCTCCCTGGCCCCAGCTTCTACCGCACAGCCCCTGTATTACTTTCCTATGATTTCTGTAATGAATTACCACAAACTGGGTGCTTTTCAACGAGTGAAGTTTATTCTCTCACAGTTCAGAAGACCAGAAGTCCAAAAGCAAGGTGTCAGCAGGGTTGGGTCCTTCTGCAGGCTCTGAGGGAGAGTCCGTTCCACGTCTCTCTCCTAACTTCTGGTGGTCGTTGGTAATCTTTGACATTCCTTGGCCTGTAAATGCATCCCTCCAATCTCTGCTTCCATCTTTATATTGCCTAGTCTCTGTGTGTCTCTTTATCCACATCTCTCTCTTTTCTTATAAAGATACCAGTTATTTACCCACCCACCCCCAATCTAGTATAACCTCATCTTAACTTGATTACATCTGCAAAGTCCCTTTTCCCAAATAAGGTACATTCACGGGTACCGGGGTTTAGGACTTGAACATATCATTCAACCCACTACAGCCCATCATGGTTCTGTGGGTCATTACTGGAAATGTTCCTCCCCTCCCTCCCTGTCCTTCAGAACAACACTCAGCCCATTTGTGGTGGGCATTTGTGGCCCAAGGGCTCTAGTAACACACCTCATCTCCCCTTTGACCCTCCAGTCCTCAGGTTGGGAGCAGCTTTCTGCTAAGGGCTAATCTCTAAGCTGCTTCACCAACCCCTGCTTGTTATATTATATAAAATATAAATATATAATATGTATGTGTGTATATATGTATGTATACAAACATGTATACATATGTGGTATGTATAAATACCAAAGTATTTACAGATATAATGACATGGGATCTTCTTTAAAATAATCCAGCAGGAAAAAAAGGGGTGGTAGGAAGACCCCACTGTAAAATATGAACTTTGGGTGATTATGATGTGTCAGTATAGATTCATTAATTGTAACAAATGTACCACTTGGAAGGGGAGGGGGATGTTGATAGTGGGGGAGGCTGTGCATGTTGTGGGGCAGGGAGTATATGGAAAATCTCTGTACCTTCCTCTTAATTTTGCGTGAATCAAAAACTGATCTGAAAAAATTAAATTGTTAAAAAAAAAAAAAAAAGAGGGGCGCCTGGGTAGCTCAGTCGGTTAAGCGTCCAACTCTTGATTTTGGCTCAGGTCCTGATCTCAGGGTTGTGGGATTGCCCGCATCAGCCTCTGCCCTGGGTGTGGAGCCCGCTTAAGATTCTCTTTCCCTCTCCCTCTGCCCCTCACCCACCCTCATGCTCTCTCGCTCTCTTTCTCAAAAAAAAAAAAAAGAACAAACAATACAAGAGGGTGTTCGATGAAAGTGAAAGAAAATTGGCAAAATGCTAATAATGCCAATAATAAAGTTGGGTGATGAGTATGGGGAAGTTCGTTTTACTATTCTCTGTACTTTTATGTATGTTTGAGATTTTCCATAACAAAAGATCTCTAAAGATGGTGTGATAAAATTGTGATTTTCATCTCCTGTATGATTTTTATACTTAGTTCTCTGAAAATACCTTGTGTATCACTCCTTTCTAATTTCACTAAGAAAACTTCAGATGTCTCTAGAACTGTTGCAGAAAATCTAGCTGGACCACCCATTGGTCTTGCTATTCAGTATTTCAACAGAAAAGACAAAGTGCTTGAAGACTAATTTTTTGTGAGAAAACTCTATAACCACATTGAAACAGTAGTCTACAATTTATCTAGCTCCCTAGGTTCTCTGTTTAGTATTCAACAAATTTTATTTATTTATTTATTTATTTTTTAAGATTTTATTTATTTATTTGACATAGAGACACAGCGAAAGAGGGAACACAAGCAGGGGGAGTGGGAGAGGGAGAAGCAGGCTTCCCGCGGAGCAGGGAGCCCGATGTGGGACTTGATCCCAGGACCCTGGGATCATGACCCGAGCCGAAGGCAGATGCTGAACAACTGAGCCACCCAGACGCCCCCATTCAACAAATTTTAACCAATAAGATATCCTTGACTTCCTCAAATCATTAAAATATAAAGTGTGCTCAGCTGTTGTTGGAAGTATAAAGACTCTTCTGCTTTTCCTTCCAGTAGAGGGCTTCTACTAAAAGAAAAAAGCAAAATCTTTACTATGGAAAGATTTAAGTCAGAAGTTGAGGAATAATCTGGCTTCTTTGGGTATCCTAATGCTAACCTATTAATCTGCTTCAGAACTTACATTCAATGTACAAAAGATCTTGTTTCTGAGATCACACCATATCAAGTTGTATTATTTCATAATTCTCCGTCCTCCAATACATGTGCTATTGGGCCATGCAGAGAACTGTGGATTGTAAAAGAGGGTCATGTTCTTTCTAGAAACCCTGCTTTACTATTTTCTTTATCCTAGGATGTATTTTCAATGTTAAAAATCCTTAGAGAAACAAACCAAGCCTACCACATTACTAATTTAACCTAATTTTTATTTATGTTCTATGTGTTTCAAATGTCATATGACATCAGAGCATTTTAAAATTTAAGAACATACATATCAGGGACACCTGGGTGGCTCATATGGTTAAGCATCTGCCTTCGACTCAGGTCATGATCCCAGGGTCCTGGGATAGAGCCCCGCGTCAGGCTCCCTGCTCAGTGCAGAGCCTGCTTCTCTCTCTCCCTCTGCCATTCCCTCTGCTTGTGCTCTCTGGCTCTGTCTATCTCTCTGTCAAATAAATAAATAAAATCTTAAAAAAAAAATACATATCAGAAATAATGCTTTAAGCCACATGCTGCAAAATGTAATGGAAGACGTGGGTAAAGAGTTTTTTTTTTTCTTTTCTCTAGGTTACAAAATTAGTCATAAAAGATAGTAAAATATTTTCATTGTTTTCTCCATCATAAAAGTTTATTTTCCTTTCAAAATGAAGTATCTCCTCTTTTCACATGACAGAGTTTAATCTTCTGTGTTTATGGCAGAATGTCATAAATCATTTTGTTGCAGCGGTTTATTGTTAGACGTTGTGCTGTCACTTAACGAGTCTGTTCTCTCTGTCTTCCAGCTGCACCAGACCCCACAGCTTTCCAAGGTCACATGAAACCCTGGTTGGCTGCTCTACGCTAGATGAGCATTGCACACAGAAGCCCACCTTCTTCCGCATTGCTTAGGTCTCTCCTACCTCATCTCTGCATATCAGAAAAGCATAATTTTAGATTCAGTTTTGATGATAGTCATCATTTAAAAGCAAGTACAGTTCACTGTGCCAAGCATTATTTGGCATTTAATTCTCTAAAGAACCTACTCAAGAATCAACACTGATTATTTCTGTTTTCAGATAATGAGACCGAAGCTCAGAAAAGTTAAGTAATTTGCTGAATATCACACAGCCAGGACTCCCTAGAGCCGAGATGCAGCTCTCCCAAGCGGTGCTGGAGTTAGTGCTTGTACCCGTTGGGTCACATCTCCCAAGTTTTCTGGTACTTTTCCCCACTGGCACAGGGTATCCTGAATGTGCCCAGCATTTGGCTCTGCTTTTAAAGCTAAAGATACAGTGCTGTTCTTTAATTGGATCTACAGTTACTGTTTCATCAAGTTGGGAACAGCCCTGGACCCTAATTGTTAGTAATCACATAAAGTGTTCCATTTTAAACAGACCTTTTTTTTTTCACATGCGTAAAACTTAAAAATAATGATACTCTGTTTTAAATTGCCAGTAGGCAACATGTAGTCATTGTATAACTTTTAAACTTGGTGTTCAAATATTATCTAAATTGTGTTCTCATCAGTCAGATAATTTTTTTTTTTTTTAAAGATTTTTTATTTATGTACTTGACAGACAGAGACACAGCGAGAGAGGGAACCCAAGCAGGGGGAGTGGGAGAGGGAGAAGCAGGCTTCCTGAGGAGCAGGGAGCCCGATGCGGGGCTCTGTCCCAGGACCCTGGGATCATGACCTGAGCCGAAGGCAGACGCTCAACGACTGAGCCACCCAGGCGCCCGCAGTCAGATAATTTTTAGTGAATAAGAGAGTGAGTTTTGTTTTGTTTTTTTTACATAGATGGTCTATGGGATTCCTAATTAGAAAACAAACAAACCTAAGAACAATTTCTCTTGCTTAATGACAAAACTAGGTAAGGAAGGGTTAATTTTGTGTTGTCCAGTAAGGTAGCCACTGGACACATGTGTCTGCTGAGCATTTGAAATGTAGGTAATTTGAATTGAGATGTGTGGTAAGTGTCAAATACAAACATATTTTGAAAACTCAGGACGTAAAAAAGGATGTAAAATGTCTCATTAGCAACTTTTATATCAATCACATGTTGAAATGATAATATTTTGCATATACTGGGCTAAATAGTTACTAAAGTTCATTTCACTCGTTTTTTCTTTACCTTTTTTATTGTGGCTACTAGAAGACCTTAAATTCCATGTGTGGTCTCGCATATTTCTGTTGGACAGTGCTGGGTGAAGTGATGACTAGATGACTAGTCCAAGTGGAATCAAGCAGTTCATAGCATGTATGTTCGTCAGTGAAAAGCATTCTTTTTTTTTTTTCGGTGATAAGGTTAAATATCCATGGGATGACAATTCTACCATTTTCTCAAAGTTCTGCCCTGTTAGATTGCCATTGTATTCATAAGAACCACAGGAAAAGGCATTTCCTCCTGAAGAGTGATTCTCAGACTGATTTTTCACTACTCAGAAATGTGGCCCCAGGATGACATATCAAGAACAAAAAAAAGTACCAACATTTCTTGTGTGAGATTCAAAGCCGATGGTGTGGTTCCTTCTGAGCAGTGGTCACTGGTGTGGCTCACCCATCTCTACCATAGGGGTGATGGTTTACAGGGCAGCAGTGCAAAGCCAAAGGGCACCCACGAGTTCATTACATAATTCTTGGTAGCGTGAGGCCAAGCGTGCATCTGCTCTGGGGAACGGTGGGCAGGCTCTGACAGGCAGACCGAGGCGGTCATGACGATGTTTTGACAGAGTGTGTGCTAGAAGTTGTTTGTTTGGAAAAAGGCTTACCGGCTTTTTTCCCCCTCCTCCTTTCTCTCTCTCTCTCTTTCTCTTCTTCCCTTTTAAACACTCTGGCATAATACTGAATGACTTTGTTTTTAAGCTGCCTTAGCCTTGCTTTGTGAAGAAAAAGCCTGAGTACTCTTGCCCTGTAGGACACAAGTGTTATTTTTGGAGCAGAGGTTCTTAGCCTGATCTCTGTCTAAACCAATTTCTGTTCTTTGTGAGGTCGTGGTCCGTGGTGGCTCTGAGTGATCTCCATGGAGGGAAGCTTCCTGGCTCCGTGAGGGAGTGTTGGCAAAGATGTCGAGGGGCCACGCCTGAAAGTGCCCTGCCCTGGGTCTCAACACAGAAGGCTCCTTCACATTCAGATTCCACTCAATAGATTGTGCCCTCAGGACAGTTGCAACCACATGTGGTGAAGTGGTGTTCTTTTTCTGCTTATGTCACTTGATGGGATGTTTTGGGTCAAGATGACCCCCCCTTTTCTTAGCCCAGCACTTTAGGTCCCAGGCTCCTGGGAACGAGGAAAGCCATAACTGGACAATCTCTGCAGGCTGTTCAGTGTGCAACTGGCTGTGGGACAGCCACCGCCCACTCCGAGGGCCACAACGTGAGTCCCCGAGGACCTCTGGGAACACGTCTCAGGACTCAAAGTTCAGAGCATCCCCTTCTGTAACCTGCTCTGAGTCGGGCTGCTGGACAAGGAAGAAAACCTCTCCTGCTTCTCACCATTCCTTTTCCTGACCTGGCATTCCTAGGAGTTTACATAGCTTGAGCCTGCTAGGAGACATGTCAAATTAGAAACAGTTTAGTAAAATAATGCCGTGAGCAACAAATAGTATATCACCTTATGATGACTCCTTTCCTTTGGAAAGTGGTAGCTGCGTATTCAGGGAGCAGCCGTGTATGGAAAAGGCCCCCATGATGAACAAGTAGCCCCCGCAGGTGTGTCAGGCTGCTTTCCTCTCGATGGACGGGAGCGTGACCTGTGCTGTGCCCTTCGCTGGCTGGCTATACATAGCCAGCAAAGCTTCTTACCAGGGAAACCTCTTTCTGTACCCTCCACCAGGCCCACCCGCAGACTAGAAGCCTCGCTGTAAATCCTGTGCAAGCTACTGCACCTGGCAAGGGAAACCGGCCAACTGGCCCCCAGACCTGACTGGGTCCCCACCACAGCCTTCCAGCCTTCCTTTTCTTTTCCCGGGAGCATACCCTGTGTTCAGCCATGGTCGACATGGGGGCCCTGGACAACCTGATCGCCAACACGGCCTACCTGCAGGCCCGGAAGACCTCGGATAGAGACAGCAGAGAGCTGCAGCGGCGGCGCCAGAGCCTGGCCCTGCCCGGGCCACAGAGCTGCACCCAGCTGCGCCAGTCCCTGCCCCAGGACTTCAACGGCCTGTGCGAGCAGCAGCCCATCGGCCGCCGCCTCTTTCGGGACTTCCTAGCCACGGTGCCCCCATACCAAGAGGCTGTGGCCTTCCTCGAGGAGGTGCAGAGCTGGGAGCTGGCTGAGGACGGCCCCGTCAAGGGCAGCATGCTGCAGGGGCTGGTGGCCACTTGTGGGGCTGCCTCTGCTTCAGGGCACCTGCACCCCTTCCTCAGCCCAGCGCTGGCCGCCAAGTGCCAAGCAGCCACCGCCGAGGAAGGGCAGCTGGTCCTGGTAGCACAGGCCAAGGCTGAGGTCATGGCCTTCCTGCAGGCCCAGCCCTTCCAGGATTTCCTGGCCAGCCCCTTCTATGACAAGTTCCTGCAGTGGAAAGCCTTTGAGATGCAACCGGTGTCAGAAAAGTCCTTCAACGAGTTCCGAGTCCTGGGGAGAGGTGGTTTTGGGGAGGTAAGTGTCTCAGAATGGCCAGACTGGAAGGTGAAGTACACAGCATAAAAGGGGTTTGTTTTGCCTTTAAAAAAAAAAAAAAAATCTTACGAGAACTTACTTAGAACTAATTTCAGTGCCGCCTGTGGAGAATTCCTAGCTCACTCTCACATCTTTTTTCTGGTCACCACGTGAAATAAAATAAGAGTGGCATAGGAAAGACAAACAAAACGTGGAGCTGGCCAAGAGTCTTTATCATGGGGTCTACACCAGAAGCACGCTGAAGTGCCCCGGACGCTTTGGAGAACGATAGCAACACACAACAGCGGGAGCTCTCCCTTTCCCTTTAATTGTGGTAATGGATGTAACTTGAGAAAAACTTCAGATATCTGAGAAAACACTTATCTTGAAGTAAAGTCTAGAATCAGTTTTATACCACTGCTGTGATCAGCCCTTTCTTTTTTTAAGTAGAAAAACATTTTCTAGTATACGTGCTGCCGAGGCGAGCACTAGAAAGACATGTTTTGAGGTAAAATTCGCATAACGTAAAATTAACCACTAACAACAACAACAAAAAAGTGTACAATTCAGTGGCACTTAGTACATTCATACTAATGTTGCGTAGCCATCCCCTCTATGTAGTTCCAAGACATTTTCATCACCCCTGTACCCGTTAACAGTTACTCTCCATCCCCCTCCCAACAGCTCCTGGTAACCCCTGGTCGGCTTTCTGTCTCCATGGTTTTGCCGACTCTGATGTTTCGTGTAAATGGAGTCACGCGATAAGAAGACGCGCTTCTTTCACCGAGCATAGTGTTTTAGAGGTTCATTCACATCATAGGTCTACCAGTACTTCATTCCTTTTCATAGCTGACTAGTCTATTGTATGGGTACACTACATTTCACTTATCCATTCATCTGTTGATGGACACTTGGGTTGTTTCCACCTTTTGGCTGTCGTGAAAAGTGCTGCTATGAACGTTCATGTACATGTATTTGAATACCTGTTTTCATTGCTCTTGTGTCTCTGCCCAGGAATGGAATTGCTGGGTCATGTGGCAATTCTATGTTTAACTTTCTTCAGAGGAACCACCAAAATCTTCCACATTTTAGGTTCCCACCAGCAAGGCATGAGGGTTCCAGTTTTTCCACTTCCTTGCTGGCACTTGCTATTTCCCCTTTATTTTTTGTTATGGTCCATCTAGTGGGAGGTACAGTGGTACCTCATGGTGGTCCCAGCTCTTTCCTGAAGAACCCCTATTACTCACGGCTTCTCTTTTTCTCAGAAGCTTGCCGTCTTTTTACCTCCCTTGATTTCTGCCCTTCCACACCCTGAATCAGCCTTGCTCCCTTTCCTCTCCAGTGCTTCCTTCTTCTACCTCATCCACTCCCTTTCTTTCTCCCCTTAAGGTGTGTGCTGTCCAGGTGAAAAACACTGGTAAGATGTATGCCTGTAAGAAACTGGACAAGAAGCGCCTGAAGAAGAAAAATGGCGAGAAAATGGCTCTTTTGGAAAAGGAAATCTTGGAAAAGGTCAACAGCCCTTTCATCGTCTCTCTGGCCTACGCCTTTGAGAGCAAGTCCCATCTCTGCCTGGTCATGAGCCTGATGAATGGGGGAGACCTCAAGTTCCACATCTATAGTGTGGGCATGCGGGGCCTGGCCATGAGCAGGGTGGTCTTCTACTCGGCCCAGATGACCTGTGGAGTGCTGCACCTCCACTCCCTCGGCATCGTCTACCGGGACATGAAGCCTGAGAACGTGCTTCTGGACGACCTCGGCAACTGCAGGCTGTCTGACCTGGGGCTGGCCGTGCAGATCCAGGACGGCAAGCCTGTCACACAGAGGGTGAGTGGCTCTCCTCGGTCCTAAGGGTAGGGCACAGAGTCGGAGAGGAGGGGAGAAGGCTGATCTATTCCCCAGGCAAACGGAGCCTTGGGCATAATTCTTCTGATTTCCTTCTTCCTAAAGCCATTATGCTGTCATCTTGCCTTGAGTGGAGTGATGTAAGAGGATTAGCTTAACTGGCTATTTGGGGGCTACTTTGCTCTCTTCTGGCAGGCACAGGGAGTCTTCTTTGTGAGCTGGAGATAGTCTGTGCTTTCATGGTGAGATGGAATGAGCTAAATCCATAGTGGGCATCTAGTATGTTCCACCAATAACCACCTCCCCAGTGCCATGATCCTGAGTCAATAGAGACTTGGTTTCCTCCTCTGGAAAATTTTAGGGGTTGGGTCCTAAAATTCCAGGATCCTGGCAGGTAAACTTCAATAGGATAAGAAAAAGAAGAAACCCCTAATACTTAGCACATTAAAGTAAGTATCTCCTTTCCCACTGAGTGCAGATTGGCGGGGGGGAAGGGGGGGGTTACTTTGGATAAAGGTGAAATTTTGAATGAAAATGTATAGAAGAGAACAAAGGCAACTGATATTTATTTTGATCATTTTGGTTCGAAGTGGCTTGCAGAGAATTCTTTGATTAAAAGGGTATTAATTCTTTCATTAATTTAGCAATTATTTAAGTAAACAATACAAACTCTCTTTGATTCTGACAGGTCTTTACCACGGAGTTTCTTTGCACAAAGGTGGGAGAAAGCGCAGGAAGACAAGGGCCTAAGTCAGGCTCTTAAATATTCACTTGAAACTTTGTTTTTGTACAGTTTCCAACTTATAAGGCAGAGAGGATAATCAGGCAATGAAGTGAGGAAAACCATGGCAAATTTGGGAACATGCAGGTGATTTTATGTAGCTGTAATATAAGGGGTGTTGACAAGATGTGTAGGGTTCAGATCATGCAAAGTCATTGGAATGCTTTCTTGTGGGGGCCAAGGAGCCATTGAAGGCTTTCAAGAAGGGGAATGACATGAGTAGATTTGCATTTTTAAAAGACCAATTTGAGTTGTAGATGGGAGGCAGAGGACCTAGTTAAGAGGCTAATGCAGTGACCCAGGAAGAGATGGTGGGTACTTGTAGAAAATAGTAGGATTAAAGATGTGGGAGGAGATTGTCACCATTGGAAAGAGACATGCTAGGACATCAAGACCAGCTGGGTATGATGGTGAGGAACAGAAAGGGTCTCTAGCTCCACTGACTAGAAGGAAGAGCAGAACTGTGGAAAAGCTAGCAAATTCAGTCAGTGATGATTGTGTTGTATATGAGACAGACAGGTAGAGATGTTCCCTGGGCATTTAGACCTGTCGGTCTGGTGCTATGGAGAAAGGTCTGGGTTAGATATTGGGATTTGGAGTCACTGTGACTTGGGAAGTGTCAGGCCCCACTGAGTCACATGGGAAATAATGAGGGAAGAGGACTAGGAATGGCAGCTGGGGAATATCAATATGTAGGGCATGTGGAAGAAGAGCCTTGAAGAGGTTAGGTTAAATAAATAGGATGAGTGGTAGGAATGGCATAGTCATGGGAGCTGTATCAGTTAAGGGTTGATTTCAGCAGCATATCGTAGAAAACCCAAATAGCAGTGGATTAAACCAGACAGGGGTTTATTTTCCTTATGTAACAAGTTGTGTGGAGATTAGTGGCGCTAGTGTTAGTCAGCAGCTGCAGGATGATGAGATCAATATCTCTGGCATTTTGGCCTTTTCCATGTGCCATAACCATCTGAATCTGGAAGCAAATCCTGGGCTCCAGGTAAGAATGCAGCCCAGCAGATATCTTGACTTGGGTCTTGTAAGATCCTAACCAAAGAACCTTGCCATGCTGTACCCAAACTTTTGACCTACAGAACTGTGAGCTAATAGAAGGTAGCTGGGGGAAAGATTTTTGTATGATAGCATCAAAATTAATCAAAAAGATAGTAAGGTGCTAGACATTGTGAGAGGGACAATGTTTTCCTTTCCAACAGGGCTCAGAATGTGTACCATCTATTATAATAGAACTTGAGGCTGTAATAGAATTTGAAACTCTGGACTTGATTCTTCCAAGTGGGTGATTCTTCCCTAGGTAGGAGCTAGTCGTCCTTGAAGGGGTACAGGCCCTTTCAGGCTATTGGGGGATATTAGGTGACGCACTTTGGACATCGCTCTATAGGCAACAGAGAGGCACTGAAGGTTTTTCAACAAGAAAGTGGCATGACTGGAGTGATTCTTTAGGAAGATGATTTGGACACTGTGTAAGATGAATTAAAGAAGAAAGAGACTGGGGGTGGGGGACCCACAAGCAGCTACTGAAAGGATCCACACATGAGGTGATGTGGGTTGAGGAAAGGCCTTGGGCTCTGAGCAGTCCTGTGTCCACAGTTCAGCCCCCCTGGCCTCTCACCTAGGCTCCATCAAGACGCACACCTGAAGGAAAAAAAAAAAAAAAAAGACCCACAGGTAACTGCTGTTACCTCCATGATTTGAAAAGTTTGAAAGCTTTCTGACCCCTTAATCAAGACACGATGGGATCTAGATCTTTTTTAAGAAGATTCTATGAGGTAGGAATATTATTAGCTCCATTTTACAGATGGAGAAATTGAGACCCAGAGAGGTTAAGTTACCCACTCAAAGACACATTTCTAATATGTGATATGAACCCAGGTACATCAAATTCAAGGGCACTTACAGTCTTGATTCTACCCTGCTAAATTCACACAGCAGGACATGGCCTAGGTTTTTAATGCTATAAAAGGCTTTTCTCCAGTAAAACTCAGAATAAATATATGTGATGACATTAGCATATCTTCCTCAGGCTGGTCTGATATGGATACCAACCAGAAGTCCAGCTGAACCTCTGACAGAGTTAAGACTTCAAAAAGGAGCACCCCCACCTACGGGAACGATGTGACTAATGTCTCAGAGCCAGCCTCCCACACATAGGCACAATATAAATAAACATGGTCCCAGCCACTGTCTGCGTTCACTTTTAATAAATGTGATAAGCACTCCCGCCTCTAATCAGCTGACATCTACATGCATACAATAAAACTAATTCACATCACTTTTTTAGAGACTCTGGGAAAATATAATAGGAACATTGGGCAGTGGGGTTCATGCTGGGACTTTCAAATTCCTTATTCTAAGTGGAGAACAGTGACCTTCAGATTTTATGGAACATGAATCCTTAAGACGTGTTCTTTTGTCAGGAGTGGGAACGAAGTTAGAACTGTGAGCCAAAAGCTCGTGACACATTTGGTTACCTTGTCCTGCTCTGAAGCTTCTGACCAACTCCTCACATTCAGAGGGAGGATGGGTGACAGAGGATGGGCATTATATTTAGTCTGAAGCTTCTATTGTCCTGAATACAGTGCTAGAGACACACTGAAGAAGTGATTTTTAAAAGATCTCAGAATGTGTTTCATCAAAATTAACACCTTCATACCTCACCATCATTATGACCCTGCTCCAAAATTCTTTCTCTTTGAGAACTCATGTCTGAGAAACAGTGGAAGAGCCTTATAGGAGTGGAATTCTGGTTACTTCTTGGTCACACGTTGGTCTCCATCAAAATTATAACCACCATCATTAACTAAATTTAGTTCCTAGTAATTTTTGACCACTACCATCCAATCCATTCTGAAAGTATTTATCACTATTAAGGGCATTCAAAAATATTCATTAAAGCCTAAGAATTATTTTTAACATCTCTTCACTCAAAAGGCAGTCATTCATTCACTCACTCCTTCATTCACCATATATGTATTGAGCATTTCCCACATGCCAGGACTGCGCTAAACCTAAAGGATAGAAAGATGAGCAAAAAATGGACATGATTTCCTGCCCTCATGGAACTCAGTCTAGGGAAGATAGAACTTAAAAATCACTCACAGGAATATAAAGTGTCAATTATAATAAATGCTGTGAAGATGTGATACATGGGGCTCTCCAAGGAGGATTTGACTTAATTTGTGAGAATCCGAGCGTTAACCATAAGGGAAATACAACTTAACTTGCTATCAGAGGGCTATCAGCAAAGTCCTTGGAGCAGTGTCTTAGGCTGGGTTCCCTGGAAACACACTTGGAGACACGTTTCCATGTGGAAGACTTATTAGGGTGCATTCTCAGGAGATCTACGCATGAGGAAGGCAGGATTGGGCAGAGGGAGAAGCTGATCCACAATGAAGTGGAACCAAGACCTCAGTCAATCCTTCAACAAGCTCTTGAGTTGGGATGGCCCTTCAGAGTTGTCCCAAATAGGGGACAGAGTTTAGGTTTTTGTATGCCCCCATGGGCCAGTCAGTGGCCTTGGCTGGCTGCTAGCAGGGGGGCAGCTTAGGCTAGGCAGTTGCCTGGGGCCGAGAGCAGGTCCCAGGGTGAGGTGCAGCTGTAAGCCATCAGCAGTCAGTGGTCCCAGCTAGGGCTGGCTACATAATTTTCCAGGCTCCTCATGAATTGCACATGGGGGACCCTCATTCAAATGCCAGCAGAAAGCTCTCTCGTTTCTTCCATGATTAATCTTGTTGAAAGTCATGGTGGTTTTTGCTATTCAATGTCACACTCCCTTAGGCTTAGAAAGATAGGAGTAAGGAAGACCCTCGTAGGCATCAGGGCCCCACCCAACGGGTGGGCCTGAGGAAGCAAGTGCCTGACCCCAACCCTGAGCCCAACCCTGCACCTGAGTCCAGGCCCCCCACAGCGGCAGAGGGTCACAACAGTTGCCAAGCGGAGACAGTGGAGGAAACAGCCAGGACCCCAGGGCTAGGAGGCAGAAATGTGGTGGGAGACAGGACTGTGTGTGAGCCAGGCTCCCTACCCCAAGGGCATACTCTATCATCTCACTGGACTTAATTGACAAGATCCAAGATCCAAATTCAGAAATGTGTCAAGACAGCTTCCGCACAGCATCGAACCCCAGCACAGGGCTACTGCTGAGCACAGAGCACGGTTCAGCTGTACCGCAGATTGGCCTGATCCCAGCAGCAAGGGAGGCCACACCTGCAGAGGGGATCTGGGCAGAGTACCACAGTCTCCACTCCAGGTGGCAGAGCCAGTGCAAAGTGCCCGAGTACAGGGAACCAGAAGGCCCCAGGACCAGGAAGAGACTGACAGTAAAATGGTGGTTAAAAATACATGGTGACCGGGTGCCTGGGTGGCTCAGTTGGTTAAGCGACTGCCTTCGGCTCAGGTCATGATCCTGGAGTCCCGGGATCGAGTCCCGCATCGGGCTCCCTGCTCAGCGGGGAGTCTGCTTCTCCCTCTGACCCTCCTCCCTCTCATGCTCTCTGTATCTCATTCTCTCTGTCTCAAATAAATAAATAAAAAATC
>NC_138369.1:84174388-84297140 GCF_054177405.1 Leptonychotes weddellii
AAAAAAAAAAATACATGGTGACCAAAGCTGTCCATGTTGGGTGCATAGGAAGGGCACCCAGCCTGACATAGGATTACGGTGTCGGGAAAGGTTTCCTGGAGGAAATAACAACCAAGTTGAGATGTACAAGGCAAACAGAAGCTAGGCAGGTAAGGAAGAAAGAGAATGGGCTATGCAGAGGGTCAGCATAGGTCGTGGTCCTCAACTGAGGGCAATTCTGGCCCCCAGGGGAATTCTGGCAATCTCTGCAGACATTTTGGTTGTCATGATGGGGAAAAAGCTACTGGCATCTAGTGGGTAGAGGCCAGGGATGCCGCTAAACATCTTACAGTGCACAGCACAGCCCCCACCACAAAGAACCATCTGGCCCACAATGTCCATACTGTCACAGTTGAAAAATCCTGCCCAGCTAAAAGCCTGGAACGAGAGGCCTGGGGCTCAGGCACAGAACGTAGTGACTCTGCAGCTGCTTAGAATGCGGAGTCACAGGGTTGGAAGGGGGTGACAGCCGGTGAGCATAGCAGATGTCAGTCCCTAGAAGGCTGGAGGAGTCCGACAAGGGCATTCCAACTGAGCGCCTAGGGTGTTGGGGAGCCACTGAAGGCTTTCGGGCAGGAAAATGACAAAAGCAGCTTTGGAAGGACACTCAGGAAGAGGGAGCCGGGATGAGAGTAAACAGGAGGGAGTGAGGCAGAGGGCCTGAGACCTGGGGGGGCCCTGGCAGCACACTGTCCAGGGAATTGTAAGAGCGAGGAGAGAGAGCCTACAGGGGCGGCAGGAGGGGACTGTCATGCAGGATGATATGATCAGGGACCAAAAAGTTGCATCGTCGTTGTTGATATGGACACATGTTGGAAGCTCGGAGCATCCATCCAGATCGAGTGCAGCTGATGAAATACGGCCCGCAGGGCCAACCAGAGGGAAGAAGTGTGTGTGCCGGTCCTGGCTCTGCCACTTCCTGTGGCTGCTGGGACAGATGCACAGGCCGACCCCTCACGTGGGATGCCTATACGTAGGGACACTGAGGACTGAGGGCCAACTCATGCTCTACATGCCAAGCCATGCAGAGTGCCTTCCATTAATTGGCACAGACATGCCACTTAGTCTGGCCATAGCCCTGCGCTTGACCCCAGGCAAGTCATGCCTCTTCAGTGAGCCTGGTTAATACAGCCCGCCTCTGAGGTTTGATGAGAAGATTAAGAAGCAAGGCAGATAAATGCCTAGCAGAGGGTCAGCCCTTGGTAGGCACTCAAGGAATGATTGCTGTGATTATTCTACGAAGCCAAGTACCAGACCCCTCTGTCACAATCCCTTCTGTTGCACTGTTTCTGCCTCCCCTGTCGGCACTGTACCTTCTCAGGTAACCTTTGCACCTGTGCTTTGTTCTCTGAGAGGCACAGGGAGCCTGCAGGACCCCAGGGCTGCAGTGTGTACAGTAGGGTGGGGGGCGCGCAGCTCCCCTCTTGACCGAGCCAAGCAGGCACACGCAGTTGCCTTGCTTGTCACATCCTAGAGACACCATGGAAAATATGCCTCAGCCCGCTGCCGGAGAGATCCAGGGAACATGAAACCACCAAAGAGCACACTCCAGTGGAAGAATCACAACTCTTGATCTCTGCCCATGTGCCAGGCCCTGCCTTTCAATCTGATGGAATCTTAGAGGCTTTGGAGTGTTTCTTCTTGTGTAGCTGTCCTGCCTGAGACACCCGGAACCCAGACTTGGTGACCATGGTCTCTAACACCTGTTGAGGGCCCGCTGTGTGCCAGGCTTTTGGGAGGTACTCAGTGTTTTATCGCTTTAATCCTTATCATGGCCCTGTGGAGTAGGAGCTGTGAGGCTCAGAGAGGTTGAATAACTGGCTGGGGGTGACCAGCTAGTAACTGGGAGAGCTGGGATCTGAGCCACCACCGAATGACGCCAGGCTGGACAGCTGTGGAAAGCAGTATTGCAGAAACCTCTCTTTTGGATCCCTTGCAGGGTCTCTCTGGCAGGGGTGTCAGAAAGAGCAGGAAGCTGCGTCTGGTGATGTTCCTGCTGCACCTAGGAAGTGGCCGGCAGAAAGCAGACAGGGAGCAAAAGCAAGCCCTCTGGAGGCTGCAGCCTGGGGCTGCGCACGCAGGCGGAGCCTCGAAGCTAAATCCCCTGGGGTCTCAGGCCGCATTCCTCTGAGGTCTGCAAAGGCCACCGCTTAAAGGCGCAGAGGAGCAGCTGGGAACAAGAACAAAGCGGCCAGGCCCCCCTCGGAGGAAGGAAGGAGCGAGCCCCAGGAAACAGCTGATAGCGCTAAGCTCAGCTTGTTTTTTTCCTCTGCTCAACAGTTCTCCTGCCACGGCAAACAAAAGATGTACATTCTGATTCCCTCTTCTGTTTGGATTGTGCTGCCGAGTGGATCTGGTTTGTGATGAGCTGGGGGGAAGAGGCACCCGCGGGCAGTTTCTTGCTCCGCTGGCCAGTTTGCTGGGCCACCACCAACAAACGCAGAGAGCTTCCTTTTCGGCATCTTTCTCCCCGCCCGGTCATCAAATCCAGCTTGGCCTGGACACACCGGGGGCACGATGCTGCCGTTTCTTCTAATTAAGCTTGCCGCCTTTTCAGATTCATTGGGAGCCTGAGGCTTACTGGTTATCTTGACCTTGAAGGACCGGCAACGTACACCTGCATGAATTCACACACACACTTTTTCATGGATATATAAAGCTATTAAGATGTGAACTGTGCCCTCTCAGTCCCACTGAAAGGCCCCTCCCTGTTCTCAGCCCTGCCAAGGTCACAGTCCACTGCTGCCCAGAGTCACATTGGGACTGTTCAGAGGACAGAATCTGCCCAGCCTGGCCTTGCCACCAGGCTCCCATGGGCCCAGGGGTAAGGGTGACAACAGCTACAGGGTCAGTGGAAGCCAGCATCCAACAGCAAGGACAATGTAAGGGGTGTCTGCACAGGTCCGGACAGGCTGGCTCTGATCCTGATCCCACCCTAGGGTGTTCACCCTCCTCAAAGTTTCAACACCTGTAGGTGTCCGGTGGTCCTGATGGGCCTAAGCAATACACACGCGGTGACTGTAGTAGTTGTACTTCTTGCTGCCCCCTGGGGGGCAATATGGAAGGAGGCGTTATTACTGGCTTCCTAAAGCCTGTGAGGTCTGATGCTTGATGCCCTGCCATGCTGGGTATACCTTGTTTTGACCTGACCAGGTGTTGACTATGTGGGTCCATCAAAAGGCACTATAAAACAAAAGCAAAACAAAATGAAGGAAACAGAACAAAAAAATATATACAGAAAGCTCCCCTGAGAGTTTTGTGGCTGCTGACACTTGAGTGATCCCTCTAGCCCTGGCAATGGCTGTTCTGGTCACATGGACTGAAAGTGACTGTTTAGATGACACAGAGACTGATGTGTGGAGGCCCTTTGTAACTGCAGGAGTTAAACTGAGCTGTGAGAGGTCAGCGTGGTTGGACCCTGCCTCATGCTGCTTGGCCCGTTCTCTCCTCCCACCCCACTCCGAGGAGGCAGTCCACATGCAGAAGACAAATGGCATAAAGGGCAGGCAATTAATTTTTTCAGCTGGAGGCTGAGATGGAATTTGGGTGCTTAGAGTCTGGAGTGCGCCTCTAATTCCATTCTTCTCTGTGAAATACCTCCACTCCTTAAGGAGGTGGTGCCCTTCAAAATTCCATCACTGACATTTTCTGTCTTTAGGGCCAAGAGGTAAATTTAGTCCTGAAAATTATTTGGAAGGGATCTAAAGCTACCCTGCATGCTGTCTTGTGCTCTTTCCATTACACCAAGAGGCTATAGTGCTGTAAAGATGGCGGGCTGATTCTTCATTTATTTCCCTGGGGAGGGAGCAAGGTGGTCCCGGAGCATGGCTCGAGATCTGGTTCCCTCCTCCTAGCAATCTCGGTAGTGTGGAGCAGCCCAGCCAGCCTGATTAGCAGAGATACAGGCAAAGGATGTTGGGAAAAGGGGAAGGGAAGCAGCTTAAGCAGGAATGGACCAAGATGAGGTCTTGGTCCTTGGTAGATGGGGAGATGGAAGGAGAGGACGCTAAGGAGAGAAAAGAAATCCTGAAGGGAACTTGGAAGGGTAAGAAAAAGCCACATCACCTACTTCCAAAGAGGCAGCGTAATGTAGTGGTTCTAAGTGCAGAGCTCTGTGTGAATCTTGCGTGGGTGACCTTGGGCAAGATTTAAACCCTCTGTAATTCAGTTTTCTTTCTTTTTTTTTTTTTTAGATTTTTTTTTTTTTTAATTTGAGAGAGAGAGAAATAGCACAGGAGGGGGGGAGTGTCAGAGGGAGAAGCAGACTCCCCGCTAAGCAGGGAACCCGATGTGGGACTCGATCCCGGGACTCCAGGATCATGACCTGAGCTGAAGGCAGTCGCCCAACCAACTGAGCCACCCAGGCACCCTGTAGTTCAGTTTTCTAATCTGTAAAATGGGAGATAAAAATCGTTTCTATCTCATAGGGTTATCATAAAGATGAAACAAGGGATGCCTGGGTGGCTTAGTCAGTTAAGTGTCTGTCTTCGGCTCAGGTCATGATCCCAGGGTCCTGGGATCGAGCCCTGCGTTGGGCTACCTGCTCAGCAAGGAGTCTGCTTCTCCCTCTGCCTGCTCTACCTGCTGTTCCCCCTGCTTGTGCTCTCTCTCTCTCTCTGACAAATAAATAAATAAATAAAATCTTTAAAAAAAAAATAAAGATGAAACAAGAAATTCACATAAAGCACTTGAGAAAATATTTAGCATGTAATGAGGACTTAATAAGCATTTTACATTATTATTTCCAATTTTTCCCCTAGCTGTGTCTCACATCCTTTGTTTAGGACAAGGCGTGTTCTCCACTTTCACCCTATACCTTCTACTGAGCAACTGATATTTATCTGGTGACCCAATTAACTATTTTGATCACTAAAGTCACTTGCTTCTGAAATCTGCTCATTGGAAGGGTGCCACACACAGAGCGAACTCACAATCAGTGTTGCTAAGTAGAATTTACCAATCACCACTGTCTGAACTGCAGTTGGATATTGTTTGTAGTCTTTCTCCCTGCTTCTCCCACCCCAGCAGAAGAGATTGAACCAGAGAGAAGCTGGACACAGGAACATATAGTCCAACTGAGAGTTGTAGAGCATGAAATACTATGTGATGTGGGGAGACCCTCAGTCCCCTCCCCACCTTAGCTCCCAGAATGAGAGCAAGCAGGCTGACCCCTCTCAAATGGGGTATTGGAGCATATCTCTCTCTGAGGAAATGGAGTAGCCTAACACAAAAGGTCTGTGGGTACTCACAGGTGGCGTCCCCACTGAAATGGCTTGGCAAGATCACCCTACAGTGAAGTCCATCAGTTGACAAGCTTCTTGTCAGCTTTTTGGTGTTACATTCTTAAATACAAGTAGTCAAAGATCACTTGTTATTTGAAGGAACCCTCCAAAATGAAAGACTATGCAAAAACAAACAGAAGAGAGAAGCTTATAGAAAGTAGGAACAATGCAATGAGTAGAAGGTAACATTTTTTAAAAATGTATAATTAATATCTTATGAGATTTAAGAGAAGATATTGCATCCATGAAGCAAGAACAGATGCTAGAAAACAAGGAACATTCAGAGAAGAAAAAGGGCATTTGGAAATAAAAAAATTCACAAATAAATTTGCAGGACAACATGGATAAATCTCAAAAACATTATGTTAAAAAAAGAAGTCAGACACAAAAGAGTATCTACCATACAATTCCATTTACATAAAATCCAAGAACAGACAAAACTAATCTATGGTGACAGAAATCAGAAAGTGGTTGCCTAGGAAGTAGAGAGGAGAATGGACTGGAAAGAGACACAAGGGGACTTTCTGGGTGGATGAAATATTCTATATCTTGTTTGGGTGGTATTTATGTGGGTATATTCAATTATCAAAATTTACTGAACTGAACATCTATGATCTGTGCACACTATTATATGTTAATGATACTTTAATAAAAAACATTTGCAGAAATGAAATTTCAGTAGAAGGATTAAGCCTCTAGATCTAGCTATTAATTCACAGGAAATACAAAGAATAGGGGAACATGTTAAATGACACCACAGGGAGGCAGTCAGCAAAATCTGACCTGGGGCACTCTAGAATTTAGCCAGCTTTTCCAACAAAATCTTCCAGGGGGCTGGGGAGGCAGACAGATGAGGAACTTATATATTCACAGAGATTAAAGAGACATACCAAACAATGACACTGTGTGAACTTTATTTAGATCCAAATTTAAGCAAACTATTTAGAGGACAATTTTATAGCACAATTGGAGAAGTGTAAACATGTCCAGATATTTGATAATGTTAAAGAACTTTTGTTATTTTTAAAGTGAGATAATGATATTGTAGTGCTTTGGTTTTGTTTGTTTGCTTTTAAGTGACCTTACCTTTTAGAGACTCATAGTGAAATATAAATGATGATGTCTAGGAGAGTCTGGGCCAGTAGGAGTGGGTAGGGGACACAGATGAAACAAGACTGACCATTTGTTGATAATTCTTGAAGCTGAGTATAGCATATACTGGGTTTATTATTCTAGTCTCTCTTTTGTATATGTTTGAAATTTCCCATAATAAAATACTTAAAAAAAAAATAGAAGAGTTAGGGAAAAAATAGAGGAAGTTCTCCTAGAAAAAATAAAAAAAGGAAATCCTAGAAAAAGACAAAGAGATGGAAAATAGAAGCAAAAGATAAGAAGCGTAGGGGATACGTTCAGGATTTCCAAAAACAAAAAGAGAGGAAAGAAAATGGAAGGGAGAAAATGATCAAAGAAGTAATATAAGAAAGTTTCCCGATTCTGACAGCCTTTAGATCCTGGATTGAGTGACCTGCCAGTAGCCAGCATCACAAATGAAAAAGCCCCATACCAAAGTACATCATTGAGAAATTTCATCAAGTTGGAGTACTGGGCCACAAACCTCACACACCTTCTAACAGTCCCTCTCTGCCTCTTCTCTCGCTCCTGGACAGCACTCTGTTGGCTCCACTTGTAGGCTGAGTTGCACCTCCTCTTTTAGAATTGGAGGAAATATCAGACTGCAATGTGAATCCTGGTTTCTAGCAAGCTGCTGAAGGTCTGGACAACATCTAGAAATACAGACAAGTTAGCTTTTGGGTAATGCTTGACAAATGGAAATAGGAGATGGGAGGGAGCTGGGTAGATGGATTCCCTCTTCTTCACTCTCCCCTGTAGTTCCTCTTTATGACCCTTGTAGAAGATTCTATTGTGCCTGATGGACCAGCAGCTACGTATTGCATCCCCTTCTCTCACTCCTTTTCCCCTCCGCATTCTTTTTTTTTTTAAGATTTTATTTATTTATTCGAGAGAGAGAGTGAGAGCACGAGCGGGAGGGAGGGGTAACAGGAGAGGGAAAAGCAGACTCCCCAATGAGCAGGGAGCCCACAACACAGAGCTGGATCCCAGGACCCCGGGATCATGACCTGAGCCAAAGGCAGACGCTTAACCCGCTGAGCCACCCAAGGGCCCCCTTCCCTCTGCATTCTATTATAAAAACTTTCAAACATACAGGAAAGTTGAAAGAATTTCACAGCAAGCACCTGTATACCCATTACCTACCTGTTTTTTGTTTTTGTTTTTGTTTTGTTTTGTTTTTTAAAGATTTTATTTATTTATTTGAGAGAGGGAGAATGAGAGACAGAGAGCACGAGAGGGAAGGGGATCAGAGGGAGAAGCAGACCCCCCGCTGAGCGGGGAGCCCGATGTGGGACTCGATCCCGGGACTCCAGGATCATGACCTGAGCTGAAGGCAGTCGTTTAACCAACTGAGCCACCCAGGCGCCCCATTACCTACCTGTTTACCATGAACATTTTGAACAGCTTTATTGAGATATAATTTAAATACCGTAAAATTGACCCATTTAAAGTATACAATTCAGTGGGTTTTAGTATATTCATAGAGCAATGCAAACATTATCACAATTTTAGAATCTTTTCTTCACCCCAAAAAGAAACCCCCTGCCCTTTAGCAGTCACTCCCATTCCCCCTGTCCCAACCCTAAGCAACCACTAATCCACTTTCTGGCTCTGTGGAATTGCCTATTTTGGACATTTTATATAAATGGAAACACAATATGTGGCCTTTTGTATTTGGCTTCTTTCACTTAGCATAATGTTTTCAGGGTTCATCCGTGTTGTAGCATGTAATTAATACATTCCTTTTTATGGCCAAACAATATTCCATTGTATATCATTAATATTTTATTAGATTCACTTTATCACATGTCTCTCCATCTATCCATCCCTCTATTGATCCATTAATTTGTCTTATATCTTTGAGGTATTTCTAAGTAGGCTTACTCCCCTTTTTCCACAACCCTCAGCACCTTTGCCTTGCACACCTCTCAAATAAAGCTCATATCACATGGTCGCCTTAGGTACAAAGGAAGCTGAGAGATGGAGTGCTCAGCCTTCTGACCTCTCTGGTAGAGGGATACAAGGGAAAAGGGGGACTGGGAATGAATTTTTGCTATTTTGGCATACAGTGTTTCTCAGTCTCATCCACATCTCTTCCTCTAGTCTCCCCTCCCACCATTACATCCCACAGATCTTGTGTTCCAGAAATGCCAAATTCCTTAAAGCTCCCTGAACACCCCGCATTATTTCTGGCTCCATCTCTTGCACGTGCTCGTTTGCTGGCTAGCCTGCTCAGGGGGACAGATTCTTCCCTCATGATTCAGCTCAGCTATCACTCTTCAGTGAAGTATCCCCAACACACACACACATATACATACCCTCTCACCTCCCTGTGCTTTTTTTATACTCCCATTACAGCATTTACTGTACTCTATTTAATTAACCTTTTGACCTGTCTCCATCAGCCTGTAAATCCTGAAGGGCAACGGCCAGGTATCATATGTCTTGGTATCCGTAGAACTCACTGCAGGGCATGGTTCAGTATTGGTTGCATAGTGAATGGAAAACATCTAGTTACCATCTTTACTGTTGTTTATTTAACAAACATTTTGTTGGGTATGCAGCGCGTGAGGCCCCATAGTAAGTTCCTAGTTTGGATACAAAGTCGAGTAAGACTACATCCTGGGCCTCAGGGGAACCTACAGGACCCTTCTGTCTGGACAAATGCAAAACTAGACAAGATGCCAGGACAACAAATGTAAACTGGGACTGTGCTGGGCAAACCGGAACATATGGTCACCCAAATTATATATCAGCTTCTATGAAAACAGCAGTACCAGGCTGACTCATGCCCGGCCTGTCAGACCCAGTCACTTCCAGACAGGCCAATTACTTCTCATTAGTGCTTGGGTCATATATGCTTTTCATTGTTGTTACCCATGTAGAAATTATCCATGAAATTTAATATTCCTAGGGCATTATATATATAGTGCATGTAAAAATATATACTTAAGCAATTAGAAAAAAATCACCTGATAAAAAACTAAAAACACTTTCCAGCCTTTTTTGATGTACTGGAATGCATATTTGTAATCCGTGTGTGAAATCCACTATATATATATATGTATATATATCCATATATATATATTAACAATATATAGTATTAACAATAGACTCTAGTCTGTTGTCTTTATTGACGGGCTTTTGGAGGTTTCCAGCTTGTGACCATTATAAATAATGGAGCTATGAACATCTCTATGTAGATTCCTTTTTCTTTCTTCTGAGTCATTTCTTGGAGGTATATACTCCAAGATGAAGTAAACTGATTGAAGGAGAGGAACAGTTGGTACATATTATTTTCTGTGACTCTATCTTACTGCTCTCCTAAAAGTCTGGGTCAATTTACAGAGCACATCTGTTTTTCACAACTCTGCCAGTAATTTATATGATCATTTTTATGTACTAATAGAAGCCTATTGTCATTTTAGGGTGTTCTTTGAATTTTTCCTTTTTTTTCCTTAAAGATCTTATTTATTTATTTATTTATTTGAGAGAGAGAGAGCAAGAGAGAGAAAGCACGAACCAGGTGAGGGGCAGAGGGAGAAGCAGACTCCCCGCTGAGCAGGGAGCCTGCCATGGGGCTCAATTCCAGGACCCCAGTATCATGACCTGAGCCAAAGGCAGACAATTAGCCAACTGAGCCACCCAGGCGCCCCAGGTGTTCTTTGAATTTTTAATTGCTGCAGAGGTTATACATTATACTTTAACCAAAAACAAGTTAGTTTTTGGAAAACAATGTGTTTGTGTGTGTGTGTGTATGTATATATATGTATATTTTATAATTACAAGGTATGTTATAGATATTCATTAAATATTTATTGGGGGTACCTGGTTGCTCAGTCAGTTAAGTGTCCAACTCTTGGTTTTGGCTCAGGTCGTGATCTCAGGGTTATAGGATCGAGCCCCATGTGGTGCTCTGTGCTTGGCTTGGAGTCGGCTTAAGATTCTTCCCTCCCCAACCCTCTCCCTCTGCCCCTCCCCTTGTGCACACACATACTCTCATTCTCTCTCAAATAAGTAAATAAAATATTTTCGGGGCGCCTGGGTGGCTCAGTCGTTAAGCGTCTGCCTTCGGCTCAGGTCATGATCCCAGGGTCCTGGGATTGAGCCCCGCATCGGGCTCCCTGCTCCGCGGGAAGCCTGCTTCTCCCTCTCCCACTCCCCCTGCTTGTGTTCCCTCTCTCCCTGTGTCTCTCTCTGTCAAATAAATAAATAAAGTCTAAAAAAAAAAAAATTTTCAAAAATTTGTCAAATTAATGAATGTATTAAAATAACACATTGACAAAAAGACAATAACTGCATGATTCCCCATACACGAGGTACCTAGAGTAGTCAGATTAGTAGAGACAGAAAGTAGAATGGTGGTTGCCAGGACCTAGGGAGTGGGGGCAATGGGGAGTTGTAGTTTAATGAGTATAGAGTTTCAGTTTTGCGAGATGGAAAGTGATTATGGTTGCACAACAATGTGAATGTACTTAATACTCTTGAACTGTACATTTAAAAATTATTAAGATGGTAAATTTTAAGTTATATGTATAAATATATATTTTTTAACTCAATGGTCATTTGGCATGTACTGTCAGTAGAAATGTGCCTACAAAATATAGTCATGCATGTTAAATGAATTTTCATGTGTGGAATTTTTTAGATTAAAATGACTGTGCTAGTTTTTCAATGCAGGGATAGGCAGAGATGTGTGATATTAATATCATTATATAGCAAATAGAGGAAGAATCACAGACCAGATAATATATGAACATTCAATATTAGCAATAAAGTGTTCAACCTTTAAAACCATGCATCTAATTTTCTATTATCTGTGAATAAAATACAGAGGCAGAGCTTAGGGGAATCACAGAGACATCCACTTGAACTTTTCACCTTAATGATGAAATGAGGGGCTAGGTGACTTCCTCATTTCAAGGGCAGCCCATCTGTCCCTTTATTTTATTTATTTATTTATTTATTTGTTTATTTATTTATTTATTTATTTATTTATTAAACTCCATGCCCAGCATGACTCACGACCCTGAGAAGACCTCAGCTGAGATTGAGTCAATTGTCTCAGTGATGGGTATTAAGGAGGGCATGTATTGCATGGAGCACTGTGTGTTATACGCAAACAATGAATCATGGAATACTACATCAAAAACTAATGATGTACGTATGGTGACTAACATAACATAATAAAAAATAAACAAACAAATAAATAAAATATTAAATTATATCCATAAGAAAAAAACACAAAGTACGTGATTTCATTAAAGATGATAGGTTGGCATTACTTTACTGAAAAAAATATTTAAAATAAAAGAGTCAGTTGTCTGAACCACCCAGGCACCCCTCATCTGTCCCTTTTATAATGCACTCCAGCTAAATCCTCTTGGCCAGAATGGATGACATGGCCTACCCCAGGTGGCCCCAGAGGATGCTAGGAGAGCAGAGACTAGAATAGGTTAGACACATTGCCACCCCAAATACTTAGGATTCACTTAACAAAGAAAGAAAAGGAGAATGGGTATTGGATAGGCAATCAGCAGCATCTGTTACACTCAAATTAGTGTTTTTGTTTTGTTTTGTTTCTTGTTTGGGGTGTTACAGGCTGGAACCAATGGTTATATGGCTCCTGAAATCCTAATGGAAAAAGTGAGTTATTCCTACCCTGTGGACTGGTTTGCAATGGGATGCAGTATTTATGAAATGGTTGCTGGACGAACACCATTCAAAGATTACAAGGAAAAAGTCAGTAAAGAGGATTTAAAGCAAAGAACCCTGAAAGAAGAGGTCAGATTCCAACATGATAACTTCACAGAGGAAGCAAAAGATATTTGCAGACTCTTCTTGGCTAAGAAACCAGAGCAACGTTTAGGAAGCAGGTAAACTACCATGTAACAGAGGTAATTAGCAATGTCAGCATTGTCCACAGGTTTGGATTAATGATGAGGACTTGGGATTAGGTATTATTATTTTCCTATTATTATTTGCATATTATATGGTCAAGTGTTTCTGATACTTTCAAACACTGTGAGCACTTGATGTGGAATGATCTCCAAGATATATTTTAAAGTAAAAAAGTGAGTTGCAAAACAGCATACATCAAAAAACGAAAGAAAGATAGAAAGAAAGAGGAAAGGGGAAAAGAGAAGAGAAAAGAAAAGTGATCTATAATTCAAATAGTTGCATAGAATATTTTGGGCAGAGTATACAAAGAATGTATATGATTGGTGGTCTCTAATAAAAAGAAATTAGGGGCAGGTGACAGGGAGGCAAATGAAGATTTTCACTCTATAGCCCTATTATCTCTTGAATTTTGAATTGTGAATAAATGATTCAAAAAGGAATACAATTAAAACTTAAAACCCATCAGTACCAGGGCATTTTCCTTTTGAAGAAAGTCGAGTTTTATTGCTTACAGGGAATAATAAGATCAAGCTATTTTAGAAGAAACAAAATAAGTAAAAGCTGAGCTGTAAAAAGGCCCTTGGCAGTGGGTAACTGTGTTATATAGAGAAAAAACCAAGGGCTTTAGATTCGCAGACATAGACTCCCATGCCAGCTCTGTATGTCATTTTACCTCAAGCAATTGAATTACTTTCTCAGAGTCTCAATATCCTCATGTATTAAAATTGGGGATTTATGGGTATGATGATTAATTTGATGACAACTTGACTAGGCCACCATACTCAGATATTTGATCAATTATTCTAGATGCTTATGTGCAGGTATTTTTAAGATAAGCTTAATATATAAATCAGTAGCCTTTGAGTAAAGGAGATTATTGTTCATAATGTGGATGGGTCTCATCCAGTCAGTTGAAGGCCTTCACAGAAAAGGACTGACTTCCCTGGGAGAAGAGGAAATTCTGCTGGCAAACTACCTTTGGACTTGAACTGCAACTCTTCCCTGGGTCTCCAGCTTGATGACCTACCTTGCAGGATTTGGACTTGCCAAACCTCTACAATTGTGCGAGCCAATTCCTTAAAATAATCCATCCATCCTTCCTCCCTCCTTCCCTCCTCTCTCTCTCTCCATGTCTCTCTCATATACATGCACACATATTGTCAGGGAGAAAAAACTTCTCCTCTACCCTCTTAGAGGCCTGCAAACTAAACTGACAAAACACAGATTAGTAAGAGAAAAGACAGGCTTTTATTTATGCACGTATACAAGAGTTCACAGAAAAATGTGACTGGGGGGCGCCTGGGTGGCTCAGTTGGTTAAGCGACTGCCTTCGGCTCAGGTCATGATCCTGGAGTCCCGGGATCGAGTCCCGCATCAGGCTCTCTGCTCGGCAGGGAGTCTGCTTCTCCCTCTGACCCTCCTCCCTCTCATGCTCTCTGTCTCTCATTCTGTCTCAAACAAATAAATAAAATCTTTAAATAAAAAAAAGAAAAAAAGAAAAAAGAAAAATGTGACTGGGATCAGTTAGAATTATAGACCATCTTAATAGGGTAAGGGGAGGAGCAGAAGGGTACTTGCAGGAAAACAAATAATTTCTTAGAATTGCTGGGGTGGGGGGAGGGCACTTATGGGAGAACAAATGACTTTTAGGAGAATAGGTGGGAGATACGAGAGTTTTGTGACAGTGGCTATTTAGGTGTGGAGCCGACTTCTGTCACTGGTGCTAAGAGTCAGTCTTTCCCAGTTCTAAGACTCCCAGAGAGAAGATTTATGAGTTCAGTTTTTGGAGTCTCTGCTTCTAGGCAGATAAGGGAAATTCAAAACCTGTATCTGTTGACTCGCAAATGCCTTCAGCCCAAAATAATTTTTATGCTACCGTAGTACATTCTGGACCCTTTCAACATCCTGTTGGTTCTGTTTCTCTAGAGAACCCTGACTTACACAGTCGGAAACTTTGAGGTTTAGATATAACATATATAAAGTAACTGATAGCAATTATTACTAATTTGTTCTAAGAGAGATACCAGATAATATTTTGACTGAACTATGAGCTTGAATGTCTTAAATTCTTAGATTGAATTTTCAAAATTTAAAAATATATACAAATATGAAAACTACAACATGAAGTAATATGACTGCTTTTTACTATTACCCCAGAACATAGGCAGTAAAATTACCCTCAATCTCCCAAGTAGCTGCTACGGAAGGCTCTAGAACAAGGCTGCCTCAATTCAAAATATTTGAGTATGGAGGTAAGCTTTTAATTTTCGACCTCATTGTTTTAAATAGCGAAACAAGATCCATTTGTAATGACTTTCAAAGCATGACAGACACCAAACTAACAAATGAGTATTTTGAAATTTGACGGAAACTCTACATTTAAGCGAAGGAAAACGTGGAACTGATTTTGCTGTGTAGAGTCCAACGTTGTTGCATTAGTGTGATCGGAACAGGCCGCGTCATGATAACAAGCAAATCCCAAAGTCTCTGAGGCTTGCAACGACGGGAATTCTTCTCTCCCTCGCACAAAGTGCCTTATGCGTGCAGCAGCACTCCCTTCGGGCACCTCCCTTCGGAGCAGAGACTCAGAGAGCCAGGCTGCATCCATCTGACAGCTCCACTGGAGCTCGTGGCTTCCCGTCGCTGTCGCGGAGAAAAGAGCATACACAACCCCGGGGAGCTTTGTACTGCCTCCGCCCAGAAGTGACCCACTCGCGCATCACTTACACTCGCTTGTTTGCCCTGCTCAAGGTCCAAGGGTCTGGCTAGTGTCGTCTTCCCTGTGCCCAGGGAGGAGAGGAGAACCGGAAATGGTGACCCCTGACCGTCTCTACTGCCCGGGTTCTCAAGTGCAGGGAGTCTAAGAGGGCATCCCAACAGCGGCGGAGGCCGCAAAGAAAGCGAACAGCCTCTTCAGATGACCTCCCTGAAGGTGGCTTTGGGGAAAAAAGAGACAACCTGCCCGCTTGTATGTTTGATTGAAAAATCTGTCTTGACACTCTATAAACACACTTTGGGTATAGAAAATGAAATATTGACAAACTTCTTCAGGAAAATGCCACCTTAGAGCACTGGATCATTGCCTGAAGCTGCTCCATTAAGCAAAACCTTTTTATAAAGCATCTGTTGTTGTGACTGTTTTGAATAAAACTGTTCACAACATTCGAGAAAAGGCATATAAAAACCAGCTGTTCGGTGAAAGAGAAAACCTTCCAACATTTTCATTTCAACTCTCTGTATTTTTTTTTTAATTCAAATGAGATAATGTTTGATTAATCTAGTGGTGTCCTTCAAAGCCAAGCAAATGCCTACTCAACATGTTACACAGAAGAGAGGTCAAGTGCCCCCTCCCTCTTGCATTCACAAACATTTGAAATAAATTTTAAAACCCTTTTCCCTCTTTAGACATCACTGAAAGGATCTCCTCCTTTGTCTTCATAGGTCTGTGAATTAATTTTGTTTTGCATAGAAGTTGAAAGCTTTTAAAAAAAAATAAATTGAAAGCTTTTCTGAGCATCTCACAAAAGCTCCAGATAGAGTTTATGATGTTTTCTAATAAAATAAAAGCTGAAGATTACTTAAGCATTTTGCAGGTTTTCTTCTGATCAGTCAATGCAGCAGAACAAGATCAACTAATCATGCAAGTCTGACTTAAGTGCTTCTCCGACATATAATTTCATATCAATACATACTGTTCTTGGCAGACCAAGCCCCACAGAGTGGTCTTCATGTATGGTCAGGTGGTATCTTTTCTTCATTGACCGTTCCAAGAAAATCCATTGTAATCTCTATGTAGGGTTCAGTAACACAAGAGCTCCTATAAATGCTCCAAAATAGAACCTACTCCAGTCAGCAGGAGAAGTCTTCCTGCAGCTGCCAGGTTGGCTAGGGCAGAAGATGTTGCCCCCATCAACAGCCTCTCTTATTTGTCCAAAGTGCACTGCCTAAGGATGGGCCAAAAGATCCCTGCATGAAGCTGCCAGGGCAAGATTCAAGAGTAAAATAACATCCATGCTATTTCTAATTACAGAACTGAGGTAAGAGTCATTAGTGCAAAAGATAAAGTGATCAGATTTGTCGTGGTCCAGACACTGAGTAAAAGGAATAGGGACTGGAAAATCTGGTCTTTTGTTGTTGGCATCAGCAACCACAGACACTTAGTGAGAAAGGGCATAAAGCCTAGGCCCTGCCCTCCAGGGTCACCTAGTCAGGGCGCTGAGGAACATAAAGAAAACCTTTAGTGGCCTGTTGTTCCCTTATCCTCTGTGGCTCGTTGCAAAAGGGCTGAAGTGGCCATCCCTGTCGGGCAAACCAAGGCCATTTGGGCCTGTCACTTGAGGTGTTCCTTGAGAACTGTTCATACTGATGTCAAGACTGGCTTGGTGAATTTCTCAAGGTTACTGAGCCCCTGGGAACTCTTTGTTTATCCAAGTTAAAGCTGCTCAGAGTGAGTTTAAGTTGCTCTCTTGACCTGGGGGATACTGCGTTCACGCCTGCTGGTGGCCCTCAAGGTGGTACAAGCTCCTTCCTCACGTCACCTGGTCCCATTCCAGTTCCTTTGTTTTCTTTGAGACACAGAGTCTTGGGGTTCATTCCTGATTTACATAGATGGAATTCTAGCTCTATCCTTGTTCTGCCACCTTTAAATTCTTTTTTAAAGATTTTAATTATGTATTGGAGAGAGAGAGAAAGAGACAGAGATAGCGAGAGAGAAAGAGAGCAGGAGCAGGGAGGAGAGGGAGAAGCAGGCTCCCCGCCGAGCTGGGAGCCCCACGCGGGGCTCGATCCCAGGACCCCTGGGATCATGACCTGAGCCGAAGGCAGACGCTTAACCGACGGAGCCACCCAGGCGCCCCTCTATCCTTGTTCTGCCACATTTAAATTTTATCTGATACCCTCCCTACCACCAAAATCTGATACCTTAAAATGGTGAAGGTTGCTGTGAAAATTATACCTCAATAAACCTAAGAGAAAAATCCATCTTTGAAGCTTCGAAGCTATCTCAGTAACCCTCCCTCAAGGCTCTGACTCTACAGGATGTAAACCACACAGACATTGGTCAGTAGGTTCTAGTAGATGGCAAGCCTGCATTTTCCTTCCTTTAAATTGATGGAGACTTGGTGGCTTTGGGGAAAACAGAGATAGCTTGTAGTATCTCATGATACAGTTCTCCATATCTGTTTTTCAGTTGGGTCATAATGAGATAAGTCCAAGGAGTCCTGCATCATTCTGGATGGGGCTAGGCCTGAACCACAGAACAACCCAGGGAATGGCTGGACATCAGATGCCTACAGCTGGATTTCTCTTTTCCATAATAATATTTGATTACAATTTTCATTTGAAAAATTCACCTATGTTTGGCTTTTTCAGATGCACAGCCATTTATGAATGCAGAAGCAAGTGAAGAGGTTAAAAGTACAATGAAAAGACAGACAGGCATTGTTGTGATGGTTAAATGTGATAACATAAGTGCAGAGCTTAACTTTGTATTAGCTGAGAGTAGGTTCTGGATAAATGCCAGTTATTCCCACTATTATTATTAGTAATGTCATTACTGTGTTTAGAACTGTTAGAGTCCACTGCAGTAATTATCTGACATAGTAGGGAATCTGTAAGGGGGCATATGGGAGAAATCCTCAATTCTTTTCCTAAAAGTTTTTGATAACTGGAATAAAAGTAAAGGAAACCTATGAATGTGATTAATTTTTACCAAGGTTGATTTATGACAGAAATTGACTTTTCCCTAAGGGGAGACATTTCTTTCTTTTTCTTTTTCTTTTTTTTTTTTTTAAGATTTTATTTAATTCAGAGAGTGAGAGAGAGCAGGAGCAGGGGAAGGGCAGAGGGAAAGGGAGAAGCAGAACTCCCCGCTGAGCAGGGAGCCCGATGTGGGGCTCAATCCCAGGGCCCTGGGAACATGACCCGAGCCGAAGGCAGATGCTTAACTGACTGAGCCACCCAGGCACCCCTCCTTTCTTTTTTTTTTTTTAAGATTTATTTATTTATTTTAGAGAGAGAGTATACAGGGGGAGGGGCAGAGAGAGAGGAAGAGAGAGAATCTCAAGCAGACTCCCTGCTGAGTGTAGAGCCCGAGGTGGGATTCAATCCCACAACACTGAGATCATGACCCATGTCAAAATCAAGAGTCAGATGCTTAACGAACATATCTACTCACATAAAAAGGAAAAAATCATTTGAATCTGATGCCACAATACAGCCCCCTTTTTATTTCTTTAAAACCTGGACTTAAGTGTGGTCCCCAAAGATCTCCATCTCCTGTTACCCACACTCTTGTGTAATCCCTTCCCTTAGGGTGGGCTGGACTTAATTCATCTGCTTCTAACAATATGGCAGAAGTGATGAGATGTCATTTCCAAGATTAGGTAGTAAAAAGACTGTGCCTTTTATCTTGGGCTCAGGGGAAAGCCAGGTGTAAAGTTATAAGGTAGCTTTGTGGAGAGGCTCACATGGTGAGGGATGGAGACCTGCCAATAACCATGTGAGTGAGCTTGGAAGCAGATTTCCTCCCCTAGTCCCAGTTGAACCTTCAGATGAGACCACAGTGCTGATGAACAACCTCCTGAAAGACCTTGAGCCAGAGGCACCCAGTTAAGCCATTTCTAGATTCTTCACCCACAGAAACTGAGATAATAAATGTTTGTTGTTTTATTTTTCTTTTTTAAAGATTTTATTTATTTGACAAAGAGAGACACAGTGAGAGAGGGAACACAAGCAGGGGGAGTGGGAGAGGGAGAAGCAGACTTCCCCGTGGAGCAGAGAGCCCGATGTGGGGCTCGATCCCAGGACCCTGGGATCATGACCTGAGCCTAAGGCAGACGCTTAACGACTGAGCCACCCAGGCACCCAATGTTTGTTGTTTTAAGCTGCTGAATGTTGGGGCAGTTTGTTACACAGCAATAGATAACTAATACAAGAAGTTACACAATTGGGAACATACATTTTCCCCCCCTTATTCTAAGGCAAATACTGGCATAATTTCTAGCACAAGGAAAGAGGGCTTGGTAACCAATAACCATAGTCTTGAGCATTGAATGTATGCTCATTCATGCTACTAAAAATTACTAATGGATTTTTTTAAAGTCTTTAAAAGTATTGTGGCAATTGGGGGAGGTAGGTGGAGCTCCTAAAAATCATGTCATATGAAGACTGAGGCAATATGGGTGCTGTTTTTTAGGATGTGAGTGGGGCTGTGTGTGGATAGACATGCTTCCCTTGTTCTATGTGACCCTGAAGGGTAGAGCAAAATGCAATGGCTGGAAGTTGCAGGGAAGCAGGTTCTGGCCCCACTGAATTTTGCTTGTATTTCCACAAAACACTAAGAATAAAAGTCATGTCGGGTGCCTGGGTGGCTCAGTTGGTTAAACGACTGCCTTTGGCTCAGGTCATGATCCTGGAGTCCCAGGATCGAGTCCCGCATCAGGCTCCCTGCTCAGCAGGGAGTCTGCTTCTCCCTCTGATCCTCCCCCCTCTCATGCTCTCTCTCTCTCTGTCTCATTCTCTCTCTCAAATAAATAAATAAATAAATAAATAAATAATCTTAAAAAAAAAAAAGAATAAAAGTCATGTCAACTGCTTGACTCTAAAAATTAGATCTACATGTGAAGGTTATCTGCAAACAATGAAAATGCTACTGTCTGCATAAGATGGAATTGCGGGTGATTTTTTTAAATTGTGGCTGAAATTTAAAGTTATTATTTTTCCAAAGTATTCTTTACACCGTTATATTGTCTTTGCAATTAAAATGAAATCGTATTACAGGAAAAGAATGCTAGACACTTCGTATTGTTAGAACATTTCCTGTTTTGGTTTGTTACTGTGTCTCAGGCTGTCCATCTCCTTTCTTCACAGAGAAAAGTCTGATGATCCCAGGCAACACCCTTTCTTCAAAACCATCAATTTTGCTCGCCTGGAAGCTGGCCTAATTGAGCCCCCATTTGTGCCAGACCCTTCAGTGGTTTATGCCAAAGACATCGCTGAAATTGAAGATTTCTCTGAGGTTCGGGGAATTGAATTTGATGATAAAGATAAGATGTTCTTCCAAAGATTTGCAACAGGTGCTGTCCCTATAGCATGGCAGGAAGAGATTATAGAAACGGGACTGTTTGAAGAATTGAACGACCCCAACAGGCCTGCAGATTGTGGGGATGGTAATTCATCCAAGTCTGGTGTGTGTTTGTTATTATAAGTTGTTCTCTCCACCAGATAGGCAGCAGGAATCTCAGCTGACATAATCCTCGAACGTTCTTAACACATGAAAATCTGTTGAATGAGGACTGATCAATCAGGAGGGGCATTTCAACCATAGAACAGTTCAAAGGACAGGTGAGCTCACCACTAGGACACATTTTTCTCCCCTCTCCCCTCCCCTTCTCTCCCCTCTCTCCTTCCCTTCCTCTTCTCCTCTCCTTTCCTCTCCTCTCCTTCTTTCCTTCCTTCTTTCTCTCTCTCTCTTTCCCCCCACTTCTTTCTTCTTTCTCTCTTTTTTCAAAAAGATGAGTAAAGTCTCAGTTTTCACTGAGGACTGGGAAAAGGAACACTCAGGTCTATTTTGATAAACTAAAAGCATGAGCCCTCCACCATCATGTCCCTGAAAATTACACCAAGTCCTAGGAATAGAGAATGGAACGTTGTGGTATACTCAGAAAATGAGCATTTGCAATTCTTGGTAAATAATCATTTTAGTTTTTCTTTGTTTATATCCTTTCTTCCCTTCATCTTTCAGTATTTCTTCTGCTTCTATACTTATAAAAAGGATTTGAAAGCTGGAAATAAATGTTCCTGATATTCTCCCCCTAAAAAGGAGTGGATTGTAATATATTGGCAATATTTTAAATTACAGAATAATTTTTAATTTACCGAGAGTCTCTTTTTCATATTTTTGAAATATTTTACCATTATAATGTTGAAGTATTTTAAATGGAAACATTCATGAGATCTGTGAATTAAGGTATTCTGTAAGTTGAGTCCTTTAGGTAACATGCTACAAATTGCTTACATGTATTTTTCCACATGCCATTGGTTCCCAAACTTTGCTGAACTTTAGAATCACCTAGGGATCTTTTAAAAATATCAATATCTGACTCCTACCCCCATATTTTAATTGATCTGGGGGAGGCAGCCTGGGCATCTAGATTTTCAGAAGCTCCCCAGGTACTTCTTTTTTTTTTTTTTAAGATTTTATTTATTTATTCATGAGAGACAGAGAGAGAGAGAGGCAGAGGGAGAAGCAGGCTCCCAAGAAGCAGGGAGCCCGATGCGGGACTTGATCCCAGGACCCTGGGATCATGACCTGAGCCGAAGGCAGACGCTTAACCATCTGAGCCACCCAGGCGCCCTCCCCAGGTACTTCTGATGTGTGGCACGTTTGAGAACCAGAGCCATGTAGGCTGAAACGCTGTTATGTATGGGTTCCTGTCTTGGCTGCTCAAAGTTTCAATTATACATTTGACAGCAACTTTTCAAATACCCAAAAAACATGTAATTTTGGCAATTGCAGTATATATGAAACTGAACATCATCTATATTCATCTTGTAGACTTTCCTGTCCTTGTACACTTTAGTTCTTCCCACATATCTTGTGAAGTAGACTCTTGGCTATTTCAAGACCTGAAGGAGAAATATGGCCTTGGCAGCTGATTTGAAAAAATGGTAGCCCTCAGTTCAAGTGGCTGCCCAGCCAGCACTTTACTGTAGAATTAGCACTTCTCAAGAGCACAGCCAAAGTGAAAATTCTAAGGGTGTAAAAAAATATTCTGGACACAATTATAAATCTGAGATGATTATACTTATAAAGAAAAAAGGGGGGGCACCTGGCTGGCTCAGCTGGTAGAGCATGTGACCCTCGATCTGGGGTCGTGAGTTCAAGCCCCATGTTGGGCATAGAGCTTATGAAAAAAAATAATAAATGAAATCTTAAGAAAGGATAAAAAAAGATATATGTGTGCATAAGGAAATCTCACTTGTGCCAGCGGTGACAAACCTGGCTGAAATCATTTTAAAAGTTTTATCTCTTGAGTACAGGAGCCAAGAGTTGCAAAAATACTCGTCAAAAAATATTTGGTTAACTGGAACCCAGCCAACAGTAATCCTCAACTACAAGACAGCATTGGCCATATCCTGCACAGTAAGTAAGAAGTAAGAAATCCTGTCAGACTTGAGTCCTGGGTTAGCACACCTGCTACTCACCTTCCTGCTCATTCTCTATCCTCAGCAAGCTCTTGATGCTCCAAATACTGCCCTGGAGATACTGCAGAGTCCTGGGTCATCAAAGCACATACAGGCGTGTCCAGCAGATTCTTTTTCCTAAGGCAAGAAAGTAGATTAAAATTTGATGAAATTCGTAACAAGTCTATTTTAACAAAAAACAAATTCACAGTTAACAGAAATCCAACTAACCAGAGCATTCCAAGAGTAGAGGTCTTAGTATTTAGCTTTATAATTAGACATTTAAAAGTAATGTCTTATTGCATTGGTTCCTTAATGTGAATGTCTATTGCTTTTGATAAACTTTAATACAAATCTGTGTTTCATTTCTTAAAACTAACTCAGGAAAGTAATTGAGTAAGATAACTATATTCAAACAATCACCAAGTAAATATGTGTTGAGCTAAGTTACACATTGAGCCCTATCCTGGACATTTGGGGGACACCATTGAGAAATAAGACAACTGTCTAAGAGAGGCTATATGGTGTAGGGTAGAATGCAGACTCCTGTCATTGCTATTTTTCACATTTTAAATGAGAAACTGGGGCACCTTGGTGGCTCAGTCAGTTGAGCGTATGACTTTTGATTTCAGCTCAGGTCATGATCTCAGGATCATGGGATCAGGCCCAGCATCAGGCTCTGTGGTCAGTGGGGAGTCGGCTTGGGATTCTCTCTCTCCCTCTCCCTCTGCCCTCCTCCCCCACTCCCTCTCTCTCTGAAATAAATAAACAAATCTTAAACAAATGAGAAACTGAAGCTCAGAGATGTTCTGTAGCTTGTCCAAGGTCACACAGCTTTTCAGGGAGGGGTGTAGCAAAGACTAGAAATAATGTATATGAAGCACATAGCACATGACTTGCATACTGTAGGGGCATAATAGATTGAAGACTATAGTCAGTAAGTAGCAGCAGGTCAAATGATTCTAGGTCAGTGAACACACTAGTAAGAGCTAAACTTGGCCACCTTAATTAAAAGGTCCAAAGGAGGTGAGAGATGGAAGAGAGCTGCGTCCCAGGGAGCAGTTTAAAAGGAAAGTTTTTATGCACAATGAAAGAAAAAACTAATTAGAATAAATGGAGACATTGGAGTCCATCCCAGGCCCCATCCTCATCACATGCTAGGTACAGGACCCACCTGGGCCACTTCAGAGTGAAGGAGGCTTCTGGCTAAAGGGTGGGGCAGGTGAGAGGCAGAGCTGATCTGGGAGATTAAATATCGGAGATGGAGAGAAATAAGTGAATGTAGAGCCATCTGCGCAGGTCGTGGGTGGGATTTAAGTAAAAAATAAGACGAAACCAGATGTTTCACCAAAAGAAGAAAGTGATTTTTGAAAGGGGATGATGCTTGCTTATTTTCCAAAAGTGAAATTGAGCTTATGTTTTTTTTTCTTTTTTTTTTTTATTCTTATGTTAATCCCCATACATTACAAGAGCTTATGTTTTTATAGAGAAGTTTCATAAACATAATGAAACATCAGGGGAAACAAACACATATATGAGTGAGGTATTCAGACAAAGAAGAACCAGAGTGAAGTCATCTTTATTCTTCCAGTTTGTCAGGTTATCTGGAATGTTTGTTTCCTACAGGAGGAGATCGGTTTAAAGGAGATGGATAAGTTGCAGGAAGGGACATAGAGGTACCATCAAAGCAGAAGGTATGCATGAGGTTTTCAAAGAAAACAGTGATGAATTCTTGAGTTTAAGATTGCATACCACAGGGCGCCTGGGTGGCTCAGCTGGTTGAGCGACTGCCTTCAGCTCAGGTCATGATCCTGGAGTTCCGGGATCAAGTCCCGCGTCGGGCTCCCTGCTCGGTGGAGGGTCTGCTTCTCCCTCTGATCCTCTTCCCTCTCGTGCTCTCTGTCTCTCATTCTCTCTCTCTCTCAAATAAATAAATAAAATCTTTAAAAAAAAAAAAAGATTGCATGCCACAAAGAGTTAAAAAATACTCTCAATTGTTTATTTTCAATACCAGGTTTAAGATGTTTTTTATTTAGGTGACCAGGCATGGAAGTGAAAATTCAATTAATTGGCTTCTTAGAAATTACACGTCTTGAAATCATGAGAGTCTACCTGATCAATTTTTAAAGGTTATTATATTGTATGTATCATTAGGGCATTTTAATAATAAAACTTGATTTATGTAAATTGTTTGGACATGAAAACAAGTGAAAATACATAATCCTTGCTTCTTAAAGAGTTGTCCTGGGCAGTTTTAAATCTTAAGAGTTTAAAAAAAAAAATGACACAAGGAAAAAAAATAAATGCAAGAAGGGGGGTGCCAGGAAGACTTATCATATTAGCCATTTTTTTTTTTTAAGATTTTATTTATTTGACAGCGAGAGAGGGAACACAAGCAGCAGGAGTGGGAGAGGGAGAAGCAGGCTTCCCGCGGAGCGGGGAGCCCGATGCGGGGCTCAATCCCAGGACCCTGGGACAATGACCTGAGCCGAAGGCAGACGCTTAACGACTGAGCCACCCAGGCGCCCTCATATTAGCCATTTTGATTATCAAAAAATTTTTCAAAGACTTACTGAGTTTTCTTGGATCATCTAGGATAAATAATTGCAGTTATTTAGGTTTAGTTATTTGTTCAATACATACCGCTACCTGCGTGTGCCAGGCTCCATTTTGGTTTGGGGAGAGATGCTTGGTTTTCTCCCTTTACGATTTTTAGATTGGAAAGTGCTTTTGTTGCCCATGTGTGTCAGTAAACCTTTATATCTCTCTGGGTAGAGATGAATTTTGTTCTTCCCACTTTTTCTCAAGTTTTCTGTACTGACCACATTTTTATTTTAAAAATCAGGAAAAAAATGTATTATTTAAAGCAAGTCGGGCTCCATCATAGCTGGACCTCGGTGTGTGCCCCGCAGCTGATATTTTATAAAAGTAAAATTGGAGACCCTCTGACCATCCCTCAAATTTTTTTTGAAATTTTACGGACCTGTGAGATTTCAAAATCTGGGAACCCCTGAACCAAATGACCTTGAACGCTCTGATTGTAAGGAAACATTTGTGCTTCAGTGGAAAACTGATGCATTGCCTGGAGGAGGATATGCAAACTTCTGTAAAAGACCAGAGTGTAAATATTTTAGACTTTGCAAATGGCAACTACTTATCTCTACCTTTGTAATAGGAAAGCAGCCACAGATAATGCAAGAAGGAATAAGTATGGCTGTGTGCCAATAAAGTTTTATTTATAAAAAACAGGTAGTAGGGCACCTGGGTGGCTCAGTTGGTTGAGCGACTGCCTTCGGCTCAGGTCATGATCCTGGAGTCCCGGGATCGAGTCCCGCATCGGGCTCCCTGCTCGGCGGGGAGTCTGCTTCTCCCTCTGACCCTCCCCCCTCTCATGCTCTATCTCATTCTCTCAAATAAATAAATAAAAATCTTTAAAAAAAAAACAAAAACAGGTAGTAGGACTAGATTTGGCCCACAAGCAGTAATTTACGGATCCTAGTCATAAATTATCTTACTACTAAACTGAAGAGGTTATCTGACTCTAAAGGAGCTATTTTACAACTCTATAAACCGGATAACTAATGGGAATGCAAAATAATTCTTGTCTATAGACATGCAAATAACCCCACCACCACCACCACCATTAGTTGGTCAGGGCTAAGATAACAAAGTATTGCAAACTGGGTGGCTTGAAAACCAGAAATTTATTATCTCACAGTTCTGGAGGCTCCAAGTCCAAAATCAAGGTGTCAGTGCGATTGATTTCTTTTGAGGCCTCTCTCCTTGACTTCTACAAGACTGTCTTCTCCTGTCTGCCCATGATCTTCCTGCCGTGGGTCTCTGTGTCCTAATTTATTCTTATAAGGACACTAGTCATATTGGATTAGGGCCCATACTAATGACCTCATTTTAACTTAATCGCCTCTTTTAAAGACCCTATCTCCAAATACAGTCGCAGTCTGGGGTACCTGGGGGTTAGGACTTTAACGTAGGAATTTTGAGAGATACAACTCAGCCCAACACCCCCCTAAGCCAGTTTTATGTGTATTTGCTCTTTCATTTCAACATTCCTTTATTGCATACAGATGTATGGTTTTTATTACTTTTTTTCAACTGGTTGTAACACCAGTTTTCTCATGAATGCGTTAAATAAAAATCTTTTTTTTTTTTTTTTTTTTATTCATGAGAGACAGAGCGAGAGAGAAAGGCAGAGGGAGAAGCAGGCTCCCAAGGAGCAGGGAGCCCGATGCGGGACTCGATCCCAGGACCCTGGGATCATGACCTGAGCTGAAGGCAGACGCTTAACCATCTGAGCCACCCAGGCGCCCTAAATAAAAATCTTTAACATGTATTCATTTTTATTTCTGTATGACAGTCACGATTTTACTTTTTTTTTTTTTTTTGGAGGATTATCCATTGACACAGCCCAGAATGTCATAATGCCATCAAGGAACCTGAGGCATATTTTTGAAATTCTGCTTCCATTAACGAAAGTTCACACCAAGAGCCCTTTCTCTTGTTCTCTTATGAAACAGCAGAAAGAAGAGCCCCTAAATAGGGGGCTGGTGGGAGTGGTGGCAAGCCCAGAAAGCAGCTAGCATTTCCCCAGCAGTTTGGTTGAGGTGCGTGGGCCAGCTGAGTAGTACATATTTTTCAACCAGTTCTCTTCGCCCTGCCTCTCCCATCTGCACCGCCAGTTGTCAAGTGCATTCCTGCCGTGCCCATACTTCCTGCATGCCGCAGGAGACGCTATTGGGGAAAGAGAGGCAGAGAGGAGAAAGCCAGGAGCCAGAAGAACCAAGAACAGCTTCAGAGGTTCACCTGCTAGTACACGGTGTGCTGAGCCCCCGAGGCAAGCAGGCATTCCAGAGACACGCCCAGTGGCAGGCACCATTTTCAAGTCCCTGTACTAACAACTCCCCTGCAAGTTTGCCAGGTCCAATGCAGGATGTCAGTTACGTTTGAACTGCTGAAAGCAAATTAATTTTTTTTCTAGCATCATTAGGTCCCCAATGTTGCACCAGACATACCTCGGCTAAAAAATTATCTGTCGTGCATGAGTATAGATAATCAAATAGGAATAGTCTGTGGTCAGGATGGGAGAAAGCACAGGAAAACTAGCCCAGCACCTGGCTCACAGTCAGAGTGAATTGCCCGAATCTATCAATTCTGTGCTCCAATACAGCTTCTGCAAATTTCTGTGGCCAGTCCACACGTGTGCTCGCTCCCATTCGAGGAGCTGGCCAGGCGGTGTGGGCAGCATCACCGCTGCTACTGCCAATAATAATGATGCCACAAAAGTTTCCAGTGGCTGAGCACCTACTATGTGCTGGGCACTGTACTTGGTACCTTTTGTGTATTACTCCCAAGGCTCACAGTCATCCTGTGAAGTCGGCATTATTTTCTGCATTTTATTGATGAAGAAAAGAAAGCTGCAGAGGTTAATAGTCTTCTTCAAGTACACAGTTCAGTGCTGAGTAAACCCAGGTCCGCCTGACACCTCTTGGCTCTGAGGTCATTGGTTTCCCGGGTAGGAGCTGCCTCTGTCCCTATTCCCGGCAATGTTTCCTGTGAGGCTCAGAGCAGACTTAGTGGACCAAACCCAAGGAAGAAATAATTTCTAAGAAATATTCTGTAGGCCCTAGATGGAGTAGCAGGGCTGGGACTAGAGTGAGGTGAACGGGGCAGCCAGGGTATCATATTTAAGGCAGCGCTCGGTCTCAGGAGCACACAAGTGGCATGGAAACGTGCACAAACTGAAAGTGAATGTTCCAGTCGCGCACCTTGGACCTTGCATCTCACTCACCCAACTTCTGGTCCTGTGGGCTAATGGCTCGGTGTAGATACTTAGAAAAATCCTTTTGAAACTACACTTCTTTATTTCTTTGTCCCCTCAAAAATAATCATATACATTCACTCGTTCAACAAATACTAATTCAGGGTTTACCATGTACTAGGCCTTGTGGTAGGAGACAGGAATTGAGCCCAAGACAGACCATGACCACCCTGAATACTTCCCCCTTTGGCTGGATATCTCTATGAGCCAATGTGGATCAATAATTTTTCCTGCTTCTCTTTATTTGATGCCAAGGACCAAGAAGCATAATGCCTAGGGGGATTTAAGAACCAGAATCCAGTTTTCCCTCTTCCTTTCCTCTTTATAAGAATTTCTCAGGGCGCCTGGGTGGCTCAGTTGGTTAAGCAACTGCCTTCAGCTCAGGTCATGATACTGGAGTCCCCAGATCGAGTCCCGCATCGGGCTCCCTGCTCAGCAGGGAGTCTGCTTCTCCCTCTCCCGCTCCCCCCTCTTGTGCTCTGTCTCTAAAATAAATAAATAAAATCTTTAAAAAAAAAAAAAAAAAGAATTTCTCCCAGGTTTATGCTTTAAAAATCCTTGTTCTTGGGGCGCCTGGGTGGCTCAGTTGGTTAAGCGACTGCCTTCGGCTCAGGTCATGATCCTGGAGTCCTGGGATCGAGTCCTGCATCGGGCTCTCTGCTCTGCGGGGAGTCTGCTTCTCCCTCTGACCCTCCCCCCTCTCATGTGCTCTCTCTCTCTCCCTCATTCTCTCTGTCTCAAATAAATAAATAAATAATCTTTATAAAAAAAAAAATCCTTGTTCTTAAAAAGCTGTGCAATTAGGACTTGTAAACTCCTTATTACATCTCCCTTAAAGTGGAAAGTTACAGGCAGGCTAAAAGACACATCCAGACTGGATCTCGGCGAATGTTTTTTTAACAAATGCCAGTGGAATGAAGGGGAGAAGGCCGCTTGGGCACATGTCATAACTGGTAACAAGGCAGACAATGGTGAAATAGCAACTCAACCAAACAAACATTCGGATGCCCTTGTCCACGCCCGGCTTCCTGGGGAGTGGCGTGCCCTCCGGCCCTCACCTTTGCTTGGTTCTGTGCTGGGCTGGGCCCATAAAACAGAAGAGCAGATACTGCAGGGCAGAAGTTTGCCTGGGCATGTGGAATTTTCACTGTTTTTATTACTTTATGCATCTTCACTGGCAACATTTCATAGTCCAGCGTTTGATCAATTCTGTCACCTAGTTCTGACATGCAGTGTGTAGGCTGTTCAGTCATCTTGCCTCTCCCTCCCACAGTCCCCTCTAGTCACTTTGTCACTCACCCTGCCCTACGCCACCATGTGTGGCGATGCAGAAAGGAAGTGAAATAAATCCCTCCATTTGATTTTGGAAGAGGAGTTTAAGAAGAAGGTAGAAACCATGAACTGACATCTGGATTCTCTGAGAATTTAAATGATCTACTCTATCTGCTCACCTTCTCCCACCCACCACCCCCTTCTTTATTTTCCTGTAGCAGAGAAAGCTCAGCTAATTCATCTCAGATGTTACCTTAAGTTGAGAATCTTCTTGTGTGTAACACTGGAGACCCACAGAAGGAGCCAGTTGCTTTTCCTCCTCCCCTGCATGGTGACTGTCTTGCCGGTAAAAGTGACTGACTATAAGCCAGCATTACTCCACACAAGGAACAAGGAACAGTGGAGAAGACAATGAGCAAAATGCAATTCTAACTCAAAGTTTACTTTCAGTTACACTCCCATGCCGCCAAAGCCTGACTTGGGGAGAATGGGTGTGAAAAGTTTCCTTTGGCAAAACTTCCAGAGGGAATGTTTGGGAGGTAACAGACGACTGCAATATCGCGTCGCGAGGACAGACCTGCCCTTGGCCCAGGGAACGGATGGTGCGCACCTCTTCTCAACTCCACTTTCAGCCTCCCCTGACTTCATCTTGGTAGCGTGAATTAGGCCATGGTGGGTAGATCTGCAACCCAAAAAAACAGCGGATCCCACAATTAAGGGTTTGTTTCCCTGGAGAGTGGGTTGTTAAGCATTTACCAGCACTTCACTGACTTGCCCCTGAAATAAACTGTGGTTGGTTAGTTGTGACTCGGTCCAGAATCTGGCAAGGTGTACCCCAAGCTTGGTTCCATTTTTAGGAGATAGACAAGGTTGTAGGGGAGAAACCAACTAGAGTCACAAGTCACAGCCCATGGAAGATATTCACCAGACAGAGAGGCTAAGAAATGCCAGGGAAAGCTAGATACAAAGCTTCCAATATCTAAAAGATGAGAGAACATGAAAGTCAGGGGCAAGGACCAGAACCAGAACAACAACCAAAAAAGAAACAAATACAGAGATAGGAAAACAGACTGAGTGGTCTATAAACTCACTACAGAAATTTTACATAATGTCCTGATAGCTTGAATCATCACTCCACAGTGGGGGGTTCATTAAAAATGTGATGAAGCTCATGGTGGCATGTGATTTATTTGATTAAAGTTACTTTACATTAATGGGATCTGCCACTTCTTCCATATGCACTGTCTTAAAGCAAACCTGATTCATTTACCTGCAAAAGTAGAAAACAGAGAGAGTTGCAAGTGTCCCCCATAAGCTCCTGAGAAAGACTTCCTTCTAATGAGAATTCTGTCCTTCAGGCATAAACACCACCCCAAGCACCTGCCACAAACCTAAACCATAGACCCCAAACCTGCAATTATGAGCGGCTGGGTTGCTGAACATCACTGAGAAGACATTGGAACTCCCTCCTGCCCCGAAGTTCCCCCTTCTAAAAGTTTTGAGATCGGAGGATCAGATATTAAGGAACATGTGGTGGGCTGAATATTCGTGTCCTAATTCCCTATAAATGCTATATGGCAAAAGGGGCTTTGTAGACGTGATTAATTTAAGGACCTTGAGATAAGGAGATGATCATGAACAATCACAACCCTCCTTCTAAGAGGGATACAGGAGGAGTTGGTCAGAGAAAGCTGTGTGATACAGAGAAGCTGATGCCGTTGGTGGAGTCGTGCACACGGAAGAAAAAGGGCCACAAGCCGACGAATAAAGGAAGTCACTAGAGACTAAATAAAACAAGGAAATGGATTCTCCCCAGATCCTTGAGAAGGAACAAGCCCACAGCCAATACATGGACTTTTAGCCCAGTGAAACTTTTGGGTTTGGGATTTCTGGCCTCCAGAACTATAAGAGAATAAATTTGTGTTATTAATTTTGTGGTAATTTATTACAGCAGCCATAGAAAACTAATACAGGATATAACATACTTTTCCCAGCCTTGGAATTAAAGAATTTTCTGAGGCCTTAGGAGAGTTAGGAAAACACAAGGTCAAATTATTCTGCAAAAGGATAAATATGAATTTCACTAATGAGCAGACCATGTCCCCTGTTCCCCAACCCTGACCTTGACCCTGCCCCAGGCCTTCTACTTTCTAGGCTTGTTAGAGGAAAGACATGAGAGGAAGAAGAAAGGGGTTATATATCAGCCTACCCAAAAATGACCTCTCCTCCTTCCTTGCACACAGATGTCAAATATTTCCGAGGGAAGCCACATGCCCTGACCTAGAGGATGAATTAGGATTGGTCTTTTTGCCAGTAATTGGGCTAGACATTGTCATGTGACCTCACCCTGGTCAATGAGAGTAAACAGCTGCTTGTTGGGCTGTTCTTAGATGGATTTTTTGGCCTAAATAAGAGAGAGACATGTGGGAAAAAAAGCCATTTTGACCCCTTCCTTTTTTATGCCATCGTGTTATAAGAGGACAATGATGCCTTGCCCTGGGGCAGCCATCTGCAACCGTAGGTCATGGGCTTGAAAACAAGAGCTAACACACCAGGAGGCAGAGCGGCAAGATGGAAGGACCTGGGTTTTTGATGACATCACTGAGCTGTCACACATACTGGGCAACCCTCCTTCTTTCAGACTTCTTAAGGAGCTCGTAGCCTCTTTAGAGTTTAGATTTGCACTGACAGCCGAGTTTCTGACTACTTGCTGCCAAACACATTTAAAGAATGAAAGAAGGAAGGAAAGAAGAAAGAAGGAAAGCCAGAGGAATGCAGGTCGGCCTTTGCAGAAGTGAGCTGTCAAGTCTATAGCTGCTGCCAGACCCCAAAAGTGAGAGTCCCCGAAGTGGACTGGAGGACTTCCTGTGGGGACAGGGGGCACCCAGCACACCTTTGGCTAGTAAAACTACATTTGTGCTCTGCCTGCTTACCACAAATCCCTTCTCAAACCCTGGGGCCAGTTATGCAAGTGACAGTGTCACCTAGGGCACCAGCACCAAAACCATGAGAAAAGCATGTGGCAGCAAACATCGAATAGTCATAGGGAAAAATTAATTTTTTTTAACTCTCTTACCCTAATCCAGAATTTGATGTGATCTGGATTTGGATTACATATGGTAAGAGGCACACTATTTTTGGTGTTCCAACTCCCAAACAGTGAAATCACAGAGTCATTAATTGTACCAGCTCTAGGGCCAGGCGGCTTAGGTGTGAATCCTAGCTCTGTTACTCACCGGTTGTATGACCGTGGGCAAGTTGCTTGGGTGCTTTTGGTCTCAATTTCCCCATCTCTAAAAAGCTAATGATGCTGGTAATAGCACTTGCCTCTTACGGTTGTTAGGAGGCTTTAACTAGTATTTATATCTAACATTTAGACAGTGCCTGGCACAGAGCAGAGGCTATATGTTTATAAGTTGCCGCTGTTATGACTATTCTTACTGTTAGAACCTCTAAATATCTCAGCCTGGTCCCCTTGGTCACAGGGAAATGACAAGACCCAAGGTCCATCAGACAGAGACCTCCCCTGGTTGTATGACTGAGAGCGGTGGGACCCGTCCCTCCCTTGCTGAGAGGCTGTGAGCTGACATGCCTGGGACTCAGGTCAGCAGCATGAGAGTAATAAGCCCAAGGCCCTAGGGACACTCCGCATCCATCAGCCACCCCTCCCTCTGCCTGCACTCCAGTGGGATCACAAGAGCCAACTGTTCCCCACATTCACTCGTCAGAGGTGGGTTTCTGACACTTGCACCGGAAGCTAGTCTTGACTGAGATGTTTGCCTGATGAAGATCTGGCCTAGGTCTGTGCAGAACTGCTCTTACTTGCTCCTGATAAGATTAAAAATGGCAATGCTCTGGACCACTATGAATATTGAACTAATTTTCTTATTATTTGGCCTGTAGTTGGAATGAAATGAAAAATAATTCCTCTTATACAGTCTTGAAAAAATTTTAAGTCATTTTTTTCTATTAAAAATACAAGGTGAGGGGCGCCTGGGTGGCGCAGATGGTTAAGCGTCTGCCTTGGGCTCAGGTCATGATCCCGAGGTCCTGGAATTGAGCCCCACATCGGGCTCCTGGCTCAGCGAGGAGCCTGCTTCTCCTTCTCCCTCTGCCTCTCTCCCTGCTCATGCTTTCTCTCTCTCTCTGTATCTCTGTGTCTCAAATGAATAAATAAAATCTTTAAAAAAAAATTACAAGGTGAAACAAAATTGGTCATAAGCTAATAATTGCTGAAGCTGATGGGCACGTGGCCACAGTGGGGATGGGGGTGGGGTAGCTATCACAATTCTTTCTCTTTTTATGTTTTAATTTCTCCAAAACAAACAGAAAAAAGCACATGTTCATTGTATAAAACTGATTTTTAAAAGAAGGAAAATACCAATCACTATCTTGAGATTAGCTCTGTTTATATTTTGGTGGCTATATTTAGTGGACTGGTAATAGATTTGGTTCATTTGGTGAATTTTTGGTGGATCTATCTATCTATCTATCTATCTATATCTATATTGGTGTTTTGTTTTTGTTTTTTTTTTAGATTTTATTTATTTATTTATTTGACAGAGAGAGACACAGCGAGAAAGCGAACACAAGCAGGGGGAGTGGGAGAGGGAGAAGCAGGCTTCCCGCAGAGCAGGGAGCCCGATGCGGGGCTCGATCCCAGGACCCTGGGATCATGACCCGAGCCGAAGGCAGACGCTTAACGACTGAGCCACCCAGGCGCCCCTATCTATATTGGTTTTTAACCCTTCTGGGATCATAATGTATATATATTGTTTGATAATCTGTTTTTTCATTTAACTATATATATATATATATATATTTTTTTTAAGATTTTATTTTTTTGACAGATAGAGACACAGTGAGAGAGGGAACCCAAGCAGGGGGAGTGGGAGAGGGAGAAGCAGGCTTCCCGTAGAGCAGGGAGCCCGATGCGGGGCTCGATCCCAGGACCCTGGAACCATGACCTGAGTTGAAGGCAGACGCTTAAGCGACTGAGCCACCCAGGCGCCCCTTCATTTAGCAATATATTGTAAGCATCTTGCCATGTCAAAAAAAAATTCCTTGTTAATCATATTTAGAACTGCATTTCATTACATGGATGCACTATAATTTGTCTACCCAATCCTGTTTTTATTATCACTATTTTCCAGTTTTTCCTTATTACAAATAATCCTGTAATGAACATCCTTGTGGCTATCTTGCGACATCCTTTATTATTTATCATTGTCCTAGTATAAACTCCTAGAATTGGAATGTTGAGGTATAAATACTTTTAAGGCTTTTGATAAATATTGCCAGATGACCTCCAGAAAGGTTATACTGGGTTGTACTTGCCAGGAGCCCCGGGTTGTGATCTTCTGATAAGATAACAGAAGACTAGCAGCACCGGAGATTGGTGGCCAGCTACCTCCCCAGCCTGTCTTTACTGGGTTGCCTTGTGTCAAGGACAGATACTACTTGTAGGCCTCAATATTTCCATTAGGAAAATGCAAAGAATGTAATTCTAGGCTTTTAAAGTCAGTTTGGACCTTATCTGGACAACTCCCTCATTTTACAGATAGGAAAATTCAGCCCCAAGATTGCACAGCTAATTAAAAACTTTCTGGAATTTCTGTAGTACAGAAGAGCTATTGTGATGTTGTAGCCCTGATGACAATAATAGCTAACATCTGTTGAGCACTTACTCTGCTTTCCATGAATTAATCATTTGATCCCTCCCCAGCCCCATGGTGTTGGTACCATTATATCCCCATTTTACATTTAAGTTAAGGGGGCACTAAGAGGGGAAGTAACTAGACAAAGGATGTACAACAAATACTTTGAGAATCCCAGGTTCAAATCCAGGTACACAATGTCCAAAACCCAAATTTAGCCATAGATTGTCAGCACATCTGTTATTTTTGATCATGGAAGGGAAATTTACTCTATAGTTCCTCTCAAGCCAGGACTCTTGTCCCTACTATTATACACCTCACCTACCCTCCTGCCTGTCACTGCTCACCTCCTCACAATGGAAGGATTTTTTTTATCAAACTTCATTTTTGTAAATTTCTTTTCTGATCAATGATAGAAACTACTATTTTTTTTTTTAGATTTATTTATTTATTTTAGAGAGTGAGAGAGCAAGAGCATGAGCTAGAGGGGTAGAAGGAGAGGGAGAGAGAATCTCAAGCAGATGCCACACTGAGCTCGGAGCCTGACACAGGGCTCGATCCCAGGACCCTGAGATCACGACCTGAGCCAAAACCAAGAGTCAGACACTTAACTGACTGAGCCACCCAGGTGCCCCGAGAGACTATTATTCTTAAGCCAACCCTTTCTGGGTACAGACTGAGGAAACAATGTTTGTGATTTCCTTCTCCTCATTCTGGTCAGAGTTGGACATCCAAATTTTAGCTCCTCAGTAGCACTGGAAATGTCAAGTACCCACCAATTGTATGTTGTGAACAGTTACTAATTGATAGCTCTTCCTGGGGTCTTCCTGTCAGAAGAAAAGAGTCCTGGCTGCACCTGGACTATTATTCGGTTAAAACAATGAAAGCACTCACAATAGCAATGAGGAAAAAGTTACTAGGCTGGAAAATAATGTAACCTGCAAATAATACCCAGGTCTCTTTGGAGCAAACCAAGGCAGAATTTTAAAAGCTCTTTCCCTCTCGCGTCTTCCAAGGCAGCAAACATAATGAATTGTAGTGCTGGGACAGGGGCAACCATGACTCAGTTGCAGGGCAGGTCTGCAGCCCTCACAGGAAGGGAAGACAGAGGACATGGACCCACTTATAATAAAAGTCCTTCATCTCAACTTTATCCCCCTTTCCAGCCCTAACCTACACTTAGAATTCTGAAAGAGAACGTGGTCATTAAAGAACAAGACAGCCACCAGCAGATTACAATCTTATAATATTGTTTTTTTTGCCAGAAAGGAGTACCCCACCTCATGAATCATCCAACCACTATTCTTTGTTCAGCTTTTTCTCAGCTCATTTCCTTAGTTCTATCAATTGCCTTTTTTTTTTTCCCCTGCTTGAGGAAAAACCTCGCTTCGGGTTAATCCCCCGTCCTTGGTGCCAAAGCTTTCCAGCCCCACAGCCCACTTGAGATAGGGGACGTCTTAATTGTCCGTGGCAGGAAGGAGCAATGGCGGACAGGTTCTGTGGTGTCTGGGGCTGTGGGCTGGGGGACAGAGAGCCTGGACACCCTTGACTTGCTCCAGGCTGGTGGCAGAGCCAGCCCCACACTCACTTGTCCCAAGGTAGTCAAACCAGCTACATTGTCTTTCCCTATCTGTGTGTTCTGTTGGGTAGTCCTGGCAGAACTTAATGGTCATTAGTGAAACGTTATTATTTCTGTCGTTGTGCACAGTGCCGTCTGCAGCACCCCACACCACAGAACGTTGTGCCTGTTCCAGGATTGCAGCTCCTCGATCCTTCTGCCAGGTCAGGCCGGCAGCTCGAAGGCTCTGACTCATTCCCAGGTTCTCTTTCTTCACTTTTCTCTCAGTCTTTACCTCATCACAGCACTTCATTTCCAACCCTGCCCGTTGTCTCTCTCTTCAGCGCTTTCACTAGGATTTCTCAAAGTTCCTAAACCTGGGTCAGCCAGTTTTTGTACTTTTTAAAACTCAAAACTCTGAACAAGTAGGTGAACATTCAGAAACCCCTTTCAGAGATACAGATGACCCTCACGAACATTCCACAGGCTGCACTGAATTCAAAGCCGATGAGGAGAGTTTGACTTTGAGAAGGGTGGACTCTAGGCTGAATTTCAAAGAGATAAAGTAAATAATCAAGAGTCTCTTCTTGTAAATGGTCACTATCATGAATAAATTAACCTGGCTGAAAGACAGTAGAGGGAAATGGGTAAACATGTGGACTCCAGAATCAGACCTGCCTGAGTTTAAATCCCACCTCTTACTAGCTGTGTGACTGTGGTCACGTTACCTAAGGTCTCCCCATCTGTAAAATGGAGGTCAGCAAAGTAGCATATCTCACAGGATTGTTGTGATGATTAACAATGTTTTTATAATTAACTGTTTTTTTAAAGATTTATTTATTTATTTATTTATTTTAGCAGGGATGGGCAGAGGGAGAGAGAGAGAATCCCAAGCGGACTCCCCACCCAGCTTGGAGCCCGAGGTGGGGCTCGATCCCAAGACCCAGAGATCACGACCTGAGCCAAACCCAAGACCCAGATGCTCAACCGACTGAGCCACCTAGGCACCCCTATAATTAATTATTAACAGTAAGAAATCATATAAAGTACTTATAAAAGTATCTGACACGTGGTAAGCACAGAGGAAATGTTAATTATTAATATTTTCAGAGGATCACAAAGTGCCAGGAGAATGTAAGTGATTTTGCTAATGAAACTTAGTTTTTTGTTCATAGAGTTTTCCCAGAAGATGGGTTTATCTTTGCCTCCTTAAATTTGTATTTGCTGCAAGCAGATTCTGACGTCCTAGAGTTTATGGCAACAGTTCATACTTATTAGCAATAAACTGTAATCACCAAAGCTTGGCCTAACATTCTATTTATATATAATATAAATAATATATGTCTCCTAGGTTTAATTGGATGTGCTAAATATCTTCTAGGTTAGTATTCCCAGGAATTTCCCTTTATTCTCCTATGTCCCATGCTTGGGAGCAGTCTCTATAGGTCAAAAGGTAAGGTCATGATTTCCTCTTTTACCCACAGACGTAAGGCAAATGTTAAATTTTCCTGGGACACACACGCTCGTACACACACACACAATCTTACATTTGCATAATGGTGAACAGTTTGTAAAGAACTTTCAAATACACTCGCCTTCTATCCCTGGAATAACACTTTGGAGTAAGTGGGGCACCTCTTCTTGCCTTCATTCCTGGAACCTGACACTTAGAGAAATTCAGTGACTCAACTGTTCACCTACCATTCCCCTGTGATTCTATGAATTTTCACACCTCCTAGGCTGGTCTGCACTCCCTTTTCTGCCTACCATGCCTCTTCTAGAAGGGTCAGCTCCAGTGCCATGCTCTGCGACATGCCTTTGCTCCTAGCCCATGTAACTGCTCCCTCCCCTGAGCTCCCAGGGAATACTTGTATCATAATGGGGCTGGTGGGGGTTCCATGGACTCAAGAGGGAACCGCCCAGGTTTGAGTCTCCGATCCTTCCTTTGCTAGCCAGGTGACTTTGGGCAAACCCAACCCAACCCCGGCTCTGAGTCTTCTTGAGTTAAATGAGAAAAATATTTCTACCATTTATTATGTACATGCGTCAGGCACCTTACAAATTAGCTCATTTATTTCTCCCCAAAGTTTGGGCAGATTTTGACCCCAGGCTATCTGACTCCCACCAACTTCTTTCTAATAGATTATCCTCTACCTTTTAAACTGAAATGATTCTTTTGTGATTCCTGCTGCCCCAGTCTTTGAGAAGGTTAAATAGACAAGTATGTAAACAGTTTTGAGACTCAGTAGATGGGTTGGTCTCCTTGTTTCTTTGCCCAAGTTACATAGTCTCACTGGTTCTCCACCAGACTGGCCTGACAAGGTGCAGGCTCAGAGAGGTCCTCAATATACATCACAGATATACATCACACACTGAAGATACGTAATGTTTGCATCCACTAGCGACTGACTCCAAAAAATACTGACCTCAATCTTTGTAAAAACGCAGGCACAATTTTTAAACTGTGAAAAACAACACATTGTTAAAAAGAAAACCACAGGCCCAAGATGCAGTCACTTATGCTAGGCCAAGTCACCAAACCTGGACTTAATACTTACCCAAATTGAACTTTCAACCTCCCCCAGAAATGTAGGCTTAACCAGTCAGAAATTTTCCAGTCAGTCCCAGTAAGGCAATCTGTCACATGGGTCCCCCCCACAACCTCCCAAATAGAGATGAGGTAACCTGCATGATAAGACCCTCTGTCCTTCCCCACCCCACCCTCCACCAAGGGAAAGTGACCTTTGCAGAAACAAATCCTTCTTTTCTTTTGCTAATAACTTCCTTGCCCCACCCTCCTGCCTATAAAAACCTTCTTTTTTGTACAACCCTTTGAAGCTCCCCTCTATTTGCTGGCTGAGGCGCTGCCTGATTCATGAATCACTTAATAAAGCCAATTAGATCTTCACATATACTCAGCTGAATTTTGTTCTTTAACAACACATACCTAACAATGCATAAAACATAAGAATTATTATAAAGTAAAAACCCATGTAAATAGCCCCCAGGTCAAGAAATAGCTTATCACCAGCACCCAGAAGCCCCCATCATGCCCTTTTCTAAACACAGCTCCCACTCTCTCTTGCCAGAGTTAACCACTGCTCTTTCATAGAAATCACTTCTTTACTTTTCTTTATAATGAACCACCCAGTAGGCATCCCCAAACACTATAGTTACATCTTGCCTATTGGTGAACTTTATGTAAATGGGGTCAGACAATATGTATTCTTCTGTGTCAGGCTTCTTTCACCCAACATTATGTTTTGAGAGGCACCCATGTTCTATGTGAAAGCAGCTTGTCCTTTTTCATTGCTGTATAGTATTCCATTGCAGGAGAAACCATATATACCATCCAGCTGCTGTGGTTTATTTTAGATTTCCATTGTTTCATATATGTACATGTATATATGTGTGTTTATGTATATATTACAATTTACTTTTCACTTCTACTGCAGATAGATATGGGGATCCCTCCAGTTTGGGGCTATGATGAATAATGGTGCTTCAAAGACCCCTAGTGTATTGAGTCTAGTGGCCTTTTTCTCTAATCCACAGGTGTGTTCCATCTCTCCACTGTCCAGGAGTAATAATTTTTCCCTAAAACACACTACCCCACCCCTACCACTTTGCCTGCTGTTTAGCTTGGAAATGTTAACACATAACAGTACAAGCTGGAAACCAAAAGCTATTAAAGAAATGGGAGGTCAGAGACTTTCCGGAGGCCTCTCTTCCTTTCTGCTTTAGATGTGACTTCTGATAACAATAGCAACAACAACAACAAAATACTTAAAAGCATGAAAAGAATTCTTATTCATTTCCTCCAGGTCTTGGGGGGAAGTAGAGGAGAAAGTGCTGATCTTATTGGTATTGCTAGTAAGGCTGGGCCTAGGTTCTTAAAGCTCTCAAGCAGAGAGGTGATTCCACTTCTGCACAAGGCCAGGGCAGGGGAGAAGTGGCTGAGCTTCCTGCTGTCTGGGCTTCTGCTCCCATGCAGGGCATACTCTACAGCCAGTTTTCAGATAATTTGGGGGGAAGGACAGTGAGACCAGCAGCAAAGGGCTCCTTCAAGCTGCAGACCATGCGAGAGGCTGTTTGGGCTATCTGGGCCATCAGCTCGCTCCATCAACCTGCTCAGAGAAAGTGGGCCTATGTGAACTAGAGGGAGGGTCTCCTTTCCTTCTTACTCCAAGAGGTGCCTGAGTGAACTCCACCACAATGGAGAAGGTGTATCTGACCACATGGGCTTCTTACTGGGTAGATCAAATATGGAGGGCTTGGTATAGTTTACAGAGGACAAGGCTTGAGTAGAGTAAGACTTTTCTACAGGCCATGAACGAGCCCATGAATCTCTCTCCCCAACTCACAGTTTCCTGGGTCATCAGACAGAGACACCATCCAGCTGCTGTGATTTATTTTGGATTTCCATTGTTTTAGTGTGTTGAACTTAAATTTTTTTGACAATACAATGCTGACAGAAACATAATTGGTGCCATCTTTCTGAAGGACTATTTGGTAATAAGAATCAGAAGCTGGAAAATGTGCTTTCCCTTTGACCTAGCAATTCTACGTCTAGGAAGACGTCCTAAGGGAATAATCAGAAATAGACACGAGAATATTCATCCCAGTATTGTGTATAATATGGAAAAACTCCAGACAACCCCCACAGCCACAATAAGGAACCAGTTAAACAGATCTCTTTTCATCCTTATAGAAATATCATCAAAGAATGGGCGCCTGGGTGGCTCAGTTGGTTAAGCGACTGCCTTCGGCTCAGGTCATGATCCTGGAGTCCCTGGATCGAGTCCCACATCGGGCTCCCTGCTCGGCGGGGAGTCTGCTTCTCCCTCTGACCCTCCCCCCTCTCATGTGCTCTCTCTCATTCTCTCTCTCTCTCAAATAAATAAATAAAATCTTTAAAAAAAAAAAGAAATATCATCAAAGAATGTTTAATAGCATGGGGTGATGTTAACTCATATGATAACATGATAGTTAAGTGTCCTCCCAAAGGGGAAAAAGACTGAAAAGATATACGTCTTCATAGAAATATATCTATGGATTCATATGAAATTACAGAATCAGTATATGTTATATATAATATTTTAAAATCTTTATTTATTTTTTTACTATGAAAGTAATGCATAGTCATCAAAAAAATTTAAAGTGAAAGCACCACTCTCACATCATTAGTCAAGGTCACTCCTCGGAGGTAACCACCGTCAACAGTTCACACTGACAGTTTCAAATATAAGTTCACAAAAAAAACACCTCTTCATTCTCACAACAATCCCTGCAGTAGTTTTATTTTCCTGATTTTTACAGCTGAAGAAACAGGCTCGAAATGGTTAAATCTGGAACACCATCACTATTTTCTAAAATACAAAATGTACATCAACATAAAGAGTCATATCTTTGGCTGGTCCTAGACCACTTTGTAGCATCAGTTCTGTGGCCCTTTGGAGATTTTTGAGGTGACGGCCTTCAACCCCCTCATGGTAGAGGAGTTCCTTCTGCTCCACTCAGAGAGGTGGCCCTTCAGCCACTTCTTGCACATGCCCAGGGACAGGGCCCCTGCCTTCCAAGGGAGCCTCTTTCACTTCAGGGAGCTGAAACCTACCCACCTGCAACTTGAATTCTCTGGCCCTAGTTTCTCTTCTGAGTCCAGGTCCAACTGGTGAATCCTGGCAAACCTGGCAGTATATTTACCCAGAGGGCTAGAGGCAGCATTCCAAGAGGGGAAATACAATCATGATAAAGAAAAAAGGAGCTAGGCCAGAGGTTGGACTAAGGGTCAGGTTTGAGAGCCAGCTTCTAGGCCCCAAATAGAAAATGAGTCAAATGGACTGGGGCCTGAAGAAATAAAAAACCAGTCTGGAAGTTGCCTGTATGTTAGGGCAGGCATGCTGCTATTGGACTGCTTCCAACAACTAGCCCTGCGTAGAGTTGGGCTAGACACTGTAATAGTGCAGAAATCCACTCACTCTTCATATAACAGCACTCCAAATATTTGCACCCCTGCCATCATGATTCACCTTAATCTTCTCTTCCAAATACCCCTTCAAGGTTCGGATGTCCTTTCCCATCCAGCTAATATTTATGGAGATACAGTACATTGAATCTTTTCGTTGTTAATTTGGTTTTAATTAGCCATGTTCACTGATCGATGGAAGAACGTCCTATCCTACACTCTGTTCACTGGGAGTGGGACACAAGGGACTTCACTAATAAGGGATGCATGAATAAGGGATGGTAGATACATGAGCATTTGCTGTGTTATTCTTTCTATCTCTGTGTTGTATTAAATATCTCACTAAGAACATCCCAAGTCTCCTTAGAGGATGTGGGAGCACAGCTGCTTCCACTCACGCACAAACTACCATGCTAGCTAAATGGCAGCCTGGTAAGCTTCCACCTTCCCTGGAGCTACAGAGGAATCCACTTCGCACTCTAAAGGCTGGATGACTTCCGCTTCTAAGGAAAGCAAAGACTCTTTAATGAAACAGCTAATTGATCTTTAGGTCTTGTTCTTCCCTTGGGCTTCCTCCCAATTTAGTGGAATTATAAGGAAGTTTGTTGACTATACCAAGCCATAGAGTGAAATACTTGATACTGAGCCCCAAGTGGTCCTTTCCACACACACACACACACACACACACACACACACACACACACAGCTGCCTGATGGGCAGTATCCAAATAAGATTGAATATGTTAACTTGATACTTTGACAAGACTAGTAGAAAATTCCAAGTTACATTCCTTTTATAAATAAGAAAATAGAGAATATGAAATCTAGTGATATTCAGATTAAATATTCTAGCTCCTATATTTCTGATTTAAAGTAAACTCCCTACGGGCACCTGGCTGGCTCAGTTCATGGAGCATGTGACTCTTGATTTCCAGGTTGTGGGTTTGAGCTCCACGTTGGGTGTAGGGTTTATTTAAAAAAAATTTTTTTTAATTAAAAAAAAAGCAGGGCGCCTGGGTGGCTCAGTTGGTTAAGCGACTGCCTTCGGCTCAGGTCACGATCCTGGAGTCCCGGGATCGAGTCCCGCATCGGGCTCCCTGCTCAGCAGGGAGTCTGCTTCTCCCTCTGACCCTCCCCCGTCTCATGCTCTCTCTCTCTATCTCATTCTCTCTCTCAAATAAATAAATAAAATCTTTAAAAAATAAAAAAATAAAATAAAAAAATAAAAAAATAAAAAAAAAGCAAACCACCCTAAAATGGAAAATGTTCATCAACCTAGCTATTTGGGGTCTTGAAGACCAAAAATCCCCTAAGGAGTTACTAGATTGAAGCCACCCTTTTCATCTTTATATTCAAGGTATAGGCTAGTAAAAAAAAAAAAGATATATGGTAGTAAAATAAAACTATTGTATTTATAAAAACATATAACTTTCAAATAATTTATTCATTCACTTATTCACTCATTTGGTTCTGAATGATAAGGAGCCGGCCATGCACAGATCTGGGAAAGAACATTCCAGAGAGAGGAAATATCAAGGCCAAAGGCTCTAAGTGCAATTGAGCGTGGGAGTTCCTGAGAAAGCAAGAGACCAGTAAAGCTAGAGTATAGTAGTAAGGTGACAAGAAGAGAGGTAAGGAATGAAGCCATAGGAGTGGGCAACTTAATACAGGTCAAGGCAGAAGTCCAGGCTGGAGATAGAAATTTGGAAGTCAGCACCAGTAGATGGTATTTAAAGCCTTGAGATTGGAAGTGAACACCTACTGAGTATGTTCAGAGTACTGGGATATGTCAACTGTTAGAGATTCGGAATGACGAGGCTGAGGAGGAAAGGCCCGCAAATTAGAAGAACTGAGTCAAACAAAGGAAGTGCTGGAAAAAGGAGGAAGGGAGCCTGTGTATCATGCTGCTGCAAAAGTCTGGTAAGAATGAGGACTGAGAAATGCCCAGTGGATCTGGAAACATAAAGGCCCTGGGGACATTGGCAGGCACTATTTCTGCAGAGTAGAGGAGATAAAAGCTTGGCTGGGGTGGACTCAAAAGAGGAGGAGAGGAAGTAAAGACAAAACACAGAAAATTCAAGAAGTTCTGCTATAAGTGGGGAGCAAAGAGATGGGACTGGGGTCAAGGAAAAAAATTTTTTTTAAATGAGAGGCATGACGGCATGCTTGCATATTGGTGGAAACAACGCACGAGAGGGAAAAGCTGATGATGGTGCATATACCCCAGAGAAACAGGGGCTTACCTCTACTGAAAGACACAAGAATGTTCACAGCCACTTTATTCACAATAGCCAAACACTAAAACACCCCACATATCGACCAGTAGTTTTCTGGCTATCAATTGTTGTATAGCACACAATTCTAAAACTTAGAGGTTTAAACGGAGAATGTATCGGTATGATTATATGTTATGGTTTGTGGGTCAGGAAATCAGACCGTGCACAGCAGAGACAGCTCATCATTGCTCTGTGGTCTCTGCGGAACTCACTGGGATGACCTGAATGTATAGGGGCTGGCAGAGCATCTCTCGTTTTCTACCCCCAGCCTCCTCACATGGCTAGCTGGGGCTTCCTTGCAGCATGGCACCTTCCGAATAATCTTCTTACATGGTGGTTCCAGGCTCCAAGAGGAAGCAGAAACTGCCCAACCTTCTAAAAGCTAGGCCTGGAATTAGCATAGGCTCATCTCCATCAGGTTCTATTGGTCAGGGCAGACACAGGCCAGCCCCATCAAGGAGACACAGAACTTACCTTCAGTGGGAGAAATATCAAAGAAGTTGCAGCCATTTAAATCTGCCATAATCAGTAAAATAGGTAAATAAATTGTTGTATACTCATACAATGAAGACTGCACAGCAATAAATGAGAATGAACTACTGCTACTACAGGGAGTGAATCTCACAGACATACTGCTAAATGAAATGTCAGACACAAAAGAATACATTCTGTCATGTTTCATTTATATGAAGTTTTCTTTGCATCCCTGATATAGAGTGATAATGGTGGGTAGAAGTTGGAATGGTGGGTACACTTGAGGGGGTACTTCCTTGGATAAGGCCTGGTGGAGATGTCAAGAGTGCTGGAAATGTTCTGGATCATAGTAACACAGGTTATATACATATGCAAAAATTTGCCAAACAACGCATTTAAGATCAGTGTTCTTTACTGTATTATTAAGTAGACATATATATATATTTTTAAACAACTCTAAAAGAAGAACAAAATGGTGCAGGATAGAGGAGACCATTGCTGGAAGATTGTATCAGAAGTAAGAGGGGATAGGATCCCAGGGCATAGGGTGGTTGGTGTGGTAGAAGTGCATGGAACTGCTCTTTTGATTGCTGCTATTTTCTCACTGGAAAGAGGAAGTGGGTCAGAAGCTGACAAAGAGAAGAGGCAGGAAAAGTGGAGGGCTAAAGAGAAGAAAAATTGGGAAAGAGCAATCTAAGAAGGAAATGTTGGGGGACTCCCAGCATTACTAAAAACCCAATTGATGTATTTGGTCACGAATTTAAACGGAGGCGAGGGAGATGGGTGAAATAAGTGAAGGGGATTAAGAGTACACTTACTGTGATGAGCACTGAGTCATGTATAAAATTGTTGAATCATTATATTGTACACAGGAAACTAGTATAACACTGTGTGTTAATTATATTTCAATTAAAAATATTTTTAAAATAGGGGTGACTGGGTGGCTCAGTTGGCGAAGCATCTGGCTCTTGGTTTCAGTTCAGGTCAGGATCTCAGGGTCGTGGGATCAAGCCCTGCATCGGACTCTGTGCTGGGCGTGGAGCCTCCTTGGGATTCTCTCTCTCTCCCTCTCCCTCTGCCCCCCACCCATGCTCTCTTCCCCTCTCTCTCTCTTTCTCTAAAATAAATTTTTTTAATAAAAATAAATAAGTGTGGCAAGTCAGCATGGTTCTGTGTGTCCACATTCACTAAATGCAGGCAGGGAGGTGGACTCCATCCCAGCAGGGGTTTTGCTAGGAAAGTACAGTGGAAAGAAGCAGGGACAAGGGAGGTGAACATATATACAAGGGAGTAAAAATCAGAGGATGAGAGTCCATGGGTTAGGAGGAAAGTGAGGCAGACAGATTGGTAGAGTTTCAATATTAGAGGAAAGTAGCTGAAAATTTAGCAAACGAGGAGAGGAGGAAAATTGAAATGGAGGTTATGGAGGAGCCAGAACTATTGGTAATAATAATGACTAAACAGGGTGGGTGACTGAGGTTGGTGTATTGGTCAGGCTAGCGGCTGTAACAAAAACAACCCCTAGGGCGCCTGGGTGGCTCAGTTGGTTAAGCGACTGCCTTCAGCTCAGGTCATGATCCTGGAGTCCCTGGATCGGGTCCCGCATCGGGCTCCCTGCTCGGCGGGGAGCCTGCTTCTCCCTCTGACCCTCCCCCCTCTCATGTGCTCTCTCTCTCTCAAATAAATAAATAAAATCTTTAAAAAAAAAAAAAAAACAACCCCTAAATCTTAGTGGCTCAACACATAAGGTTTACTGCTTGCTCTCACCCACAAGCTCATGCTTGTTGGTGGGGCGGGGGTGAGAGTTGACTCCCTGTAGTCTCTTTCCATGGCAGCTCAAATTCTCAGGCCACACTTTCCAATACTGAGCTTTTGAAATGTGACTCGTGCAACTAAGAAACTAAATTTAAGATATTATTGATGCTTAATTAATTTAAAATTGTGAAAGAATGCTTGGAACAATTTCAGTATGTGCATCTGCTTTATGAAATTACAGTAGTACCCCTCATCTGTGGGGGGTGCATTCCAAGATCCCCAGTCGATGCCTGAAACTGCAGTTAGTGTCAAATTTGTCTTCTACATACATACCTATGATAAAGCTTAATTTATAAATTAGGCACAGTAAGAGATTAAAAACAAGAACTAACAATAACATATAAGAATTATAGCAATATACTGTAATAAGATTTATGTGAATATGAATATGGTCTCTCTCTCCCAAAATATCTTATTGTATTTGCCCTTCTTGTGTTGAAATGAGATGTTAAAATGCCTATCTGATGAGACGAAGCAAGGCAAATGATGTAGGCATTGTGGTGTAGCGTAGTCTACCACTGACCTAATGATTCCTCAGAAGGAGGATCATCTGCTTCTTGGCCTGGTTGACCTTGGGTACCTGAAACCATGGAAGGCAAAATCGCAGATAAGGGGGGGAAACTATTGTACATAGAGATCAAGTATTTTTGATGAAAACTTAGCATCCGAATTGATATGTGCTAAAGTATAAATTACACATTAGATTTCAGGGCCTTAGTATAAAGAAAGACTATAAAATACAGTTGACCCTTGGGGCGCCTGGGTGGCTCGGTCGTTAAGCGTCTGCCTTCGGCTCAGGTCATGATCTCAGGGTCCTGGGATCGAGTCCCACATCGGGCTCCCTGCTCCGCGGGAAGCCTGCTTCTCCCTCTCCCACTCCCCCTGCCTGTGTTCCCTCTCTCGCTGTGTCTCTCTCTGTCAAATAAATAAATAAAATCTTTGAAAAAAAAAAAATACAGTTGACCCTTGAGCAACGCCAGTTTGAATTGTGTGGATTCACTCATACATGAATTTTTCACAGTATAGTACTGTAAATGTAGTTTCTCTTTCTTACGACTTTCTTCGTAACATTCTTACACTAGCTTACTTTATTGAAAGAACATGTAATACATATAACTACAAAATATGTGTTAATTGACCATGTCATCAGTAAGGCTTCTAGTCAACAGTAGGCTATTAGTAGTTAAGTTTTGGGGGAGTCAAAAGTTATGCATGGATTTTCAACTGGGTGGGGGTCAGCACCCCTAACTTCCGTGTTGCACCTCATTATAATTTTTATATTATTCCGTGTTGAAATGATAATATTTTTGATACATTGGGTTAAATATTATTAAAATGAACTTCACGGCTTTCTTACTGCATTTTTTCCAGCAACTACCAGAAAGTTTAAAATTACGTATGTGGCCCACATTACATTTCTGCTGGACGGTGCTGTTCTAAGGACCTTGGAATTCTCCATTGGATCCTCTCCATCCAGCCAGCAGATAATGAGAGGGAGAAAGGGCGGTTTCCCTATGGCTTTGTGCCAAGCTCAGTGATGATACCACACTGAACCGTGAAGGAAGAGAGCAAACGTAGTCCACTCAGGAAGGAGAGGAAGCAGATTTGGGAAGCAGCGAGCTGGCCTCTGACACAGGTAGGGTGGAAGGACAAGATCACTGAAGAGAGGCTGCTGAGGTGCTGACAGGCTACTGGCAAGGTTGTCTCCATGGGTTTTGAGACTACCATGAATTTGGAAAAGAGTCACTGGGAACAAAAATCTTTAAGACCTCCATGACTACAGTTGAGTCAACAAAGGGGAATCTTTAATAGCCTCTGATAACATGTGCATCAAAGCTCAGAGCTTTTAAGGAAAGAGGAACAATGATCTTGAAGAAGTAATTGGGAGACGTGAGAACACCTCTCCAACCCTCAGGCCCAGGGTCCCAGGGTATGCAGGGAAGAGGAGAAGAAGCCCCTCCAGAAATGGATCTGGCAAAGCAGTCTCTTTACCAGGGAGTAGCATTCAGTGTGTGACCTTAAGCAAGTTATTTAACCATTCTGTTTGAGGCTTCCTTATCTTACAATAGGGATGATAATAATAATACTTATCTTGGGATGCCTGGGTGGTTCAGTCAGTTGAGTGGCTGACTTTTGGTTTTGCTCAGGTCATGATCTCAGGGTCATGGGATCAAGCCCCGCACTGGGCTCTGCACTCAGTGGGGAGTCTGCTTGAGACTCTCCCTCTTCCTCTGCCCTTCCGCCACTCAAGTGCATGTGCGCTCTCTAAAATAAATAAAATTTTAATAATAATAATAATACTTCTCTTACAGGGTTGTTGTGTTAAATACTGATACCTGTATTTAGCATGTAGAAATGACTATATAAAACAATTTCTGAACATTGTACTTAAAGCACACTGGTTTCTCCTTTCTTTATATCTTCTTCCTTTGTGTATTTACTTTCCTTTGTGTGAGCATCCATCTGGCCATGCCCTCAGATAAATGAAAGCAATCTGTTAGTTCTGCCCTTGTTCTAGGACATGATTCACTAGCAAAAATCACCAGTTTCATGTAAATTTATGTTGCCATTCAGAAGAAAGAGTTGGCTTTGACGTGAGGTGAAATGGATTTGATCTTACACTCTTGTTTGGGAAAGGAACACACATTTTTTTCTATAAATAGAACGAAAATCTCATTTTCGAAAGGAAAAAGCTTTGTGTGTGAAGAGGGAAGTCCTGAGAGGAGGGTGTGGCTCCTTTCAAATCACAGTAGATGAAATTGCTCAGAGACGTTTTTCTTATTGCCTAATATGGACTTGTATATAAATGGCAAAAGGGGGAGAGGTGCTGAGCAGTCCTTCCAATGTTCCATTTTTGCCACACCATTTCCAGAGCAGTGCCCAGAGAGTCAAAGGCTTCCATTAATGTACCAAATAAGATACTTCAGCAGGACATCCTGGATATAAGAATTAAATTAGTGCTCTGGATTATTCTTTGCTTTCCAGAGGGAACATCCTACAAATCACTCTTCAAATCTCACACTAGAAACTAAAGAGCTCGTTAGACCTTCCTCTGAACCGTGATTGTGCTGGGGGACAGGTGCCGGTCAGAGCCTCAGGCTAGGAAAGGAGGTAAGTGATTCTTCTGCTCCCCGTGGCTAGATGAGAATGGTGAAGCCCATCCTCCCTGTTAGAAAGTTTCATCTGGTGCATAATTAAAAAAAATAAAAAACTCTTATCAGTGACTTGGCCTAGGAGAGGGGGAATCTGACCCTTTGCGATGGTTTTGCGAGTTTCTGTCCACCAAGTCTGACATGCAGGGCACTCTGCTGAGTACTGAGTGGGTCTGGGGTCCTACCCCATCCAACCTCACCCCTGGAGCAGGTCCCGATATTTAACATCAGAACTGGATCCAAAAGCTTGAGGCATTTCCAGGATGCAAAACATGAATTTTTCAGAAGCTTCCTCCCCGTGGTGTTTCATACCACTGGCACATAAGTTCTCATCAAATCCTGTAAGGAAGGTGTTGCTGTCCTTGTTTTACGCATGAGGGAGAGGACTCTTGGAGCAGTTATGTCTTTTCTAAGGTCCTATGGTGATAAGAAGGGAGCAGAGGTTGGGTCAAACGGGCCCTCTGAGGTCAAGTGCGGGGCTCTCACGCAATGCCCACTCTTGTGATTAAAAACTAAACTGAGCCAAAATGAGATTAAGTACTGCTTCCTCATCTAGCTGATTTTATCACAGAATCACAATGACCAGTGATTCCGAGTACATGGCACCCACTTTCCTAGATGGCGGTCACAGCCACCAGCGGTCCCTGAGCCCTCCAGGAGGTATTCCCAGTGTGTGAACTCTTAGGCAATATGGGTCAAAAGCAAATGGAAGGGAACTGCACATTCTGCTCTGCCTGCACCTGAGTTCTTTAGTATTTTCCCAATGGTTCCTCTATATTAGTGATTAGTAACTTATAAAGTGTGTGTATGTGTGGGGGGGGATTACTGAGCCTGATCATCAATCACTTAAATTCAAAAACCTGGCCATCAATTCCTCCCCCTCATGCTGTAAACCTCCCAAGAGATCCCAAGACTTACAAAATCCCCTCTAAATTTGTAGCCAGGAATCCAAGGGCCTGCATAACCTGGCCCTCACCCACCATTCCAAGTTTATTTCCCTGGAATCTTGTGTAAAACTGCTTGCCCTCTCTAGCTGGTGCTCCCTGCCCTCCCAACCACAGTTTCATATAGTTAAACGACTTCCCAAGTGTCAGGGCCTCATTCCAACCTCATCTCTTTAGAGGAAACTCCCCTGACCTCTACAGCTAGAGGTCCTTCTCCTGAAATTCAGCAGTAATGATGGTTTGACAGCTAACCATCATCTTATCAATAAATATTTGTTAACTGAACGAGTATTCCCAAATGAATTGTAAATCTCCAGAAGGATGTAACCAGTTCTTCAGATCACCAACACAATGTGTCTGATTGAAGGGGATATGATTGATTGACTGATTGATTGATTGATTGGCTGATTTTGCTTCCAGTGTTTGCTGTTTGCATTCCAGAAAGTAATCTATTACCCTGGCTCAGGAGCAAGAGCTGGTGAAAACAGTTTGGCCATTTTGGCTTATCTGATAAACAATGGTGATTCTTTCTGAGAGCTAATGGTGCTAATGGTGCCTGGGGCCCTCCATTCTTTGGGGGGGTTATATAAAGGGACAAATCAGATCCCTCTTGTGCACAGAGATGCACTGGGCACCTCTCTGAGGAGAATGGAGACCTATGGCTGTTGTCTCGCTATCTGTCCATGTTCCCCCTTTCTATCTATTTATTTATTATTTATTATATATCGTATATGGCATTCTAGCCAAAAATGTTTAACTTGAATCTAACCAAAGGTTTATATCTAACTTATTTACATGAATTATAGGGGATAGAGGAATAAGCTGAACAACAATATGGGGAAGCAAACAAGCTAAAAAGGTGGTACATTCTTTAGGACAACTGGCCTGGGCTCTTCAACAAATCAATGTAATAAGAAAAGCAACTGTTCTAGGTTAAAAGGTAGATTAAAAACATAACAATTACATAGAGCATATGGTTCTGGATTGGTTTGTGGTTTGTACAAACCAGATAGAAACAACATTTTGGGGCCAAATGAGGAAGTTTGAATGTGTATTAAGTATCAGATAATATTAAGAAGTTATCATTAATTTTTTTAGATATGAAAATTTAATTTTTGGCTCTACAGGGAGATGCTCTTATTTCTTAGGCATGCATAGTGAAGTATTTAAGGCTGTTTCAAGAGTTTAGAACAACAAAGATTTATTTCTCACTAACACTACATCACTGTCCCAAGTCAGCTGCCACTTTCCATGTCATCTTCAGTCTGGTGTGAAGGCTGAAAGAGCAGGCCTGTCTTAGCACATTGTTCCAGAAGTAAAATAAAGATGATGAATCAGATCATGACTCAAAATGTCGGTTTCACTTCCACTCATATTTATCAGCTAACACAAGTCAAGTGGCTGAGTCTAGTATCAATGGGGTAAGGTATAATTCTCCCACAGGGTGGGGCAGTAGAATTATTAAGAAACCAATGACGATGAGAACAAAGTATCTAAAACTCTACGTCATAACAAAATTGTTACTCGGGGAACAAATTATAATGTTAAATCCAGATGTTAGAAAGCAAGAGAGACTGAAAATAAATGAACTTAACTTTCAACTGTAGAAACTACAAAAGATATAACATATAAACCAAGGAAGGGAGAAGGAAGGAATTAATAAAGATAAGATAGATAACACGAAATAGAAAACCAAAAACAATAGACTTAAATTCTATGCTTTGACAAGATCAAAACAAAGAAAGCCTTTGGCAAGCCTTATCTAGTAAAGAAAGAAAGAAAAAAGACACAATAACATTAGAAATGAAAACAGGATGCTAGAGATTTAAAAAAAAATTTTGAGATTAAAAAAATTTTACATGCTATCTACAACTTTATTCCAATGACTTTAAAAATCCAGACCATGAAGAGTGACTTTCTAGAAAAATGTAAATTCCAAAAATAAGGAATGAATTTACCAATAATAGCATAAAAAATAGGTAGTCAAAGATCTACCTTCAAAAAAAGAAGAAGTCCACACAGCCCATTAGGGTGAGTACTACCAAGACTTTAAGGGGCAGATGAACTCCATAGAATATGAAATGTCTCATGGCTTAGTAAAGGTAGAAGGCTTACCAAGAGCAGATTATCACTTTTTAGCTAAAGATACCATATGACTAAGTTCTGGTCAATGAGATGGCAGAAGAGGGAGAGAGGGGTGCTTTTGGGAAAGGTTTTCTTCTCCAACAAAAAGAAAGGGATGTCTGTGAGGAGACCCTGGTCCTTCCTCCCTGCTTGGGGATAGGTCCCTGTGGATCGGCTGGGACCCTGAGGGAACACATGGCTGACCCACTGAGAAGGAGATGGGACGTCTTGGATTCTTTATAATGTTGTTGAGTGTTGAACCAACTCTGGCACCTCCTACATGAGAAAAACACATTCTTGTTGTATAAACCACTTTCTAAAAAATTGGTTTTTGTTACAGGCAGCTGAAAACACCCTAACTAAAATATGTGGGCCCTATCAAACTTTAATAGCATAAATACCATAAGTGATATCAATGGTTTCAGAGGCCAGAACAAATGCGAGAGCTTTACAGCTTACAGCTTTGCATGTATTGATCATATGTGATGCTCATACAACAACTAAATATTTTCATATACCATTTCGAAAGCGAATTTTTTTCTTTTAAATCCTATGCTGCCACTGGTTTGTTGGGACTTTTCAATGATAAAATAGAGACAGAAACCCCTGTCTTTAAGAAAAGATGCTCCAAACAAATTCTTACCTGTGAAGTTGAAGTACATTTTTTTCTGCCAAGATAACTTAGAGACAAAACAGAATATATCAATTTCTATATCAGTTACCCCTCCCCTGTTTTAAACAGCAAGATGATTATGGCAATTGTTATGACTATGATTCTTAATTCTTAAGCTTTTGATTTCTTGTAAAAACTAAAATGGGATTTTTGACCAAATGGCTATTACAGTAGGTTCATATTTTATTGAAATGTTCATCCATATCTTTTCTGATCTTTCAGGTTCTTCCTGCTTATATTATGAGGTGTTAGGTGATTTCTCAGTTTATGTGGCCCATCTTGTCTGTGTTCCTGTCAGCTGATATAATTCAATGTAAGCAAGTTAATGAGTTGTTTTCAGTGAGACTCAGGGCATTCAATAAGTTTAATAGCTCAAGTGTGAAATTTTCTGTTTGTTAAAAATAAAAGAAAATTGAAGCTAAGTGATATATATGCCCCAAATGAAAATGCTAACACTCTCATACCTGCGTTAGGTTAAGTGATTGCATACCAAGGAAAGTGATATGTATGCAGATGACTCAAGCAGAGTTTAGGACTCAGGGTCAGACAAATTCATGGAGGAACTAGAGGGCAATGATCTTACTAAGGAACTGGGAGGGAAATGCAATTACTAAGGACTCAGGAACAGAGCAAGGGTCAGCCATGAAGAAGAAAGTAGGCAGATAACTTGGTTACCAGAAACCCGGAAACCAAGGTCAAAGCAATGGCAGGAAAGAGCAAGACCAACTGTATCCTGAGGCAGTGAGTTTACCACCAGGGCTCTGGAGACCTCCTGCCCATAAGAGGCAGAGTTGGAGGCAATGCTGAGTCTGGGGGTGGGAGGTGCAGGTAGTCAGGAACCAAGCAAAAGCTCCAAGCCAAGTTCATTACACCAGACAAATGAACTATTTCTTCAGAATCTCAAGTGCAGTCAGAAATGGCTGACAAACTACTGCTAGAAGAAGAAGACCCATTTATCTCCTGGGTCTAAAAGGAGCTAAATCTGGAAGAAATTATGAAGACAACAAGTCTTGTGTTTAGTGTGTGTAAACCCCCTTCCAACCCCCAGTTAACTCCAGTAATCGAAACACATTCATTTTAGAAGGCTGGCTCATCTGAGAAGTCCAAAGTGCTTGAAAGACATCACCTAATTAAGCCCCTCTTACAAAGACTGGCAGATAAACACCTTGTCCTAACTTCCAGTGGAACTATTTGAGGATCAGTTCTATTTGTAAATCTGGGGAACACAAAAGGAAGTTAATCTCTGCTGGCATTAGCCTGTTTGAGAGAATCCATCCCTAAAGGCCATAGGTAGCAAGTAGCAATGTCAGCTCAAAAGCCATGCTCTTGGGAATGTCCTGCAAAAGACGAGCATGGAGACGAGATGGGGACTAAAGCTTGGATTTCACTTTCCTCCTGGCCAATGTGCGTCTGTCTTAGAGATAAGAGCCCACCTTTCTATTGCACTGCCGTTGTCTCCCTCAACAACACCTAAAGGACTTCCACTAAAATATTTACTGTGGGCATGAAGTCAAGCGTTGGTAAAAATTAAGGAACATCTTTTTTCCTACCATTTTGCCAACTTGGGTCAAAGACCTGCTGCTGCCTTTCTCTACTGTTCCATTTGTCTTCTCTTTTCCATTTCCTCTCCCACCTTCCAAGTTTACATTCAGTGTGCCTGCCGTCAAGCAAGGGCACTGGAACAAGTCCCATAGTTTACACTAGTAGGATCAGAGCATCCCGGTTAAACACCAAAGCATTTATTCCCCGCCCCCAGAAAAGGAAATAGAAAGGATCCTCAAGGTCCACAGATATAGTGAGATTAATTTAAAAAAAAAAAAAAAAAGCAGCAGCTGTGCTTAACATATGGTACAATCGCCAGGGCCTTCCCCTCTTCATGATATCCTAGATGTGTAGCAACTTCATTTGGTTATTTCAGAATGTTTTGTAAACAGGGCAGGCACAATCAAAGAACGGTTAACAACATTTCAGTTGTATTTGTCTCTCATTTTCTGCATGTGTTTTCCCAAAGGCTTCTTTCTCAAAGGGAGCCTGGAGAGGGGCCTTAATCATCTGTTATCTCTCTTGCTGCTTCCTGCTCAGTCAGTGGGAACATTGAAATATATGAACGATTTTGTATAACGCACGTGCTCAAGAGAGTAAGTTTCTGATCTAACTCCACCCAGGACTTGGGTGGCATTTGGGAACCCAAGTCCTACCACTATATGCTGCAACTACCTCTCCTCAACTTAGGTAAAAGGTGATCTCTCCTAAGAAGTAGAATGTGCTTATCTTTCTTTGGCCATTCAGAAAAGCAAGACTCTGTTTCAAATGTCACTCTCAAAACATAATAGCATTGTAAATCCTATATATAGAAGTGGATCACCTATATATCTTCGTGATCATATTAGCCCAGGGGTTCTGAACCCGGGCCTGTGAATGGGCTTTAAGGAGTCTGTTAACCTCCAAATTGTGAATGGCACAGCTGGAAGATGTGCCTGGATAGGATGTGCTGAAGGTGAGATACTGTTTCTCTTTCTTTCCCAGAAAGCTGAAAATGTAAGGAATGAGTCCTAAAAATATGGATGTTGTGGGAAACCAGTTTTCCTAATCTCTCTCATAATTCTGCCCTCACTCCGAGGTCCATATCTTAGACTTTGTTCTTGCTCTTAAGGGGGAACCTGGAAATGGAGTGGAAAAGAATGGAGTCAAGACCTCACATACAGTGAGCCCTGAAAAAAATGTTAGTTGAATGGATCAGTGAATGCAAGAATGGCTTTAGGTTGAGATGCTAGTTTTGGAAAATGTTTAAATAGAAGGTTGTAAGATTTATCTCCCCTTCCCTCTCCCTAAGACTACTTTAAAATAAATTTCTGAATCATGTGTTTGAGAGGAATTGACCCCAACCCCAGGTCAAAAGTGAAACCTCCTGGGCTTGACCCTATCAGCATATCCCATCTCTCTGGCCTTCAGAGTTGGTTTAGGACACATACAGTCACAAGTCAGGGCAGTAGAGGTCCAAAGAGACTACATTTGGGAGTTTTATTTAAGCTATTGAGGATGCTGACACTCTTCTGCTGGATCTGAACCTAGAGGTATGTAGGCCCAGAAGCTTTGTAAACTAACCCTAAGATCATGGAACCAATAAGTGGAAAGCAAGAATCCAGAATTTGTTTACTTCATTTGGGCCCCAGGTCAAACCTTCCCCAAAGTCAGTAAACCTCTGGACTTTAAGCTATGTTCACCTGTAAATTCTCCTTATAGCTTAGGACAATCTGAATTTGCTTTCTCTGTCTTGATATGGAAAGATCATTAACTAACATAAACTTATGTGCTTTGCAGGAAGTTGAAACACAATATGCATTTATGGGGATTTCCCAACTCCCAAACCATTGTTTAACCAAAAGACAACTTTCCTCATAATATTGCCAGTAAGGCAGTTATATACTTGTATACAATGCATTAGAGATAATGAGTTTGTGTAAAAGTAATTAAGTTATGGTCATAGAGTGAGTCGGTTGCAACACAATAATTCGAATCAAGGAACTTGAATTCCCACGCCCCTCGAGACATTATCAAGTCTCTTAGGAAATAGTGTTGAGATATTGCCTAAAGTGACATTTAAATTTTCCCTCATGTTCCTCTTAGTCGGATTGTGACAGATAGTTCCTGCTAAAAAGAACATAGTCACTTCTCTGACACAATTATTTTCCACTAAAAAGAAAACATCAAACTGAAAGGAAAAGAGATTGTTGAAATAATAAGTCAGTTATTTATTAATACTATCAGATAACACAATCCTGGAACTAGAAAATTGGATTCAAGTTCTGAATTGCTCCAACTTTGCCCTAGGAGTTGTCTGGCAACCACATCAGAAGCCCACAGCTTATTTGAATAGAGGGAAATGAGTCTTGATCCCAATTTATGAGATACCTTTGTTCAAATAAAGATGGAATATGGATAGATAGAACCTACTATTCTTTTAGCCCACATTTCCTTATTCATAGAAGGATGTCCTAGACTTCAGGATATGGAAAGAATTTTGTTTACCATCATTACTCCTGACCTTTGAGGAGCAACATTTTTTTTATTTATAGAATTTCTGGAGAGTCATGATTTTCCAGGTTTACAAAAGTTCATTTTAAACTAGTTTCTTGTTTTTTAAACACTGATATTTTTGGTGGTGAGTGTCTGAGTTGAGGAAACAACACAGTGTAACAGAAAGAAGGTCTCACCAGGAGCTGAATGCTCTCTGGTCACTTTATCTATCTCATGAACTTCCTGTATAGAATAGATTTCTGTCTCTGAGACTCAGTTTTCTCCTCTACTAACAATGGGGCTTAGACCAGTTGATCTCAAGGGTTTCTCCCTCAGAGATGTAGGAGTCTAACAGCAATATGATGATCCTTACTATAATGTCAGGAACTATCATTTGAAACTACACATCCTCTGTAGCGTTTAGTCCTCCATTGTAACAATCAGAAATAAATTCTCACTTATAGAATGACCAATACTCATGAAAGATTCTTGATTAAGGAATAGACTATGTCAAATTTGGCAGGAATATTTGAGTTTTATAAACAACAACAACAAAAAAATCCTAGGGCTAACTTTTGAGATTTAGATACTATCAAGTTATGCTGTAAAACAATGATTAAGTAGGAGATATTATTCTTAAATCTGTTTTGCCCTTATACAAGGAAATGCTTTCTGATCCTTCTTTAGTTAGCACTCATCATGAAAGAAGTAAATTGAAATTTTTCAGTGCATGTATTACTTCAGCGTATCACATGTGCAAGGGGCCTGACTATTCAATAGATGCCTTAGTGTGACATCCTTTTAGTTTCAAATTTGAGTTAAATTAGCATGCTGCTTTGCAACGGACATATGAAACAACAGTACACCAAAACTCACTGAAGACTGATGGCTTAGCTTTTTCTTTCTATGATTGAAAGTAGCTTTGTGTTTTTGACAGAGTCCTGTGGTTTAAAATAATTGTTTTTAGTTAAGTAGAAAAATCAATATAAAAAATTAAACGAATGGTATAACAGGCCATAATTATGGTTCTGGCTTCATTTCCACTCCTTTAGTGAAATGAGCATATATTAAGTTGAACCATATGACATTGCTATCTTCATAGGTCAAAATTTCATTTGGTTTCACCTAATACCTTATAACTCATTTATTTAAGTATTGGTTCTTACCCTATAACTGAAGAACTTATATCTTCCTTTAAAGAGGAAAAAAAAGTTTGCAGTTAGGAACTGTGGGTCTCAGAGTTTATAATGGAAGGAGAAAGTTGAACTAAAGTGCTTTTTCCCAATCATTTAATTTAATTATTTTATTTATTTAGGTGGGGAGGGGCAGAGGGAGAGGGAGAGAGAGAATCTTTTTTTTTTTTTTTAAAGATTTTTTATTTATTTATTTGACAGGGAGAGACATAGCGAGAGCAGGAACACAAGCAGGGGGAGTGGGAGAGGGAGAAGCAGGCCTCCCGCCAAGCAGGGAGCCCGATGCGGGACTCGATCCCAGGACCCTGGGATCATGACCTGAGCCGAAGGCAGACGCTTAACGACTGAGCCACCCAGGCGCCCGAGAGAGAGAATCTTAAGCAGCGTGGAGCCTAACGCAGGGCTGGATCTCACAATCCTGAGATCATGACCTAAGCCAAAATCAAGAGTTGGATGCTTAACCGACTGAGACACCCCCCCACTGCAACCCTTTAATTTAAACTATCAAAGTAGTACAACATGTACATTGGTAAAAAATATAAAAAAATAGTACAAAAGGACTAAAAAAAGAAAAGTACATGTATCTTGTCCTCCATCCCACTAGAAAAACGTGATATTCATTGAACTCCCTAGGCAATCACTTTAAATCCTTTCTAACTTTATTTCATTTGGTCACTGCTATGGGTCTGAATGTTTGTGTCCCCCACTCCCCCCCAAATCCTTATGTTCAAATCCTATCCCCTAAGGTGATGGTATTAGGAGGGGCCTTTGCAGGTGATTAGATCATGAAGATGGAGCCTAGGAATTCGACTAATGCCCTCATAAAAGAGGCCCCAGAAGGATCCCTCCCTGTTTGGCCATGTGAGGTTACAACTAGAAGTTTGCAACCTGGAAGAGGACTCCATGCTGGCACTCTGATCTTGGACTTCCAGCCTCCAAAACTGTGAGAAATAAATTTCTGTTGTTTATAAACTACCCAGTCTATGGTATCTTGCTATAGAAGCCCAAATGGTTTAAGACGGTCACTCTCTCCTTAGCTTTAAATAACATGCTTATATACCTTTTCTTTTTGGTCAGTTTTAAACACTATTAACTCCCTGGCAAAGAAGATGATAAATGAGCTATTTATGTATTATGTCCTACTTCATCCTCCATTTCATATTTTGTTATTTGTAGTATTATTTTAGTATTAAAAATACACAGTACTATTTAGTATTTGCTTTTTCTATTGGTTATATTTACAACCTTAAAGAAATACATACTTAATATTTCCACTTCCAGCTCCACCATCTTTAAACTCTTAAAAGCTCCCTATTTTTTTTTTAAAGATACATTTATTCAGTGCCATGACCAGACTATTATATTTAGCAATCAACAGCATGGGCGCAAAAAAAAAAAAAAAAAACCTACATTAAACCCCTTTGTTGGAATGCTTTACACTTTCCATAGAAGAGAAACTAAAATAACCTGTTATACAATTAGTCACAAATACAGTCCTCAAGTTATTTGCCCATACACATGAGTATTGTTTAAAACATGTCTTCTTCGTAGCAGCTAGGCCCTGCTACCACCGTGCTTGGCTGAGTTCACAAATCTGTTGTAACCTGTAGCTTCCCTGTCACTTCTCTGGCTCCCCTCTCCTGCTAAGCTGTTTCCTGGCAGTAATTAAAACCTCCTGCCACTTCCATAGCTACTGCTGCTGCTGGAACCACCATAGCCACCTTGGTTTCATGGGTTGGCAAAGTATTGGCCTTCCCCACCATAGGGGCCAGAGCTTCTGCCTCCAAAATTTCCCCCTTTAATGGGTCCAAAATTTGAAGATGATTGTTGTAATTGTCAAAATCATTAGAGCTTCCGCCACCTCCAAAGTTGCTTCCATCATTACCAAATCCGTTATAGCCATCCCCACGGCCACCATATCCACCACCATCTCGACCGCCACCAAAGCCACCTCGACCACTGAAGTTCCCTCCACGACCAAAGTTGTCATTCCCACCAAAACCACTTCCACGACTACCACCAGAGTTTCCAGAACCACTATGACCTCTTTGGCTGGATGAAGCACTAGCCATCTCTTGTTTAGATGGGGCTTTCCTTACTTCACAGTCATGGCCATTCCCAGTATGGTATTTTTGAATGACAATCTTGTCCACAGAGTCATGGTCATCAGATGTTACAAAAGCAAAGCCTCTCTTCTTGCCACTGCCTTGGTCAGTCATGATTTCAGTCACTTCAATTTTCCCATACTGTTCCAAAATAATCTCTTAGATGGTGTACTTCAATGTCTTCTTTAATGCCACCAACAAAAATCTTTTTCACATTTAAGTGGGCACCAGGTCTTTGAGAATATTCTCTTGAGACAGAGAATATTGTGTCTTTGGTTCCACAACACTTCCATCCACCTTGTGTGGCCTTGCACTCGTGGCTGCATCCACCTCCTCCACAGGGACATACGTGACAAACCCAAAGCCTCTGGAGTGCTTGGTGTTTGGATCTCTCATTGCCACACAGTCCGTGAGCATTCCCCATTGCTCAGAATGGCTCCTCAGACTCTCGTTGGTTGGTTCAAAGCTCAAAACCCCAACGAAGAGCTTCTGCAGCTGTTCAGCAGGCTCTTTGGGAGACTCCGACTTATACATGACAGCGGTGGGAGGAGGGACTTTAATGATGCTTACTCAGTGGTGTCCAGGGCTGGAAAGCAACTCTTAACATCTCTTATCTTATTATTTATTATGTAAGAGAAAGAACACATCTAAATTTCCCTTCAACTTTCTTCCTTCAACTCTCTCTTCTCCATAGACCTCTTGACTTCTATCAACTCCACCATTATTTTTATATTGTTAGAATTTATAACATTCACCTTTTGTTCTGTGAATGGCCATTCAGTGTTGACACTAAATATTGAAAGTCAATAAAGTGTAATTATACTATTTTGCTTATGTAAATAGTATTCACTATAGAACAAAATGCATCAGTTAGAATAGAAAAGGCAAATCTGTATCACTGGCCCATAGCACTAGGAGGGATGCTTCAAACGTCAGGATTATATAATTACATTTTCTTTTTTTTTTTTGAAAGATTTTATTTATTTATTTGACAGAGAGAGACACAGCGAGAGAGGGAACACAAGCAGGGGGAGTGGGAGAGGGAGAAGCAGGCTTCCCACGGAGCAGGGAGCCCGATGTGGGACTCGATCCCAGGACCCTGGGATCATGACCTGAGCCGAAGGCAGATGCTTAACGGCTGAGCCACCCAGGCGCCCCTATAATTACATTTTCAAATACTCCATTAGAAGCACTAAATAATAACACATTTTAGTTTGCTTTATATTTGGAATGCAGTTTTGTTTTAATTGCTTTCCATTTTTCCTCTTAACAGTGGAAGCACATGCCTTCACCATCTGACTGAATTTGCCCAGGATCTTAATCCTAGTCTCTGTGGCATGGAATCCACTTTTTGCCTGAGGACATTCTTCTCCAGTTCACTATCAGTTGCTCTCTTAGTCTGTTGTACAGCTATTGTTCTAGGCCTTACTTTCATTGGGTTAGGCATTAGTGTTTCTTGGATCTCAGGTTTTTCTGACTCTTGGATTCCTTTTTCTTTTTACTGTTTCATCCCCCCCCCCCCTTTTTTTGAAGATTTTATTTATTTATTTGACAGAGAGAGACACAGCGAGAGAGGGAACACAAGCAGGGGGAGTGGGAGAGGGAGAAGCAGGCTTCCGGCAGAGCAGGGAGCCCGATGCGGGGCTCGATCCCAGGACCCTGGGATCATGACCCCAGCTGAAGGCAGATGCTTAACGGCTGAGCCACCCAGGTGCCCATTTACTGTTTCATCCTTAATTGATTTTTTGAGAAAGAATTTTTGAGAGGTGAGCTTTCTGAGTTCTTACATGTCTGAACATGTCTTCATTTTACCCTTATAGCTGAGTGATAGCTTAGGTAGTTATGATACTCAGCTCTTCAGAACCCTGAAAGCAGTACTCTACTTCTGGCACTGAGTGCTGTTGATGAGAAGACTAGTGCCAATTAAATTTTTGTTCTGTTGTAGTTAACCTGTTGCTTGTTCTCTGGAAGGTTTTAGAATCTTCTCTTAGTATTTAATGTACAATAAAATCACAAATTTATGGTGAAGTAGGGATTTATTTTCATTTATTTTGCGTGGCACTTGGTAAGCCCTTTTACTCTGAAGACTCCTAACTTAGCTCTAAGAAATGTTCTATTATTGCTCTCATTACTTTTTCCCCTGAGTTTTATTGTCTCCTTCTAGAACTATTAGTTGGCTATTATCCTCCCTGGATTGACCGTACATAGTTTTTCAACTTCTAAAAATATTTCTTCGCCTTTGTCTTTTTGATTTACACTTTGGGAGATTCTACTGACTTTTTATTTCAGCTCTTCTGTTGACTTTTTTTTAAAAGATTTTATTTATTTATTTGAGAGAAACAAAGAGAGGACGACTGGAGGTGGGGGGCGGTGGCAGAGGGAGAGAGACAAGCAGACTCTTTTTTTTTTTTTTAAAGATTTTATTTATTTATTCATGAGAGAGAGAGGCAGAGCAAGAAGCAGGCTCCCAAGGAGCAGGGAGCCCGATGCGGGACTCGATCCCAGGACCCTGAGATCATGATCTGAGCCGAAGGCAGACGCTTAACCACTGAGCCACCCAGGTGCCCCCGATTTTTCTAATTTTTTTTAATTAGAGGAATTAATCATATTTTAAATTTCCAACAATTCTTTTTTTGTCTCTGCTATCTATACCTATATCTATATAAATATATAGATATGTCTATATATAAATATATATATAAACTTGTTTTATGGATACACGGGCTTCTCAAATTTTCCTGAAGTCACTAGAATACAAAAAAGAAAAAAAAGAATTTTCTGTTTCTCTGAGGTCAGCTTCTTTTTATTTTTTTATTTTTTATTTTTTAAAGATTTTATTTATTTATTTGAGAGAGAGACTGAGATAGAGAGAGCACGAGAGTGGGGAGGGTCAGAGGGAGGAGCAGACTCCCTGCTGAGCAGGGAGCCCGATGTGGGACTCGATCCCAGGACTCCAGGATCATGACCTGAGCTGAAGGCAGTCGCTTAACCAACTGAGCCACCCAGGTGCCCCGGTCAGCTTCTTTTTAAACAGTTCTTTTGAAAATTATTAAAACTATACCTTCTTTGGGTTATTTTTCAACGAAGTGAACCAGAAAAATGTGTATCAGGAAAATTGCCTAACCTTTGCCCCATTTAAAAAAATAAGTTCTATTATGAAAAATTTCACTGATGTACAAAGTAAACAAAATATGATGAACTCAATGGACTCATCACCCAGCTTCAATAAATATCAACATTCTGCCATTCTTGTTTCACTTATACCTTCACCTTCTCCTGTAAATTTTTATAACCAAGTTATTAAATAGTTCACATTGAGTTGGTCATTTGAATTTATTTTTCATTTAGTAAATTATCCCGTAAGATCATATCATACACTTTTCAAAGTCACCTAATCCAGTGAATGACAGTATTAAAAATTATAACAAAAACCCCGACCATGTAACAGAGCACTTTCTATGCCATATACTATGTCATGCTTTACAAAAACACTCTTTCATTTATTTTAAGATGATTAATAATGCAGGTGTCTACCTTTTAATCTGCAAAGGGTATAGAGATGTTGTTTGTTAAAGGATTAGTAAAAGCATTCAATATGAAAATTAATGTGTGGACAAGGACGTTCTCTGTAAAGAGAAGTATGTGTTCATGACTGTGTTTCTTGGATACAATAAAATGCCAACACAACTGTAGGTGCTGTTTTAAGGAAGGACTATTTCTAAGGAAATCTTAATATCCTCCTAGGGACAAATAATGGCCTTTCAGTGATTCAGTATCAAAGTCACATCAGTTATAACACCAAATTATAAATAAGATGCTGCTATAAAAACTGAAATATTTTTTCTGTACACATGATTCTAAAATTCAGGAATAAACTAAGAGTTTTAGCAAATTAAGAGCCAAAAGATCTTGTTTATACCCATAGAAGGCAGAAAATGGATTCTGCTGACTGGAGAGAATACTCAACCAAGTGCCCCACAACCATTTCTCTCATTTTCTCTCATTCCAGCTCATTCAGCTTTGTAAAGTTTCCCCAGAGCTCTGCCATCATTCACTGGGGAACCAGCACTGGGTAGTTGGAGGAAAGATGGGGATTTGAATCAATGTACTGTTGTTTGATAGCTTTTTGACCATGGGGATGTTACTTAATTTCTCTAAACCTCAGTTTCCTCATTTACAAAATTAGGGAAACAATATCTCCCTCTCAGGGTATTTGTAGAGATTAAGAAATACATCACACTAAGCAAGTAGTACAGGGCCTAGGACTTAACTATGTATATATGATCATTATTATTCCTGTGGGATTCATAGGTATCCTCTACGGGTAGGGTAGCAAGATTTAGCAAATAAAAATACAGGATATCTAGGTAAATTTGAATTTCAGGTAGATAAGAATAATTTTTTAGTCTAAATATGTCCCAAATATTGCATGGAATATACTTATACTAAAAAATTATCCATTGTCTATCTGAAATTCAAAGTTAAGTGGGAATCCTGGCAAAATAACCTCTCTTTTAAAAGAAAAATGAGGTATAGTAAAATAAACTTATAAGAAATAAAGTTGCGATTAAAGTTGATATTTTATCTGCTCAAACTTGGTAGTCTCCTATCCCCCAGTACACTCAGTATTTTCTTTTCCGGGTAATGCTCAAGTATCATATAACAGAGAAACAGTGCCTGTATTTTGGAGTAGAATGTCAACTTTTCCCCAAACTAAAATCTGTTGGATCAGTTACTATCTTAAACTAGGCATGGGTTTTCAAACTACTTACTGAATTATATTTGTATTTAAATATTTATTTGGAAAACCACAAAGCACTACATACGAAAGTCATATCGAGGACCACTAAAAATAAGCAAACTACAAATCTGACAGCACTCAATCTTCTAAACACTATTTTCAAAATGTTCTTGTTTACCATGTTTTCTTTGTGCGTACCAGGTAATTATTTTTCAAATGTGCTTGTTACGAGCACACACGGAGACTCACAAGATAAATAAAGCAGATGGGTTTTATACTTTATTTCAATCGGACTGTATTTCTTAACCTCTTATCTAAACTAAAAAGCCTGTTTTCAACCCTACTAGTATTTTAGCTAATTTGTAGTTAGATTTTTAATGAGATAAAAATACCTTTCCTAAAGGCAAGGTGGCTGGGAATTATTTTATAGTAATATATTCTTCTACCTCTTTCCATCTGTGGGAGACGTAATCCGTAATTCCTTGCTTCAATAAGCAAAGTGAGGAAACAAGAGATGCCAGAATCTCTTTATCCATTACCTCTTTAAAGCATTTGCAGGCGGTGTTTAAACTTCCAGATAGATTATAATGCAATTATTCCAAAACATAATATGTGTGCTACATTTCCTCATTCATAATTTTTTATTTGCCAATAAAACAGAAGCAGTGCTCCATTTATTTTTCCTAAAAAACCGCACCTTCTGCCCAAACTCAGCTCTATTTCTTTTCATTCTGTCGCCATGGTCGCAGTGCACTGTACTCTTCAGCTCCATCTCGTGTAGAAAAACGTCGACTGCACCCTCAGCTCCGACCCCGGGGAGCATTCACGACAGTGGAAAAGATGAAAAGCCGGGAACTTTATTTAGGAATCAACACTAAACGAAGAATTGATTTCCTGTAGACCCTGTCTCAGAAAAAGCAGGTCTTACAGTTGACGGGAAACTCAGGAAAGCGTATATACTCATTTCCTTGATACATTCAACTGAATCTGGAGAAAACTCTACTGTTCAATTACTACTTAGACATACTGAGGATGAAATTTCCATTGACCTGCGATTCCTGGTTAAATCCTTCAAAAAAGCCAAGTAAGGACTTTCTCTGAGCAGCAGGATGTACTACACTAGATGCCTCCCGGGAGCCTACAGCGGACCATCTATCAGTCACGTCATAGAGCCCAAAGGAGAACGCCTGGAGACGGTCTGCGAGGCCGTTCGGGGAGAGGGTGGTGAAGTCCCCTACTCGGTGAAGACGACTCGGGCAGACAGGAGTCGTTTCCGTGTTCTCCGGTCCCGCGCCGCCTCAGGCAAGGAGCGGAGGGGCCGTCGGGCCCGGTTGCCCACAGCATCTCCCCAGACTCCTCCTCCTGAGAAACCTGCGGGTCAGGGACGCCCACGTTGGGCTTGTTATTATAAATTTGCTTATGTAGCCCTCATGATTTTTAAAGTTGCCCTGTGTGGTTTCTGCTTCCTCTGACCAGGGGAGAGAGAGCCCCGAGCGTCCCCCAGTCGGGCGGGGAGGCGCGGGGCGAGGTGGGCGGGGCGAGGCGGGGCCGCGGCCCTGGGCGGGGCGTCCTCGCCGAAACCGGCTGCGCCGGGCGGCGGGCGGGAGGCAGTGGCGGCGGCGGCGCGGGCCGAGAGGCTCGCGGATTGGTTGCGGCGGGCGGAGACGTCAGGCTCCCGCGGCCCGACAGGCCGCCGGGCTCGCGCGGCGCAGTAGGCTCGAGTGCTCACCGCAGCGAGGAGGTGTCCTCTGCCGTCCCGCTTTCCGCCGCCGTCGCCGGGCTGTGCCGCTTGAGCCGGGACGCGCCTCCGCGCTCCTCGCCGCCTCCACCGCCGCGGCCGCCGCTCCCTTCGCCGTCTGCACACACACCATGACGAAGAAAGAGAAGAAGTCCTTCAACCAGAGCCTAGCCGAGTGGAAGCTCTTCATCTACAACCCGACCACCGGAGAGTTCCTGGGGCGCACCGCCAAGAGCTGGGGTGAGCGGGCGGCGGTTGGGCGCCGGGGCCGGCCGCGGTCCGAGGGGACCCGGGCGCGGTCGGGTGGGAAAGGAAAGGCGGGAGATGGCTCCCCGCGCGGGGGCCCTAAGAGCAGCCACAGCCTCCGCCGCCCACAGCGGTTTTCGTCCGGGGCCGTCAGACTCTCGTACGGGCGGCGCCGGAGGAGGGGCAGCGCGGCCCCATTCATTTCTAGCGTGGCGGGCGGGCCGCCGCTCGCTCCCGAGGCAGCCGGACCCGCAGGCAGCCCCCGCCGGGCCGCGCTAGTTCCTTCCTCCCGGCCGGGAGCGGAGCGCATGTGCTGCTCCGGCCTCCCGCCCCGAGCGGCGCCGGAGGCCGGGGACCCCTGCCCGGAGCCGAGCCCCGAGCGTGCAGGGGCCGAGCGCCCGGGCCTCCCTTTGTACGGAGCGCGCCGTCCGGGAGAGGCCCTGGCAGAGGCGGCCGGTGGCGCCCAGCGGTTCGGGGAAGCCAGACCCTGCCCCACGCCCGGGGAGAGGAAATTTCCACTCTCGCCGCTATCTTGTGACTCGTCCACGCTGCCACCCCGGTCGGGAAGAGTGCGAGTGAGTGTTAAGTGTGTGGGTTGCATGACTGTGTCGCGGTGAGTTAATCACACAAGTACTTGGTACACGAAAATGCACTTGAATTTGGACAGTGAAAAGACCACTAAAAAGGTTGGTTCCTGCTTAATTCCTTAATTACAGACGTTTTCTTCCTAGCAAATAGGCTTCTTTTGGGGGAAGTAAATCCCAGGTGGTACAATTTTTGTGCCTGCAAAGCGTGTGATGGTTGTGTATGTTAGTTTTTCTGTGTATGAGTTCTTTGTTTTAAAGAATATTTAAACTGTCCACCAATGTAGTACTGCTTGGGGGGGGGGGGTCCCTCTTTTTTTTTTTCTTCCGAAAAATTGTACTAATGTCTGAATAAGGACTAGTGCTTTTTTTTTTTTGCCTTTTGAAAAACATTTTGTTAGTGGGTCTTGACCTTTTTTTTCTGGGTGAGTATAAATTTCTAGAGTGGGAGAACTATTTGGGCACGACATTTTTAAGAGAAGCATGAAGAGAGTAAATTAGCTATGACTCAGAAAATAAACTGTTGCTACTGACTGAAATCGTCTCCTCCCGAATGGAAAGTCGGCTTAAAGTCCTATCACAAGCTGAAAGGGGCCTTGGAGGTTTTTTAGCCCAACCCCCAGTTTAGAGATGAGGAAAATGAGATCTAGAGAGGTTGTGATTTTGCTTTGTGTAAAATTACATATTCCACAGAGCCAAGAGAAGAACCCAGTCGTCCTTTAATCCTAGTCCAGCGGTTTTATTATTTTACAGTTGCCTTGCCTAACTAACACTCAAGATTTTTATTTAGATAGCTGTCTTTAGGGAACCCACTAATGTGAACAGGAAATAAATTTGCATCCGGAGTTAAATGGGGAAAAAATGGTGAAGTTATTATTGCTTCTAGAATGCGCTTTTTACTGAAGGAATTTTTTTTTTTTTTAAAGATTTTATTTATTTATTTGAGCCAGAGAGAATGAGAGAGAGAGAGAGAGCACATGAAAGGGGGGAGGGTCAGAGGGAGAAGCAGGCTCCCTGCCGAGCAGGGAGCCCGATGCGGGACTCGATCCTGGGACTCCAGGATCATGACCTGAGCCGAAGGCAGTTGCTTAACCAACTGAGCCACCCAGGCGCCCTGCTGAAGGAATTTTTGAGTGGTGGAGAGGGATTAATGTTTGTAGACTACCTTTCTCAGTGCCTTCTCATTTCTAGTAAAAATTACCTTCATTTTTTGTTAGAATGACGTTTCTTACTGCAGATAGTGCTTATCTAACCTTTGTATTTATATGATGTTGAGGTTGAGATTTTATTGGGTATATGCATTTAAGTAAATAATGTGCACAAATGATCAAAGTGTAGTTGTTATATAAGGGCGGCTACAGTACTATAAGTAAGGTTGGGATTTATTTTAGAAGGATTAAGGCAAGACCTTTTTTCAAAATTGAAAATAAATGTTAACTCTTATCAACGAATAGTATATTTCTGAGTTTATTGGAATAGCAGTAAACCAGTGCAAAATGTCATAAATTATCCGCAATCCTATTCCAACATAAGGGCATCTCTCCAAGGATATATGTGGGTGTGGTGTGGTGAAGTCCATACTCGGCTCTCCAGGCTGTGTGCCCTCAAGCGTGGGGAGTCTGCCTGGAGAAAGGGGTATCTTGTTTTAATTTTCAGAAAGGCACTGTATGGGCTAGCTGCCTGATCTCATCACTACAGAGATGTCCACTATTAATATTTCGGTATATATCTGGGCAGACTTAAAAGGATATAATGTTAATTTTTTTTAAACAAAAAGAAATCATACAATAAGTGTTGCTTTATAGTTTTTTTTTTTTTTTTTTTTTAACTTACTTTAGAGAGACAGAGCTGGGGGAGGCGCAGAGGGAGAGAATCAGGCAGACTCCCCTGATGAGCTTGGAGCCAGAACCTGGGGCTCGACCCCAAGACCCTCGAGATCTTGACCCAAGCCAAAACCAAGAGTTGGTGGCCCAACTGACTGAGCCACCCAGGCACCCGTGAGTGTTTGGGCACCTTCCCATTTTAATAAAGATCTTTGTCATCATTTTAATGGCTGACTAATGTTCTATTGTATGGTTCCATGTACTACCATGATTTTTTTTTTTTTTTTTAAAGATTTTATTTATTTATTTGAGAGAGAGAATGAGAGAGAGAGAGAGCATGAGAGGGGGGAGGGTCAGAGGGAGAAGCAGACTCCCTGCCGAGCAGGGAGCCCGATGCGGGACTCGATCCTGTGACTCCAGGATCATGACCTGAGCCGAAGGCAGTCGCTTAACCAACTGAGCCACCCAGGCGCCCGTACTACCATGATTTTTAAAAACAAACATGTTTATTCACATATATAGCTTATGTATGCATGGGAGATATCCAGGGAAATATGAGTAACTCCTGATTTTTTTTTTTTTTAACCAGTAATTTATTGTATGTACTGGTCTTCCTTCCCAGTCCCTTCAGCCTTAAGCGTGCAAATTTATTTCTTGAGATGTTTCTACTAGTGGAATTTTAAGGTCATGTATAATTTGTGTACCCTTTACATTTTGGAAATGTGTCAGTTTTTTTTTTAAGAAACTCATTTGCAGTTTTTTTCTAGTTGCTTTTGAATTTAAATGTGGGGGGGGTACCTTTTTTTTTTTTTTGACCTTGGTAAAATTGCTGTATCTGCTGGTGTGTAGAAAAAAGCCTTCTCTACACTAAGGATCATATAAGGATATATTAAAAGCATACATTTGGGGACGGGGCAGGGGCAGAGAGAGAGAGAATCTTTTTTTTTTTTTTAAAGATTTTATTTATTTGACAGAGAGAGATACAGCGAGAGAGGGAACACAAGCAGCGGGAGTGGGAGAGGGAGAAGCAGGCTTCCCGCGGAGCAGGGAGCCCGATGCGGGGCTCGATCCCAGGATCCTGGGATCATGACCTGAGCCGAAGGCAGACGCTTAACGACTGAGCCACCCAGGCACCCCGGAGAGAGAGAATCTTAAGCAGGCTCCATGCCCAGTGCAGAGTCTGGTGTGGGGCTCGATCCCACCACCCTGGTATCATGACTAGAGCCAAAAATCAACAGTTGGACATTTAACTGACAGCCACTCAGGCGCCCCTAAAAGCACACATTTAAAAAGTAGTTTTGCCATTTACACTTGGGATAAGGTGACAGTACTGCAGGTCACACCACATTGCCTTACTGGAAATGGCTACGTAAAAGATTTTTTTTTTTTTTAAGATTTTATTTTTTTAAGTAATCTCTATACCCAGCATGGGCCTCAAACCCATAACCCTGAGATCATGAGTTACATGCACTGAGCAAGCTGGGCATCCCTGTATAAAAGATTTTGAGTAGCTTCTTGAATGTTTGGCGGTTTCAAAATCATTACATATATAAAATCACCTCATTTGATTTTCACAACAACCTTCTAAAATAAAGCACACTAAGTAGGTGATCAAAGTGTACCTAGAGTTGGTTTCTTAGGCTGAACAGTAAGGATACATCAGGAGTAAGTAATTGCTGTGTTATGAAAACACAGGACAAAGAAAATTTAGCATCTTGTGACTTACACTGCAAATATTAAACCTAAATGCATTAAATACCATTAGAGTGAAAGATAGCTTAGAGATCCTCTACTGTTATTTAAACTGTAATGGACCATGTGTTGCAACTAACATTTTTAAGAATAATGAAATAGAATAGTAAAAATACCATTTTATTCTACCTAATAAGTTTATTCTAAGGAAACATGTTCCATGAAGCTTTTCTGTATTTTGTATATACAGATACCCTGATGTAAAATGTGTTTCTTATTGTGGCTCACGGTAAAAAACTTGAAAGCCACTAATATAGCCCTGTGCCCTCATTTCATAGGTGAGAAAATTGAACTCATAGGTCTGATTTGTCGAAGTTTACTCAGCAGTAGAATCCTTGGTCTTTAGACTACCTCCAAGGCCAGACCGTTTTTGTTTTTGTTTTTTTAACTGCTACAACTTGATGTCATTTAATGGAATCTGTTGTGGGCTTCTTCGGAGTTCATTATCTTAAGGCTATCTGTCAGTAGATGCTTTATATTCATATTAACTTAAAATGAGTTGCTAAAAAAAAAAAAAAAATTTGAGTTGCTGATCGCCAAGCATAGGCAGGATTCTGGACCAAAACTATTAACACCTACGTTTTGTTCATGTACCTTTTCTTTTATTATAGATCCATGAAGTGCCATTTTCTCAGTCACCTGCTCCCATTCTGGGTCATGCCTCAGTAAATGCTCAGCCTTGGAGATCAGACTCCATCCCATCTTGGGTGTTTGACTGTAGGGGAGAAGGCAAGTGTGTTTATTTTCCCAGTATCACATAGTTTTGTAAGATGTTGTTCTTTGTCCTGTGGAGTGTGACATATTAAAAAGAAACTTTGCAAAAATGTGCACTGTCGGGAAAGTAACAGGACTTGCCTTACCCTGTGTGCAGGCTGTAAATGAAGGTCAGTGGTGGGTGTGGCAGCGGCAGCAGCTGAGGCATACTGAGCCATCACCCAGCAGGAGACAGCACTTCCTGGACTGGTAGTGGAAGGGAGGGGACGGGGTAAGTGTGTGTGTTATGTTCTAGGTGTTGTAATTTCGGTACCGTGTGCTTTATTGTTGTTAAAGAGCAACCTTCCTCTACCCCCAAAGTAATTTGATTCTTTGAAAGTGACTTTCCAATTTATAGCTATAGAATTAAAGAAGTTTAAAAACCCTCCTGTCTTTAGTATCAATATTTCCGTGATTTGTCACGTTTGATTAAAGACCAGTCATTTAACACTGATTGTGTAATGGAAGGAGAAAAAAAAAACTAACTCTGAAAGATTTATTGCACTGATTTTGAAGTAAAATCATCTGTAATCTTTAGCCACTTAGAATAACCACTGTTAACATTTTAATAGTCTATTTCCTTTTTATAAATAGATTTTTTTAATGTATAAATAAAATTTTAAAATATACAGTTAGATACCTAGTTTTACCACTTAACATTTAAGGGGAATGGTTTTTATTCCTTTGCCACCTTAGAGGTTGATCTGTTGGGGGTAACCTTGGCCCTCTCCATCACTTCTGTGGGGACTGTCCACACATCCTGCTAGAATTTGTGCATTCTGGTGTCTTTAGTTATTATCTCTATGTTGAGACTCCCAAATCTGCATCTGTAGTTGGTATGGCTTTTTTATACTAATGTAACCAACTTCCTGACAGAGATCTTCAATTGGATGTTTCATAGGACTATGAAGTGCTTCACACACCTCTTTGTGTAAATCTCCATTGCCCTCAGGGGCTCCTTAGGGTGACACACACACTCTTTATAATCTCGCTGACTTATTTCTCTCTTGTCATCTCTCTACCATTCTCTGACCCTTCTGGGCCTGGCTTCTGAGTCTCTTTCCTTCACCTTGGCCTGGGTACCTCAGATGTCAGCTTTGGTAGCCTGATCTCTGGTAAACATCTTTGAACCCCTTTTGCCTTAAGACTGTCAAGTGCTCCTGTGTATCCCATAATAGTTTTTTTCTGTTATAGCATTTATGATTTTTTTGTAGTAGTAGGTTTTTGCCCGTTTACTAGAATATAAGTTTCTTATTCACTCATCTTTGATTCCCTAACACTGAACCTGTTGCTCAGCCCTTAGTAGGAAGGTAATAAGAATAGATTGAATGAATGAGCACTGTTATGAAATGTTTCTGTGTAATTAGTCTTTTTGCAACCTTTTTTTTTTTAAAGATTTTATTTATTTATTTGACAGACCACAAGCAGGGGGAGCGGCAGGCAGAGGGAGAGAGGGAGGGAGAAGCAGGCTCCCCGCTGAACAGAGAGCCCAGTGTGGGGCTCAATCCCAGGACCCTGGGATCATGACCCGAACTGAAGGTAGACACTGACTGACTGAGCCACCCAGGTGCCCCATTTTTGCAACATTTTTTAAAAATGTCTTTGATGGGGGCGCCTGGGTGGCTCAGTTGGTTAAGCGACTGCCTTCGGCTCAGGTCATGATCCTGGAATCCCGGGATCGAGTCCCGCATCGGGCTCCCTGCTCGGCAGGGAGTCTGCTTCTCCCTCTGACCCTCCTCCCTCTCATGCTCTCTGTCTCTCATTCTCTCTGTCTCAAATAAATAAATAAAATCTTTAAAAAAAAACAAAATGTCTTTGATGGAATTGGGGTATCATAGTATACAGTTCCCCAGTGTTTGGGCATTCTACACCCCCCCCCCCCTTTTAATAGCACTGTGAATTTTCATAGAAGTTAGTATTCAGACGAAGCTTCCACTTAACTTTCTCTTTGGAGATTCCGCTGAGTTTGTGACATGCCTGAGCCATGCATCTGATTAGGATAACAGAAACAGTTATCCAGATCTGCTTTCTGCTTTATTGCTCTATTCAGCTTCTTATACTGCTCTTATGAGACCTGCATGAAGGTTTGTTTTAAGTTCTCTCAAATTTAATGGGCATTTATTTAACAGTGTCATTCTCTGCCCTGCAGGGTGCTTTACTAATAATATTTCTGAAAAGAATTCTTTAACTTAGCAGCCTCCCACATATCTGTTTAAACTTTGTAACTGAGTTGTTTGTAGACTGGCTCTTATTTGTGACTTCTACTTAGTATTATGTTAATGCCTTGGTAAGGTATGACTTTGGGACTGACCCATATCCAGGACATAAGGTACTTTTCTTTGGCAGGTTCTGGCCTGTAAATAGTGGCCCTTTATGTACCCTTACCACCACCACTCCCTGCCCAATACCTCTGTAATCATTTCTTTTCTGATTCTTTTCTGTTTTTCTTTGTCTTGTTTCCTAAATGTGTATTTCCCAGCTGCTATCTTTGGCCTTGTTTTCTCCTCCTCTTCTTCCCTGGCAATCTCATAAAACAATTGCAAAGATCACTCACACATTTTACTTCTTGGTTAACACCTCTCTGATTTAGATGCTTCCTGCATATCTCATAAACCTGAGAGGAAGAGGCTTAGATGTCTTGAGTAGCTCTGTTACTAAACTGCCTTATATATCGCCTGGCAAACAGCTTTTTTCCCCCTTCTTCTACTGAAGTTCTGAGTTGCTCCTATAATTGCAATTTTTGTAAACAGGGGTCACTATCTTTTCTGTCATTTGGGCTCTAAACCTGGCCAGATCATGTCCGTCCTACTTCTGTAACATTCTTAAATCTGTGACCCACACCCTCATTGTCACTACTACAGTTAATCAGGAATTAATTTTTTTCTGCCCTATTCCTGCTCTACCCCCCACCATATCTTATGAAAACCCACATTCAGAGGGAGCTCAGGGTGCTCACTTTTCATAGCTTCATGATACTAACCATCTGTTTCAAATTTCATAGTTCTTAATACTCCCGTCAGCCCTGGCCCCCCTGTATCAGGGTCTGATAGTGCCTTTTCTTATAAATTCTCTGATTAAAAACTTAAAGCACCAGATGAAGAGCTTTTGTGACTTTTCCATAGTTGTTCCAAGTTCAGATAGACGACTGGCTTTCCAGTTTTTACCTGCTGCTTAAAAAAAAGTTGTAGTGTTACTGACTTTGGGGAAGGTGAGCTTTTAACTCCTGAGGCATCCCCAGAAAGATCCAAGGAGTCAATTGGAATCATTGTGACCTAAACCAGTGTAACTTCACTGCTATCAGGTTATTTTTTTTTTTTTATAAAGATTTTATTTATTTATTCATGAGAGACAGAGACAGAGAGAGAGGCAGAGGGAGAAGCAGGCTCCCAAGGAGCAGGGAGCCCGATGCGGGACTCGATCCAGGGACTCCAGGATCATGACCTGAGCCGAAGGCAGACGCTTAACCATCTGAGCCACCCAGGCGCCCTATCAGGTTATTTTTAAGGCTACAGCTTTGATTGTGCTACTTCCCATACCTCACAATTGTGTTTGGATCCCCACTGCTTTCAGAAGGTTTAAATAATTTCCAAACAGCCTGGAAGTCTAGGCTTATTACGTATTGGCTTAAAACTAAGTTTCCAGGCTTATAACCTGTCGTTTCCCACCTTATTCTCATATACCACATGTCATAGCCAAAATGGGTATATATGGAATGCTCTGCTCATTCCCTCCCCCATACCCTTCCTCTCTGCATCAAGAATTCTTCCCTACTTCAGAGACCTAGCTTTGAGTGTCAGCTGTCATAAGTGTTCTCTGATATGCCCAGGTGAAAATAATACATTTATTTCCTATAACACCTAAAACTTTGTATCCTAGATTATGGTTGTTTATATACATTGCTCCTACTAACTAGATGTTCTCACAAATCAGGATTTACATTTGCATATGCCTGTAGCATCTAACACATAGTAAGAACACTTTTTTTGGGGGGGGTGCACAAATTGTCATTTAATCAGTTTCAGCTTGTGATTCACCTATTCCTTGGGCTAAAGGTGAGAGTATTGTGGGTTAGTTAGTATAGCTCCACACAGAAAGTCTTACTGGTGGAGGTACTTGTATGTAAAGGCATAATTCCCCTTATCTTACCATGATTCTGCCCCACTAAACTAATTCATTTTGAAGTTTCCAGATAGGGCACCACAGCAAAAGTGAGCCTGTGGGCGTGTGTGTGTGTATAATTTTTTTTACTTCATGAATCGTAGAAGTATACTAATATCCTGAGATGACCAGACAAGGACTCGCTCAGAATATAGACCTAATTTCTAGTTCCACACATCAGCTAAGCTTAGATAACTCATTTAAAATCTCTTGGTTTTAGTTTCTTCTGTAGGAGAAAAGTTGCAGAAGATAGTTTCTAAATGTCACTTTGAAATGAAAAAAAAAAGTATATAAATCAAGCTTTTTCTTTAAGGGACCAGATAATACTTTAGGCTTTGCCAGCCATCTGGTGTCTGTTGCAACTACTCAACTCAGCTGTTGTAGCTTGAAAGTGGCAATAGACAGTTAGTAAACTAATGGACCTAGCTATGTTTCAGTATTTACAAAAACACAGGCAGCTACTGTGCTTTGCTGACCTCTTTAGAAGTTAGTGTCAGTGTAGGCTGACTCAAGAAATCTGAACTGGTCTTAAATGAGATGTAGACTCTTGGCTTTGTTCTTTTCAAATAATGAAAATAACACTGTTGTTTGAATTTTTACAGTACAGATGTGTGAATAAACAGTAAGTCCATTGTCCTCTTCAGCTTTCCTGGGTAATCACTGTTAACAGTAATGATTTTTAAAATGTAATTCATGGTATATCCACGTTGGAGAAAGGTCTGGCAGTTTTTTATAAAAGTAAATATACACCTACCCCATGACCCAGCAGTTCTACACCCAAGAGAAATGAAAACATACATTCACAAAAATACTTGTACAAGAATAGTCTTAGTAGCTCCAACTGGAAACAGCCCAGGTGTCCATCAGCAGGAGAATAGGTAAACAAACTGGTATGTCCAAACAGCAGAATACTATTCAACAGTAAAAAGGAACGAACAATGAATATACAGAATATGGATGAATTTACAAATTAGGCTGAGCAGGAAAGAAGCTTTACCTAAGAGAATACATACAATATGATTTCATTTATATGAATTCTAAAGCAAACAACACTTATCAGTGCTGGAAAAAAGCCCAGAATGGTATTTGCCTCTAAGGTGGTGGTTATGGGGATTGGGAAGGGGCACCAGAGAACTTGGTAGGGTGGTGTAATGTTATGTTGCTTGCTGGGTGCTTAGGTCATATAGAATGCACTTACCAAAACCCTTTTTTAAGTTTTTAAATTTTAGTTAACATACTGTGTAATATCTCAGGTGTACAATACAGTGATTCAACACTTCCCTACAACACCAGTGCTCATCACAAGTGCACTCTTCAATCCCCATCACCTGTTTTGCTCATCATCCCCTCCACCCGCTTCCCTGCTGGTAACCATCAGTTTGTTCCCTGTAGTAAGTTTGATATGTCTTTCACTTTATTCCCTATGCTCCTTTGTTTTGTTTCTTAAATTCCACATATGTGTGAGATCATATGGTATGTTGTCTTTGACTGACTTAATTTGCTTAGCATAATACTCTAGCTCCATCCATGTCATTGCAAATAGCAAGATTTCTTTTTTATGCTGAGTAATATGCCAGTGTGTGTGTGTATGTGTGTGTCTGTGTATGCATGCACATACCACATCTTTTTTTTTCCAAAGATTTTATTTATTTATTTGACAGAGAGAGAGACAGTGAGAGAGGGAACACAAGCAGGGGGAGTGGGAGAGGGAGAAGCAGGCTTCCTGCTGAGCAGAGAGCCCGATGCAGGGCTGGATCCCAGGACCCTGGGATCATGACCTGTGCCGAAGGCAGTCGCTTAACCAACTGAGCCATCCAGGAGCCCCCATACCACATCTTCTTTATCCATTCAGCAATTGATGGACACTTGGGCTGTTTCCATGATTTGGCTATTGTGGATACACATCAGATTGCATGTATCCCTTTGAATTAGTATTTTTGTATTCTTTGGGTAAATACCTAGTAGTGTGATTGCTGGATTATAGGGTAGTTCTGTTTTGTTTTGTTTTTTTTTAAGATTTTATTTGTAAGTAATCTCTATGCCCAGCAATGTGGAGCTCGAACTCACAACTCTGAGATCAGGAGTCACATGCTCCATAGAGACTGAGCCAGCCAGGGGCCCTGGTAGTTCTGTTTTTATTTTTTTGAGGAACCTCCATACTGTTTTCCAGAGTGACTGCACCAGTTTGCAGTCCCACCAACAGTATGAGGGTTCTCCTTTCTCCACATCCTCACCAACACCTCTTGTTTTTTGTTTTATTTTAGCCATTCTGACAGGTGTGAGGTGATATTTCATTGTAGTTTTGATTTGTATTTCCCTGATAAGTGACGTTGAGTGTCTTTTCATGTGTCTGTTGGCCATGTCTGTGTCATCAATGGAAAAAATGTCTATTCATGTCTTTTGCCCATTTTTTTAATTGGATTATTCATTTTTTGGGGGTGTGATTGTCAAAACCCATCTGGCACATTAGAGGTTTGTGTATTTCATTGAATGTCATTGTTTTTTCCTGATTTCTTTTAGTTAATATGCATGATGAAGTGTTTAGGGGTGAAGTATACATACTGACATCTGGAACTTGAAATGCATTTAAAAAAATGGTGAATAGATACAAGATATAGTAGAATGTTAACTGTAGAATCTAGGTGTGTTTATGGATGTTCATTGACGTTTGACCTTTCTGTGTATATATAACATTGCCAACTGAATATTAGAGAAAAAGAATACATTTTTAAAAAAATATTTATTCATTTGAGAGGAAGTGCGGGAGTTGGGGAGGAGCAGAGGGATTAGGGACAAGCAAACTCCATGTTGAGCAAAGAGCCAGTCTCAGGCACTCGATCTCACAACCTGAGATCATGACCTGAGCCGAAATCAAGAGTCAGATGCTCACCCCACTGAGCCACCCAAGTGTCCCGAGAATACATGAATACATTTGTTTCTCTTGATTGTCTTTCACCAATTGTGGAGTCTTTCCTATAGAAAATGATTGTTTATCAGTTTTCTTACCAGTCCTTTTTCAGTGCATTTATATATATGTATATGTCTATTCTTAGGTGTGTGTGGGAGTATATATGGAATATGTAGGAATAAGTAATTTTCCACTTTTACATGAGTAATAGGAAGAATGTATGTTCTAAAACTTGCTTTGCCCCCATTAATGTGTCCTGTGTTTCCATGTCAGTGTGTATTTATCTCATTCCTTTGAATCATTACATAATCCATAGTGTAGAGCTATATATCCAAGAGATACATATATATTTTGTTGTTATGGGGCGCCTGGGTGGCTCAGTTGGTTAAGCGACTGCCTTTGGCTCAGGTCATGATCCTGGAGTCCCTGGATCGAGTCCCGCATCGGGCTTCCTGCTCGGCAGGGAGTCTGCTTCTCCCTTTGACCCCTTTGACCCTCCCCTCTCTCATGTGTTCTCTCTCATTCTCTCTCTCTCAAATAAATAAATAAAATCTTTAAAAAAAAATTTTTTTGTTATGAATATTCAGATTGTTTCTAATTTTTCTCTTAAAAGTTGATGCTGTGTGTATGTGCCACTATTTATCTAGGGTAGGTAACTGAGAAATGGAATTACCTCTTTACAGGATATGTTTATTTTTATATTAATAGACTGTTCTCCTTTATATAATAGACCGAACCAATTTATTCTCCCACCAGCAGTGGATAAAAGTACTGGTTTCCCTTCGACTTTCTGAGCATTGGATATTATCACCCTTTAAAATTTTTTGCCAGTTTGATGGGATTCTGATACCTGGGTGGTTTAATTTGCAATATCTCTGGTAACTGCTACTGAGCATATTTTTGTTAGCTCAGTTTCTGTTTTTTTGTTGTTTTTTACGGTCATTCTCTTTGCTCTCTTTTGTCTCTTAATTCTTTTATTTAAAAATATTTGTTTTAAATTATCATCACAAATTTAACAATCTTTTAATGGGCTGTTCCTAATCACTTAACCCAAAATATATTGAATAATCCATTATTTCCTCACTGATTTGAAATGCCAACTTTCTTACCTGTAAAACTTCATCTTATGGATCTTGGATTTTGTTATCTATATATCTGTTCTTGTGTCATTCTCACAATATTCACACATGTAAGCTCTATGTGAGCGTTTGTAAAATAAAATAAATGTGTGAAATTGGATACTGTCTGTCCAGTTTTGGTATCATATATGCTGGCCTTATAAAAACCATTTAGGTAACTTACAGAGCATACTAAAAGGATAGTTTATAGAAAAAGTCTATTCCTGGGCGCCTGGGTGGCTCAGTCATTAAGCGTCTGCCTTCGGCTCAGGTCATGATCCCAGGGTCCTGGGATCGAGCCCCGCATTGGGCTCCCTGCTCCGTGGGAAGCCTGCTTCTCCCTCTCCCACTCCCCCTGCTTGTGTTCCTGCTCTCACTATGTCTCTATCTGTCAAATAAATAAATAAAATCTTAAAAAAAAAAAAAAAAAAGAATGATTTAAAAAAAAAGAAAGAAAAAGTCTATTCCTTGAAAACTGGGAGAACCAACTAAAGCCATTTGGACATGGTATGTGTTTTAGGGGCAGAGCTCTGTTTATTTTTTGTAAAAACTTGTGATTTGGAAATGTTTATTTTCCTAAAATCATATATTCATCTATTCTCAGGTTTGCTAATTGAAACTGGTTTTATTGATCAAATTAAATATTTTTGCATTTGTTGCTATTTCATCTTAAATCTCCCACTTTCCTTGAATTTATTTTAGTCTTGAATTAAAAACCTGGCTCCTTTTTGTTAATCTTACCTGCTTTTTAGTGAATGAATCTAAGGATTTTCCTTTGCTTCTGCTCTGACTACATTATTGTTTTGAGTTTTGAATATTTCAGGTTTCGTTGTCTTTTTAATCCAAGGATTAGAAGTCTATTTTCTAAATTTTTGTTTTAATTTGTAATATATTTACTTTGGTTTTAGAGAATGTAGCCTTGATTTTTTTTTAATTTTTTAAAAGTTTTTAACTTTTGTTTTTGTATTTTTTTAACTTAAGTCATGGTCCCTTCAGGGACAGTGTTCCAAGTTTGTAAAGAGTGTATTTCCTGGTGACTACAGAAGTTCTACATGTATTAGGTAACTGTTAGTTGTGTTGGTTTTTTTTTCCTGATTTTTTTTTTTTTAAGATTTTATTTATTTATTTGAGAGAGAGTGAGACAGAGAGAATGAGAGAGAGAGAGAACTCGAGCGAGCATGAGTGGGCAGAGGGAGAGGGAGAAGCAGGCTTCCCGCTGAGCAGGGAGCCCGATGCGGGGCTCGATCCCAGGACCCTGGGATCATGACCTGAGCCGAAGGCAGACGCTTAACGACTGAGCCACCCAGGCGCCCCTAGGTAACTGTTAGTTGTGTTTTTAAAATACTGCCCGGGGTGCCTGGGTGGCTCAGTCAGTTAAGCGTCTGCTCAGGTCATGATCTCAGGGTCCTGGGATTGAGGGCCCCCCCCTCGTGTGTGCGTGTGCTCTCTCTCCCTCAGATAAATAAATCTTAAAAAAAAAAAATACTTTTTGTTATTATTTACTTCATCTATGGATTTTTGGGAGAGGTATGTTAAAATCTCTATATGTGATTGTGGTAATTTTGTAATTTTGTTTTTGCTTTACATATTTTAAGCCATTTAGCATCACAAGGTTCATGGCTATTATGCTGTATCTTCTTGATGTAATTTTATTAATATGAAACATGTTTGTTCTCTTAATGCTTTTTGGCTTTGAATTCTAGTTTGCTTAGAGTAATGATGTCACATCTAGATTTCTTTTTGTTAGCCAAGACCCACTTTGTTTTCTACCATCATGTGTTATAATTTTAGGTTTTCTTCTATAAATAGCATTCAGTGGATTTTTTTAACCCACCTTGAGAATGTCTTTTATTTGACTACTATGAAATTATTCTTGTCATATCATTTTTGGGATTTTAATTTGTTATTAAATTTAAACAAATTAAAATTTTTAACTTTATGTAAAATATAAACTAATATAGTGACAAAAGGAGATCATTGGCTGCCTGGTGAATGATGTGTGGATTGCAAAGGGACACAAGGACTCTGGGAAGTGATAGAAATATTCTGTATCTGTAGTGTAGTGGTGGTTTCACAGATGATGCAACTGTCAAAGACTCCCTGGGATTGTGCAGTTGAAATTAGTAAGTTGTTATGTGTAAATTATTCCTCAGACTGATAAGGAAAAGAAATTAAAATCAACACTTTGATGTTGCCAGTAAGTCTTACTGGTTTCTTTGCTTACCATTGCTTTATATATTTTTCCTGTCTCTTTTTAAAGAAAACTTTAAAAAATGGCAATATACAATTATATTAACTTGTTTTGGAATTTGGTCTATGATTGTCTTTTTTTGAAATCAGATATAAGTTCTTCAAAAAAGAAGAATTAAGACAGTGTAGCTAAAACTCAAATCCTCCTTGACCACATCGTCAGTTCCAATCTTGATCCCTTCTTCCCTTATGCAGAGGTAACCACCATTTATAAATTTGATTTGTAAGTCTCTAGTCCATTAACAAACACTCTTTTATGTATATCTATAGAAATGTGACTCTTTTGAGTGTTTTAAATTTAACTATGTGGTATATATCATTCTGAGGTAACTTTTTTCCACTTGGGGTTTTTGAAATCTGTTTCATTCCTTTTTTAACTACTGTTTATAGTTTTCCATTATGTATTATGTTTTATTTCTTTGCTTTGAGGACACTTACATTGTTAACAATTTTTTGCTATTGCTCTTCAGTTTTTTTATATTGCATAACCAATTCTTTCAGTTAGGATTTGAGGTTAGTAAGTTTTCTGAGTCTTTGTATGTCTGGAGATGTCCTTTTGTTTATTTAATTGACTGATCTTTATTTATTTTTTAAAAGATTTTATTTATTTGGCAGAGAGAGACACAGCGAGAGAGGGAACACAAGCAGGGGGAGTGGGAGAGGGAGAAGCAGGCTTCCCACGGAGCAGGGAGCCCAATGCGGGGCTCGATCCCAGGACCCTGGGATCATGACCTGAGCTGAAGGCAGACGCTTAACGACTGAGCCACCCAGGCGCCCCTAATTGACTGATCTTTTAGTTTACGATAATTTTTCCTCAGTTTGGAATAGATTTCATTTTTCGCCAGTGAAATATGTCAGTTATAGTTCTCTGCCATAGGTAGAGCCTGTTTTATCTTTTTAGAAGCATTAAGAATTTTCTCTTTATGTTTGGTGTTCTGAAACTTCACCTGTGTCTGGGTATTGGATGTTTTCCAGTATTTTTCAGTCTTTTCCAATCTAGACACAAAATTTGTTACTTCTTTGAACATTCTTTCCCTTCTTCCCTTTTCTGATGGAATTTCTTTTAGATTTGTTGTTGATATTCTGGTTCTGTCCCCCATGTCTCAATAATTTCCATATATTCCCTCCCTCTTTTTGCCCAGTGTTATAAAAAATCTTGATTTGAGCTTTTAGCTCACTGAATTTTTCTTTAGCTGGCCAATTCATTAGGTTAGCCTTTCTCCTAAGTATTTGTTTTTTTAAACCACTTTATTAACGTGTAAGCTGCACATATTTAAAGTGCACAACTTGAGTTTTGACATACACTCACATATATGCATATATACATATTATACTCGTGAAGCTATCACTAATCAAAATAACGAACATAATCATTACTCCCCAAATTTCCTCTTGCCCCTTTGTAATCAGTCCTCTCTCCCTAACTTCCCCAGTCTCCAAGCAAAAATAAACCTGCTTTTTGACACTTCAGTTTGTATTTTCTAAAATTTTAAATACATGGAATGTACTGTGTACTTTTTTGGGGTGGGCGAGGAGGGGCTGACTTCTTTCATTTAGTATAATTATTTTTGAGAAATAGTTCATGAATAGTATCCCACTGTATGGCTATACCAGAATTTACTTATTAATTCATCTGTTGATGTGCATATCAATTGTTTATACTTTTTAGTAATTAGAAATAAAGCTCCTATGAATAACCATACACCTTACCCTCTGTGAACAAGTGCTTTTATTTTTCTTGGTTAAATATCTAGGAATGGATTAGCTGGATCCTATTGTAGGTGTATGTTGCTAACTTTTCAAAAAATTGTCAAACTGGTTTTTTTTCTTCTTTTTAAAGATTTTATTTATTTATTTGACAGAGACACAGCAAGAGAGGGAACACAAGCAGGGGGAGTGGGAGAGGGAGAAGCAGGCTTCCCGCAGAGCAGGGAGCCCGATGCGGGGCTCCATCCCAAAATCCTGGGATCATGACCTGAGCCGAAGGCAGCTTAATGACTGAGCCACCCAGGAGCCCCCAAACTGATTTCTAAAATAGGGCTTTCTCTCTTTGTTGTTGTTGTTGTTGTTGTTTTTTATTCCCACCAGCAGTGTATAAGAGTTCATTTGTTCCACTGCTGGGCCATCACTTGTATTGTCAGTCCCTAGGTTTTCTAGCATTTTGGTGAGCCTGTGGTGGCAGCTAATTGTGGTTTTGATTTGCCCTTCCCAGATAACTAGTGATTGAGCACCTTTTCATGAGCTTATTATTTGCAATCCTTAAATCTTTGATGAAGTTTTTGTTGTGGGCGCCGGGTGGCTCAGTCGTTAAGCGTCTGAGCCTTCAGCTCCGGTCATGATCCCAGGGTCCCAGAATCGAGCCCCACATCAGGCTTCCTGCCCCGCGGGAGGCCTGCTTCTCCCTCTCCCACTCCCGCTGCTTGTGTTCCCTCTCTCGCTGTATCTCTCTCTGTCAAATAAATAAAATCTTTAAAAAAAAAAATTTGTTTTGTTGTAAGAGTTCTTTACATATTCTAAAGGCAGGTAAGTCCTTTGTTGGTTACATGTTTTGTAAATATTTTCTCCCGGTCTTTGGTTTGCTTTTTTATTTTCTTAGGTGTCTGGATTTTTCTTTAGAATTTAACTCTTCTCCAGTTCAGCTTATCTAATGAGTTTTTTATTTTAATAATCAGGATATGAAATCTGATTTTTTAAAAACTATCCTTTCACCTTCTCCTCTGTATTTTAAATATATTTATACTTTTTTCCTTCTTGCTCTATTTGCACCCACTTCTTCTGGGTATTAGTCACTGTCTTTGTTGAGCTTGATACTTTATCAGATTAGTTTTTTCTCAAATATTTGGTGATTATTGGTTCTCTGCTCCTCCTCTTTGTTTCCGGTTATAGGAATCTGGGATGTAGGTAGCATATGCCAGCCAAAAGCTAGTCTAGGTATGGGGACTCTCTACTCCTTTAGGTTTTCACCAACCTACCCAGGGCATTGCCAAGTTTTTTAGCCCAAGCATCCACTCCCTGCTCCCACTTCAAAGTAGATGTTGTTGCTATTGTTAGTAGTTGCTTGACACCAGGGGCAAGTGTATATTGGGGGGTAGGAGCAAAGTTACACTCAATGTGGCTGATCCTCTAGTCGTCTGGTCTTTGACTCAGAGCTCCCTCCTCTTCTCCTTCCTTGGTGGGCCAACTCACTTATTTCTGGGAAGCCTTCTCTGATGAAATCCCTTTCCTTCCTCTCCCTGCTAGAGACGCCTCATTCTTTCTTTGTCTTTTTTTTTTTTTTTTTTACCCTAGCATTTGATGTCTGTAATTCATTGTTTACACGTCTGTCACTTGTGATAACTAAACTCTTGGAGAGAAGGAACAGATCTTACTCTGTAAATTTCTATCACCTGGAGCAACATAGAATCCTTGAATGATATTTTTCAGACAGTGGGAGTTTAGATTATAAAAGGTAACAACTTGGGGCACCTGGCCGGCTCAGTCAGAGCATTCAACTCTTGATCTCAGGGTTGTAAGTTCGAGCCCCACATTGAGTGTAGCGATTATTTAAAATTAAAATCTTAAAAAACATTAAAAAAAAAAAAGATAACAACTTGAGGCTGCCAAGGGAGAGCAGGCCAGGTAAAGGTACCACATGGAGAGGTACTGATCTGAATGTCTCTTACTAGTAGGCTAATCTTAGGCAGGTTATTTAGTCTTGTTTAATTATTTTAATAAACGTATAAGATACAAATGCATGTGTATATGTACATATTTTTATTATAAAAATAGTACATGCTGATTAGTTTTAGAAAACTTTAATAAAAAAAGATTTTATTTGAGAGAGAGAGGGAGGGAGAGAGAGAAAACACAAGCAGGGAGGAGGGGCAGAGGGAAAGGGAGCCAACCCCCTGCTGAACAGGGAGCCGGATGCGGGGCTCAATCCCAGGACTCTGGGATTATGACCTGAGCCGAAGGCAGACGCTTAACTGACTGAGCCACCCAGACACCCGGAAAACTCACCCTTTCAGTGGGGATTTTTTTTTTTTTTTTTTTTTTAAGCCAAGCCAGGGGCGCCGGAACAAATCATTTTTTAAATAGGTGGTACTGGGACAACCGGTATCTACATGCAAAACAATGAAGTTGGACCCTTTCCTCATGCCATATATAAAAATGAACTCGGGGTGCCTGGGTGGCTCAGTCCATTAAGCGTCTGACTCCTGATTTCATCTCAGGTCATGATCTCACGGTTTTGGGATCAAGCCCCATGTCAGGCTCCATGCTCAGGATGGAGTCTGCTTGAGATTCTCTCTCTCTCTCCTGCTGCCCCCCCATCCCCGCTCACATGCAGTTCTCTCAAAATAAATAAAATATTTTTAAAAAATGAACTTGGGGCACCTAGGTGGCTCAGTCAGGTCTTGATCTCAGGGTCATGAGTTCAAACACCATGTAATTAATTAATATTTTAAAAATAAATTTAAATTTTTTTTATAAAATTGAACTCAAAATAGATCAAAGACCCAAACATTAGAGCTAAAACTATAAAATTCTCAGAAGAAAACAGATGCACATCTTCATGATTTTGGGTTAGGCAATGGTGTTTAAGTATGACACCAACAACACAAACAACCAAAGAAAAAAATAGATAAGTTGGACTAGTCAAGGTTAAGAACTTTCTGCCTTAAAGGAACCCTATCATGAAAGCAAAAAGATCCCACGGAATTGGAGTAAACAATTACATGTCTGAATAGAAGCTTGTATCTTTAATATATTTTAAGAAAACCTCTTAGAACTTAGATAAAAAGACAACTTAATTTAAAAATGGATCCAGGATCTTAACAGACAGTTCTCCAAAGAAGATACAAATGGCCCATAAGCTCATGAAAAGATGCTCAACATCATTAGCCATTAGGGAAATGCAAATTAAAGCCACATTGAGATACTACTTCACACCCACTAGGATGGCTGTATAAAAAGACAAAAACTGGGGCGCCTGGGTGGCTCAGTTGGTTAAGCGACTGCCTTCGGCTCAGGTCATGGTCCTGGAGTCCCGGGATTGAGTCCCACATCGGGCTCCCTGCTCAGCAGGGAGTCTCCTTCTCCCTCTGACCCACTCCCCTCTCATGCTCTCTGTCTCTCATTCTCTCTCTTGCAAAAAAAAAAAAAAAAAAAAGACAAAAACTGTTGATGAGAATATGGAGAAATTGGAACCCTGCTGGTGAGAATGTAGAATGGTACAGCTGCCTTGGAAAACAGTCTGGTACTTATTCTAAGTTACTATAAGACCTAGCAATTCCCCTCATAGGTGAAGGGAATGTGAATTATACCTCAATAAAAAGTAAACTTTAAAAATACAAATATATCAAAAAATTAAAAAATACAAATATACAAAGGATTTTAAACCTGTACTTGTCCATAGGATTTTTTTTTTTTTTTAATTAGACCTCTCTTTAAAAAACTGTGAACAGAATGCTAATTTATTTACCAAGGGGATGCAGTTTCTAGTCATTAGAGTTCTGAGGAGGGGCACAGTCCTTTAGTATCTAGGTACCATCAAGTAACTAGGAAGTTCGCAGAAGTTAGGGAATTAGATCACAGGGTCTTAAAGTGTGTTGAGTGGATATGTATGTTCAGGCCTCGATGAAGCTTAGTAACTCCCCATGTGTCCAGATTATGTGTCCTGGCATTATATAATAAAGAATTTGTATGGTCTTTGTCCCAGGTGCCTGGCACAGAGGTTCTAAAAACCATTGGAATTTCCTGATGGGAGTATCTATATTATGCTAATGGAGTGACTCATGGTAGGCCCTTCAATAGCTTCTCTGGGGTCTGGTCCTTAGAAAGACCAGTCGTGTGATTAAAGGGCTGGGACTTTGAGCTAGCCTGAACTTTAGGGAGGGAAGAGGAGGGGGCTGGAGACTGGGTTTAATCACATGGCCAGTGATTTAATCATACCCTCGTAATGAAACCCCAGTAAAAACTCTAGACACTGAAACTTAATGGAGCTTCCAGGTTGGGGAACACATTAATGTGCTGGGAGGGTGATGTTCCCTCATTCTGCGAGGATAGGGCATAAAAAACTGCATTCCCTCCCAGACTCCACCCTGTATGTGTGTGTATCGTTTATAACAAAACTGTAATCTTAAGTGTAGCCCTGAGTTCTGAGTCATTCATTTTAGCAAATTCTCAAACCTGAAGGAGTATTGGGGGCCTCCCAGATTGGTAGCCAGTTGGTTTAGAAGTTCAGGTGGCATCGGAAGTGAGGGCATTCTTGTGGAGGGCCATGCCCTGAGCTAGTGGAGTCTGAGCTACTCTGGGCGGTTAGTGCCAGAACCGGATTGATTGTCGGACACTCAGTTGGGGTTTAAACAAAGTGGCTGATCAGGACCCATATTTCCTTCCCTGAATGACCTGGAGTAAACCTTGGCCAGATTTTTTGCTGCTTAGTTTCTTTTATAGACTCCACATTAACAAACCTCATTCGTGAAAATGTTTTTTGAGAGTAAAGTGTAATTGATTAGGTTAAGATTTAAACCTTAAATTTAGCCTTAAAGCCTAGTTGCAGTATCATTACAAAAATGGTTCTAGTTTTGTTGTTGGCCTTTTTTCACCCTCGAAGTTTGTTTTTATGTTGTCAAATTTCTTGACTTTTAGTTTCCTTTCTATAATGTGAATATTTAGATATTACTCTTACCCCTTTTTTTCAGATGGGAGTAGATACTTCTCCAAGGTCACAGCAAGAAAGTAAAGTGGTCAGGCCAGGATCTCAGTCTACGTCTGACTCCAGCATAGCCTATGCATGTACCCACCCTGTTCCATGGCCTCCTGCTGAATCTGTCCTACCATCCTTTTCCTCAACAAAAATAAAATGAGAGAGAAGAAAGGGATTTAAAAGTTGGGGCTTCTCAAGGAACAGAAATGAAGAGCAGAGAGTCAGTTCCTATGTTAGAGAACTGTAGAAGTTTTTAGCCATTTGATAGTTGTTCTATTTGCCCTTAGATCTTAACGAGTGTAAATCCAGAAGTAGCATTTATTGTGCTTCTATATATACTATTAGAATAATGATAATATAAAAACACCAAGGGCACCTGGGTGGCTCAGTCGGTGAAGCGTCTGCCTTCGGCTCAGGTCATGATCGCAGGGTCCTGGGATTGAGCCCCACATGGGGCTCTCTGCTCATCAGGGAGCCTGTTTCTCCCTCTCCCTGTCTACTGCTCTGCCTACTTGTGCTCTCTCGCTTTCTGTCAAATAAATAAATAAAATTCTTTTAAAAAATTTAAAGAATAAAAACACCAATTATGACTTTAATTAAGCCTTTTGGTATTTCATATTTATTGTGAATAAACATCTTTGGTTATAATTCTGCTGACCTCATACTATTTAAAATGCTGATGTTTCTTCAGAGTTTAGTGCATGTTAGTTTCTTTAGTTGGTTAATGACTTAAGGAAATTTTTTTTTTTTTTTAAAAGATTTTATTTGTCAGAGAGAACACAAGCGGGGGAGCGGCAGGCAGAGCTAGAAGCGGACGCAACACTTGATCCCAGGACCCTGGGATCATGACCTGAGCCAAAGGCAGACACTTAACCAACAGCTACCTAGGCATCCCTAAGGAAATTCTTAAAGGATTTTAAGCTGGGGAACATTAGTAATATAATCATGATTTAGGCTTCATTTGCTGTTCCCTGCTTGCATTAACTAGAATTGATACAGACGTGGCACACTGAACAGGTTCCATCTGCACCATCCATTACTAACCTAGGGTGCCCCCAGTTTGATCCCCCATCAGTGTGTTAAGCCTATCTGCAAACTGCATCTAAGGAGCTGTATATAAGAGTAGTAATTTACAACTTGTTTTTCTAGTATTTTTTTTTCTTAGTAGGAGAAAGGAGGTTAGGTTGATAAATTGTTGCTACCCTTATGAGTGATCCTTCATATATTTATATTTATAAGTGAGGTTAATTTAATTTAATTTTTTTTAAAGATTTTATTTATTTATTTGACAGAGAGACAGCGAGAGAGGAACACAAGCAGGGGGAGTGGGAGAGGGAGAAGCAGGCCTCCCACTGAGCAGGGAGCCCGATGCGGGGCTCGATCCCAGGACCCTGGGATCATGACCTGAGCCGAAGGCAGACACTTAACGGCTGAGCCACCCAGGCGCCCCAGTGAGATTAATTTTAAATATCAGGTTTGGGTCTTAGCAAAAGGAACATATTCAAGTAGAGAACTCATTTTAGTGCTGGAAATCACTTCTATTCTTATTTTTATACTCCTTACATTCATAGTTGACTTAATGGCCACTAGTATATGGCATCAGATTTGAGACATGGTTATTAATTTGTGTTTCTTTTTTTTTTTTAAGATTTTTATTTATTTGACAGAGAGAGACATAGAGCAGGAACACAAGCAGGGGGAGTGGGAGAGGGAGAAGCAGGCTTCCCGCGGAGCAGGGAGCCCGATGTGGGACTCGATCCCAGGACCCTGGGATCATGACCTGAGCCAAAGGCAGACACTTAACGACTGAGCCACCCAGGCGCCCCTGTGTATTTTTTTTTTTTTTAAGATTTTATTTATTTTAGAGAGCAGGGGCAGAGGGTGAGGGAGAGGCAGAGAATCCCAAGCAGACTCCACATTGAGCTCAAAGCCGGACATGGGGCTCAATCTCCTGACCCTGAGATCATGACCTGAGCCGAAACCAAGAGTTGGACTCTCAATTGACAGGCACCCCAATTTGTGTATCTTTTATGAACATATCTCTTTATAGAAGTTTTAACACTTTTTCATTGTGTAATGGTTCTTTAGAAAGCATATTTGGATATAGCTTGTTCGTGCCTGTTTTATGTGTATTCACTTTGTAACTTTTTACAGATTTCATTTACATTATTTTTCCTGGAAATTGAAAATCAAATTTTGAAAATAGTATATTACTATATTGGGATGACTTAAAATTAAACACAGCTAAATAATTAAACTCTTAGCACTTTTGTTTCAAACTTACCTACTGCATCAGTCAACAAACTGCCATGGCCTCAATCTGCATGTTTCTGTAGAGTTTTATAGAGTGTGGAACACAGCTGACACTTGTTAGTCAACCTTGGTCTGTTGAATGGAGGATTTTAACTATTAGTTCTTACAAACATCTAGATCTGAAAGAATTATTTCTCCTATATCTCATTAAAATAGCCTTTGGGCTTTGCATGTGTTTCATTTCCCTCTATAGTAAATTGAGCACTTCTTTGAGATTGGTCTTCCTTTTCTTTTTCTGCAACAGGATCGCTGTGTGTGGTAGGGAAGTGATGCTATCTGAAGGTGACACGCTGTCCTCCTTTCTTCCTTCTGTCCTCTCGTTCCCTATTTTGGCCTCCTGGTAATTGGGGCAAGGGAGGATGGGTGGATGGTAGTCTAAATTAAGGTGAAATTGCTTTAATTATTTCCCCTTTACTTGAAGGTGGGGGAGGGGTGGGCAGTTTCCTGCCTACATTTAAGAAATTAAAGTTACCTAGCTTTTGGCACTATCTGTTTTGGGGTCATGGGGTCTTTTGAAAATCAGAAAAACATTGTAGAGCAATTCTCCAGGGGATAAAAAAATGGATATATTTAGAAATATATTATACCAGAAATCTCAAAAACTCTGAAGTTAATCCTTGCCTGGGGGTGGTGGGAGTCCATAGATTATAGATAGGAACCTCTGCTCTGGCCCCTGTGCTGGTAATAGAGTCAGGCAGACAAACAAGTATGTTCTTAAGACTGGGAAATAAAGCTGATGTTAATTCAGCTCCAGGGAATTAAATGTTTCCACTATTGCTGTATCTGGGGATTTATTATCTTTTGATCAATTTTGAAACATTTAAATATAAATGTGTGACTTTATTCTAATATATAATCTTGATGGTGACCACTTCTGATGTTAGAACTTTGAATATAGACATTTAAGAAAATGGTTTTAGATATTCCCAAAATAAGTCACTGGCTTAGGATAGATTTGTTTTAGTGTTTCCAGATTGTGAAGGAAAAAAGACTAAGCCCTTGATGTTGAAACTTAGGTATGCCAACTCTTGCTTTTTGCTTAGCAGTAGAGTTACGAAGTCCATTAATTGGGGCACTTTTTCTGGTCTTGTCCTTTCTTCGCTTTTGGGTGAGCCTTCTACTTGACTAGTGTTTCCTAAACATTATTCGTTGAATACCGTCTTCATGATTTGCCTTCTGTGCACATTTCCTGGCTGTTCTTCAAGGCCACTCACTTTATAAAACTTAAAATTTATGCAAATAATTATTGTGAAATACGGGATTGAGGTACTAATTCTTTTCTGTTTGACGCTTAAAGGAACATGTGCCTATGAGGGTTTTATTCCACCTAAAATCATCTTTTTATCTCACTGGAGGACATCAAGTTCATTTTGGGAAACATTCCCCTATGTGCTGAGGTTTTAAAGCTCTGACCTTGAACCAGAGTATGATCATGGAAGCTATCTGTATCCAAGTGTCAGTGGGGATGAGGGGTCCTGGGATGGGTGGGTGCTGCCTGCTGAAATACCTTTTGCTTGGGCAAATTTGTATTGTTCTGAATATGGAGATTTTTGGCTGTGTGCATGGCAAAGCTTGGAATCCTAGCCTTATAACAGTTGGTTTATTTCTTTAATATGCCCCCCATACCTCCCACACACATAACAACATACGTGTGTATCTCCAATTTTCCTAAGTTTTATTTTCTTTTGCAGGTTTGATCTTGCTCTTCTACCTAGTCTTTTATGGGTTCCTGGCTGCACTCTTCTCATTCACAATGTGGGCTATGCTTCAGACTCTGAACGATGAAGTTCCAAAATACCGTGACCAGATTCCTAGTCCAGGTAATTATATTGCAGTTTTTGTGGCTTTTCACTAAATTTGGTTATACTTTGGGGTGCCTGGGTGGCTCAGTTGGTTAAGTGTCCGACTCTTGGTTTTGGCTCATGATTTCAGGGACTTGAGATCAAGCCCTGCGATGAGCTCCCCACTGAGTGGGGAGTCTGCTTCTTTCCCTCTCCCTTTGTCCTTCCCCCTGCTCATAGCCTTGCACATGCACGCTCTCTCTCAAAATCTTTTTTTTTTTTTTTTTTAATCTGGTCATACTTCACTGTACATTTTTTACATAGGTAAAAGTTAAACTTTGGGGTTAGGTAATGTGAAAATTTTGATTTTTTTGTTTGTTGTTTAATATTTACATACTGATATAAAGACCTTTAATATTTACATACTGATATGAAGACCTATAATATTTACATACTGATATAAAGACCTGAGCTGATAAATCTTGAGTCCTTTGCCAGGAATAAGCAGGAATGAATATGGAGAATTATAGTGAAGCCAAATTTGACCAATATGGTTATGAGTGGCTTTTGTGAATATTGTGTAGCATTTTCACTTTGCCTTGAGTAATTTACTTATAAAGTATATAGTTTTGCTCTAGCTTGGGCTAGATAGCATTCGTCTTGTAATATACAAGCATCGTATCTTTAATTGCTTAATGTGGAAGTGGTAAGAAATACTAAATAATGATACATCAATAGGGAATAAAATGAGTATACTCTTACCTTACTGTGTTTAATTCTTGTCCATTGATTGTTGGAAGGCAAAAAAATTCTCTAGTATACTCCACCACAGAAAAAAATCTTAACTGAAACACTTGTTTAAATCATATTTTCTTCCTCCTGATTTCATTCTTTTAAAAGTCTTTTGAATGCCAACTTTGCCATTGTTGAACATGGCTCTTGTCCTCAAGGTGCTGGCAGTTTTTATAGAAGAAGATAACAATGTGCAGAACTCCAGTATATGTAATTCCCCAAAATGTGAACAACTTCTTGAGATAATAGAGAAGGGCAGGCTCCTCATGGAAGAGGGGGATTTGGATAGCAGGCAGGGTGGGCAGGCAGGCCAGGGAAGGTAAGAGTGTCACGGGAGGTTTCTTTCTGGAGCAGTGATTCTCATCCAACAATGATTGGCTCCCGTGGGGCCTTGTAGTCATGTCTGGAGACAGTTTTGGTTGTTAGAACTGGAGAGGTGCTGCTGGTGAGCAGAGGTAAGGGATGTTGCTAAACGTCCTACAATGCACAGGACAGCCCCCCCCCCCCCCGGAACAAGACTTATCCAGCCCAAAATGTCAATAGTGTCAATGCTGAGGAACCCTGAATCTAGATCCTTGCTCACAGCATGGATTCGTGAGCCTTATCAATAGCCAAACTGCACCAGTTCCCCAAGCATCTTTTCTTGGAACATTTTGTTCTAAGGATTTTTCCTTATTTTGCTGCTAATATTTGCGCAAACGTCAGGAATCACTCTTCTCTTTTTTAGTTTATTTGACCAAGTATCGGAGACTAGCTCCATGCTCATTTTCCCCTCATCTCTCACTGTTGCTCTGTTTTCTTTCTAGATTTATTTATTTTGAGAAAGCAAGTACTTTGTGCACGTGCGTGAGTGGGGGAGGGGCAGAGAGAGAGAGAGAGATCTCAAACAGACACCGTGCTGAGTCGGGAGCCCAACATGGAGCTCCCTCTCACGACCCTGAGATCATGACTGAACTGAAATCAAGAGTCAGATGCTTAACCGACTGAGCCACCCAGGCACCCCTACGTAGCTTAATTCTAGAACAATTATTTTTCTTGCTACCTAAGTTATGTGACTTTATTACCACTGAACATGATCCAGTATATTTCAGAAATATTATCCTGTTTATAATCACATGAATAATAAAAGCAATAAAATGTGTTCCACATATTTCAGTTTCAAACTGAGTTATTTAAAATTATTTACAACTGGGGCGCCTGGGTGGCTCAGTTGGTTAAGCGACTGCCTTCAGCTCAGGTCATGATCCTGGAGTCCCGGGATCGAGTCGGCCTCCCTGCTCGGCAGGGAGTCTGCTTCTCCCTCTGACCTTCCCCCCTCTCATGCTCTCTCTCTATCTCATTGTCTCTCAAATGAATAAATAAAATCTTAAAAAAAAAAAAATTATTTAAAACTGTATTGTAGTACTTAAAGTCTTATCAGTAATTTAATAAACATATATATATTTAATATTGGATGAATATATATTAGCTTGTTAAACAAAATTTTCTCTTTACAAAGTGATTATGGTTAATATCTTTTCTTTCTACTTGTATTTTCTACAGTATATATAGTATTTAAAACATTGGGTTTTTTGCATTGACCATATTTTTAATTTTAAATGACATTTCAATAATATTGTTTGTACCTGGTAAAATAAATGCTAGTTTGAAATTGGTACATATAAGTAACCTGTACATACATATAACATAAACACGTACGGCTCCTCACACCCTGACAGACATGCACATTGTCTGCACATATTCTCATACTCCAGTGGTTTAAATTGGAAGGAGATAGAGGAGTTAATTGTAGTCTTTACATTCTCTTGATGTCCTTTCATTTGGGATAAGGCAAGACTATTTGGAGGAATTAAGCATACCGTGTCAAAAATGCACTTGTACTATACACATGTGCCATGGTTTTTTACTTACGAGTTGCAAATAGGCTGTGAAGTAGCAAGTTACTAGGGGTCCAAGAGCATTGTCAGGCAAGGTCTGAGAAGTAACTGCTATCAGGAATTCAGTTTTAGGGGCACCTGGCTGGCTCAGTTGGTAGAGCATGTGACTCTTTATCTCAGGGTTGTGAGTTCGAGCCCCACATTAGGTGTAGAGATAACTTAAAAAATAAAATCTTAGGGGCGCCTGGGTGGCTCAGTCATTAAGCGTCTGCCTTCAGCTCAGGTCATGATCCCAGGGTCCTGGGATCGAGCCCCACATTGGGCTCCCTGCTCCGCGGGAAGCCTGCTTCTCCCTCTCCCACTCCCCCTGCTTGTTTGTGTTCCCTCTCTCGCTGTGTCTCTCTCTGTCAGATAAATAAATAAAATCTTTAAAAAAAAAGAAAAACTTAAAAAAAATTCAGTTTTATACTTTCAGGTCTTTTGTAAATTAAATCATTAAAACAGTCCCTTAGAAATTAGTCATGTAAAGGAATGTAGTCTTTTGTAGTCTTTGTGTAAAGCATAGATATCTTCATGGTTTTCTTTAAAATTTCTTTAGTTTAGAAATCAGGATATTTTATGTTGGGTTTTTCTTAAAGCTAGGTGTTTTCAATACAGTTATGTACAAGCTGCCTTGATTCTGTTACTTTTTTACTTGCAGGATATTCTATCTTCCTGCTATAAAACCTTAAAAAATAAAAATTTCATACATACGCAGATGGTCATTTAATAATGTTGGACAGTAAGACATTTTATTCCTTCATTTAAGACTTACAAAAAGTCTTAAAACGCTATTGTAGATACAAGATTTTGCAGTGGATGGAAAACCAGGCATAGGAGATTATCCAAATACAACTGATCTCTGGTATGTTCATGTAGGTGAATGGAGAGTTTAATTAGGAGGTCTTCTGTGCTGAATGTAGACTAAGATTTGCTCTGCCATGTAGGAACACTGTTTCGTCATTATTTGGGTACCACTGCATCTAGTTCAACTTAAGATTCATGCAAACCCAACACAGGCAAGTAAAAAAACTGGATCTGATCTAAAATGTAACACTGTATTTAAAAAAACAACAAAAACAATAAAATGTAACACTGTATGTTAGCCATACTGGAATTAAAATACAATGAAAAAAAAAGAATTAGATGTCTGGAAACTAGAACAACTCTTGTTATTTGTAAATTTTCAGATTCTGTGCAAGGCATGGCATCTCTAATAACTTTGATATGGGAAATGTTTAGAGACTAGTGAAAATTTCAGGACTGTTTTTAAGCCTGGGTGCAAGGCTGAATTAATAATCTAGATCTAATGCCTTTTTTTTTTTTTTAAGATTTATTTATTTATTTGAGAGTGAGAGTGTGTGTGCGTGCAAGCGGGGGAAGGGGCAGTGGGGCAGAAGGAAGGGGAGCCTGACCTGGCAGACCATGACCTGAGCCAAGAGTTGGATGCTTAACCAACTGAGTCACCCAGGCACCCATAGATCTAATCAGTTGGAAGCCTGATTACCTTTCTTACAGATAAATATGCTTACATTTTCTTTTCATAAACTCATTCAGCATGTTCTGTATACATGGGTGTTGACTCCTGATATGAAACTGTTGGTGGTTATATTCCAAACTCATCATGTGAAAACCACATTTTAATTATAGAGCAGTGTTTATTATTGAAGGAAGAATAGTTTACCATAGAGTTAAAATTGTATATAGACCTCTTTCATTGAGTAAGTTCTATGTTTCCATACAGTTGTAATTTGAATGACAGAAGCGGGGAGACTGATTGGCTAAAATTTTTCTCCTGTTAATAGCAAACTGGCAAAACCTAAAAATATTTGATAGAAATAAATGAAAATAGGAAGTACAAACTAAAATCTACAACTTTTTAAGTCAGGAACAGAGTAATTATAATTACCTGTGGATAATCAGGTTTAGGGGAGGTTTTTAACTGATAATGTCAGATTATTTTGAAGATTTGCAGTTCTCTTTCATTTAAATATCTGTGCCTTCATAATCAGGAGTGAGAAGTTCTTCTTGATAATTTCAGCATATCTGTGAACACAGTTTTCCATATAATTTAATGAGATCTGCCCTTTAGATATAAGAGCAAGGAGAAAGAAGAGAATTTCCTGCAGTTAATTTTCCCCCTTTTTCTTTTATCTCTTTATAGGACTTACGGTTTTTCCAAAACCACTAACTGCATTGGAATATTCATTCACTGTGTCTGATCCAGAGTCCTATCAAGGGTACATTGAAGACCTTAAGAAGTTTCTAAAACGTAAGTATGTTTTCTTAGAGTGACGGTAGAAGATTTTAGTTATTAGCGAAACCATATGATAGTGATTACTTTTAGAAAACCAAATAATGATTTCTTTTAGAAACATCTTAGAGTCTGTTTTACCTTTTTTTTTTTTTTCTGTTAAACACAGTCCACTGAGAGGACGTGCAAGTAGATTTTATAATTAGTCATAAGAATATTCTAACTTATGGAAAGACATAGGGGTCTAAGCCAAGTGGGCAGTTGATTTGACTTTTCTATAGTAAGTGCATGAATAAGTCTGTTGAGACATAATGTATTTATATCTGCATTAAAAAGTATTTAAAGCAAAACTAAATTATGCAAAATAATGACTCTTAAGTATTTGGATCTTTTGGATCCCATGTACTTGTGAAGGGGAAAAGGAATGGTATTTATCATTTAAAAAAAACAAAACCAAATACCTATCCACTGTGGGTTTTGGAGTTAGCAGTCTGTAATAGTCATCCTAGCCCAGTTTTTCCTCTTGTTTTGTTTAACTTAACTCTGTGGTATTAACATACAGATGAATAATCATCACATGCCCTGGCCTGTTGCTTCTTGATCACCTCACCTCTTCCTTGGGCACAGAGCTCTACATTCATTCCTTAGAACATATAGGACCCCATTGCCAAAATGACTGATTAATAAGGCTTTCCTGACACAACCTTCTCGTTCGCCTGTTTAACTTTCCCTCACTATTCTTCTATCTCACTGGGACTTCCACTTCACTGACTGTTTTATTTTATCCCAGCCCCTTCTCCCTAACTTCCCTTTTTAGCAAGCTTATTAATTCCATGGTTTTTCTTTCTTCTTTTTTTTTTTTAAAGATTTTATTTATTCATTTATTTGAGAGAGTGAGAGAGAGAGAGCACATGAGAGGGGGGAAGGTCACAGGGAGAAGCAGACTCCCCGCCGAGCAGGGAGCCCGATGTGGGACTCGATCCTGGGACTCCAGGGTCAAGACCTGAGCCGAAGGCAGTCGCTTAACCAACTGAGCCACCCAGGCGCCCTTTCTTTTTTTTTTTTTTAAGATTTTATTTATTTATGTGAGAGAGAGAGAGAATGAGAGAGAGAGAGAGCATGAGAGGGTCAGAGGGAGAAGCAGACTCCCTGCTGAGCAGGGAGTCCTATTTGGGACTGATCATGACCTGAGCTGAAGGAAGTCACTTAACCGAGTCACCCAGGTGCCCCTAATTCCATGGTTTTTCATTTCATTTTTAGTTTTGCCAGTACTCTAAAATCCCTCACCTGTCAGTCTGTCATAAAATGCACATGGATGAAGCCATGTAATTCTCCTAGATGAAACCATATAATTCTTGGATGAAGCCCGTTCTTTGAGGCTGCCCCCTGAGCAGGCTGCTGAAGACTTTCCTCAGGACTAATCAGCACGATGAATATTTTACCACCTCCCTCAAGTGGACCAGCTCTACTACCTGGCAATCCCATTGAATTTCTCTGGATAATTCTCTGACGGGATTATTTCTAACCTCTACTCAAACCTCTAACCCGTTACCTTTCCCACTATAACTCACTTCATATAACCTGCCTTCCTCCTTAAAGAAATAATGGAAGTACTCCGATAGGAATTCCACCAGTTTTCCCATTACCAGTAAAACAGACCTGTAGTTACAGCCATTTTGTCTGTGATATTTCTCCTGCTTTGATGCCCTTCCTCACATTTAAGGCCACCTGTACCAGTCCTCCTTTTTGGATCTTCTTTCAGTGCCTTGGAAGCATTATTAACTATTCCTTCTCCAATATATATAGAGCCTCACTTTACTGGATCCAAGTCCTTGACTTCTCTTGTCTTAAATCAAAAACCTCTTGATCCTACACCATCCACTTGGCTGTCTTTCTAAATCTCCTTCCCTTGATAGTTTGTTAAGGATGTTTTTGTCAGAATATAATCCATGATTTAAAAATCAAATAGTAAAGAAAGGTCTATAATGAGAACCATTTCCTGTCCTCCTTTTTAGCTGCAATCCTATTAATTTACTCAACAAATATTTTTGGAGGGCCTTCTTTGTGTCAAGCACTCTTCCAAGTTCTGTCAGTGAACACAGGATACATGTTCATGGAGTCTGTAGTCCAGTGGTGCATGGGAGGGTGATGAGTGCAGTGGAGGGACATGAGGCACAGATGGAGAGATGGGAAGGGTTACAGTTTTGAACAGGGTGGTCTAGGAAGGCCTCATGGAAGGGGATCCTTGAGGAAGGATCTGAAGGTGAGGGAACTAGCCCGAGGCTTAAAATGTCACGGTTTATCAAGGAAGTGAGAGGGGCTGGATAGAATAAGCCAAGGTGAAAGTTGTAGAGCTCAAGGTCAGGGACGTAAAGGATGACTAGGTTGTATAGGTCTTCAGAGGCCATCGTTAAGTTCTTTGGTTTTTAAGCTGACCAAGTTGGAGGTTTTTAGGCAGGGAATAACATCATCTGACTCGAATTTTTAAAGGATCACTCAGGCTGCTTTTTTGAGACTAGGGGGGGAAACAGGGAAGCTAGTTAGGAGGCCATTACACTAATCCAGAGGAGTAGAATGGTGGCATGGCAAAAGAGGAAGCAGTGGAGGTTGTGAATAATCTGATTCTGGATACATGTTCAGTGGGAAAGAACTTCATGGTTTTGAACTTTCTCTTACGGTATTTTTGTCTGTATCTTTAAATATTAAATTTTCCTGCTGGTTCTTGATTTATCACTTTTATACATCATCTTTACTTCCTGCCATGACAGATGACAATTTACCTCACATGCCTCAGACGTCCCCCACCCACCCACCCACCGGGTTCAATAATTGAATTACTATTTTTAGTTTCATTATTGGTCACCTTTTTATACTTAGTCTTTATGTCTTATTCTATCATCTGTAGACACTCTTCTGACTTCCTTATTTTGTACACTGTCATTTGAGGTATCCTCTTGAGTCCCTTTTTTTTTTCTGGAAAACTCTTTAGAGCTTTTCCCCTCCTGCCATAGTCTGTACGGGTAATTGTTTAGGCCTTTAACTATCCAGCTGTCATTTTTGGGACTCCTTTTTATCACTTTAGTTGGATCCACTGTTTCTTGGCTCATGCCGCCTTTTTTCTTAATTTACTGCCTAGTTTAAGGGGGTATATCTATTTCAAGTAACTTCATAAGAGACATGAGATGTAAATTTTGAGTCCTTTCATTTCTGAAAATGACCTAATTCTGCATTTATAGGTGATAGTTTAGCTGTATATAGAATTTTAGTTCCTTTGTTTTTGCCTTTTTCTCCTCTGCAAGGCTGGTTTTTTAATTCTGTTTCTAAATGTATTTCTTTTGGGTTCTAAAATTTGTTTTGGTTTCAGTCTCTAAAATAATCACTTTACTGGGAACTTGATGGGGATCTTTCAGGATGAAGGCTTAGGTTCTCCTGTTCAAGGAAATTATTACTTTGATAATTTCCTCAACTCAATTTTCTGGTTCTTTCTAGAATTACTGTTAGTTGGGTCTTGGATCTCTTGTTTTTCTCTCATTTTCTGTTTTACTGTATTATGCTTTCTAGGGGACTTACTTTTAACTCGAATTTAACCTTCAACCCCTCCTCCCTTTTAACTTTCAGTTGTCATTGCTGAGTTTTAGGAAAGCCTTTCTCATGTTAAAAGGTACCATCTCTGTTTAAAAGATACATGGTTTTTTTTTCAATGGATACCGCTTAAAATTTAAAGTTTTATTTTGTTCAGATTAACCTTTTTCCTTTCAGGGCTTTCTTTTCCTTTCAGGTCTTCCCTTTTCCTTTCCTGTTGACCTTTCTTTTTCTTATTTTAGGCTTTCGTCAGGTGTATAGGGCTCTTTGGTTACTCTGTCTGGGATTAGTGATCTATGTCCCATCATGCCTTGGACTTGGGGGGAGGGGGGTCTTCATAATCTGACCATTCATCATTACAACTCCTTGCATTAGAATGATTTTGTATTGAAGTGGAACATGGCATGATACAAAAATGGTCACTGATGAACTGACCTATACCAAAAGGTATATGCAGTCAAACCCTTGGGGGAAATTGGTGAAGGCCTCGGAATATTTCTTGCAAAATGATCTTTATGATTGTGCCCCCAAAGGCAAAAAGGAAGTGATGAATGTCGTGAGGTACCTATTGTGTTGTAGAAGTTTAACCCTATCTTCCAAATATTTGAATCCTCCTTTTAAATGAGTACATAATTTACATTGTTTTTGTTTTTTTATTTATTCATGAAAGTCAGAGAGAGAGAGAGGGGCAGAGGGAGAAGCAGGCTCCCCGCCCAGCATCTGACCACCCAGGCGCCCCTAAATGAGTACATAATTTACAATTATATCCTAATTTTTGATAAATAAAAGATGAAACCAAAGATATTTTGACAATTGTTTTCCAAAGTAAAGATCTACACTTTCTTATAAACACATTTACTGGGGCACCTGGGTGGCTCTGGTGGTTGGGCATCTGCCTTCGGCTCAGGTCATGAGCCCGGGATCCTGGGATCGAGCCCCACGTCGGGCTCCCTGCTCGCCGGGGAGTCTGCTTCTCCCTCTGCCTGCCACTCCCCCAGCTTGTGCGCGCACGCTCTCTCTCTCACTCTAATAAAATCTTTAAAAAACTCCACACATTTACTTTGAAATTTTTGTTCCTGTTTTGGTTGAATTCACTTGAGGTGGCCTTTTTCTGGTACCAGTTGTACCCACACACCAGTAGTTCTTATTGAGGTACTGCTGTAGCATAGTAGCTATTTATGAGTATCTCTCAGTAAACACATTCGTTGAGGGCACGGACCACAGCAGGCTTGCTCACTGTTGTGCCGTTCTTGCCTAACACTGTGCTAGTGTGGAGCAAACAGCCAAAAACCCATTATGTATCTTTCCCTCTCCTTTCTTCCCCATCTCCAGGTTGTGACCATTTGACTCCTTTATCACTTGGCATTTATCTAAGATGTTACCTCTGTTTCTGCTAAAAACACCCTTCTCTAAGTTAATGTTAACTCACAGGTGCCCCTTGACGCTCAGCTTTGTTGCAGTCCCTGCAGACTAGAGTGCCATAGCACTATATATCTTTAGGCCCTTCAGTTAGGATTATTAGATTTAATGTCTGTTTTCCCCATTATACTGTAAAATCCGTAAGGGCAGCCGCAATGCCTTTTTATGTTCTCACCACTATCTTTTTTTTATGGGAGTATAGTTGACACATAATGTTACCTTAGTTTCAGGTGTATGACACAGTGATGTGTGACAAGTTTATAGATTACCACCGCTATCTTTTGGGCCGTGAGCATTGGAGGCATTCAGATAAAGCTATAGCCGTGGCTGGCGCCACCTAATGGTGACAAAAGAGACTGATCTGTAATCCAGCTGGTGTCATTGTTGAAATGGAGTAAACATCAAAAAGTTAAGGGAACAAACTTAACATTCTTTCCCCAGAATAATCTGGTAATCAGCATTGCTGTTTTTGTTTTTGAAAAGTGTCATCCAAAGGATGATGTGTTCCTGGTTGTGTTTAAGAACTGTTTCTGGCTGATCTGCGTACACACGTATGTTTCCTTTTTAGCATACAATTTAGAAGAACAGAAGAATCTCACAGCCTGTCCTGATGGAGCACTTTTTGAACAGAAGGGTCCAGTTTATGGTGCATGTCAGTTTCCTCTTGCCTTACTTCAAGCATGCAGTGGTGTGGATGATCCAGAGTTTGGCTACTCCAGAGGACATCCTTGTGTTCTTGTGAAAATGAACAGAGTATGTACATATTTTGCTGCTGCTGCTGCTTTTTTCTAGTAGCCTCTATGAAGAAGCTGGCAACTATTTTTTATCTCATTTAGGGGCGACTCGCATAAAAGATTAGCCACGGTATTAATTGACCTTTGGAAAATACAGAAAAAAACTAAGACTGGTTCATTAAATCATGGATTAGAGAAGTACAACAGCGTCAGCTTTTCCCTTCTTAGTTATGTGCATTTAGGCATAGATGAATGCTTCAAGGGGCAGGTATTCAGGTTGTCATAACCAAAGCATGGTTTTTTTAATGTGCAGTGCTCATCTTTGAGTTTTGTATTGTAATATTTAAAATTCCATTGAGAATCTATAAGGTCTTGGTTTAAACTTTTTCTGAATATTTAGTAGCAAAGCATAGTTTTATAGTTTATGTACATATAATTAAAAAGTAGACATAAAAATAAAACTGCATTATAATGAGCTCAGTAGGGTGTTGTAGTTGTAACCAAAGTAGTAGCATTTTGCTTTGGTATACAGAGGAAGTGCCTGAATTATATAGCCATTAGCAAGTTAAGAAGCTCATTAGCTTCTCTATGTGTAAGTAAAAATGACTTGGGGTTATTGTGCATCCGTATGTAATGAAGTGCTCTCTAACGCCTGTGCCTTACTGCTTTATAAATACTGTACTGCAGGGCTGTGTTCTGATACAGTTGTTCTATCGAGACCTGTAAGGCCTCCCGTAAAGAATGAGGTGGTTATTCCTGATCATTTACTCAAAGAAAAAGCAGCTTTTTAAGCAGGTGTAGACCTCTCAAGATCATGCATGAGTTTATATCTCACTAAAGTTGCCCTTGATGAGCAAATTGCTATCATCCCTTGGCACTGCTAAATGAAAGAACCAGCTAGATCCTGAAGCGCCCAGACTGATGCCCCTCCAGCCTCCCCTCCTTTCCCCACGTGGACAATGACAGTTTCCTCATGATCCCAGGACACTCTAGAGATCATTCTGAAACACTGCCTGACACATAATAGGTACCTTAATAATTACAGTGGGATGGTTCAGCAAGACTTCACTGAAATTAAGGTTAACAAAATAAGCCAAGAGTAATGGGACACTAGACAATCTAGCTTGTAAGATGAATTAAATTTATTTAGCTTAACAGGAATGCCTTTTACAATTGCAGCCTTCCAGGAGTATCTTCATAACATCTAGATTCCTGGAAAATCAACTCCCAATATAAAGTCAAGAGAAGTTCAGTTCCTTCTCCTATAGGACTATCCCTTCAAGTTTATTTTCTCTTTCAGTATGTCCTCTTTGAATGATGAGGGTCAGGATTACACCTGCTGATGGGGCATAGCTTTACAGGACATGACAAGAAGACAACACATCAGGCCCAAGCTGGGATCATTCATGAGCTGTGCATGCTGAGTATAGCAGGCGGTTGAATCCCAGTATAGTTTGTTCCAAAGTCCATCACATGGGCAAGGATTGTTACTGCTGTTGATATTACTTAGGTTGCCACAAAACTTCTCTTTCCGGAGGAATGTTTACATTTTACAGGCATTTGCATATAAAATGCATGTAAATTCAAAACATAAAAAGATCCTCCCACAAAAGAGATGGGATAAATTGCCATGAAGAGTTAGTTATATCCACTCCATACATGAAAGTAGCCTCATTTCATACAGCTGAACTGTGCTGTATCTTAAAATGGGATTCTCCCCAGTGTATGCATTTTGTGGAACAGACAGATGTGAGACATGGTAAGGCTCCATGGAAACTTCATGGAAACATGCTGAGGTTTTGGACCTAATACATTTTCCTGAAAAACAGTTTTATGCTTCTGCAGTTCTTACTGTTAGCATTAAAGGTTTCTGTTTGTTTCTTGTTTTAAGGGTAGCAAAGTGCAATACTATGTTTTACTCAGTTCTTCAGTAACAGATTTTTCTAAATTGCCCCAGTACAGTAATAAGACAGCTAATTGGTAAGATTATTATATTGAAAAGTCCATTCTAATCCTCTAAAATAAAATTAAAAGGCAGATGTAACAGTTTCAATACGCTGAGTTGGTATTCCTCTCAACCCGTCCACCCCTGGGTCCCCAGCAACAAAACAGGAGGTTCTTTTATATGTTTGTGATGTTTCAATTAACCAGTTTTTCTTTACCTTAGATAATTGGATTAAAACCTCAAGGAGAACCAAGGATAGAATGTACTTCAAAGGTTAGTATTCAAAAAATAACCCAACTTCTTTTAAAGCTTTAGTATATCTTAGTATTTTAAAAGTCCTCTGTAGTGCCAGTCTTAGAAGAATAAAATTCCACCAAACTTTGGGTGTCGAGCCCTTCTTAATTTGCAAATGATAAATCAAAAAAGATGTGTTTTCCATGTGCATTGATTCACTTTTTTCTAGCTTAGTAACACTGAAATGGGGGTTGGCCTTATAATGGATGGTGTCTTAATAGTGTATCATAAGATTTTTTTCTTTATTAATAATACATAAATTGGTGTACAAAGTGGCATCTGAGAGTTCATGAAACATGGTACATTTTCCTTAAGGCAGTGGCAATATTTCTCCTATCCCTACTTTTTTTTCCAGAGTGCTATGCAGTTTTCATCTCATAACTTCTTTTGTTTTCTCTCCATGCTGCAAGTGCAACTAAGACAAATATGTAAATGATGGGTAAGAGTTCTTAGGAGAAAATGTTAAGCTCTAAATTTAATTTTACTATTATTTTAAAGATTTTATTTAGTCATTTGACAGAGCGGGAACACAAGCAAGGGGAGTGGGAGAGGGAGAAGCAGGCTTCCTGCGGAGCAGGGAGTCCTGGGACCATGACCCGAGCCGAAGGCAGACGCTTAGACTGAGCCACCCAGGCGCCCCTCTAAATTTAATTTTACTGTTGTGCAAAATTTAGCATTCCAACCCCAAATCTGTGTTCAAAGTATCTTACTTGAAATGTTACATTGAAATTACTTCTAAAGTTGTTTGTGGAGAAAACAGTCTTCCTTTTAGCCATGAATGGATTTCTTAATTTGGGCAGAAATTTCTTGCTCAGTGGTTCTCAAATTCCTTCATGCATCAGAATCACTTGGAGGGCTTGTTGGGTACCGTTTCTGACTCAGTAGTAGTTCTGAGATGAGGCCCAAACTTTTCTAACTGAAGTTTCTAGGTGTTGGTGATGCCGATGGTCTCGGGCTCACATTTTGAGAACTCCTGCTTTAGTATCTTTAATAATTTCTTTCGAATATTTATTCAAAAGAGTAGAATAAAAAGCCAGGAAATTTACGGTTTCTCATCTGGGTTGAAGTATACATGTGTGAACCATAGGCAATTCACTTTACCTCCTTATATCAGAGTCGGGTCAGCCAGTATGTTACTTAAAACCAGATGCTACATCTAAGCTGAGCTTTTCTTGATAAACAAATCCTTCTGAAAATCTAAGCAGATTCTCTCATCTCTTAAGACAAGAAAACATTATGGCTACAAGAAAGATTCAGACAAAGTAACTCTTTATTATCCTCCTTGCTTGCAAGTCTTTCCAATAGAAAGTTCCCAAGACTTAGGTGCTAGACTTCAGCCAGGAAGAAGTGCTAATTTCACGACAGTGTACCTGTACGTGGGAGCTTTTGCTTTGCTTGTGAGCAGACTAGGTGGATGAGCTTCGGGAGAGTGGCTCTGTGGAGCCAACACTACTAAGAAAGGAAAACACATTTTGGCCAGAAGGGCAAAAGCTGTAAACTCCTTTCCTAAGATGTCAATTTTGTAAACCGTTGGCCAGTAGAAACAACTCCGTGTAACTGTTCCCTTAGGGTTTTAAATGGATTTTTATCTATTGTGTATCCTTTGCTTCTAGAATAGTTGGTGGAAATGGTAATGAAAAATCCTGATTGATGACTAAATTTCAGTTTGTTGTTTGAAGATGTATGTAAAGCATAGATGGGAATTTTATTTAGTTGTGGAATCAGTTTGTTTTTAGAAAGTTTGTTAAAACTGCATTGTACTAGGCCAGTCACAAAGGAGTCATCAGGCGGAGTGTGTACATTTTAGAGGTGTGGCTCTAGAGCAGATGGGAACATTTACTGCAGATCATCATCATGTTTTCCATTACACTTGTCTATATCAAGTGTTCTTTAAATTCTTTAGTTGACTTATTTTTAAGAATACAAGAGAAGATATAAATGTATTACACAGTTTGATCTGCTTAAGTATTTTACACAAGATACCAAAATATTGATGACAACATGCTCTTGGGCATTTAATTTAAAAACAAGATAGAATATTCAATTTATGTCTTTTTCAACATTTTATTTTTCTATAAAAGTGAATGCTGTTCATTTAGGAATATATAGAAAAATGCAGAAGAAAAAAAATTGGTAAATGCTACCCAGAGATAAACACTGCTTAGAACATTTGGTTTGTGTTCAAATCTTAAGGGTGGTGAGTGTGTAGAAGAAAATACACTCATTTTAAAACTTAGTGACTGTTAATAGATTCTTCGACTTAGTTGCTCCTAGTTTCCAAAGATGTCATTCATATACTCAGAAAACTAGGACATGTATGCTTCACCCTCAAGTTATCACTTTTCAGATATGCACTTCAGTATTTCATAAAGTACAAGTAAAAGCTTGCCAACATTTTTGGTACAAACCAAGAGAACAGTTAAGAGTCAGTCACACCTGGGTGATCTTAACTGAGCCTCAGTTCTCGTCTTGGTAATTGATCCTGTCCACAGAAGGGTATTGGGCCTAAAAGAAGTTAAATGGGGTGTCTGGCTGGAAATACCAACTCAGTAAAATGTAATCCACAGAAAATCTCCTTTACATGTTGGGGAACATCTCTGTTTCTGTGAATTAAGCTCATGTATTAAGAGAAAATATGTTAAACAAAAGCAGTTAATAGAAAGGCACTCATCACAGTGATTGTTTTTTCTTTATAGAGTACAAATGTAGGGTAGTGGTTGAAAATGGCTTCTACAGTTTCTCTTAGCTTTGTTATCTCCTATTCTTTCCACTTATCTTTGACCTCGATCTTGAGAGCTTGCCCATTTTGTGGGGTATCGTCATTCTGTGCATTGTGCTGTCATCTTGCTGTGTCACTTGTCTGTCACATGTGCTACTCATCATTACATAAGCAGAGGAGGAGGACTTCTCCTTAGAGGAGACACTTAGTTTTGCTGTGTGCTTTCAAAAATAGAAATTAGTGCATTTAAATCTAGAATTCAAGCATTTATTAATGTTTTATTTTAATTCATGCTTAGTAAACTTCCACCGCTCTTGTCATTGATTTGTCATCTACTCAGTGTGTGTTAGTTACAGTTGTTAAAAGTAGTCCTATTCAGAATGTGTTACCTGAGAATTCTCATTGTCTATCAAGAAGAATAGAGATAATAGCATGAATGAGTTGGATTATGGATGATTAATTTGTCTCTTGGTCACATTTACCAGTTTTTTAAATACATGGAATATAATTCCAGTAAATGCGATTACTTTGATTTGCATGTGCTCATAAATTTAAGGGTCTTTAAATTGGTTAAGAGTTTTGCTTGGAGGACCTTAAATTTTTCCTAATAGTTTTGGCAGTTGCATCATAATTTCCCCTTCTGGTTACCGTTAGTTACTAATCACAGGAAACTTTTGCTGCCTCCCAGGCCTGAATCCTGCATTCTGCAGTGTGGCAGCCATTGTTTACAGTCTGGAAGCACAGTATTTAAATCATTTCAGGAATATATTGGTCCCCTATAGGCCGCTGCCTTCCTGCTGTCAATGGCTGGAGAACTGGCATTGGGTAGTTGGAAGGCAGGTAAGATTTTTAGACAGTGCATGAACAGATCTGGCTATAAGTTAGAAGGGACTCTTCTGGAAAAGCTTGTAGGCTAATACCAGGAAATGTGAGAAGAATCAGGATAGTTTTGTGTCAGAGGATTTAAGCCAAGATTAACACGTCTGTTCTCAAAAATAATTATTGTAATTAATGCAGTTGGAACATCATTGTAGAACCACCATACTGTTCATAATTGATACTCCTTTATATATTTTTAAGTTGTTTTTTTTGTGGCCTAAAAAAAGAGGTTTCTCTTGTTTTCTCCTTTAGACTGAAAACACAGCAGCTCTATTAACTTATCCTCCCAATGGACTTATAGACTTAAAATATTTTCCATATTATGGGAAAAAACTGCATGTAAGTACTTACAAGTTTGTAAGTGGTTGTGACTCTTGGGGAACTGGCACATCTGTATTGAAATGTCACTTGTCTGGGGTAGGCAGACATATGCCCTGTGTAACTTCTGCATCCTCTACTCTGGTCTTTAACTATAAATGGTGATGCCAAGTAGAGATCCCACATCTACAGTTCAAAACTTATAAAATACCATTTTCTCTCTCTCTTTTTTTTTAAAGATGTTATTTATTTATTTGATAGAGAGACAGCGAGAGAGGGAACACAAGCAGGGGGAGTGGGAGAGGGAGAAGCAGGCCTCCCCGCGGAGCAGGAGCCCGATGTGGGGCTTGATCCCAGGACCCTGGGATCGTGACCTGACCCGAAGGCAGACACTTAACGACTGGGCCACCCAGGCGCCCCCCATTTTCTCTTTCTTTAGAATGTGCATTGAATGTGCACAGAGGTGAAAAAATAAAGTGGCTAGAGTAATACAAAGAAGTCCTGTAGACCCTTTCCCCAGATTTCCCAAATGGTAATATTTTACCTGCTTTGTCTTACCAGTCTCCATTTATGTATAATTTCTTTTCCTGAACCATTTGGGATTAAGTTATAAACATGGTGCCTCTTTACACTAAATGCTTGTTTTATTTTCCTAAAAATAAGGACATTCTATTGACCATAATAGAGTTACCAAAGGAAATTAACGTTAAAACAATACTATCGTCCAGTCTACAGACCTTGTTGAAATTTTACCAGTTGTTCCAGTAACGTTCTTTCTTGCAAAAGAAAAAGTGTTTTCCTGGTGCAGGGTATCTATCACATTGTTACATCTTTAGTCACTTATAACCTGGAACAGTTCCTCAGTCTGTTTTATGCCCTGGTACTCTTCAAAAATGAGTACAGGACTTTTTTGGGGCCTATTTTGTTTATATTCCTCAATTTGAGTTTGATGTTTTTCATGATTAAATGTAGGTTGTACATTTTTGGCAAGAATGCCTGAGAAGAAATAATACATTTTCAGAACATAGTATCAGGAGGAATGTGGCACTGATTGGTCACATTAGTGTGATGGTAACCTTGAACACTTAACAGCCAGGTTTCTCTGCTGTGAAGTTCTTTTTTTTCTTTTGTAATCAGCAAGTATCATGTGGAGAGAATACTTGGAGAGTCGACACAATTCTGTTTCTCCCCTAGCTTTAAAGATTTTTTATTTATTTATTTGATAGAATGAGAGAGCGAGAGAGTATGAGAAGGGGGAGGGTCAGAGGGAGAAGCGGACTCTCTGCTGAGCAGGGAGCCTGACATGGGACTCGATCCCGGGACTCCAGGATCATGACCTGAGCCGAAGGCAGTCGCTTAACCAACTGAGCCACCCAGGTGCCCTCCCTTAGCTTTAAGCATGTGTTGATTCTTGCCTGAATCAACTAATAGGAGTGTTCCAGATGTTTTTCTAATTCCATCTTTCTTTCCTTCATTTACTAGTTGGCATTCTGCTCCGAGAAAGAGCTTTGCCTTCTCCACCATTTATTTATAGTCTCATGGACTCTTATTGTCAGTTCTATTTATTTTGATGCTAAAATTGTCCCAGATTTGGCCAGTGAGAAACCTTCAGGCTGGCTCCTATGTCCCTTAGACGTGTTCCCACGATTCTCTGAGCACCTCCTTACTTTCTGGCACTACAAGATATTCCATGTTCATCTTGTACTTTCTCTGCCCCAGTCCTGGAATCAGCCCCCTAGTTCCTTTTAGTGAAGGAAAAGGTCTAGAAACCACAGTGATGATAATACAGTTAGGAATATATTTGCATCAAATTACACAGCAACTGTAAGGATCTAGGAGATCTAAGTAATCAGTAAGGTAGTCCTTGGGTGCAAGGGGAAACTCAAACCCAGATTATAGAGTATCTAAAAAATGATAATGAGACCCAACCTATGCAGTGCTTACAGGAACATTCATAGCCATCTGAACACTTCCATAAAAACTTAAGTGAAAAATAAATGAGTATCCAGTTCAAAAGAAAAACAAAACATGTAATAGACTAAAACTTGTTTTTAAAACTTCAACTCCTGATAAAAGTGTAAATGAAGTTACCATAGAATTGGAATTCACGTATTTTCCTTCATTTGCCAGGTGAGTTACCTGCAGCCATTAGTTGCTGTCCAGGTCTCCTTTAATGCCACCAGCAGTACCGTAAATGAAGTAACAGTCGAGTGCAAGATTGATGGATCACCCAACCTAAAAAACGAGGATGATCGTGACAAGTTTTTAGGACGAGTTGTGTTCAAAGTCACAGCACGCGCATAGTAGGAATTAGGGAATCTCCACAGAGTAAATGTTGTGTTGTCTGTCTTCATTTTGTATCAGCTGGACCTGCCATTCTAGAATCATGAGACCACCTTGGAGAAAGGTGGGGTGGTGGTACATGACACTGGGGTAACATGCTAATGTGCTTCCAGACCGTAGTGTTCAGTGTCCTCTCACGTAACTGCCTGATGCCTCTGCTGCCTTTTGAACCACGTACAGTCGCCAGATGGGGGCCGTGAGCACCAACTCCAAACACGTGGGATGGGGGGTCTGGTCTTATTTTTATGTGGTTTAATTGCCGAGTGTCTAAAGCTTAATGTGCTGTGCTATGTAAATATTTTATAGATTTAACACTGGTTAACTGTCATTTTTTGATGCCAGCCACGTTTTAGGGATAAAATGGTACCTGAACATCATCACGTGACTCTAGCTGCAAGAAATGTGGTGTGGGGAGAAGTTCTGTATGGGAGGAGGAAAAACAAAATAAAAGTGGATTTGAAAGGTTGACTTGATGTTTTGTAAAATTATTTTTTACATGCTGAATTAGTCTGTGGATCTTTTTGATTAAGAGCACAAACTTTATGTTGTAAACCATGTAAAAAATATATATACCGATGGGATTATTTTTAGTGCTGGAACTAAATCTCTCATAATAAAGTATTTTAGACCATAGATGAAACAGCATTTTTAAGTTAGCCACGATGAATATGCACCTAATTTTTTATGAAATTAAATTCATAGGATTTAAACTGTATAATAGTTTGTGAAATACCTTGTTACTGCTTTTATTTAGCAGACTGTGGACTCTAATAAAAATATCAGTTGTAAAATATAAAAACTTGGAACTTATTCAAAGCTTCAAACCAGTTTTATTTCAGCATTCTTTGACTATTGTGAAATATTTTCTCCTATCCATGTGTATTGGTATGATTCTTTGTCATAATTCTTTCTCCTCCATTGATAAAGGTGTGCTCCCTATATGATCTGTGGTTGAAGCCAATTTTTTATTTTTATCCGTAAAAAGGCCAAAGCTGACATTTTCGGTTTTCCTTGTCTTGGTGCGGGCCAGGCCGAGTGGGATGCAGGCCATCTGGCCCGGGAACAGCGGTCTGGAGGGAGCACGAATGCACCACGTGGTCTTGACCAGCCAGACGGGCCTCACTGACCCAGTGGCAGCCTCTCCACCCCACGGGGGTCTCTGCCACGAAGATCTCGGTGATAACAGATCTTTGTTCTAGAAACCTTTACAGCCAGGAGCTGTTAATAAAGCAAAGGTCTTGGGGCTTTGATTCCTTTCTGCTCTCAAGAGTGGAAAACCATTTTACAGATGCTACGATGCTAGAGCAATGTTATGGGCTGCAGCTAGAGCGCCCGTTAAGCTGGTCCACTGTCAGTTTTGGCTCTTGGGGAATTCATATTATGGATTCCATTACATTTGCATTTTTGCGTCTCTGAAGTATAACAGATGAAAGTTCTGTTCTAATGAGCTTAGATAAAAACAAACTAGTTCTTAGAACACAAAACAAGAATGGAGATATCCCAAATGGGGCAGTGGGCTCTGGGATGAGATATACACAGAAGTCACTGAATGATACTTGTACCTCCCTGGTTCAGGAGTTTGGGTATGGCTCAACCCCTGACTGCTGTGTGACCTCAGCTCACCTACCCAATTCCTGGCTCTTTTCTACTGAAATTAAGGGCTAACAACTATCGCAGGCCTGCTGTGTGCTAGGTAATGATGTGTCAGACTGAGGATACGGAGACAAAGACACGGGCTCTCGAAGACGAGAGGGGAATGGAACAGGCTCTGGGACAAGCTATGGCGTGATAATCACGGTAATGGCAGTGATGTGCAAGAGTCCAAGGAGGTGGGGTACGACCGCCCTAGGAAGGTCCCTCTCAAGAGACGAGTGTCATGTGGACGGGAGGATCGGAAGGAGCTGGGCCAGCGTGATGCAGATGAAGAGTCTGGGAATGAAAGGGACTCTGGACACAATCTCTGAGTCTGCATTTCTGCTTCATTTCACATTTTCCTCAGAACTTCACCAGACATCTTAACATGCAGATTCTTATTCCAGAGGAAATTGTTGGAGATGGAGTGTCTTAAGGCATGGCTATGCTGGTTATTCGGAGACCACGGTTTGAATAACAAGGGACCAAAGGACTAAAGACAACCGGATTTGCATCCTCGGTGATTGGGCCTAGCACTAGTTTGACTAGTAGGCGAAGATTCAACTGTCAGTTGACTTTAGCTGACACTTAAATATTCAGCAGGTTAGGGGGAGAGGGTCCAAGACGGCAAGGTAGAAAGACAGACCCTTAACTCCCCTCCACGGACATAACCAAATCTACACATATTTATAGAGCAGTTTCTCTGTAAGACTGCTAACTGGACAGCTGCACAACAAGATAGACTACATGGAGAATGGTAAGAGGGACAAGACCGTAACAAAGGGAAGCCCCAACCCTGACACTGTTGCAGTGGGGTGGAATACTACTGAAAGACTGAACAGATTGGTCTGCCTGAGGGCACAGAAAACTGCCATTTAAAAGGGCAATGGATATAAAAGTTACGGTACTGAAACTCTACCAAATGGAGGGGAGCTGTTGGAACTCTGGGTTGGAGGGGCTGGTGATCGCTACCAATGACATTCATCCTCCACCTTGATATCACAGATGGGAGCTGGGCCCAGGCACTGTAATCAGTCTACTGCCCGTGAGGCCCTGACCTCTTGGCAGTGTGGTGCACACCGGGACACCCTGGTGCGTACTCACTTTAGCTTCAGCTGTCCTGCCAGGGTGCCCTCGGGAAGCCCCAGGACTGCCACGGCCTGTGCCAACATCAGCTTTAGCTATACTGCCAGGGTACTGTCTGGATGGAGACTCATAGACCACCCCACCCCATGCCCACTTCAGCTTTAGCGTCCCAGCAAGGGCAACCCCATCATGGAGTGCCCCAGGAACCCAGCCCATGCCACTGCAAGTCTAGGCAAACAGCCAAAGTTGCCAGGCATACACAGTCTACACAAGGGGACAACCACATACAAGACCATTTCTTCATAGAAGTAGCTATTCTAATTCAGAGATACACAAAGTCAAAATGAGAGGAATATGCTTCACGTGAAAGAGCGAGATAAAATCACATGGGGGGGCGGGGAGGAGAGAACCAATCTACCTGACTGAAGTTCAGAATAATGGTCATAAAGATGCTCACTGGACTGGAGAGAAGAGTGGATGTATTCACAACTTCAACAAAAAGAATATTAAGAACCAATCACAGTTGAATAAAATAAAAATACACTAGAAGGAACCAACAGATTAGAGGATGCAGAAAAACGGATCAGTGATCTGGAATACAGTGCAACACAAAGAACCAAAACTAAACACCCCCCCAAAATAATAAAAAGGGGGGGGAGTTAAGATGGTGGAGCAGTAGGGGGACTCTGCTTGCCTCATCCCTCGAACACAGATAAATATCAAATCATTCTGAATACCCAGGAAATTGATCTGAGGACTGAGAAAACAAAATGCACAACTAGAGGGAGAAAAGAGGCCACATGGTGGAAAATAGGAAGTGCGGATTTGGGAGAGAAAAGGATGGTGGGTGCTGCAGAGGGGAGGGAGCCCTGATCATAGAGAAGATAGAGCGAGGGCAGAACACAGGGCATCGCACAAGAAGAACACTTTCCCCAAACCACTGACGGCAAATGAGAGGCACTGATTATCGCAGGTTTTTACAAGCAGCAGAGCTCGATGTCTGAAGTTTTAGAAGTCCGTGCCATCGATGGGTGGAGTCAGGCGGGCGTAGCACTGCTCCCGTGGAGAAGGAGGGCAGAGGCCTGGGAGGGGACAGCGTGGTCCAAGGATCCCCGGGGTCACTCTGGGACAGACCGTTCCCCTTCTTAGAGTGCATCTGGGAGAGGACACAGCCTCTCACGGGACAAAAGAGCTGGCAGGTGCCATCCATTAGCATACAAGCAGAGGCAGCTGCAGCTAACCTGGGACTCTGGCTTCTTGCTGTGCTTTACCATAAACTCCAAGCCCCTGCCGCATTCATGCGACTGCCCTTCTGGGACAAACCAGCACTAGCCATAGCAGACCGTCCCCCAGAGGATCAGCGCAGGTCTGCACAGTGCTGGATCCCTAAAATCTGGAGTTTTGAAATCCAACCATGCACCTGAGATAAAACACAGGAGCACTGTGCTGGTGGGCAGACAGCTCCCACAAAGGGCGAAGGCAGGGATCTAAAGGATGCCTAGGACAAATGAGAGGACACTGCTCACTCTTCTGTGAGGACTTCCTGAACAGTGGCAGGCACAAAGCCGGCTGATACCATTTTTACCCCGGTGAGTTAGCATGGACTGACTTCAGTGAGCAGCACAGCGCCTTACAGTGGAGGCTTGAGCCACTTACACCAAGCCCCGCACCCCTGCGCTCTGCAGGTTCTTCTGACTACGGCAAGTGTGATTAAGAGTCAGTGCAACAGCAGGCCCTCCTCTAGAAGACCAGCCCACATCCCACCCCACCCCCGACACGCACCAAGTCTACTGATCAGAGTGCTGCAAACCTTCAGCTCTAGGGGAAATAAGATCTAGCCTCTTTTAACAAACAGACCAAAACACACCTGGTTAAAACTCGCCACACAGTGGACAAGGTCCAAATGGTCCACACTGCAGGCAAAGAGAAACTACAGAGAACTGATCTGAGGAAAAGAACAGCCAAAATACAACAGCAGAGTACACACAGCATACACCAGAAACACTTCCTGAGATGGTAGGCCCTGGGCAGTATATGACCTCTTCTTAATATAGCCATTACTTTAAAGAGCAGGAAACAGGGGCGCCTGGGTGGCTCAGATGGTTAAATGTCTGCCTTCGGCTCAGGTCATGATCCCAGGATCCTGGGATCAAACCCCACATTGGGCTCCTGACTCAGCGGGGAGCCTACTTCTCCCTCTCCCTCTGCCTCTCCCCCTGCTCATGCTCTCTCTCTCTCTGTATCTCTGTCTCAAATGAATAAATAAAATCTTTTTTAAAGATTAAAAAATAAAAATAAAGAGCAGGAAACATAACAGGCTTTCCTAACACAGAAGGCAGAGACCTAGACAAATGCCAAGATGGAGGAATTCAATCCCAAAAGAAAGAACAACAGGAGGAAGAATCTTGGTCCAATATGGCAGAGGAGTAGGAGATCTTAATTCTGTCTGATCCCAGGAATTCACCTAGATAGCTATCAAAATAATTCTAAACACCTGCAAATTCAACCAGAGATCTAAGAAAAGAATAGCTGCAACTCTATAAATAGAAAAGTGACCACTTTCTGCAAGAATGACAAGATGGAAAAATTCACCTCAAAAAAAGAAAAGAGGCAGTACTGACTGCCAGAGACCTAATCAGTATGGATATAAGTAAGATGTCGGAACTAGAGTTCAGAATAACAATTACAGAGATACTAGTTGGGCTTGGAAAAAGCACAGAAGACACTAGAGAATCCCTTTCTGGAGAAATAAAAGAACTGAAATCTAACCAAGTTGAAATCAAAAAGTCTATTAATGAGATGCAATAAGAAATGGAGGCTCTAACTGCTAGGATAAATGAGGCAAAGAGAGAATTCGTGATACAGAAGACCAAATGATGGAGAATAAAGAAGCTGAGAAAAACAGACAAAAAACTACAGGGACAGGAAGGGAGAATTCAAGAGATAAGTGACACCATAAAGCGAAACAATATTAGAATAACTGGGATCCCAGAAGAAGAGGAAAGAGAAGCGGGGCAGAAGGTATACTGGAGCAAATTATAGCAAAGAACTTCCCTAATTTGGGGAAGGAAACAGGCATCAAAATCCAGGAGGTACAGAGAACCCCCCTCAATATTCAATAAATATAGGTCAACACCCCGACATATAATGCTGAAACTTCCAAATCTCAGAGACAAAGAGAATAGCAGCTCAGGAGAAGAGATCTGTAACCTACAACGGTAGAAACATTAGGTTGGCAACAGACCTATCCACAGAGACCTGGCAGTCCAGAAAGGACTGGCAGGATACATTCAGAGCACTAAATGAGAAAAATATGCAGTGGATGCTTTTCTCTGGGGGCTCACTGAGGAATGGGGCCCCGAGTTCTCGGCTCCTCTGGGGCAGAGATTGGGAGGCCGCCATTTTCACTCTTGGCCTCCAAAGCTGTACGGAAAGCTTGCAGGGAACAAAAGCTCCTGAGAGCAAACCCGAGCAGATTGCTTAGCCCAGACCCGGCAAGGGTGGGACAATTCCGCCTCCGGCAAAGACATTTGGGAACCACGGCAACAGGCCCCTCCCCCAGAAGATCAGCGAGAACAGCCCCCCAAGACCAAGTTTACCGATCAATGAGAACGGCAGAACTCCAGCGCTAGAGGAATACTGCACATAGAATCCATGGCTTTTTCCCCATGATTCTTTAGTCTTTCAAAGTTAATTTCTTTTTCTTTTTCTATTTTTTTTGGAATTTTTCTTTTCCCTTTTTCAACCAACATCTTACCAATCCCTTTTCAAAATCTTTTTTATTTTTCATTCTTAGAGTCATATTCTATTCCTTCATTGTAGTTAACCTTATTTTTTGTATATATATAAGTTGACCTCTCTAAAATTTTGGGATACAGTTTTTTCTAACAGACCAAAATATACCCTAAATCTCTAATGTATGGCTTTGTTCTAGTCTCCTGCCTGATCACATTCTCTCCCTTTTTTAAAAAAATTTTCTCTTCTTTCTTTTTTCAACCAATTTATCTTATCAATTCCTTTTATAAAATCTTTTATAATTTTCATCTTTACAGTCATGTTCCATCCCTTCATCGTATTTACCCTTATTTTTGTACATATATAAGTTTTTCTTTCTTTAAAATTTTGGGAGGCAGTTTCTTCTAACAGACCAAAATACTTCCAAAATCCATTGTGTGGCACTAATCTATTCACCAGCCTGATCATATTTGATCTTATACTTTTTTTTTTCCTTCTTTCTTTCCTTCTTTTCCCCCCAGTTTTGGGTCTCTTCTGATTTGTTTAGTGTATATTTTTCTGGGGTCATTGTTACCCTGTTAGCATTTTGTTCTCTCATTCATCTACTCTCCTCTGGACAAAATGACAAGACAGTAAAACTCACCTCAAAAAAAAAAGAACAAGAGGCAGTACTAACTGTCAGGGACCTAATCAATATGGACATTAGTAAGATGTTGGAACTAGAGTTCGGAATGACGATTATAAAGATACTAGCTGGGCTTGAAAAAAGCATGGAAGATACTAGAGAAACCATTTCTGGAGAAATAAAAACTAAAATCTAACCAAGTTGTAATAGAAAAGGCTATTAATGAGGTGCAATAAAAAATGGGAGGCTCTAATTGCTAGGATAAATGAGACGGAAGAGAGAATTAGTAATATAGAAGACCAAATGATAGAGAATAAAGAAGCTGAGAAAAGGAGAGATAAATAATTACTGGATCATGAGGGCAGAATTCGAGAGATAAGTGATACCATAAGACGAAACAATATTAGAATAATTGGGATCCCAGAAGAAGAGAGAGAGGGGCAGAAGGTATATTGGTACAAATTATAGCAAAGAACTTTACTAATTTGGGGAAGGAAACAGGCATCAAAATCCAGGAAGCACACAGAACCCCCCTCAAAATCAATAAAAAGAGGTCAACACCCCAACATCTAATAGGAAAACTTACAAGTCTTAGAGACAAAGAGAAAATCCTGAAAGCAGCTCGGGACAAGAGATATGTAACCTACAATGGTAGAAACATTAGATTGGCAGCAGACCTATCCACAGAGACCTGGCAGGCCAGAAAGGACTGGCATGATATATTCAGAGCACTAAATGAGAAAAATATGTACCCAAGAATACTATATCAAGCTAGGCTGTCGTTGAAAATAGAAGGAGAATAAAAAGCTTCCAGGACAAACAAAAACTAAAGGAATTTGCAAACACCAAACCAGCCCTACAAGAAATATTGAAAGGGGTCCTCTAAGCAAAGAGAGAACCTAAAAGTAAGATAGACCAGAAAGGAACACAGACAATATACAGTAACAGTCACCTTACAGGCAATACAATGGCACTAAATTCATATCTTTCAATAGTTACCCTGAATGTAAATGGGCTAACTGTCCCAATCAAAAGACACAAAGTATCACACTGGATAAAAAAAGAACACCTATCAATATGCAGCCTGCAAGAGACTCATTTTAGACCCAAAGAAACCCCCAGATTGAAAGTGAGGGGGTGGAAAACCAATTACCATGCTAATGGACATCAAAAGAAAGCTGGGGTGGCAATCCTTATATCAGACAAATTAGATTATAAACCAAAGACTATAATAAGAGATGAGGAAGGACACTAAATTATACTTAAAGGGTCTATCCAACAAGAACATCTAACAGTTGTAAATATCTATGCCCCTAACATGGGAGCAGCCAATTAATAACAAAATCAAAGAAACACATCAACAACAATACAATAATAGTAGGGGACTTTAACACCTCCCTCAATGAAATGGACAGATCATCTAAGCAAAAGATCAACAAGGAAATAAAGGCTTTAAATGACACACTGGACCAAACGGACTTCACAGATCTATTAAGAACATTTCATCCCAAAGCAACAGAATCCACATTCTTCTCTAGTGCCCATGGAACATTCTCCAGGATAGATCACATCCTAGGGCACAAATCAGGTCTCAACCGGTACCAAAAGACTGGGATCATTCCCTGCATATTTTCGGGCCACAATGCTTTGAAACTAGAATTCAACTGCAACAGGAAAGTCGGAAAGAACTCAAATACATGGAGGCTAAAGAGCCTACTGAAGAATGAATGGGTCAACCAGGAAATTAAAGAAGAATTAAAAAAATTCATGGAAACAAATGAAAATGAAAACACACTGTTCAAAATCTTTGGGATGCAGCAAAGGCAGTCCCCTAAGAGGAAAGTATATAGCAATCCAAGCCTTTCTCAAGAAACAAGAAACGTCTCAAGTACACAACTAACCCTACACCTCAAGGAGCTGAAGAAAGAACAGCAAATAAAGCCTAAAGCCAGCAGGAAAAGAGAAATAATAAAGATCAGAGCAGAAATCAATGAAATAGAAACCAAAAGAACAGTAGAACAGATCAA
>NC_138369.1:84297640-84369149 GCF_054177405.1 Leptonychotes weddellii
AAAAAAAAAAAAGAAAGTGTGCATGTCTTTATAAGCACCGCCTTCCCCCGTGTACCCCCACTGTTTAACTTCCTGTTTTTTCTATCCTGTGCAACTGTCCAAATTGCACAGCTCTTAGGACTAGACTTGACTCCTTAGAGACCTAGGGAACTGGCTACCTCCCACCCCTACCACCAACTCTGTGCCAAATGACCCACAAACCGCTTGATCTGGATTTTATTTTATTTCCGTATAAAACTTAAACTTCCGTACACTTACCAGATTTGAAGACTGCCTTGGAGGGGCTTGAGGCACAATCCTTAAGTGCCCAATCCGGAGCTAGACTGAATTAACCTCAAACATAAGATTGCCAGTTATTTTACCAGCAAAAATGGGTTTATTTGGAAATAGCAGAGAACTACAACCCCAAACAGGCAATGGCAAAACCACGGAGAAGCGCACGGAACAAAGGAGAAGCAAGCTCTTTTAAAGGGGAAAGGGGACAGTTGGGAAGGGCTGTTATAAAGAAAAAGTCCATTGGAATAAACGGGGAGTTTGCAGTATACTGGCTTCTGATTGGCTGATCGTGACAGTCTCTTATTGGCTGGGCTGTTGCCGGGAGGGAGGAGGGCCGCTCTCCTTGACTATAGTAAAGGAGAGTAAAGTGCTCTTCACTTGCAAGCCGCCTCTCTGCCTGTTCGGTCTGCAGGCGCCAGGAGTGGTAGGGCGTGAGAACTGCCCATCCTGGCCTCCCGGCTCCTTTCGAAATGAGTTTTCCTTTTATTAATTTTCACAGCTGCTTAGGTTTAAATCCTTGCTCAGCCCCTTGCTCAAGCTGTTTCTGAGTTCTGGTTTGTAAAATAGGGCTAAGTACTTGGCATAGTGCCTTGCAGTCAGTGCTGTCTTAGCTTTTTATTATTGCTGTTAACGTTTAGTTATGTGGGAAACAGATGATTTCTCTCTTCCCTCTTGTGCTTTATGCTCTGGCCACAGGAGTCCTCGATTTGGGTAGGCACACTGCCTACACTCCCTACCATGAGCTTTTGGGGCCAGTGCCAGTTGTTCCGCTTAGGAGACCTGCGCAGGGTTTGTGGCAGCTCTTGGGGGTGGAAAAGCATCTCGGCCAACTGGACTAGTCACTAATTCAACTTAACAAACCAATGGCTGAAAGAGTTTCTCCTTAAGAGAGGTGCATCCTAGTAATGGCCTAGTAATACACCTATGGGTGCAGAGGGTAGGAGGAAAACAGGCTCTGTGTCTGATCCAGGAGGCCTTTTTATTTTTATTTTTTTTAAGATTTTTATTTGAGAGAGTGGGCGAGAGAGAGCATGAGCTGGGGGAGGGGCAGAAGGAAAGAGAGAGAAGCAGACTCCCCTGCCTGAGCAGGGGGTGCAATTCGGGGCTCAATCCCAGGACCCCGGGATCATGACCTGAGCCACCAGGTGCCCCCGCAGGAGGCCTTTTTAAATGGGCTTCTGACTGAAAGTCCCTGGACTCAGTTCACCTTTTATTTTTAAAGATTTATTTATTTGAGAGAGCATGCACACATGTGCGTGCGAAGTGAGGGAGGGGTAGAAAGGGAGAGAGAGAATTTCAAGCAGACTCCACACTGAGCGGGGAGCCCAACTCCGGGCTGGATCCCACAACCCCAAGATCACCACCCAGCCAAAACCAAGAGTCGGACAACCCAATCAACGGTGCCATCCAGGTGCCCCTGAAAGTTCACCTTTTAAACCAGGGACCTAAACGGGACTGTCTTTGAACTTAAGATGAGGGTGGGGTGAATGTTTGACAAACCTCTCAGAACTCAGGCTTGGAGCAGTAGCCTGATGCCTTGTGTTGGCCCCTCTGGCATTTAAGGCTTTTCCCTCCCTGGATGCAAAGATTGGGAGTGGAAGGTTCTCTGGCTAGAACTCGAGTTGAGATCCTTTCTTTGCAAGTGATTCGGTCTCCTCATGACTTTGGGATGGTCACTCACCTTCTTCTGTACTGCTAGAGCTTCTCCTGGGAAGATATTACAGATAAATTCACATAGGAAGCAGCTGGGAGTATTACGGACTTCTTGAGCAGTTCTTAGTCATCTGTTTTTGACTATATAAAACACTCATTCCCTCCCATGCTCTCTGGCTTCTCTAGGCAAGTGTTCTTTTGTTAACAGCTGCCCACACTTAGGTATGGAAGAATCCAGTGGCTGCCGGTTAGAACAAGCGTGTTAAGGGCAGCAAGCGACAACTAGCTAGTAAAGGACTGGGGGCGGGGAAATAAAGCTGCTGTTTCGGTTTTGAAATGTGGACCATACTGGCTTGGGGCTTAGCAAAGATATGTAGTCCTCATACTTCCATAGTCTCTTCTTGGCTTATAGCAAGTAAACTACTAACCTTTCTGGGCAGGAGAGAAAGGATCCAGTATGCAGGGGCCCAGGTTGGTTGGAAAAACAGTTGGGTTGGTGGACAGGTGCTAGAAAGGACGAGGCTAGGAGTCTGCAGGAACCAGAGGCCGGGTGACTAAGGTCCGTTTTCCCCTCAAGCCTCCTCCCTAGGAGTCACGGTATTTTTTCTGCTTAGATCAGCTTATTTGCTACTACTGCCCAGTTGCTTCCAGAGCCAGGCAAATGCCTCACCTTTGCAACTTTTCACTCTTTTCTCTGTCCTCTCCCTTCTTTTTTTTTTTTTTTTTAATATTTTATTTATTTATTTGAGAGAGAGAGAATGAGAGACAGAGAGCATGAGAGGGAGGAGGGTCAGAGGGAGAAGCAGACTCCCTGCCGAGCAGGGAGCCCGATGCGGGACTCGATCCCGGGACTCCAGGATCATGACCTGAGCCGAAGGCAGTCGCTTAACCAACTGAGCCACCCAGGCGCCCCGTCCTCTCCGTTCTTGACTCAATCCAGCAGAAGTGAGAACACTGGTGGTAAGAGGTCAATCTTTCAAACTTACCCAGGCTTTGGCCAGATCATCCGTGCTGAAGGTGAGAGCATTATTTGTTTATTCAAAACTAACCAAAAGGTCAACAAACTTCGGAAGAGTGTATAAGTCACTTTTTTATTCATTCATTCATTCATTCATTCATTCATTCAGTAAAGACTGAGAGCCTATTATATATCAGCTGTTGTACGAGGCCCTGAATTTACAAAGATGAAAGAAAGTCCATGTATAACAAATGAGTTCCTGATTTTAGGTTATTGTTAGAGAATTTCCAATTTCCAATAAAAAAGATTTTCACTGGGTTCCCTCACAGACAGTGAAGGTTGAGTATTCCCACGTGGGGTGGGCACTGGCTTATGATTCCTGAGCTTATGAGCAGCGGTGACCTTTCCTCCCTCCTCTTCCAAGCAACTGTTCCAGCCATAGAGGTCCTTCAAACATCCCCAACCACCCTCAGTGTGTGTGTGATGTGGGGAGCAGGGTGCTTGCACACATATACACACTGTACCTCATAGGAAGGAAGATGACAAGTAAGGGTATGTGAAGTACACTCCCAACCTTCCCCTATGAAGGTGTCTCTTTTCACTTAAAACTATGCCAAGAAACTTAACAGACTGGTAGTCAACTGCAGAGTGTGTTCTAATACTGCTTATTGAACATGACAAAACCCTACAGAAAATTTGGAGTTTTGTTATAGGATTATGCACAGGGATTATTTTATGGGATTTGGACTGTATATATATGTGTGTGTGCTCACAAAGAAACGTCAACTAAGTTTTCTCAAATGGCAGCTCACCAAATGAATAGATTGTGTTCATGGTTTGTCTTGTCAATTCATTAATTTATACCCAGCAGGACTTTAACCTCAATCAGGGACTCCTAGTGCCGCAATTGGTAATGTTGTCTTGCAACAAAAGCCTAAAGAAACACAACACAGAGGAAGGAAGTTGTGCTTCTGCTTACCAACTGCTGCAGCTGACGCTGGAGTTTTCATCCCCTCCCTCCCCACCTGGAGGGAGAAACAGCTGCTGACTGCTGATGGCCCATTGCCGTCCAGCGCCTCTGTGGTCCACAGGGCTGATGATATATGGGTGTTGCAGCCTTTGATTTCTAGGCTTTATTCTGCTGATGGTATGTCAGTTGAGGAAGGTCATCGAAAAGACGTGACTGCCAGTTGGTCCATGAGTTGGACCCTGGCCCTCAGGCTCCTCCCTCCCTTCCGTGTCCTCGGAATGGGGGTTCTGCTTGCCTCTCCCGTTCCCAGAGGCTGCTCCAAGGACACAGCCTTGCTACAGTTGAGAACACCTGCACAGTGTACGTGACTAAACCCAGTCAAGGCCTCCTTATGAACTTTTAAGATCTGGCGAGTGGGTGTGGGATCCATTCATCTTGCTGCCGCCCAAGACAAGTCTTAAATGTCAGTCCCCTTTGCTTCCTAGAACTGCCACCTACAAGCCGGAGTGGCGTGGCTCTTTCTTCACCCTCTCCCTGCCCTCCAGCTCCGGGGGTATTTCACATTCCACCAGGAAAGCCTCGGAGGTTACGAACGAACAGGATCTCCCCAAACTTCTTCTCCCATCAGTTTCTGGTCTGTCCTTTGTCATGATGGCTAGGAGGGGCCGCAGCCTGTCCCTGCAGGCACCTCCCTGGCCAAGCCCCAGCCCTGCAACTTGCTCATGTTTTGGCCCTCCAGGCTCCGAGAGATCTTTCAGGATGAGGAAGAGGTGGGGGATGGGGGGTTGGAGGAAGGAACTCTCCTTCGCAAGCTTATTTCTTTGGCCAGGGCTGTCTTCAACCTGCCCAATCAAGGTATAGACAGGTTTTCTGGCACAGGCCCAACACGGAGGTCACAGCTGCCCTTTCAGTAGTGATCCTTAAACAAGAGGTTTTAGAAAATGTTTTTTTTTTTTTGAGAAACTGTCTCTGGAAGCCCTAGGGCTGGTGTGGTCCATTAACAGGCACTGTCTCCAAAGAGTCCTCCTCTAGAGGTCTACATCCTTGAATCTAGGTGAGGAAGCCAGAGACCTGGGACCTTTTAAGGTGCCTGCCTTCCCCACCCTGCTGCCAGGGGCTGAGTCAACGCCCCAGTGAAAGTAGCCAGCACCCTCTCATGCTGGGTTTTTCTGCCCTGGCTTGTCTGAAGAAGGTAGGAGAACAAGAGGAATACTAACCGCCCTGGAGGAAATGTGGTTTGACGACCTGCATCGCTTTTTACATGCCTTTCATCTGACTTGCAAGAGGATCCACTGGGCTCATGTTTGGTTTTGGTTCTTAAAAATAATTTCCAAAAAGTGTCTGCTAAAATAAAAATCTATCATCCTCATTCATATCTTTAACTGTTAATAGTGATTTATAAACTGAATGTTGATAAAACTTGAGCACACTGTCTGCTCATCTTTTAGATGATCGGAGATAGGCTGGAGCCCGTCATGCAGAACCACCAGCCACTGCTCTGTGGGGAGAGGCCTTGTCTCTACTCCAAGGACACATCACAAAAGCAGACAATACCTAGATGTTTTAAAAAACACATCCTATAAAAGCACTTTTTGTTGTGTTCAGATCAAAGAATCCCATACAAATCTTAATTCACTGGAGATTTGAAAACAAGTCTGTTTACCTATTAGCAGAATCTGAAAATAGTCGCCGTGAACATGGTGCCTTCCAGGGCTATCGTTTTCAAGCTTCCGTGCACATTTTTCTCAGAATTTCCAGCTGAGTTCTGGCTTTTGGGAGCTGTGGCCAAGTGCTAGAGTATGAAAGAAGAAAACAAATCTCCCAGCCTTCCTATGGTAGGCCTCTTCAGCAAGGCAGGAGATAAGCCAGTGAGAAAGAAGTGATTGGGTGACAGTCGCTGTGCCCCGTGGCCGAAGTGTCAGAAAGTGATTTGCATGAAAGTGAGAAAGTGGTTCTGACAAATTCTGCTTTCCATTAAGTGGGATTGGTTTCACCCACTCTGATACAGGTCTTCCTTCACCACAGGGCGTTTTATACTCTGAGATTTCCTGAAACAAGTTTTAGGAAGGAGCTAGAAAGGTCTCTCAGGAGGAAGGTTGAGCTGTGTTCAGGGAGCTCGCAGGCATCTGGCGGTTGTCCACAGCAAGAGCAGATGAAGACCTCCCAACAGGCAAGAAAGCTGGGAAGACTGGTGGTGTCTTTGGGTGGAAGCAGCAGTAAGAGGAGCCAGCCCTCGAACAGAGATGCAAAACTGGAAGAGGTAGAGAACTACAGAAGGAGTTCATCTTCTACAGAAGGAATGGAGGAAAAAATAGCTTTTAGGAATATGAGTCTAAAAAGATTAAGTTGATTGTCAAATGGGTTCGGTGTCCTGGAGAAGACTCTCTGGTTGAGGCTGTCTTCTCTCTGATGCTTTGTCCTCTCAGGCAAGCCCACTTCACCAAAGAGCTGGGTTTTTGAAGTAAACAGCTCCTGGAGTCTGCACACATCTTCCCCGGCAGTGTGTCCAGTGGCCATGTTGATGGCTACCAACCACACTCCGAACAGTCCTTCTCAACATCCCCCACATGGCCACGAGAGCTAAGGTGCTCTCTTGCAGCCAAATGATCCAGTCCTTGGACACATAACCAAAGGGCTCTAAGAAGTGGCCACCAGAGGGTGGGTAAGAGGAGCAGAGGGTCTACCAGCTCCGGCTTACCACTCCAGTTAAGTCCCTGGGACAAAGAAGTGGGCGCTGGGCGTGTCCCACACCACCACCATCACTTACTTGGGTCTACTGAGCTCAGGTGAGAATCTTGGCAGGAAGAGACCTTCCTTTCTGGGCATGAACATTCAAGTGAGGGCTTCCTAACCATTTCCTAGTGTCTCCTCAAGCCCTGGCCCCGCCGTATGGCCCCCAAATTGCTCCGAACCCTTCTGTACCTTCTTCCTATCCACGTGCCCATCATGCACTCTGCTTCGCTTGTGGGAACACAGGAGACAGCCATTATGGGGAGCTCCTGCCTCCCCCTGAAGCAGGCAGAGACGGCTTGAGCGGGTGCGGGCGGCTATAATCCCTGAGGCCAGGAACCTTGAAATTCGGCTGGCGGCTTGGGAGCGTCGCATTTTGTACTCATCACCGCAGCTGTTTTGGCTGCTGCTGATTTGGTGTAAAGGGAAGTGAAGAAAGCAGCTTCCCTGAAAAACTGTATTCAGGTCAATCATTTCTGGGACTGTGAAGACAGGATTCTTTATGCTCTAATCTTCTCAAGTAACCTTAAAAAGATGTAAAATCATCGGTCTGTAACACAGAAAACCTTTAAACCGTCTGCCATATTTCCATCACAGGTGGGACGGGCGGCATCCATGTACTGGAGCGTGCTCTTGGGACCACCACCTGCACAGTGGAGGAGGCAGGATGGGGCAGAAGGGCAAGCTGAACCATGATGCAGTCGTTAGAGGAACTGCCCAGTTCCATGAGGAATTCTGAAACTGGATGGCACTTCAGATACCCCCAAATTGCGGCAAGGGAGCTGGGCTCTCGTACCCTCACCGGCTGCTTGTGGGCACAGCTGCGGGAGAGGCAGTTCTCTGCTGAGGGCAATTCCTGGGGGGACACAGAGCGTGGAGGGAGTGTCCTGGTCGTAAAGGAGGGAGGGTGGGGCAGTGTACCACAATACCCTCTAAACCCCCCATCAGCCCACTAAGAATGAGAGACCAACATTATTTAAATTATTTATTTTTTCTATAGTACATCTCATTCAAATCATAGAATAGTCTGATCCATTTTTTTTCTCAAGCACAACTTAACACTCATCTCAGATGTTTTTTCTTTCCTTCTTTTAAGCTTACAGGATGGATAAAGATACACTTTAATGGACAAAAACCATCACTCAGAGTTTATTAAAAATACAACTTCCCGGGGCCCACTGCCAGAGCTTTGGAGTGTCTGGGGTGGGTCCTAGGGATGCAACATTTTAAAACTCTGCTCCGTAATTCTGCTGCAGGTGGTCCGTGAACCATCCTTAGAGGAACACTGCTTAGGACTTGTCTGTTATCTACTGGAAGCAATCTCAGGAAATCCAGGTATAATTAAGTATACAGAAATAGCTCTTCTATAAAATTTCCATATAAAAATAACGGTATTTATTTACAAAGTTTGAGATGCTATAAAATAATACATCATATTAGGTTAGGTACTTCGATCTAGTCAAGTCTACATTAGGCAAGTCAGATGTGGTGTCTGCATCTTCCCCTTACTTCTCTTGTTTAAACTGCTTAAAGCATGTGGCACCACAATGTTTCCTTCATGCAGAAAAAAAGCAGACCTATATTTTCTGGAAATAAAACCCAACAGCACATGATCAGAGTAAAGCATCTCCAAACGAAAAGGTGAACAAACTTGTGGTTTGGGCTCACAGCCTCTCTTTTGTCTCAAAGTCAAGTGTGGTGGTGGTAAACAAAACAGCTCAAGGAACTCACAGTACCAAACCGCGGTCCTCCAAGCTCAGGCCTGCGGAGTGCCCGGGCAGTGCAGTTGGCCAGTTGCTAACAAAAGGTGGAACCTGCCATCGTGCTACTAGGAGGAACAGAACTGCAGTGTGCTCAGAGAAGTCTTCTAGCACAAAAGTATCTGGGTCTCCAGACTGTAGTATGAAAAAAAACACTGACCCCAGTCATGAACAAGCAAAATAAAACATCAGGCCATTTGTTACTAGGTGGTGCCTGGCATGTGGAAGATGGTGTATGATTAGTGATAACATGGTGAGTTTGAAGTGACAAAGGGTTTTCACCCGCAAACATGATCTGGGGGAGTTTCCTTGTGAGACAGACATGGACAGAAACAAGCTAATGTGGTACAGAAGGATCCACTGATAACCCCACCTCTCAAGCCTCCTGCCAATGACCAACATGCAGGACGGTCTTTGCTCATGGAGGAATGAGTTTCTTCCCAGGTGTGAGGTCTAAACCTGGGGTCTTCCAGGTTGAAAGAGGCCCAAAGCTGACACCACAGTCTCATGTTGGGGACTCATGAGTGGAGTCCCACTTCTGCTCCTCGGCTGTGAAGCACTTGGTGCGACAGAGAACTGATATTTATTCAAAGCGGTTTGGAAGGACTATGGTGAGGGTGTGGTTTTCAGGAGGCCATGTGGCCCTCACAGGAGGAAGAAGTTCTGAGTTGTGGTGCAGACTCTGCCAGACAGGCCAAGGGATGTTAGACAGGTCAGGCTCTTGGCTTGTTTCTCAATGAATGGGGCAGAAGAGATGGTCCCTTCCATTCTGAGACCCTTGGTGGAGAAAGGGTGAGTCCTGCCCCTATTTCATCTACACTGGCTTCCAAAGCAGCTCTAAGCAGGGAGGCCCAAAGTCCAGTCTGCTGGAATAGCAAGGGTCAAGATAGCATTGGATTCTAGAGCCCTTTTTATAAAGCAAAGTTTGTATAAGAATGACACAGGATTTTACCTTGACTGAGAGAACAGCTGTGCAGAACGCACATAAAAAAACGAATGCACTTTCTGCTGTCTCCAGTACTATCATGCATGGCCATCTGCTACCATTTAAGCTTCCATACTTGTCAGAGATGCCCAGGGCATAACTGGAGGGTCGAAGTTTCATGTCCCCCACTTTTTCTTCTTTAGCATAGTGTGAATGTAGATGTATGTGGGGGAACTGGATCTCAAAGGTTACATAAACGTAATTGTTCAGAGATACCTTGAAGAGGCTAATTCCTGAGAAATGTTATTATTTATGTGGGTGTTTAAATTTTTCTTAAAAAGGTAAGATCTTAAGCAAACATCAGGCTTTTCCCTTTTGAGTAATAATGTGGTTTCCCTGAAGGTTAAACTAACTGAACATTGTGCCGACTGTGATTTGAAGGGCAGGGAGGCACACTCCTGAGGCAGATGGCCCGGTGCAGGCCCCTGGCACACACCTGTGTCTTCCATAAATACACATTTATGATCGGCAGTGCCTAGGGACCGCTGCCATGGGTCCTGAAAATGGGGAGCCTATTTGTGAAAATATCCTGGGGGAGTCTTTAGCTCCACTAAGGCCAATCCACATGTAGAGTAAAAGACTATCTTTTATGTATCTAATATAAAAAGTAGATTTTTATGTATCCAACCAGTTGAAAAACTAGAAGGAAACACCTAGAAAAGTGATTACTTTTCTATGGTATAGGTTCCATTGCAAGGTGATGAAGCTAATAATGAGAATGTCATGGGTTAGTTAGGTTTATGGATACTGCTGGTAGCTAAATTTTTCTTTTAAATCTTAAAAATTCCTTAACAAACTCCAAAATGTATGCTTAAAACTAGAATTTAGTAGCAATTCCAAGTGCATGTTATGGGACAGAGTGGTATGGCAAGTCTTTCAATTGTCTGACCCAGGACAAATGTCACTTTCTCAGGGGGGGCCTTCCCTGGCCACCCTAGCCAAAGTTGCCTTTCCCCCCACTGTCTTATTACCCTGTCGTTTTTTTCCCTTAGCACTGGTCATTCTCAATGTTTTCTGTTCTGTATTCACTCAAATACCTACTGGAGGATTAAATCTTCACATTCACTGTCCAACACCCACCCCGTACTTACCACTAAGGAGGTACAATCTTAATACCTACATCCCAGATTTGTTGGGGAGACAAACTTCTTTCATATGCCTGAGGATAGGGAGCTGGATAGGTATTTAAAGGGCCCTTAAAGTGAACCACTGATCAAGTTAAACAGGCAACCCGCCCCCCCCCGCCGCCCCAACTCTCTGAGTGTGGTTATGAGAGAAACAGCTTTGGCAGCTCCCTTCCTTTGTAACCCTGCCCCCAAGAACACTCAATGCCACTATGTTCTGACTGTCCCGGGGCCCAAGTTACATCTATACCTGGAGCAACTTTGCTGTCTCTGTGACCCAAGCAGCCAAGAGTTGTGGTTTAACAAACACGAGTGACAGATGTCTGCATGGCTAAAGGGAGCCACGCCTTTGTGAAACATCGCCATCTTAATGATCTGGTAGGAGCTAACTTGCATTTGAGGACTGACCCTGGCTTTATTTTTCAAGTATGGCAGGGAAATTTTGCCCACGAGGGGAGTTCTCCTCTTTCATCCTGCTAAAATGGCAGAAACTCCCCACCATTTCTATAAAGAATTAAATTGCAGGAAACCAAACATGTGGTCATCATCTGTCATGTTGCCCAGGGCCAGTGCGCACAGCTGAGGTGAGGAGTCACTGTGTCAGCACCCCCTTTCCTGCCCACGCCACAGCGTCCTCCGTGGTCATAAGGCACAATTCACGTCAGCACTTACTAGGGCTGTTCTCATCCCCTTGTCAGCACAGGGAAGGATGAAGTAGATGAGACAGATTCACGGTCGGGGGAGGGCGAAGGGAAGCTCGGGCAGATGCCTGGGTGCCCTCCCCGCGTGCGTGCGGGGCGGCCGTGGCAGGTCTGGTGCCCCCTGTGCACGTGCTAAAGGGAGCATGAATTTACTGACCGGCTGACACGACGCACTTGGAAGGGTCACAGCTGCACTGACCCTTGAGGAGGAAAAAGGCCTCTCGAACTCCCCGAAAAGCAGAGTGGGACCAGCACCTTCTGGGAGCGGTGTCTGTGTGTGTGCACTCACGTGTACATGCGTGTGTGCAAGTAACCCCACAGGCTACGCCTATGAAGAATCCTGGATGTTGTAACCATAATTTCCTAACATTTTGTTACTTTGACTTCCATATGGAATTGTGACTGAGTGGTGAACTCTTAAAAAATCTCTTTAGGGGAGATACATAAGAATAGAAGAATTCATCTTTCTAAACATCTCAGCTTAGTTTTCCGCTCAGATAAGGTTTTATACCAGCAACATGTACTGGTGGCCACAGTGTAACTCCAACAGATGTCCTCAGCAGTAAGCCAAACACATTACTGAGGGACAGAGACCATTTCCCACCAAACACCACACGCATATGGCTGAGAGGGCCAGTGATGGGGCACCAATTATGTTAAGAGTCTTTGGTTGCTTTTAAAAAAACAAATCTGTATTTTATCAGTTTACAACACTATAGCAGCAGAGAGAGAGAGAGAGAGAGAGAGAGAGAATAGAGAAAGGGATGGTGTCCCAAGAGCTCCAGCAAGGACTCTGCTATTTGGTGGAGGAATGGTTATGGTTAATGCACCTGGCACAAATGCTGATGTTCAGGTCCTGGAACCTGTAAAAGATATTCTGAAGACTAAAGAGCCAGCTGTGGCCCTTGGCCTCTCCAGGTCCCTACTGGGCCCCCCTCAAGTACAGGGATGTGGGTGGTGAAGGTTGGAGTTAGTAAAGGAGGTGGCAGTTTGGGAGGAAACTCAGTTTTACTCAACTGTGTAGCTGATGATCTTCAAGTCAGAAATGTCTTGGAAGCCCTCAGGGCCCCGCTGCAGCCTCTGCGGTCTTTCAGACTCCTGCCATCGCCCCAGCCTCAGAGGTGTGCCCCAGAACTTGGGCTGAGACAGAATTCTCTAAGAACTGCCTCAACCTCCCTGCCCCCTTGACCACTCCGAGTCTGCACTATGGCTTCTTTCTGACAGAATGAGTGTTGTCTCAAAGGAACTTACGTTAAAGTTGTGTGTTCTTGTGTATTCGTTTTCACGGCCTTAGTAAAAATTTTAGGTCAGCCAAATCTTTCACCTCCGGCTCACTGGAAGCAGAGTGGAAGAACTTTAAAAAGGCATCAGAAGGCATCTGTACTTCCCCCATGGATTTAGAAAAGCACTGATCTGGGACCAGGTTAGTGCTGGGCCCAAAGGCGCTAGGTTAACCTAGAGGCAAATCCAAATGATTCGAGTCAAAGAGATATTTTCCATTATTATTTGCTCCTTCTCAAGGCCTTACTGTGAAACTAGATCGGGGTTTGGCCATGCTGACAGATGTCCCCACGCTCCCCCGTTCGGAGGAGAAGGGACTGTGAACACACCAGTGCAGTGCTCCCGGGGGCGTCTTTGGCTAGGAAACAACCTACTGTATACCGCACGATACGAAACAGATCCAATCGTCTGGAGTGGTCAATGTTTTTCCCTGTTTCTGTGAAACACTGAATATCGGGTTAGTTTGAAATGCAATTTAGCCAGGCATAAACCCAATACGGTAATTTTGATTAACAAAAATGTACAAAAGGTGACATGTACAGGAAAACACTGCTGTCCATATTCTTGAAATAGGCTTTTAAGACAAAAGTAATGACATTTGGTTCATTTTCACAAATTGCACACTGAGTGAAATCATACAAGTACTGTAGGGAACTCCAAGCAAGCAGTTCGGTCATAGGAATCTGTTTCTTTGTTTTGTTTTAAATGGAAAAGCTATATGAAATGCATAGCTTTGATTAAAACTAGAGATACAATTTCCTTCTCCGTAAAACTCCAGATTTAGAATGCTGGCAAAGGCAGTGCTGGCGAAGTATTTAATGCACGTGGAAATGCTATTCTATTTTGGCTTCCAGAAGTAGCCCTAGAAAATTCTATGCACCAATGCATTGGCTAATAATGATCATTTCAGTTTTACTATACATTTTTCTAAATGTCACTTAAGTACTTAAGAATTAGCGCTTGCTCCTTTCTAGAAGCCGTCTAAGGCAGCTGATGCGTCAAGCACCTCAACTAGACTTTCAACTAGTTCAGCAGTTCAATCTGTGCTCCTTAGACCTCAAGGACTGCCGACTACGTCCCTCACTGTACAACTCATCCCCCTGGGATCCTTTCATGGTCACTCCTGCTTGTAAAAAGCAGCCCAGCCGAGGAAGAGAGACAGACAAACATGATGTCACGGGCCGCTCACTACAGCAACCTTGATTCTAAGGAGGGTTACGTGGGTGTGGGGGAACACAAAGATCCCACCTCGTGGAGGATAAATGAGCTTCATTCATGCTGCCAATTCTTTAGGGGCTGTCCCCTCTATCACCTCAGAAAACCGCTTTGTTTGCGGTGTGATCCAGGGCTCTGTCGTTCAGAGTTTTCATTCACGCTAACTTTCATCTCAATCATCTCAGCCTTCAGGTAATCTGCTTATTGTGTTTCCCTAGTTTTCACTGAACACACAGTGCAAACAAAGGCAAAGACTGAAGCAATCATTTCAAAAACAAGAGCTCACACTAAAAACACACATGAGCATCAAATATTAAAACGTGGGTTTTCTCCTGTCTTTATTCTGGGGAGGAGGAATCCTCCTCGTCATCTTCCTCGTCGTCGTCGTTGAACGAACAGGGGGTCTCGCCTCGCGACTCAGAGCAGTGAGAGGCCGCACTGCTGGACTGGTGACTGTTTGGGGCAAGGAACTGCCCAGTTGCTAAGGCCACTTCAGCATCCAAGCACAACCCTTGGTTTACACTAGCAAATAATTAAAAACACACAAGCTCATTAATGCGGCAAATGTTTTAAGCTTTGCAAAGTGTAGGACTAAAAACATGGGGGAGGAGGTGCCACTGGGGCACTCTGCCCAAATCTGCTCCAGAAAAGACCTGCACTGACACCTGTGGAGGGGCTCAGGGCCTCACCGCTTCTCTTTCTAACTCTGAAAATATACGTACCTTGATTGGGACAAGGTGGCACCAGCGGTCAGGTCTAAATTTGAAACTGACTGAGTAGAGTTCAAAAGTAGTCCCTGATTTAACCAGGAAGGTCCTGTGGAGATCTCTATAGGGAGAAACAGAAACAGAAGATGTCGGCGTGCCACAAGCTGAAGGAAGCGTGCGAGCCTGATCTACGTACAGCCAGGGGAGGGGCGCCTGGGGGCTCAGTCGTTAAGCCTCTGCCTTCGGCTCAGGTCATGATCCCAGGGGCCTGGGATCGAGCCCCGCATCGGGCTCCCTGCTCCGTGGGAAGCCTGCTTCTCCCTCTCCCTCTGCTGCTCCCCATGCTTGTGCTCACTCTCTCGCAAATAAATAAAAATCTTTTAAAAATTACAGCTAAGCAAGTCTCCTGCCCTGGGGAGAATCCACATTTTTTTCAGCTTGGAAAAATGAAATCTCTAGGACATAAGAACAGGAAAAAAATATGGGAAGGTAGACTACAGTGAGGAAGAATTAAAATTAAACCAATCACAGACTCATTCTTTTTTGACCTCAAGAGAGCAGCTGAGAGTACAGAGATCACTGCACTATTCCTGGACACCTGCTATCCTCACCACCAAAGACTCTGACTGGTGTTAAAAGCCGAAGCCAGGAGTGGGTAAAAAAGAAAGTCAAATCAGAAATAGGTAAGAAGGACAGGGGCGCCTGGGTGGCTCAGTCGGTTATGTATCTGACCAACTCTTGATTTCGGCTCAGGTCATGATCTCAGAGTTGTGAGATGGAGGCTCCAAGCTGGGCACAGAGCCTGCTTTGGATTCTCCCTCTCTCCCTCTCTCCTCCCTCTCCCCTTCCCCACCTTCTAAAAAAAGAAAAAAAGAAAGAAATAGGTAAGGAGGATAAGACACATTTTTGCTAAAACTCCCACTGTACCACCTTTTCATGTGCCCCCCAGTGAACTCAGTGCTATTACTCATCAAAGATACATTCTTTTTTCTGGTATCCTTTGCTCTGTAACTCAAACTAGCCCTTATTTTAAAAGGTCATATGCAGTCACATTTCTAATGAAGGTGAGACACGCCTTACTGTTTTAGGTCTGCATAAAATATTTTGGGTGTATACCCTTGCAATCTTATATTCTGTGCATATACCGTATTTCTCCAATCACAACCCCGATAAATTCTTATTGTAACTTTATTAGTTTCATACTGGTCTCATTATCTAGAATATTAGCTCAAGGAAGGCACTGACTGGAACCTGTAAGATCTAAATGTTACTGAATGAATGAGTATAGTCTCTTTCACAGCAAGTTTACAAAAGTGGTGAAAAACGACAGAAATGTATTCCTATAAATTCTTTGACTTACATTACAAAATAAGACCGAATATACGCTCAGAAAGTGCAATTTAGTAATGCGCCTTTATTACAGTTAATCAGAATAGTTTTGTAATCACTGTGCAAAAAAAAAAAAGAACCCCCCCAAAACCCTACAACTCTATGTACTAGAATTGATAACTCTGCTATCCTGGTAATGTCTGACCAAGTGAGAAGCTTCCTATGAAGGAAAAAAGGAAACTAAATGATTTCATTAATTTTGGAATGGCCTTGTGAACCTTTTTCTTTATAGGCTAGCTAAGGCAGCTGTGGAAAAAGAAAAAAAGTTCTAAGAAGAATAGCAGACTTTAACTACATTAAATAAGAACAAGCCTGTGCAAGATGAAATTAAAGCCAGAATCCTGTGGTGAATATTAGTTAGTATATATGGAAACTTTCTGTCAGAACACAGCTATTTACTTGTTTGTGAGCATAACACAATAAATTTTCTTTTTCACAATGGCTTTGAGAAGCCTACATTTCTTTCGCATTATCATAAGATCCACACAATAGTTTTCACAATCTAACTCAAGAGCCATTCTGTCCCTTTGCACACTAAAGGCACACATTTCTTCTTTTAAAGTAACCAGAAAGTCTATGTCCCAGCCTGCAAATGAGGTCACAAAGAGATCAAAACCACAGAGCCTGCCTGATTGCCCTGAGCCTCTTCACTGAGAATAAGCTAAAATAAGGTTCTGGTGATTTATTGAGTAAGTCTTTTATTCAGACCCTGCTGGACTGCCACTATGACTGGGCTGCTAATAAAACAGCAGGGCCTGCTCTGGGAGAGAGTGGGGAGATAGGGGTGTTGGGGGTGAAGATATGGGGGCAAGTTGGCTAAGGGGCAAGAAGAAGGGGTCACACTTGCAGCTGGTGGATGGTGCCAGTTTAAGAACCAAATCCAACAGAAACCAAATCTCAATCAACAAACTCTTGTGTTTTGACCAGAGGGCCAAAACCATAAAGCAAAATAAAATAAGAACGAGGGGCCCCTGGCTGGCTCACTGGTAGAACATGAGACTCTTGATCTCTGGGTTGTGAGTTTGAGCCCCACGTTGGGTGTAGAGATTACTTAAAAATAAAATCTTTAAAAAAAAATAAGCACTACCTCTTTGCTCATATTTGATTTACTATACCTTAGAACTAATATTACAGTGCCTTCAGAAAGTGATGTGAAATTCTAGGTGGTAATATTTATAAATGAAGGAAACTGGTAAAAGCAAAGGCAAAAAGCATTATTTTGCCTCGAAATTATATGTACAGAATATACCATAGTCTTGGGAATTGGGACAATCATAAAGAAGATTTCTGAATCAGTAAAAAAAAAAATATGAATTACACAACATGCAAAACATACTGTTTTTGTTTTCAAGTATACTCAGTATACTCTTAAAACTCATAATAAAGGGCGCCTGGGTGGCTCAGATGGTTAAGCGTCTGCCTTCGGCTCAGGGTCCTGGGATCGAGTCCCGCATCGGGCTTCCCGCTCCTTGGGAGCCTGCTTCTCCCTCTGTTTCTCTCTGTCTCTCATGAATAAATAAATAAAATCTTTAAAAAAAAAAACAACAACTCATAATAAAAAGACAACCTGATGCAAAAATGGGCAAAGGATCTGAAGAGACATGTCTGCAAGGAAGATCTATAAGTGACCAGTAAGCACATAAAAAGATGCTTAGCACCATTAGTCATTAGGAAAATGCAAAATAAAACCACAGTAAAATACTACCTCATGTCTACAAGGATAGCTATAATAAAAAGGATGGACAACAACAAGTACTGAGAAGGATGTGGACAACCTGGAACCCTCATACACTGCTGGAAGGATTGTAAAATGGTACAAATGCTTTTGGAAAATAGTTTAGCAGTTACTCAAAATGTTAAATATAGAGTTGCCATATGACCCAGCAATTGCACTACTAGGTATGCAACCAAAAGAAGTGAAAACTTACGATCACACAAAAACATGTACAAGAATCATTCATAATAGCCCCAAAGTGGAAACAATCCAAATGTCTACCAACTAATGAATGGATAGATGAAATGTGCTATTATTCATACAATGGCAATAAAAAGGGATGAAGTACTGACACATGCCACAGCATGGATGAACCTTGAAAACATCATGCAAAGTGAAAGAAGTTCATCACAAAGGCTACACAGTGTACGATTCCATCTATAGGAAATGTCCAGAATGGACAAATTCATAGTGACAAAGCAGATTAGTGGTTGCCTAGGGCTAGGAGGAATGGGGTAATAGGGAGTGACTGCTAATGTGTATGGGGTTTCTTTTTGAACTGATAAAAATGCTTTAGCATGAGTGATGATTTCACAACCTTGCGAATATACTAAGTACCACTGAACTGTACGTACCATAAAATGGTGAATTTTATGGTATGTGAATGAAATCTTAATTGAAAAAATTAGGATACCATTTCAACTGATTGGGAAAACAGAACACTTCCATCCTGCAGGTTGAGAATGTAACTTGTGAAATCAAATTAAAAAAGCCCTGGCCTCATCTAGTGAAGCTGAAGCTGCCCGCACCTGTGACCTAGCCATCTCACGCCACACACCAGCACGTGGGCACTATGGTGTCGTTACAGGAATGTTCAAAGTAACACCGTTTTTTAATATCAAGAAATTGGAAACAAAACTCAAAAGTTTATCATCAGTAAAATGAATAAATAAACTGTGATATATTCATATAATGGAGTTCTATACAGCAGTAAAAATGTATGAATTACAGCTACATTAAATCATGTGGATGGATGAAAAGATCATGTTGAGTGGAAAAAACTCATATCACTAAAGAATATACCATTATGATTCCATTTACATAAAGGTTAGCAATAAGTAAAACTAAACAATAAGTTGTTTCCAGTTTACTATATTTGCGTTTGCATCTCTAAGGAAAAGTAAGTGATGATAAATAAGAAATTCAAGAGAATGGTTACGTTTAAAGGGCACAGAATGTGAAAGTGTTAGTTAACATACCTGTGATATAACCTTCTAATGCCTTTGGCACCAGTGATTTAGCAAGTTTCAGATCCTCCAGAGAGCATTTGCCTGACTCCAGGCCAAAGGACATTCCCATTCGCTTCAGTACTTCTATGTCATCATGGATCTCAAAGGTGTTGTCAAAATTAAAAAGATATTCAAACCTGCATCAGAAAACAAAGTTAGTATGGGGTTTCAGTGGGATAGGGGAGGGCTGCACAATATTGTACTCTGTACATTACATAAAAGAATGAGGGCCTACATTCAGCTATGGTACTAGAAACTGTTACCTTTTAGAGCCATAATGGTCATTCAGCTGTGTTCAGGGGAGTGACATCTCAAATAAGCCACTTTCCCAATTAAAACAGTTTTCCTACGAGACAATAGGAGTCCATAAACTTCAGCCCTCATTAAGCTGTTACAAACAGGGGACAACTTTGGTGTAAAACCAATACTTTCCAAAGTTGTCTATAGCTTTGTCACCAAAAGACAAATTATTAAGAAAGCCTTTTCAGTTTAATATATGACATCCCTACTATGAGTTGGCCTATTAAGGTTTGAGGGGAAAAAAAACATTCTGGATGCTTATTTCATATTCCTGAATCAATTATTAACTATAGCATACTTTAGATAAGCAATAAATGGGAGACTTTTTACAAATGAACCAAAACTCAAATCCTATCTTAAGAGCCTAAGAAGTGAAATGACTTAAGGAAAAAGTGCCACATAAATATACAGCACATTTCCAAACGTTCTTGAAAAGTACTGAATCAGGATGCCCAGCTGCCCAGTACAATGTTTCCCAAAAAAGGTGAATATAGGAAAGCACAGTCCTTTTGACTCCTAGGCTAGGCCCTGGGGCGCCTTCACCCACAGGCCTCACCCTACAGGGACGGAGTGCAGGGGAATGTTCTGGCACAGTAGTGGGTTTATGTTGTCATGAAACTCTTATTAAAATCATGAGAAGGTAAAATTAGTCATGCTAGATCCTAGATCAGGGAAAAAATTACAATTTAAAGTGAAATAACCTCAGGTCATGATCCCAGGGTCCTGGGATGGAGCCCCACATCAGCCTGCTTCTCCCTCTCCCACTCCCCCTACTTGTGTTCCCTCTCTCGCTGTCTCTCCCTGTCAAATAAATAAATAAAATCTTAAAAATAAATAAATAAATAAATAAACAAAGTGAAATGCCATGTTTAGGAATAAAGGACATTAACACATTTTCAGGAAAAAAAAAACCCACAAAAAATCTGAAGTGTGTGCCTGTCACAGGGATAATTCCTGGCATATGTTAAAAGCAGATGGTTCTGTAAATTTAATCTCCATTGTGAAAAAGCCTCCAGGCTAATTAAGGGGAAAAGATTGCATCACCAAAGTAACTGAAAGACAAGGCTTTAGGACCTACCTTGAACAACAAGCTTCTACAAGCTGCTTACAGCCTCCTTCCCTTTATTCAGAGGAGGGCTGGGAAAGGGCATGAGTCAGTAACCACCGAGGGATGAAAACCTCACCAGGCCCCAGGCTGGGATGAACAGAATCCATAATTCCCATAGGCCAATGGTTCCCAGATTCTCTTGCTACTCTTTTTCAGACTTAGAAGACTAAGTGATGAAGAGAATTTAATAATCCCTCACAAAACAAGAGGTTAACTGGAGAGAGAAACTAGAATTCTAAGTTTGTTTCTCCTGAAAATATGTTAAACGTTCTCTAGGATTCTCAGTTTTATGAGGATATGTTAACAGTCCCTGTAGATGTAGGTTTTTGTGAAGATTTTGCAATTGTGTGACTAATAATACAGACACATACCATTTGCTGACCACTGGGCTGGGTCCTTTACGAACTGATCTATAACTTTTGAAAACCAGCAAGTTAAATACTGTAATTCTTACTTTTGTGGAGGAAGCATCCAGATCTCAGAAAGGTTAAGAAACTATGTAGCTAGGGCTCCCCGCTCAGCGGGGAGCCTGCTTCTCCCTCTGACCCTACCCCCTCTCATGCTCTCTGTCTCTCATTCTCTCTCTCTCAAATAAATAAATAAAATCTTTAAAAAAAAAAAAAAAAGAAACTATGTAGCTAGAAGACAGACTGAAAAATGGATCTTCTGACTTCATACTATTCTTTTTTTTTTTTTTTAAAGATTTTATTTATTTATTTGAGAGAGAGAGAATGAGAGAGAACACATGAGAGGGGATAGGGTCAGAGGGCAAAGCAGACTCCCTGCCGAGCAGGGAGCTCGATGCGGGACTCGATCCAGGGACTCCAGGATCATGACCTGAGCCAAAGGCAGTCGCTTAACCAACTGAACCACCCAGGCGCCCTGACTTCATACTATTCTTAATTGTGTCTATAGTCTCAATTATCAAATACTTTTGAAATCCCTGCTCGCTGTTTTTCTTTTTCTTTTGGCACCTTACTTAAGTGACCTATAATCTCTGTATGCAATCAAGATAAACAGGGGAAGCAACACAGCCTGAGAAAACGGTGGGAGAGACAAGGGAAGGCCAAGCCCAAGGGCAATGCTGTAGCTCTAAGGAGACGAGAAGTCCCAGTCTCTCAGGATAGTCTTGGACTATGCCTGTGGGACTGATATCATTACTGAGCCCTCTCTCGCTTTCAAATGAATCCCAACTTGGTGAATAGATTATATGCTGACTCCTTGTAACAGCAGCTAATATTTATAAAGTGCTTGCCTTGGGTCAGATCCTTTAAAGACATGATGGTATTTAAGGCCTTGGAATCATCTTTTGTTCTTCAGAAAACTGCTTCGAAGCAGCTAAATGGGGGAGCCACAATCCACACTTGGGTCTGTCTCACTCCACACCCTATTCCCTTAACTATCTCAGGACACTGGTCACAGCCTGAAGACCACTACTATTTTCATGAAGGGTAAAATAAATTACAAATTAATTCTTAGCAGTATTTTTAAAACTGCTACTTTTCATTTGCTATGATAAATATCATCATCAACTTTAGTTAAAATGTAAAAAAAATGTTGGTGGGAATGTAAATTGTTATAGCCACCATGGAAAACAGTATGGAAGTTCCTCAAAAATTTAAAAATAAAACTACCATAAGACCCAGCAATCTCGCTTGTGGGTATATATCTGAAGGAAACAGAATCACTATTTCACAAAGATATCTGCACCCCGATGTTCACTGTAGCATTATTTACAACAGATACAAAAACAACCTGACTGTCCACTGACATATGAACAGATAAAGAAAATGTGGTATGTGTGTGTGTGTGTATAAATGGAATATCTGGCCATAAAAAAAGTAAATTCTGACATTTGCAACAACGTGGGTGGACCTTGAGGGCATTACACTAATTGAAATAAATCAGACAGAGAAAGACAAATACTGTATGATTTCACTTATATGTGGAATCTAAAAAAAAAATGAACTCATAGATGCAGAGAACAGACTGCTGGTTGCCAGGGGTGTAGGTGGGAGGTGGATAAAATGGGTGAAGGTGATCAAAAGGTATAAACTTCTAGCTATAACATAAATAAGAAAATAAGAAAGCAGAGAATGCATCTAGCATTTTCACGTCCATTCATTAATAAATAGAAGCACACCTTACTTATAGCAAAACAAAGAAACAATTGCCTTAATGCCACATGTTGACCCAAAAATTTCCACACTAAACTATGGAAGGGGATCACCAGCAAACCCATCTTGTCCCAGGCCCTCACTGATGGTCTACTTTAAGGCAGTTACTTGCCCAGGGTTACCACATATGTGTACACACACACACACACACACACACGCGCACGCACACCCTGGCTGGGCTCCAGGCTCCACTGTGCATGCAGGACAGGCAGTATAGTGCCAGGTACAAGACAAGGGGCTGAGAGGGCGAGTGATGAAGAATGCACTAGTAGATGGCAGCACTCCAGGTCTGCAAAGGTGTCTTCCAGACCCCAGGGAGGTCAGACGGAAGGGCTCAGATAATGAAGGACACCCTTCTTCATGCTGCAAATGATAGGAATGTGTTCCTGGGAGGCCGGCCCTGCAGTCCTCCCCTAGTTCTCCACTCACTTGTCACTGGAAATGCTGCAATCTATGACTGTTTTCCTGCTTGTATTGATGATTATAAATGGCAGCTGAATGGTGGAGTTCAGAGCTGGAGGGCCCTGGTTCTGCTGTTCATTTTGCCGATTTCTCTGAACCAGGTTTTTGAAAGCGATTTGCTGTAATGATCAAGAAAAAGAATATGGTCATTTAATATGGATAAGTGAGTTGGAATTAAATGAATTAAAATAAATACATTTAAGAAATAGTATTAGAGTATTAGAAATTAGAGAGTTTAAATACTATTAAATAGTATTAACAGTTATTAGAAATTAGAGATATTAAAGAGGCCGTCTACCTATAATTAAAATGAAACATTTAGGAAAAAAGATTAGAATGATCTAACTCAGATACATTTCAAGGGAAAACATGTTGTTTAACATCATCCTAATGTAAATAATGGGGCCTATGGCTTCCGTCATCCATAGACACAGGATCTTACAAATCTGCAAGAGCCCAGGAGCGCCTGCAACTCTTCTTAGAGTGACACGGAGAAAGTGATACCAAGTGAACTTATATTTTCCATTTATCTAACACAGACTCTCGGGAGTCTGGGGTTAAATACACCTTTTAGATTGTCGAGCTCAGGGATATGCAAACTTTATAAAGCTACAGAATCCTTTCTTCAAATGAAATCTATAGGACACTATATAAAACAGATGAAAGTAGCATTGCTCTGGCTGACTGCAGGGGGGCAGGAAGTCCAGAGCCCAGTGGCTCTGCCCTCCCTCACCCCTGAGGTTCCTAGGGTACCTCCACAGAATTCCCACATCCTCAGGGCACAGCTGGAATCTGGCCCGACTCACCCCCCACCCAACATCTTCCAGACAAGAAACTGAGGCTTAGCACTTATAAGCTAGATGAAGGTCTACTGGATCTTGCTGCTACTTTTAGTTATAACCATTATTTGCAAGTCAAAGAAGTGACTGCCCACCCCCCCCTTTTAATAAGGTATATGTATCAAAGAATTCCACAGCTAGAAAGACTATGCAATTCAACTTTTTCATCTGCTCATGAAACAAGAGTGGTTTTAAAGGCTCCTAAAGTCAGATCCACTCATTCCCTTTCATCGGCGTGTCCCATCTTCTCACCCAGTAGTGATGAATTTCAGTTACTTTCTATGTTTTAGCAATCTTATCCTAGGATTATTTATTTTAGGTTCTGAGCCTTAACAAAAGTTTAACTGAGATTATCTTTATCTTAAAATGACTGGGTACCATCCCTAGAAAGTGAACATTTACTCCTAAAATGCACAGAACAGAAGGGATACCAATTTATGCTAGCCCTAACTGTGTGTCCAAAAATCACTATCAATATCCACCACTATCAAAAAACTATCACTATCAATACTATCAAACATTACTTAAGTTATACTTCATTATTTGCTGCTGGTAAAGGATGTTGGCTGTTTTATATTCGTTGCTTAATTTACTTAATGTTGAAAAAAATACGCTATTGATACTGTAAAACTGAGGAAAAGAATTAAACGTTTGAAGACTTCTGCCTAGATTCTCTTCCCTTCTACTAGAAAAAGCATCTCAGGAGATGCTCTCATACTTTGCCCTAGCTTTGCAGTCCTAGTGCCATGGCTGGGCCTCAGCAGAGGAGGGAATATCAACAGTAATAAATAAGAGTCCTTATATATGTATGACTCACTATTCAATATTGTGTACATTTAATAGCATCACAGATTTTTCAGGTGAAGAAAGCAGTAATAACATATATAATGTTATTTAGACAGTAAAAAGAAAAATCACCACCTATTTGTTTTGGACGGATTTCCTCTGTTGCCCTTTGATTGAGTTCCTTCAGCCTTTTGTTCTTTTCCAGGCTCATTAACATCAATATCAGAGGCTGAACAGAGGGCAGGCTCACACATTCATTTTGCTATGTGTTAGCAGCCCTGGAAAAGGTTTAAGGGCTAGTAGGGACAGTTATATAGCTAAAAGTAGGGTATGTGGATTACCTATAGATATCATCTATTCACACCCTTCTTCGTCTACACTACCAAGGATAAATGAGAAATGGTGGCAGGTAAGTAAAACTGTCCTGTGTCATGTGATGTCAGTGAGTGGTGACCTTAACTTGTTAAAAATTAAGCTAGCTTTGCCATGGTAAATTATTGGTGTTCAGGGACATGTTTAATTTACTTTCTGTGACAACTTCATAAATGTTATTTGATGGATGAGAGATAAAACACTAGCAGGAAATAAGCTGTATGTATGTCTACCAGAAGACCAGAGAGCAGCAGTTTTCAGTTATACTTCGGGTTTCATTTTAATATTGAGAGAGACCTACTTTTATAAATGTTGACAGCTAGGTTGCCCTTGGGTTGAAATCTGTAAATGTTTGGTTTGAGAGACAGAAGAGGAAAAGAAATTTAGGACTTAAAAAAATAGTGTTCATTGTACAAAGATAAGCAGAGGAAAAAATATTCAACTTCATTCTTTATGAAGGCTGTCTAGGGATGTGAACGTCCCACCTCCATGAGAGTGATCATGCCCAGCACCATTCTTTCTGATAAACAGGTCTTCTCAATAACATTATGCCAAAAATCAAGCTCCAAAATGTTCCACGAGGATTTTGAGGAAATCTGAGGAAGGCCTGGCTCAGACGCGAGGGAGTGTGAGCTGGTAGGAAACCGTGTGGGGACAGGGACAGCAGAAGCAGCTGGGGGAAGGCAGTGACAGCATGGATTAGAAGCCCATGCCTGGTAGGCCAGGTCACAGAAGGCAGAATTCCACAGGGAGGAGCACAGGAACACACGGTCAGCTTTCAGGATTTTTGTTCTGTTTTGTTTTGTAAGCAGCAGAACCCTCTCTTCAAACAAAACCTTATTTGGAAACCCAGTACAAAAAATACATAAAATGCTTGCTCCAGCTCTAGCTCCTCAGGTAGGTCCCCCAGGGTTCGGAGTGAAAAGCACACACAGAACATAGTAAGGGAGAAAGAAACGGCCTATCCGGGTGGAACACACCTTTGGAGCCTGCCTATGTTTGGGCAGTGTCTGCTCTAGCTGTTTCTACTCCTCCACCCTTGCTCCGCCTCCTTTCCTACTTCCTCATATCATACGCAGGTCTCTGCAAGGGCTAAACGGCCTTCTCTTGCTGCTCTGATGTATACATGAACTTGGAATAAACAAGCAAATATAAGCATCTAGAAAGTGAAAAAACAAAAATGTGGGATATTTAAGAATACCTGACATATTCTGTCCATTAGACAAAGGGAGCGTTTCGGAGAAACCCTGCTCCAATATTTGGCAACTTAATTGTTACCTTTATTTCTGAAAAGTGGATTACATCAAACATTAAATAGGATCTAACGGTTGTCAAATCAAAGTGGATTTTATAAGTGGTTGAAAGCTTTTCATATAAAGACAATTTGCTGATTTAAAAAAAAAAAGCATAAAGACCCTCTTGGGTTCATTTTAAAAAGGGTTTCTGATTACACTGAAAATGACCCCAGTGTACTGCTCAAAGTGAATTTTTACAGCAACTGCAATTACCAAAAATAAAATAAAATAAAAAAGTCTATGTGATTTTACCTCACATGATTTTATACACTGGCTCTATTATATTTAAGAAAACCATCCAAATTCCAGGCAATGATCCAAAACAGTATAAATACAGGGATCCTTATTACACTATAAAAGCTAATTTTCTTAAAAAGAAAAGCATTTTAATTTTTGGTATTTCTACAAAGCTTATTGAATCATTATATGTTATTCTGTTATTTACAGATAATAAATTATTACAGGTGGATTTGATTATTTTACTCAAAGTGCCTGAAGTTTAACGAGTCTTACTTCCTGATATTCCAAACTAGGGCTAAAATAAACACACACAAAAGGACTTCTGACAGTTTCCGTTCAGAATAAGAATAAGTGTCAGAAGTAAGTCGCTGCATAATATAAGTAATGCACAGGACAGGTGACCTGCCATGAGGCCATGATGATGGTGAGAGACAGAACCATCTTAAAGGCAGACCATGTAGATGGTGATGAGCTCAGATGTGGAGGAGGCCGCCCTACTGTGGTCCCATCCGACACTACTCAAAAGATAGCCAAAGTAGAAAACACTGATTCTAAAAGCAAGTAAGCAGGGCAGCAGAATATAGGTAAGGAAAAGAATGAAAACCATCCCAGCAACTTTACCTGCAGGAGAAGTTCCTGGAGCTGGGCCCGCTTCTGCTTTATCCGTTCTATCCTCCTCTGCTTCTCTATCTTTAAAAGATAGGTTACAAAATAACATGAACATATGGAAAGTATAAAGTACTGCTCACTTTCCAGGTCCCAATTCTGAGATATCAAGAATTTTCCTTAGGGGCACCTGGGTGGCTCAGTTGGTTAAGGTCCAACTCTTGGTTTTGGCTCAGGTCATGATCTCAGGGTCCTGGGATGGAGACCTACATTGGGCTCTGAGCTCAGTGCAGAGTCTGCTTGGAATTCTCTCTCTCTCCAGCTCCTGCTGTCCCTCCCCCTGCTCGTGCTCTGTGTTCTCTAAAATAAATAAATAAATCTTAAAAAAAAAAAAAAAAAAGAATTTTCCTTAAAACTCAATCCATTTTAGGGGCACCTGGGTGGCTCAGATGGTTAAGTGTCTGCCTTCAGCTCAGTTAATGATCCCAGGGTCCTGGGATCAAGCCCCATGTTGGGCTCCCAGCTCAGCGGGGAGCCTGCTTCTCCCGCTGCCTCTGCCTCTCCCCCTGCTTGTGTGCTCTTTCTCTCAAATAAATGGATAAAATCTAAAAAAAAAAAAAATCCATTTTAACTACCAATATCAATAAATGCATATCACACCTTTTTGGGGAGCAGGGGTTGGGGTAAGCAAGTAGGCACGATAGCAGAATTGTGGCAACTACTATCATTAATGAAACCCATCCACTTAATAAATATTTGATATGCAGTACTTGTTGCTATTTTCAAATTCTATTTAGAGTAATAGCTAACACTTCGTGAATACTTACTCTGTCTGCCAGCAACTCAACTAAGCACTTTACACACATTATCTTTTTTTTTTTTTCCTACACACATTATCTTAAGGCATCATGAGGTTAGTACTGTTGTTACCCATTTTGCATGTAAGGAAATGGAGGCATAGAGGGTTAAGTAATTGCCCAAGGTCACATAGCTAGTGAATGGCAACAGTAAGGATTTGAACCTAAGCCATCTGGTTCCAGAGACCCTACTATTAAATACTTTCTTATGTTACCCCCTAACCCAAAGAATGAGGTAAGATCTCATTTAAGATTTTAGTTTAATTGACTTTTAAATGGGCATAGCTCCTAATACAGATAGCCTACATATTCAATACACAATTCCTACTTGTAGTAAGGAACATGCTTGTGGGACAAATTTCCCAGCTTCATGCAACTATTATTTTCCTCACTCTTACAACTACCTAGAAAATAGGTATTAGGGCCTGAATTTCCTTGTAGATGAGTTCCTCACTGTGTCTTTGGGCAAAAGTCAACGACTTCAAACATGACATTTTTCTTGTCTACTCCAAAAGCATTTCTTATTTGCTCCTCATCTATTCTAGTCTGCACCAAGAGTTTCCTCTTATTCTTCCTCTAACCACTAAAGCATTTTCATCCTAAATTACTTAAGTCTACGGCCATACCACCCTGAACGCGCCCGATCTCGTCTAAATTACTTAAGATTCACTAGAAAAATCTATGTGGCTTTCTACATTTGAAAAGAGTTTCCCCCCCTGTATCTGCAGCTGTGACAGGCCAGGCCCCTACCTGCCCCTCGTGCCCCCCATCTAACACCAGGCCAAGTTGTGTCGATTCTACCTCTGAAACACTTTTCCAACCTCACGCCACTGATTTAACTCAGACCATCTACAATCCACCCCCTCCAATTTCCCTCCTCACCTTCCTATTAGCTCAACTTCCAACCCACCAGGAGGGTGACCCCTTATAGAATATGTCCTATCAGTTGTCCTCTTTGTAATTTTTCAAAAGCTTCCCACTGTTTCCAGGATCAGGTCCCCAAAGCTTCACACTTAGAAGTCTATCCCCTTTAGCCCTGCCTGCACTCTGGTCACACCCAGCTGTGTGCATGCTTTCTTATGCCTGCCTCAGTCCATGCACGGCTTCTGGAAGGCCCTCTCTGTCCTGAACCACTGGGCAGACGCCTATACCTCCCTTATCACTGAGCTCAAGGAATTTTTTCTTTTCTTGGTAAAGTATCCCTCATCTCCCTTTCCAGAGAATCTGTATATACGTCTTTCACAGGAATAATCGGTCACAGTTTTGGTAACTTCTTTTACATTTTTCCTTTATTCAATTAGAATGAAAGCTCCTGGGGTCAGAGATTTTGTCTTGTATAATCTTTGGGTACACACACAGTAACTTCTAATAGATTTCTGCTTATTGAGGCTCTGTTATCAGCTTAATATTACTGGTAATAAAAATGATCCTTGGGACTCCTGAGTGGCTCAGTCAATTAAGTGTCTGTCTTCAGCTTAGGTCATGATCTCAGGGTCCTGGGATCGAGTCCCAAATTGGGCTCCTTGCTCAGGGGGGAGCCTGCTTCTCCCTCTGCCTGCCGCTTTCTCTGACAAATAAATAAAATCTTTAAAAAAATTAGAGAAAAAACTTAAAAAAAAAAAAAGATCCTCAAATTCCACTCTATCAGAAGGAGAAAAGGAGGTCACTTCCACCGTAACATATGAATAATATTCTACAACTTTTGATGAATGTCTAATTTCTCCCTCCACCCACAAGGACAATAATACCAAATAAGTTTTCATTTGCTGAGGGGAAAAAGGACTAATAAAAACATGAAATCAACCATATTTATTGCAGAAACTATATTACTATATTTAACCTCAATTTATTCCATTTATGGCCATGACAGTACAATTAGGTCAGATCAATTTAAAACCAATAGGTCAGGGCACATGCTCATATAGGAAAGATTTTCTTTTTTTTTTTTTTAAAAGACTTTATTTATTTGACAGAGAGAGACACAGCGAGAGAGGGAACACAAGCAGGGCGAGTGGGAGAGGGAGAAGCAGGCTTCCTGCTGAGCAGGGAGCCTGATGCGGGGCTTGATCCCAGCACCTTGGGATCATGACCTGAGCCGAAGGCAGACGCTTAATGACTGAGCCACCCAGGCACCCCAGGAAAGATTTTCTATAATGATTAAAAGTTAATGGAATAAAAAATGTTTTTACACACATCACCCCAAAATTCATGTAAGCTGAACACTCTATCCTTTCTGATAAAGATACAGATAAAATTCCATTCTGTTGCCACTGATGTGAGAATCAAAGATAAAAGTTTAAACACAAAAGGTAAACAGCCAGTTTGATCCTTTTTTTTTTTTTTGGATCCATACAGCAAAGCATTTCATCAAATAAGATATTATTTCTATTTATGAGTTGTCAAAAATTTATTAGTAGAGTGCTCAGAATTAAACTAGAATAAAATAAAGATCTTCTCTAAGAAACAGTAAAAATCAAGTCATTTAATTTCTATGTCCTCAGTTTCATCAGGACATCAGTCAAACTATACACCTCTCTAAATCTCCTTCTAGTTCTAAAATTCTACACAGAAGAGTCTGTTAAAAAAATAGTATATATGAACAATTAGAAATATTTTCATATTGTATGTATTTCCAAATTAAAATGCCTCTTATGGGGGTGCCTGGGTGGCTCAGTTGGTTAAGCGTCTGCCTTTGGCTCAGGTCATGATCCCAGGGTCCTGGGATCAAGCCCCGTGTCAGGCTCTCTGCTCAGCGGGAAGCCTGCTTCTCCCTCTCTCTCTGCCACTCCTCCTGCTTGTGCTCTCTTTCTAATAAATAAATAAGATCTTTAAAAGTAAAATAAAATAAAATGCCTCTTATATAAAATAAAGCAAACTACTATCTAAAAACAGATTTTCCTCACTTACCTCAAGATTTTGACATTCCTGAGCAGAATTGGTAGGCAGGCCAATCCACTTGATTTCTTTTTTTTCCTTTGAAATTATGTTCATTGCCATTAGCACATTTAAAGCATCATAAACTCTTCTCCTAATATTCTTCTGGTCATAAGCCTGCTAAAAAATACTTTTAATGAGTGATAAATTTCAAGGGTTAAGATATAGTCACAGGATATTAAGATATTTAATTAATATTATTATTATAATATCTTTGGAGTACTTATAGAATTCTATATACCCAGTGAAAATATCCTCCAAAAGTAGAGATAAAGATACTTTCAAACAATCTAAAAAGTAAAAGATTATTTTAGCAACAGATCTAAATTAAAAAATACTAAAGGGCCTTCTTCAGGTAGAAGAAAGATGGATGGGATCCAAGGTGGAAGTTTGGAGATGTAGAATGTAGTGAAAACCAACATGAAAATAAATATGTGGGTATATCTCAATTAACACTCACTTTGTAAAACAATAATGTCTTGTGGAATCAAGAATATATACAAAACTAACATATATGACAACAGTATATATATATCAGAAAGGGCTTATGGAGTTGTTAATTAAAGTGGGTTAAAACCCTGCATTGTCTGGGAGGATATTAGACTTTGAAAAGTCAAGGATGCATGTTTTTATTTATTTATTTTTATTTATTTTTTTTTAAGGATGCATGTTTTTTTTTTAAATTTTTTATTGTTATGTTAATCACCATACATTACATCATTAGTTTTTGATGTAGTGTTCCACGACTCATTGTTTGTGCATAACACCCAGTGCTCCATGCAGAACGTGCCCTCTTTAAGGATGCATATTTTAAAACAGTGCTTTTCAAGTATGTGATCCAAGGACTAGTGCAGATCCGAAAACTGTTACTAGTCTACAATGAAAATAGGGAACTTGCACCAAAATGTCATCACATAGATCACTAAAGCACACTGTTTACTTCAGCTGATTTTTTTTAAAAAAGTCTTTGTAGCAAGATTTTTCTCAATGAAGGAGACTGTGTTAACTTAGATTGTGGAAAAAAACCCTATTTTGTTGTGAAGCAGTTCCTAAGAAAAAAATCCATTCAATCAAATGCCATGATACTAAAGGATGGTGGAGAACATTGAATACAGAACTAGACTTAAATAAGTGGGAGATTTAAGTTATAGAAATGAATGTAAATATTAGAAATCCTGACGCTATAGAAATAATGATAATATTATAAAAAATATCAAGAGACAAAGTAGGTCTGATGTTGTCCTTGATATTTAAAGGGGCATGGGATTCAAATCAGATGAACTATTCAAACAGATGAAGTATGTAATGTTTTAGCACAATATGTTTAAAGTCATAATAACTATAATAATATTATTCTTTTAACAACTACCACTAATATATTCAATCTGAATCTGTGGTGAACAGGAAAGATGGGAGATGCAAGTAAATACAAGCATATTAATTTTTTTCCCTTCATAATCAACAGATACTGGTTTATAGGTGATAACAAACAAAAGAAACAAAATATTGAAGCTACTTAAAGTTATAAAGATAACCAATTAAAGAACTAAAGACTATAAACCTTCCAATTTATAAAAATAAAAAACAAAAAACACCACATATAGCAAGGAATAGGAACCCAGGGAATAGGATACAACCCTTACTTGTATCCAGGCATGGGGATGGGGGTGGTTAGTAAAAATGTATGTTAGATGATGAAATGTGCTAAGAAGAAATGCCTCAGTGCAGTGACATCTGAGTGAAAACTGGAGGGGAAAGGAGAGCGAAACCATATGGCTCCTTAGCAAAGATTCAGACAAAGGAAATAGCAAGTGTAACAGCCTGATAAGGAACATACCTGGCATATTCACCCCAAAACAAAAAACGAACAAAAAGCCCACCAGTCTCATTCATGACCGCCAGTGTACAACTCCTAAATTTTCAGGAAAACTATACAGAATTTGATTGAATTCAATATCCATTTCTGATTTTTTTTAATTAAGAAAAATGAAAGATATGTTCATTTAAAAAGATCAAGTTATGGTTGCTATCATTTCAAAATAAAACCTTTATCATAAGGTGACTAGAGTGTAGTAACTGGGAGAGTGCATAGTAGGAGATGAGATCAGAGAGGTAATGGCGGGTCAGGTCATGTAGGGTCTTGTAGAACATTTTGAGAATGTCCACTTTCACTCAGAATCAGAATGCTATATACCTTCTCTACAGATGCCAGAGAAAAGAAAAAAATACATTACCAAATAATGGCTCACAAGAAAAATCTCTAAGTAACCCCCCCAAAATATAAATAGTTCAACTCACAATCTCTGATCACAGGTAATGAAAAACTCAGTAAAAATTAAAAACTCAGAAAAACAAACAAAAATCCCTATCACCTGGAACTATAAAAACTCTAATGCCATTCTTAGGTCAGAGAGGAATTTAAAACAAAAGCTGCATAATATTTAAAGAATAACATTATATCAGAATCAATGGGAAATGGCTAAAGCAGTGAACAAGAGAAAAAGTCACAGCTATAAAGATTTTCATTACTAAACAAAAATAACAAAAGTAAAGTTTATATCCTATCTATAGGGTAGAAAAATAACAAAAGTAACTTCAGGAAAGAGAAGAGAATATTAAATGAAGATTAAAAAAGACATTAACTGCAAAACAGGAGGGTCGGTTCAGATTCAAGAGATGGTTCTTTGGGAAAAATAATTGCAAGTAATTTTGAGAACAGGTATGAAATGGAGGATTTTCTAAGAAAACATAAAATACCAAACTGACTCTAAGGGAGAGAGAAATTCTAAATAGATTAATTACCAAAAAAAAAATGGAGAATGCTATCTAAGCTTTACCCCCCCCACCAAATCGCCAGCCAAGATGGTATCACAGGTGATTTCTATGTCAGGGAAGAGAAATACGCATCCAATGCTATTAAACCTGTAATGGAGTAAAGAGGAAGAAGGAAAAAAAAGCCTCTAAATTTTAAAAAACTAGCATAACACTGCAAATCAAAACTGCAAAGATGGTAAAAACAAAAAAAAAAATCCCACCAATCTCACTTATGAATGTCAGTGTAAAACTCCTAAGTTTTCAGGAAACTATACAGGATTTGATTAAATATCCATTTCTGGGTTTTTTTTTTTAGTTAAGAAAAAAGAAACATTCATTAAAAAAAAAAATCAAGTTGGGGCGCCTGGGTGGCTCAGTCATTAAGCATCTGCCTTCGGCTCAGGTCATGATCCCAGGGTGCTGGGATCGAGCCCCACATTGGGCTCCCTGCTTGGCGGGAAGCCTGCTTCTCCCTCTCCCACTCCCCCTGCTTGTGTTACCTCTCTTGCTGTGTCTTTCTGTCAATTAAATAAATAAATAAAATCTTAAAAAAAAATAGTCCCTGGAATATTGTAGAGAATCAGAATTCTCCAGACATCTATCAGTGTTTATTGTCTTCTGTTTTTATTTTTTTAACTGCAGAATTAACTTATTAAAATTATTTCCTAGGCATTTGTATATAATAACATCTCCCTGGCTCCAAACTGGCAAAATGCCATACACAAACAGAGGTAACTAACATTCTTAAATATTTAGTAAATGAGTAAATGTTGACGAGGCTTTAATAACAAAGGCTGAACTAAGCTTGAAATGCAAGTGAATCCTTCTCATTGTTCTTTATGGAGCAAATTAGCAACTAACTTAATGACTGGAATTAGACCCTGCCGGCAGAAACAGGTTTCATTTGATCAGGGATACAAAAATTAATTAGTATTTTGACCTACATCACGCAGTAGAAAAAGAACTATTTCTTTCAAGATCTGTCATTTAGGGGCGCCTGGGTGGCTCAGTCGTTAAGCGTCTGCCTTTGGTTCAGGTCATGATCCCATGGTGCTGGGACTGAGCCCCGCATCGGGCTCCCTGCTCAGCAGGAAGCCTGCTTCTCCCTCTCCCACTCCCCCTGCTTGTGTTCCCTCTCTCACTGTCTCTCTCTCTGTCAAATAAATAAATAAAATCTTTAAAAAAAAAAAAATCAAGTTATGGTTGCTATCATCTCAAGATAAAACCTTTGTCATAACTAAGGTTAAAGACTATAAATATTTCAAGACTATAAATAAGTCAGGAACTGTTGTAAGAATTGTTGTGGAGTATGTATAATACGATTACATTTAAATAAAATGCAAACCGATCTATAATGATAAAGAGCAGATCAGCAGTTGCCTAGGGATAGAGGGAGAAGGAGGGACAGATTATAAAAGGCAGAAAGAACCTTTTGAAAGTGACAGAATTGTTCTTTATCTCTCTCTAAAATAAATAAAATCTTTAAAAAATAAAATAAAAAAGGAAATAAATTTTATTGTGTGCATGAGGAATTTTTGGGATGATACTCAAGAATCTCATAGTAGTAAATATACCTTTGGGGAGACAGATTAAGGTCTGTGGTAAAAGGGAGATATTCTGGGGCACCTGGGTGGCTCAGGTCATGATCCTGCTCAGCGGGGAGCCTGCCTCTCCCTCTCACTCTGTAGCTCCTCCTGCTTATGCTGGCTCACTCTCTCTCTCAAATAATAAATAAATAAATAAATTCTTTAAAAGGGAGATATTTTTATCATATACTCTTTGGTACAACTGAATTTTTATAGACATGTTCATATATTATTTTTTCAACTAAAAACAACATAGATTTTTATAGAAGAAACGCTAAAGAATTCAGAAACATATCCAAAGTCATTCAAATATGAAAAGTATGTTCCTGGGCACCCAGGTGGCTCAGTCGGTTAAGCGTCTGTCTTTGGCTCAGGTCATAATCTCAGGATCCTGGGATGAGCCCAGAGTAGGCTCTCTGCTCAGCAGGGAGCCTGCTTCTCCCTCTCCCTCTGCCCTCCCCGCTCCACAGCTTGTGCGCTCTCTCTCAAATAAATAAAATCTTAAAAAAAAATAGTATGCTCTTTTTGTAGCCCCCAAAATTATATTTTAAAAATACATGTTAATCTTTATGTTTAAATATATAATAAAAGAACCCTTTCTAAAACAAAACAAAAACTCAATAACAAAAGAATTCCCCAATAGAAAATATGAAATCCTCAGGTAAAGGAGTTGGGGATTCCTTAGCTTGTCTGAGTCCTTAAAAAATGACACAGTCAACCCAGAGATACAGTGTTCCGCCATTACAGTCAAAGTCAAGTGCATGATCTATCTACCTACCGAATCAGCGGCCAAATGGTTATTTGAATTGGTGAACTCTGATACCAGCTCATCAGCCACTTCATTATATGATGTTGTACCTTTCCGCTGAACTTTCTCACACACTTTCATGGAAAAATGTCTCAAGCCTTTTCCATTTTTATCTCCTTTTTTGCTTCGTTTACTAAAAGAGAAAAAAAATACATATTTATACATCAGACTTCCTTTACAAAACTATAATGTGAGAATATAGTAATTTGATTTTTGCTTTATGTGGTAAATTTTAAATTGAATTAGAGATGAAGAAATGTTTTGAACTTAATTTTTGCCTTAAAACCTAATAAAGTCTGAAGTTAGAGTGTTTTCTATACACATCATTCGTTTATTCAACAAATATTTACTGACCAGTTACTTACTATTATGTGCTGGGTTCTGTTCTACACACTGGGAATAAATCCATGAGAACAGATAAAAACGCTGCCCTGGTAGTTACATATTTACCTTTTTGTATTCTATGTGTGCTATATAGTTCTTTTTTTTTTTTAAAGATTTTATTTATTTATCTGAGAGAGAGAGAATGAGAAAGAGAGAACACATGAGAGGGGAGAGGGTCAGAGGGCAAAGCAGACTCCCTGCCGAGCAGGGAGCCCGACGCGGGACTCGATCCAGGGACTCCAGGATCATGACCTGAGCCGAAGGCAGTCGCTTAACCAACTGAGCCACCCAGGCGCCCCCTGTGCTATATAGTTCTTTTTTATGTAAAATTAAAAGTACCACTATTCTCAGTTTTATTTACCTACTCAAATTTCAAACAGAGGTCATTGGTATTAATAAAAGATCTAAGTCTTCAATTATTTTAACTTTGGTTCATGTCTAGTCCTAAACTTTGATAACTTATTAAATTTTCAGGGGTTCAATTTAGTTCTACTAATTTCTGAGTGTCAACTATATGCCAAGAACTACAGTAGGGACCAGAGCACAAAAACGACAACTGAGGCAAAATCCTTTCCCTCAGTATGAGTCATGGAGGAGGGGGAAAGACAAATTAGACCTATAAGGATAGATAATTCCAACATAGTAAGGTAAGTGCCAAGTGAGAGTTATTTACAAGTTCATGGGAATTGGGAAGAGGGCCATCTTACCTAACCTAGAGGAGAAAGGCTTGCTGGAATAAGAGCCAAAAGAAAACAATTAACAAAATAAAAAGGCAACCTATGGAATGGGAGAAAATATTGACAAACCCTTTATATGATAGGTGTTTTTTAATATCTAAAATATCTAAGAAACTCCAACAACTCATTAACAAACAAACAAAAAACCCCAAATAACCCAATGAAAAATAGGCAAAAGTCATGAACAGAAATTTCTCCAAAGAAAACACATAAATGGCCAACAGGTTTATGAAAAGGTGCTCAACATCACTAATCATTAGAGAAATGCAAATCAAAACCACAATGAGGTATTACCTCACATCTGTTAGGATGGCTATTAAAAACAAAACAAAACAAAAAAGATAAGTACTGGTACGAATGTGGAGAAATAAGAACCCTGGTACACTGCTGGTGGGAATGGAAAATGGTATAGTCACTATGAAAAAAGTATGGAGGTTCCTCAAAATATTTAAAATAGAATTTCCATACGATCCAGTGATCCTGTTTCTGGGTATATATCCAAAAGAACTGAAATCAGGATCTCAAAGAGGTATCTGCATTCTCATGTTCATTGCAGCATTATTCACAATAGCCAAGATATGGAATCAACCTAAATGTCCATAGGTAGATGAAAGGATAAAAAAAAATGTGGCATATACATACAATGAAATATTATTTGGCCCTAAAAGAGAATGAAATCCTGCCATATGCGACAACATGGATGAAGTTGGAGGATATTATACTATGCCAATCACAAAAGGACAAATAATGCATTATCTCACTTATATAAGGTGTCCAAAACAGTCAAACACATAGAAGCAAAGAGTAGAATGATGCTTGCTAGGGGCTGGAGGGAAAGGGAAATAGGGAATTGTGCCACAGGTTCAATAAAGTTTCAGTTATGCAAGATGAGCAAGTTCTAGAGATCTGCTGTATAACATAGTGCCTACAGTTAATGATAATGTACACCTAAAAATTTGTTGGGGGTAAATCTCATTTAAGTGTTTTCACCACCACCACCACCAAAACAAAAGAGAACTGTCAAGTGAAGGAAGTTAGGAAGGGCAACCAGGCAGAAGCAGCAGCAGTCAACACACGGGAGAGTGAAACAGATGATAAATGTTTAGAGAATGAAGAAACAAACAGTGCAGCATTACCAGAATATAAAGTACAAGGAAAAAGATGAAGCAGAAAGGGAGATAAAGGGCCAGGCCCTTAAATGTCATGCAAAGGAACCTGTACTTTATCATACTCCTTTAGCATAATTATATTCATTTATAAATTATTTACACATTCTACTGTTATATACATTAAGAAATAGACTAAATGTACTTTTTAAAAGAATGAGGGAAGGACAGATAGCTACTTTCTTTTTTCCACATTCCCAAAGAATCACCTGTGGTCATAGACTACTACTACTACTACTACTGAAATACTGGGAAGCCACTGAAGGTAATAAGTGGGGGAGTAACATAGTGAGATTTTCAGTTAGGCAGAAATTCTGGCTGCAAAGTAGAAGATGCATTTATGAGGGGCAAAAGCAGAGACCAGACGAGAGGCAAGCCTAGGCAAGAAATATCGAGTCCTGAAATTGGGGCAACTGGATAAGTAGGGTTGGATAAGAAGAGATGGATTTACGTAAATTTTAAAGATAAAAATTTATCTTTATCTTTACTAAGTGACTGATTTATGTGAATGTTAAGAAAGAGGGAAATGAGAGGAAGACTCTTAGAAAGAGGTGTCATTTACTGAGATCAAGGAGACAGGAACAAATTCATGAGTTCCATTTTAAACCTCCTCATCCACATGGTCCAATACCTAGGTATAATCCACATGCAGCTATTAAGCCCTTGAAATCTGGGAAGTCTGAATTAAGATGAATTCATTGAATCTCAAAGACTTGTAAGAGAAATTAATGTAAAATATCTCATGAATATTTTTACATTAATTGTATGTTGAAATATAGTATTTTAGATACACTAGATTAAATAAGAGATAATAAAAACTAATTTCAGGAGTGCCTGGATAGCTTAGTTGGTAGAGCATGCGACTCTTGATCTTCGGGTGGGAGATTACTTAAAAATAAAATCTTAAAATTAATTTCACATTTGTTTTTATTTTTTAAACTGGCTATTAGAAAATTAAAAATTACATGTGGCTTGCATTACATTTCTATTGGTCAGCAATGATACTGAGTTTGACATGTCAGTAGAATATCCCAATCGATATATTCAATAGATAGTTGAATATATATGTAAGTCTCACTTTGTAAATGAGATGACAGGACAGGTCACTTACAAACTCATCAGCATGGGTACCCATTCCAACCTTCTTCCTATCAGTCTTAGAGGATTAGGTATCCCTCTATGTTTTTAAATCTAACTTCCTTTTTTAAGATAACAGCTTTATTGAAAGCTGTAAGCTCCATCTTTTAAAGTATACAATTCAGCAGCAACCATCACCACAATCTAATTTCTTCACCCTAAAAAGAAACCCTGCACCCACTGACAGTCATGCCTCATTCCCCCAGCCCCTCTTCCTTCCTTCCTTCCTTCTTCTTTCTCTCCCTTTCTCCCTTCCTTTTCTTTCTCCCACCCTCCCTTTTCTTTTCCCTTTCTCTTTCTTCCTTCTTGTCCTGCCTTTCCTTTCTCTCTGTCTCTGTCTCTTTCTCTCTTACCTTCCTTCCTTTCTTTTTTTACATAGGCTCCACGCCCAGCGTGAAGCCTAATTCGGGGCTTGAACTCACTACCCTGAGATCAAGAGTTGGATGCTCAACTGACTGAACCCCAAAGTCAACTTTTCAACTAGAATTTTTCACTCCAGAGCCTGTTTCTGTATTGTTTGCTCTCCTTGAGCTGTTCTATCCAGTGTGTATTTGTTTTTAATATATACCTTTATTGTGAAACTGGAATCTGATTAAGACTTCAGATCCAACTACCACTTTAAAGGAAATACCAAGGACAGAAGAACATGTTAAACTATACTACAGGGATTCAATAAGCAAACTCTTTAGGCTTTTTCTTTAGGATACATAATGTGGTTTCTTCAACTAAAAAATTTTAAGGGAAAAAGGGAGGGAAGGAAGGAGGAGAGTGAAGGGAGAAAATAAATACAGAAGGGGGATCTACAGATTTTGTAAGACATATAAATTTATTTAAATCCTGATTCAAATAGACTAAACACACACACACCAGTTATGGGGGAGTCTGGGAAAATAGCAATAGCAGCATAGTTTTCAAACCCTCCAAATGCCCACATAAAAACAGAGCAACTAGACAGCAAAACCAAAACTCCTTGACAACATTTACGAAACTAAATGACAAGGTATCCTCAACAAGCCCCAGAATACAAACCACCAATAGCCAAAAAGCCTGCACAATAAAGCAATACTCAATGGGGCTGCACTTAATGGAACTCAGAACAGGATAATCCCAAAATAGCCATCAAGAATTTACTAGAAAGCACAACAGGCCAATTTGAGAGCATCAGTTGAAACAAGGAGTTTTACCCTCTTCCATACCATCTGAGTGCAAGGACCACAATAAAGCTGCAACAATCTAGTCTGTAGGACTCCCACAATTGATATTCAAGAGAAAATGAAAAATATTGGAGGTAGGCAAAGTATCTACAGACAGTAAGAGTATCTGAAAAAGAAAAACAAAGCAAGAAAACAGAATAAATACTAAATGCTAAATTCAAGAATATGTTCAGAAATAAAAGATGATAATATCAACCCAGAATGACAACTACTAAAACATTCTAGTAAAATTCTGAATTTCAAAGAAAAAGAATCCTTTATGCATCTAGAAGAAAAGAGTATCAGATTTTTCAACAGCAAGGCATTATGCCAGAAGAAAATAAATATATTTAGGAAACTGAAAGCATGAACCAAGGATTTTTGTATCCAGTGAAATTGACTTAATTCAAATATAAAATGCACAAACCCAGGAATTATTATTTCCATGAGCTCTTCCTGAAGAAACCACTATAGCACAAGCTTCGGACAATCAAAATGACTAGAGAGACATTCACTTAACTCCTGGTGATGTTACCTATAGATATAAGACTAAATGAGGGCTAGGAGGGATATATATATAAAGAGAGTATATATAGTATACTAAAGTAGGTATATGATCCAACACTGTGAATAAAGTATGACTATTAAAAAATGGGGAGAGGGGCACCTAGGTCGCGCAGTTGGTTAAGCGTCGGACTCTTGGGTTTCAGCTCAGGTTGTGATCTCAGGGTCATGAGATAGAGCCCCATGTCAGACTCCATGCTCAGTGCAGACTCTGCCTAAGACCCTCCCTCCCTCTCCCTCTGCCCCTCCCCCAACCCCTGCGCGCCCTCTCTCTCTCTTTAAAATCTTTAAAAGAAGGGACGCCTGGGTGGCTCAGTTCTGCCTTCAGCTCAGGTCATGATCCCAGGGTCCTGGGATCGAGTCCCGCATCGGGCTCCCCGCTCTGCAGGGAGCCCGCTTCTCCCTCTGCCTCTGCCTCTCTCTATCTCTCATGAATAAATAAATAAAATCTTAAAAAAAAAAAAAGAAATTGGGGAGAGAACAGTGAGAGCATATGCAAAAAATTTTTAATGTTTTTAGTAACCACATTAATAGTAATATTAGTATTATTTGGGACATTAAGCCATGTAATATGGGATAAAACCAATGAAGTAATTATCATATACACTAATTCTATCACCCTTTCATCCCCTATGTCCTTAAAAATCAGAATTCTCAGTATGGAAGAAAGGGGAAAGAGATGTAATGGAGAAAAGGTTTAGTAAGATTTGAATTGGAAATATCAAAATGAACCCATGAAGTATTGTATCTTTGTGTGTTATGTGTCTTAGCTCTGACCATTTAAAAGGACTAGAAAAAAATGACCAATCTAGTAGCAATGAGCATCTGCAACCCCAATTGGAGCCTGACATATAATTCTCCCTAAAGGAAATCAGGGCTTCTTAGAGAAATGGCTGATTACAGGTATAGGGCAGAAAACGTGTAAGATGAACTTGGAACATCTTAAATTATCAGGTAACCAGCATTAAAGACTACTAAGGTCATGTCAAAAGGACTTAAGAGTCAATAAGAAGAGGCTTCCACTAACCAAACATGGGACAATTTAAGGTTCAATTGTGATAATAATTGCAATGTATGAAACCCATCAAGTATGTTCAAATTCATGAATTCATAATGATATTTTTAAAAGAAAAGATTTGGTCATCTTTGGAGGAAGACCAGGAACAAGTTCACCATCTTGAAAACTGGCCAACAATGGGAAGGGATCAAGCATTTATTCTGCTTTCTTATATGAACTATACTTCCAGGTAAAGAAATAGTAGGAGAGCTGAAGTGTCTTTATATAAAGTAGTGCCAGTAGTTAGAATAATACTAATTGCAACCCACAGTGAATTAATAATTACAAACATTAAGTATCAGTGGTGTGCACATCATAAAAAGAGACAATGGAAGAACACACCACTATCTAGTCTTGCCAAGGATCAAACATCAGTCTGATAAAGGCACTAAATCTTACTGCCAAACTACAGGAAATACAGAAAACAGAGGAATATGTTGAGATGCACATGAGTATGAAATCAATAAACTCTAGACTGTGGGAAACTGCGTAGTTCAAACAGCCTAATTTCAACAACTAAAGTATGAGGAAAATAATGGGACAGAAGGGAGATTTATGTATAAAAGAGATATCAACTTTTTTTTAAAGGACAAGACTAAAATGTGCGAAAGGATGAATATTTAGGTAATAAAACTATCTAAACCTTCAAGGAAGTGATTACTCTAAAAATCAGGGTAACATTTATAGGAAAGGGTATAGTGATTGGGGTAGGGCACATGAAGGGCCTCTGGGTTCTACTTCTTGATCTGGTGAGGGTTACAAGACTGCCCTAAAGTAATGAATTAGTCATATTTTTGGTGATTTTTCTGTATCTGAATCTTATTTTACAAAAAAAAAGTAAACAAAACATGACATTTAAAACAACTAGAAATCTGAACACTTACTACATATTTGATATTAAAGAATATTGTTAATTTTCCTAGGTATAATAATGATATTGTAGATATGTTTAAAAAGGAGTCTTTTTATATATAAGTACAGAGAGATTTATGATGAAAATGATTTACTTTACAGTAATACAGGAGGGGGTATATACAAAATGAGATATGCCATGGATTGATTGTTGTTGAAGTTCAGAGATATGCACATAAGAGGTTCATGATACGCATCATCTACTTCTGTATTTTATTTTATTTTATTTTATTTTTAAAGATTTTATTTTATTTATTTGAGACAGAGAGAATGAGAGAGAGAGAGAGAACACATGAGAGGGGGGAGGGTCAGAGGGAGAAGCAGGCTCCCTGCCGAGCAGAGAGCCCGATGCGGGACTCGACCCAGGGACTCCAGGATCATGACCTGAGCCGAAGGCAGTCGCTTAACCAACTGAGCCACCCAGGCGCCCTACTTCTGTATTTTAAATTCTCTAAAATAAAGAGTTAAAAAAAAGGAGAGAAAAAGAATGGTTTGAGCTTATCTTTGATTTTTTTACATTGGTTTAGCCCTTAGCCTCAGTTTCCTATACTCAGCCCAGCTTTCTCAGGAAGGGGTCTTTATACATCACAATACCATATTAATACAAAGGAGAACTCAACCTACACAATACATAATTCTGGGTCCTACTGCAGTTCTCATCTAGGTGAGTGACAGAACCATCCACCCGATCACCCAAGCCAGAAACGAGATTGAACCTACGTTCTTCTAATGCTCTTTCTAACAAATCAATCTAATTCTATCAAATCTAATATTTAAGTTCTAAACAGTTTTTGAATTCAACTTCTCTGTGTTCCCACTGCCCTAGTTCAGGCCCTCATCATCTCTCTCAGAATAAAACTAGAGCCTTGTAAGGGTTCGCCTTTGTGCTGTATAGAGGCATTCCAATCCTTCCTCCATAGGGCCATTATGGTGAGCTTTTTTTTTTTTTAAGATTTTAATTATTTATTTGAGAGAGAGTGAGCGAGTGAGGGGAGCCTGAGTGGCTCAGTTGGTTAAGCATTTGCCTTCGGCTCAGGTCATGATCCCAGGGTCCTGGGATTGAGCCCTGCATCGGGCTCCCTGCTCAGTGGGGAATCTGCTTCTCCCTCTCCCTCTGCCTCTCCCCCAGCTTGTGCTCTCTCCCTCAAATGAATCAATAAAATCTTAAAAAAAAAAAAAGAGAGAGAGAGAAGGTCAGCATGAGTGGCTGGTTAAACGGCTGCCTTCACCTCAGGTCATGGTTCTGGGGTCCTGGGATCGAGCCCCCCATGGGGCTCCTTGCTCAGTGGGGAGCCTGCTTCTCCCTCTGCCTGCTGCTCCCCCTGCTTCTACTCTCTCTCGCTCTGAGAAATAAATAAATATTTAAAATAAATAAATAAATATTTATTTATTTTAGAGGGCGTGAGCAGGAAGGAAAGGGAGAAAGAATCTGAAGCAGACTGTGTACTGATCGTGGAGCCCCACAGGGGACTTGATCCCATGACCTTGAGATCATGACATGAGCCAAAACCAAGAGTCGGATGCTCAAACGACTGAGCCACCCAGGCGCCCCAGGTAATTTCATTTTTTAAAAGAATCCACCAATTCCCATTTGCTATATATATTTTCACACAAAGCCCACTCTATGCTGATTTGCCCTTAGAATTTGGGGTCTTTAGATACAAATGGCTAGCCACACATAAATTTATATAATTAGTACAAGCTGGGTGACAAAGGTAAATAAGAATTGCTAAAAATGGGAGTGCGTGAGTTATTTTGAAAGAAATATGTTGTGTATGGGGTTTTATATTTATGCTAAGAATTGGATAATGGTTTTAAATAAAAATCTCAACTCCGTATTTATGAAATTTTTAAAAGCCAGGGATAAAGCAAGGTTTTTGTTTTTCATGTAATCCTAAGTCTTTTTTAAAAAGGGAGCAATAAGATAATCATAGGGTAGTTTTTTTAGGGTGATCGTGTGGCTAATTTGCCTTCTATTGTTAGACGTGGATAATTTTTTAAAAAAGATTTTATTTTTTCGTTTGAGAGAGAGAGAGCATGAGTAGAGGGGAGAGGCAGAAGCAGACTCCCTGCTCAGCAGACAGCCTGACATAGGGCTCAATCCCAGGATCCTCATGATCTGAGCAGAAGGCAGATGCTTAACCATATGAGCCACCCAGGTACCCCAGACATGGATAATATTTAAAAGAAGAAACTAAACACAGTCCTTAAATAGTAACAAGTTACTACACTTTTAACAGCTATAAAAGCTGATGAACATACTCTTGAAACAAAGACAAGACTACATATAAGAATTTTATGATTATTCAGTGCATGAAATGATAATAAACTTGAAAAAAACTGGTTAAATATCAACTGTGATAAACTATTTATTAGCTATGTATTTTCAACAGTTTACTTCATTTAACTCTGACCCACAGTATTCTTAGTCTGAAAAACAGAACTACAAGTACCCATCTCACAAGGTTGCTGTGAGGATTAAATGATACAGCAGGTGATTTTTCTCTTCATGAGCTTACAGAATTTTCACAGGCAATACAAACTGAAGGATACTACTTAGCACTGGCTGAATCAAGAAATTAAGGTTGTTATTTGGAAGGCTAGTAGAGCATCATGCCAGAAACAAACCTAACCAATACCCACATCAAAATTCAACAGAAATTTGAAGAGCTAATACCTTCAGTACATAGATAGGAGATTGCTCCTGCAACCAATTTTATAAAAGCTTCACTGAAATTTAAGGAATAATGCCTCTAGTAAAAGAACATTAAAAGGCAAAAGAACTCAACAATAAAAACAACCCAATTAAAAATTGGGCAAGTAACTTGAATAGACATTTCTTCAAAGATATACAAATGGCAATAAGCACCTAAAAAGACGCTCAACAACAGTAATCATTAGGGAAATGCAAATCAAAACTACAATGAGATTAGGATGGCTATTATCAAAAAGTGTTGTGAGAACGTGGAGAAATTGGAACCTTTGTACATTGCTGGTGACAATTCAAATGGTACAGTCACTGCAGAAAATACTAGGGTCTTATCTCTGTAATATATAAAGAACTCTTACAACTCAATAACTAAAGACCAAAGGATATAGAAAGACTTCAAAGAAGATATACAAAGGTCCTGTAAGTATATGAAAAGATGCTCAACATCATTAGCAAACAGGGAAATGAAACTCAAAACCGTAATGAAGTATCATTTCACATTCACAAGGGTGGCTATAATAAAAAAAAGAAATAATAAGCATTGGAAAGGAGTGGAGAAATTAGAACCTGTTGCTGGTGGGAATGTAAAATGCTATAGCTATAGTTATAGCTACTCTGGAAGACAGACTATCAGTTATTCAAAAGGGTAAAGAATTGCCATATGACCTTGCAATTCCATTCCTAGGTATATACACAAGAGAAATGAAAACTTGTTCACAAATGTTCATAGCAGCATCAACTCAAATATCCATCATTAATGAACAAATACACAAAATGTGGTATATCCATACCATGGAATAAAAATGAATAATGTACTAATATATGCCACAACATGGATGAACCTTGAAAATATGCTAAATGAAAGAAGCCGGGTGCCTGGGTGGCTCAGTTGGTTAAGCGACTGCCTTCGGCTCAGGTCATGATCCTGGAGTCCCGGGATCGAGTCCCGCATCGGGCTACCTGCTCAGCAGGGAGTCTGCTTCTCCCTCTCCTGCTCCCCTCTCTTGTGCTCTCTCTCTCTCAAATAAATAAATAAATAAATAAATCTTAAAAAAAAAAAAAGAGAAAGAAGCCAATCACAAACTTAATCAAGGCAGAGTTCTGTTACCTTGAGATCAACTGTCTAAGTTTCAGCTCTGGGAAATAAATGTCTTTGGTGTAATATCTATTGTGTGGAGATGAAATGGGAGGTACGAGGGGATTTGGAGGGTTGGGCAGCTTCAACTGGCCTAGGTGCTCCTTGGATAGTCTTCATTTCATTGCCCTCATTACTTCCCTCACTAATTTATTCTTGCTTTTTATACTTGTCACCTCTAAGCCTAGAGCCTCTCCATTATCAGTCACTATAGGGGAGAATGGCTTCCATTTCCGATTCTAACTTCTCCTATGCATATTTTGGGATGTAGATTTCTCTACTATCACTTGTCCTTCATTATAATCACATTGGCTTTCATCTTCTAATTGGAAAATCTATATCTCTACCACTTTTTACAGCACTTTTAGAAATTTATTTCCTTTTATTATTATTTACATGAAAATTTCAATAGGATTTTAGAGTTGGGGGTCTAAACATGGTGTTCAGTCTATCACCTTAAATTGGAAGCTTACTATCTAAATCTTAAATAGAGTTTACATATTTTCTTAGAATCAAGCTCTTTGAAACACCAAGACCCTCTTTCCAAATAACACCAAAATATGGCCATCGGGTATAAATGCTATGATCTCCATTAGTCCATAAATAAAGAAACCAGTACGAAGTATTCTTTTTTTTTTTAAAGATTTTATTTATTTATTTGACAGAGAGAGACACAGAGAGAGAGGGAACACAAGCAGGGGGAGTGGGAGAGGGAGAAGCAGGCTTCCCGCTGAGCAGGGAGCCCGATGCGGGGCTCGATCCCAGGACCCTGGGATCATGACCTGAGCTGAAGGCAGACGCTTAATGACTGAGCCACCAAGGTGCCCGCATGTTAACTTTTATTAATAATTTCATTTGAAGTATTCAAAAGAATTGTACCCAAAGAATTTCCATGCACTTAACTAGAATCTATAACCACTGTCTTTTTATATTTTCCCAATAATTTCTTTTTATTTACAAAAATGATTTGTAGTATGTAACAGTATACCCCAGGTAGAAGTTATAAAAAGATCTATTTAAATAAGGAATCATAGGGGTGCGTGGGTGGCTCAGTTGTCAAGCGTCTGCCTTTGGCTCAGGTCAGGATCCCAGGGTCCTGGCATCGAGCCCCACATCAGGCTCCCTGCTCAGCGGGAAGCCTGCTTCTCCCTCTCCCTCTCCCCCTGCTTGTGTTCCCTCTCTCGTTGTTTCTCTGTCAAATAAATAAAATCTTTAAAAATAAATTAATAAATAAATAAACAAGGAATTATATATAATAAACTTTATTTCTCACTTAAATGAGCGAACTAGAATAGTTAAATCAGCAAAAGAATTTAATTTGGTAACTCAGTAAAATAATTTAGGAAAAAACCCTTTACTTTCCTGGAAGTATGTATCCATCATGTTGTGTGTGGAGGGGAAGAAAGGGTCTGAAATGGGAAATAAGTTATTTATTCCTCATGGATCTTCACTCCCTCCCTCCCTGGGTTATAGCACTCAGGCTTGCGACCATTTACATGCTGATGATACTACTTATATACTAATGATACCATCACTTAGATAACTAATAAACTTATTGAACTTCACATATCCAAAACAAAATTCCTTTCCAAACCTACTCTGAACTACAGTAAATGTAAAGGACATAAATATTCACCCAGTTGTTCACACAAAAAAACAAGATCCATCCTTTATTTTTCCTCTTCCTTCCTTCAATCTATCAATAAATCTTGTTGGTACTATCTCCATCATTTATCCATTATTTTCCTATCTCCACTGCCAGGTCACTGCCCCCTGCAAGTCTTTTGATTTTCCTGCTTCTGTTCTTGTCTCCTTAGAATCCATTTATCCCTCAGGAGTCAGTGTGACTTAGATCATGCCATTTCCCTGCTTAAAATCCTCCTTAGAGGGCACCAAGTGGCTCAGTCGGTTGGGCGTCTGCCTTCGGCTCAGGTCATGATCCCAGGGTCCTGGGATTGAGCCCTGCATCGGGCTCCCTGCTCAGCAGGGAGCCTGCTTCTCCCTCTCCCTCTGCCAGCCTCTCCCGCCCTTTCTGTCAAATAAGTAAATAAATAAAATCTTAAAAAAAAAAAATTCTCCTTAGAAAAGAAACCAAACTCCCTACCAGGACCTACAAGGCCTTTCATCATGGTCTGACTCCTGCCTACCTCTCCACACCTCATCTCACTCTTTGCCTTTCTCACTATCTCCAGGCCACTGTGCTTCCCCAAATACATCAACTTGGTTCCTCATTTGGGAGCTTTACATTTGCTGTTCACTCTGCCCAGGATCCCTGGTTCCTCCACCTCACCTAAGCTATTTACATGCCTGACTTTTTTGCTTTCAAAGATCGACTTCTTTGCTTTCAAAGATCACCTTCTTAGAGAGGCCTTCTCCAAGGTAGCTGCCATCACCTTTCTTATTTTTTTTGTATACATCTATCATAACCTATAAATAATCTTATTTATAACCCCCCCACACACAATATAACCTCTCTTAAGGGGAGACTTATCTATCTTGTTTATTATTCTCTCCAATACTTAGAACATAACAGTTAATAGATATTCAAAATGTTTGCTGAATGAACGAACAATTTCCTAAACATCGTTGAAGCAATACAGATATTAACTATACTGAATTTGATTATTAGCTTATTATAGTTTAAATTATATTAGTTAATTAGAAATTATTAGTTTATTATAAATAACTGGAGTTTTAACTTTCCACCAACAAAAAGATATTAAGATTACATGAGCATAAAGGAGGAATACAATACCACTGTGCTACATTTTATTCATTTAAGACAGGAACAGAGAAAAACACCCACAGACTGCAATCACTGCCTATGGGGCACCCAGGACCTTCTTCCCTCAGGAGAGGTCCCAAAAGGAAAATCAGATCTATTTGGAAGAGATGCCATGTAGAAGACACCATCAGATTCTGTCCAAAGGAGCAAAGAGAAAGTGAACAAACATCTTTCAGGACTAAAACTCCAGACAAGACCAAAAAGGGGTTTTTCACAGCTTCTTCTATAAGCTCTTTGAAAAGAAGTCCAGTGGATCAGAATACAGGGGAAAAAAACTCATGAGAATCCCTCAATGGATCCTTCACCCACCATACAAAATTTCTTCAGAAACTGACTTACTCTCACAAATGATCTTGACAAAGGAACAGCTGTGTAAGACATAATTAAAGCTGTACTGTCAAGTGGTAAGATGAGGATAAAAAGCCTCATATACTTTGATGTATAAATCAGTTATAATTTATAGAAGTTATAAATTTATATAGTTATAATTTATAAGTTATAAACACATCAATATATTGATGTATCCATCCCTGAAGAAAACAAATACAAATACTTACATATGATACTAAATCAACATACAAGACATTGAAGAGATAAAGATCAGTCTATGGTTGAGAGCTAGCTTACTGAATCTCAACACTGGGAGAAGGGAAACAAAGACGTTTCACAGCATTACAGAAAAACAATGCATTTGGAAGAAAATAAACATTTGTAAAAACAACAACAACAACAACAAGAAAATCACACGTAGTAATCTTTGTGACCTGATTGTGGGGGTGGGGGGGGTGGGATTCATTACAGTAAAGTTATATTAAAAAAATAAAAAGAATAAAAATCACTAGAAGAAAAAGTCACTGGATCATATGCAAAAAGGGAAAGCTGAATCAATGTTTATAGAAACAAATTTAATCTGGCACTTCTATATGTGATCTTTAGAGGTCTCTCTTATGAAGAGAGTGTAAAGAGACTCTTGTTTTTTATACTGTTTGTAGTACATAAGTGCCACCAATCATAACTAATGAATAGTGCCATTTTAAGGCCTTAAACATTGCTAAATACATCTGTATGAACTTGTACTGCTGCCCTTTCTGAAGATAAATACAAAAAAAGACCAGTAGGCTCTGGAAAGAGGAAGTTCCATTAGAGAAAAGAACACATCGCTCTTCATCTCTATATGATACAGCAGTTCCTCAGACTGATTTTATCTGTTCTAAACAGTTAAGAACCAAGAAGCAAGCAACAAATGCCACAAAGGAACTAAAGTACAGCTGATGCACATGCAAAAAACCACATTTTTTATTTTATTTTATTTATTTTATTTTTTTTTAAGATTTTATTTATTTATTCATGAGAGACAGAGAGAGAGACAGAGGCAGAGGGAGAAGCAGGCTCCCCGCGGAGTAGGGAGCCCGATGCGGGACTCGATCCCACTGGGATCATGACCTGAGCCGAAGGCAGACGCTTAACCGACTGAGCCACCCAGGCGTCCCAACACATTTTTTAATATATAGCCTCAAGGTCCTCACTCAGAGTCTTTTCATTTTTATTTTAGGCTGAATTCTAACACATTTGGCCATTTAGTCTCTCAGTGCACAGCAAATCAGAGGTAGCAAACTAGAAAATAGAAAAGACAGAAAACTATTTGTTAATACTGAGAGCAGATGACCTAACAAAAGAAAGGAGATTAAAACACCATTGGAAAAAGGAGTTCCAAAATCTTAGAATCAAAAATAAAATTCAAAAAGCATAGCTGGCAAAGTTTTGTTTAAAATAATAACAACTTTGGGACGCCTGGGTGGCTCAGTCAGTTAAGTGTCTGAAGAAGTATCTAAAAAAGATAGCATAAAAAGAACAGGTATTTAAACACAATTTTATTTCACGAATAATTTATTGTAACCTGTCTAATTCCACAGCAGAAACAGGTCATGATCTCGGGGTCGTGAGATCGAGCCCCATAAGAGGTTCTACTCTCAGTGGAAAGTCTGCTTCTCTCCCTCTCCCTCTGCCCCTCCCCACAATGTGTGCACACATACTCTCTCTCTTTCTCTCAAATAAATAAATCTTTAAAAAAATAGTAACAACTTTACAAAAATCTTGCCTCGAAGACGATGAGTTTTATTTTAACACAGCGCGACATTAATGTGGTACCTCATATAGTGGCTTACACGGCACACTGAACTTTTAAGTTTGAATAATGACCCTACAATGATCGTTTTTAACCCTGGACCTTCTGACTTGGTAGACATTCATACTGCATTCAACACTCCACGGATGATTCTGACGCACACTGAGAAGCACCGTCCTAATAGTCTAAGGAAAGGTTATACTGTATTTGACATATTAGTTAAGAAAGAAGTGAGAACTTATTATAATCTTTAAATGTGTTCAATAAAACTTGTTTTTAAAAGGTTTGGGCATGTTGAGGTAATGTGGTATATTCACTCTGGTAGAACACTTATCTCCCAAAAGGAGGGAGAGGGCTAAATGACACACTACCAATAGCCAATCCACTCACAGGATAATTTCTTTTGAAACCATGCAAATATAATGAATATATGTAATGATAAGTGAAGTAGAACACTCAGTAAGGCACGAAATAAAGGCAGAAACTCACTGAAGTTATTAAAGTTATGTGAAGAAAAACAGCTCTAATTAAACTAGACTAGTCTGGACACCAAATTCCTCTCTACACAGTAGGATCTCCCAAACAAAATACTTAACACTTATACTCACCTTTCTGAAAAATCAGAATCTATAAATTCTCTAGCTCGTTTTCTATCACTAAAAAGAAAAAAAAAGATAGCATAAAAAGAACAGGTATTTAAACACAATTTAATTTCACCAATAATTTATTGTAACCTAATTCCCCAGCAAATATATCCAAACACAAAATCTAACAAATAGAAAAGACACGTTTTATCATAGGATCAAGAAACCACAACATAATAAATTTTACCACAGGATCAAAAAGATCACAATATAACAACACAGTTTGAAATGAGCTCAATGAAAACGGGAGGAAAATATTGCACACTCAGAAAGGAGAAGGCTCAGAAAGCATTAGTCACTGCGGAATGACTGCGCAATCATTCCACCCCCGATATAAAGCAAGCTGGGGCCAAAAATATCCCAACCCTGGTCATGTCCAAAGCGGGCCAACACAATGGCATGGGTTTAGCTTTCATGTTATAATCTCTCAAGGTTACGTAGAAATCCAAGGTAACTTTCAGATCCTACATGGGATAAGGGCTGAATAAAGGTCATGGAATTACAGGTGATTGTGTCATTTCAGCTCCTTTGATAGTGAAAAAATATGTATACATATGAAACTCTTCTGTCTCTAATGTGTGTATGTGTGTGTATACATGAACATGTATATGGCTGGAAAGACTTTGCCAGGATTATTTCATTAATTCATTTAACATCCTGGAAACAAGAAAGCTCTTTCACAACCAAGGTTTACTGTCTGCTTGCTAGAACTCACGATTATAAGTCAAGGAACTACCCGTATAGTATGCCACCACAGAAATGACTTCTCAAGTGAACAAATGAGGTTTTGAATCCTTTATCTTACAATTTCTTTTTCTCTTATGGGAAGATGAAATGCTAAAATGAAAAGGAGCAGAGAAAGACTGGGTAAGGGTATTTTACAGGCAGAGATGAAACATGCAAAAGTTTGATACTAAAAGTGGTAAATGAGTAGCACAAGGGATATTGACTAACTGTCCAGTGTTTCAAAAGGATCAAGAGAAAAACTCAGTAAAATTTTTAATATTTCTTGGCCTCTTTTTCCTAGTTCCTTTTCTGATGTTTAAGGAAACAAAAATTCACAGGGGAAATTCTGAGTATAGCCAACATTTAATATGTAACTCTTTTCTTAAGTTTGTTAAAACAATATAAAATACAGAATTTGCATCTCCAAAGCAGTTAAATGTCATAATCAGAAAAAGTAGTCCTTTTTCAGAGTTGAAAAGTCAGAAGATTCAGGTACAAATTACTGTATTGTTTTTCTCTATTTAAAAACGGTTGCTCCATAAGTGATTTATATCTAAAATATAAGGTGAAATAAAATAGGTGGTTTTAAAGGCAACACATTAGTTTTGAAGGACTCGGCTAACATAAAACAAGAATGGAAGACAAAATAGTGAGAGGAAAAGATCACAGCTTAAGAAAAAGTTTTAAAAATGGTAACTTGCAACAACATTCTTACCCTGGGACCCAGCCAGTAGCTTCTGCTATGTGTGTCTGAGTAACCATTGCTGGTGCAGGGGTATATGGACTCCCAATCAGAACACTTCCTGAACTGGTTAGTCTCTGTGGTGTGCTTATAATCTATAAAGTTAGGACACAGAAAATCACATTCTTAGTTATTAAGAAACGCATACAGGCAGAAAATAATGTTCACTGCTAAGCTGCATTTAAAGAGGAAATCTTACTGCCTAAAATGCACTTAATATCAATCATCTAAAACATAAGCTTTCATTCACTTATATTCTAGGATCTTAAAGCACAAGTTATTGAATACTGACATGAGGTCACAATACAGGTTTCAGCAAGTGAACAGCAATTTGGAAGGATTAAGGTGGCAACTAACAGTGTTTTAAAAATCAGAAAAACAAAAAGCTTTCTTTGAAATATAGAACCTAACTGCAGCTGAACTTGATGTATTCAAACTAGGGCAAGAGTAAATCAGGTCTTCATGTCCAAAATATACACAAAGGCATTATACAATTTGGATTATTGTAACAGATGCCATTTCATCTTCTTTTTTCAAGAGCATTTCCTCATGTCATTAAATATTCTCCAAAGATATTTTAAAGACAGTGAAACATTTCATCATGTGGATTTATTATCCCCTATTAGATATATATGGATATTCAATAATCCAACATTATAAGCAATGCTGTGATGAACATTTTTGTATAATGATCTTGGCCTTAGTATCTATTTCCTAAGGACAGACTCTAGAAAGGTAATTAATGCAACTAAGGATATAGACTTTTAAAAAAAGTTTCTTTTTTTTTTTAAGATTTTATTTATTTATTTGAGACAGAGAGAATGAGAGAGACAGAGAGCACACGAGAGGGGACAGGGTCAGAAGACGAAGCAGACTCCCTGCCGAGCAGGGAGCCCGATGCGGGACTCGATCCAGGGACTCCCGGATCATGACCTGAGCCGAAGGCAGTCGCTTAACCAACCGAGCCACCCAGGCGCCCAAAAAAAGTTTCTTGATAGGTGCTACCAAATTGCTGCCCAGGACTTCAATGGTAAATAGACCATGTTTTTTCCAAAAATGTTTATAATAATTAGTACAAAAACCAATTTAGCATTCTACTAATATCTTTTTAAGTATTTTTGTCAAAAAAATAAGAGCATGTTCCAGTGAGTGGGTGTATTAATGCAACAACATTGGCCCCACATTAGTAACTACTGAAAACCGAACTGCTGGGCACACAGGGATTCTCTTTTTTTTTCTTTCCAACTCCGAGGCACAGGACCGCCCTCATCTGGGCAACCCCAGATCTTCGGATCTCCTAAAGTGAAGAGATTATTTTCGTATACTTTTGAAAATTTCTGTAACAGCTTAAGGTTTTGTTTAAATACCAATTAAGAGAGAAAAGCATCTATGTGGGCTACATACAATTTTTAAACGACAGATCTTTTTTTTTTTAAAAAGATTTTATTTATTTATTTGACAGAGAGAGACACAGCGAGAGAGGGAACACAAGCAGGGGGAGTGGGAGAGGGAGAAGCAGGCTTCCCGCTGAGCAGGGAGCCTGATGCGGGGCTCAATCCCAGGACCCTGGGATCATGACCTGAGCCGAAGGCAGATGCCTAACGACTGAGCTACCCAGGCATCCCTAAATGACAGATCTTAAAAGAAATAGTTATTTCTACTGCCTGATATAGGTCAAAATACTAATTAATTTTTGTATCCCTGATCAAATGAAACCTGTTTCTGCAGGCAGGGTCTAATTCCAGTCATTAAGTTAGCTGCTAATTTGTTCCATAAAGAACAATGACAAGGATTCACCTGCATTTCAAGCTTAGTTCAGCCTTTGTTATTAAAGCCTCGTCAACATTTATTCATTTACTAAATATTTAAGAATGTTAGTTACCTCTGTTTGTGTATGGCATTTTGCCAGTTTGGAGCTAGGGAGATGTTATTATATACAAATGCCTAGGAAATAATTTTAATAATTTAATTCTGCAGTTAAAAAAATGAAAACAGAAGGCAATAAACACTGATAGATGTCTGGAGGATTCTGATTCTCTACAATATTCCAGGGACTATTTTTTTTTTTAAGATTTTATTTATTTATTTGACAGAGAGAGAGACAGAGAGAGCAGGAACACAAGCCCAGGGAGTGGGAGAGGGAGAAGCAGGCTTCCCGCCCAGCAGGGAGCCCGATGCAGGGCTCGATCCCAGGACCCTGGGATCATGACCTGAGCTGAAGGCAGTCACTTAACCAACTGAGCCACCCAGGAGCCCCTCCAGGGACTATTAAATGAGGAATTCAGAAGCTTACCTCATGAGAAAATATGAATACTGGACAAGGGGTATGTATCTCCTACCCTTCTACACCCCCCCGCCCCGCACCTCCATTTCAGCATAAAATCTTTAAGGGTAGATCAAATGTTTGCAGAGCCTAGCACAGTGCTAGGAGATATTCACATTTGATGAACTGAGACAGAAGACCCAGCTCTTAAAATGAAAAAAGTAGCTTCTGTTTATTAATATGCCAAAAAGGACTACATAAAATCCAGTAAGAAAATACAATATAAAGGACATAATTCTCACCCAATCACTACATCACACATTCATATGTCCTATATCATGCTGACCTTGAGTGTGAAGCTTAAGAAGGAAAATTTGAGTATTTGATCAGTCTCGGTCTACTCTATTTCTAGAACAGGAGTCTCCACAAAGCAATTCTAATCATCCAGACTTACCCTTGAGATAGCCTGCATTATTTGTGCAGTATTATTACTAAGTTCTTTTTCTGTATCTGTTATTAGTAGCCTACAGGCTCAGTTTACCTGATTTAAAGGTCTTTGTCGAAAAAAAAAAAAAAAGATGAAGAGAAGAGGAAAGGAAACAGGACATAGGAAAAACCCAGTTATCATTACTGAGAAAGGCTTTGGAAATCAAGTGCTATGTTCTGGTTTATTTTTTTCTTCCTCAATGTCAGAACGTCAGCTGATATTCTTTGCTGATCCGACAGTGATTAGCAATATTCCGTTCTTTTCTCTTAGCCTAGTGCCTGGTATGCCCTTAATAGCAGAAATCCTCAATAAACATTTCCTGATGAACAAATTGGAGGGATGATATACTTGAACTAAAAAAAATGTTAGAAGTTCATGTGAGATGCTATGAGTTCCTAAATTAGGACAATGACAGTGAACCTTAAGAAAAAAGATCAAAGAAAAGCCAACAGAACTTGATCAACCACTGAACACAGGAAAATTATATAGGTGATGAGTCAGATATGTTTTATAAAACTGAACCTTAATTTTGAAATCCCAAATTGAAATCAGAGGTAATTACTTCCTATATTCAGTTGATCTGATAAGGAAAATGAACATTTATTTTAAATTCCAGCATCTACCTCGCCCCACCCCAAAGAAATCCTTAATTTAAATGTAATCATGCAGTTTTTTGACAACGGATTACAGTTGGGCTATGAAAATCATATAGCAATTGAACTTCATTCTGAAGATTTTCTGCCTTCAATCAATATATCTTACATACTACTGCCATCTACAGTACGAATAGCCCAGGAGATTGTTATAGCCTTGTATGGTAGCTACACTGGGGGTGAATAGCAATGAGCTGTCCAATCACTACGTTGTATGCCTGAAACTAATGTAACATTTTGTGTCAATGATACTTCAATTAGAAAGGAAAAGAAAAGAAAATAGAAAAGAAAAGCCAAGATAGCATCTGTATTCTGAAGGGAAAAAGAATCTATACAATTGGGGGTGCCTGGGTGGCTCAGTCATTAAGTGTCTGCGTTTGGCTCAGGTCATGATCCCAGGGTCCTGGGATTGAGCCCCGCATCAGGCTCCCTGCTCGGTGGGAAGCCTGCTTCTCCCTGTCCAGCTCTCCCTGCTTGTGTTCCCTCTCTCACTGTGTCTACTCTGTCAAATAGATAAATAAAATCTTAAAAAAGAAATCTATAAAAAGTATTACCTTAAAGGATTTTATTATTTCACAAAATTTTAGTTTTCACTATAAGAAACATGTACTTCTTAACCATGTTAAAATAAAGACGGTTATGAGATTGTATGACAAGATACCTTTAAGTAAAGGGCAAGTATTCAAACTAAAACAGTTATTGTTAAATTAGTTTCTATAAACACAGAAAACAACCTTCTTCTTGGGACTTTTTGAAATTTCTATCTACCATTAAGACTTGGCTAGAGACATGTGAAATTTAAAGGGCAAGTAGAGAAAGACAACAGAAAGAAGCAGGTTTTAAAAAAGAAAAAGAGGTTATATTCAAGAGTTTTCCAACTTAAAAAAAATGTTTTTAAATCACAGATGAGAGACTGAAAGTGAGGGGACAATATTCGAAAGAGATAAACAAGAGAAGAGAGAAATGGCTCTAACTGGGATTCTACAACAATTAGAAAGTCAAAAAGAAAGCTCTCATTTCTGTCCAAGAACTGAGAACTATAAAAAACACCTCAGTATTAAGGACACAAATTAAGGCCTGGTTTAAAGAAGAGTCCCAAATCTCCTTTCCTTCTTCTGACCTTTGTTTTGCTGATTCTGAGGTTTGTAGTAATGAGGTAAGTAGTATACAAGACTACCTATCATTGTCAGAACTGAGGTATAATAGTAATTACATGTACAGTAGCTCAAATGGACAATAGAAAGAAAAACTGTTCCCAAAAGAAGAATTCAAATTTGAGCCATAGCAGTATCACTAAGATATTGACAGGAAACAGTCTCTCGAAACAGAGTACTGTGCAGGAGAAATTCTAAGAGTTCGGGGATGTTTATTTAATTTTGGTGTTTATATAATCACATTCCAAAATACAGACTTTAAAGTCAGGTGCCTTATCTCATTTACACCTACTGCAGTGGCTGGTGAGAAGCAAAAGCTTAGTAAATGTTTGAAATATAACCTGAACTACCTTGAAATGGGAACACTTAGCTGAGCTTAAGACTCCATGAGGCTTGGAGCTAGACTACACATTCTTTACATAGTTACAGAAAATTGTGCAACATTTTTAGCTTGAATTCTGTAGATAATTAACAGTCCTCAAGTGATCAAGAAAAATGTCATGTCTTGAATGTCTTAAAATCTTTAAGATTTGCTGAAGCCACTAAAAACGCTAAGATATATTTTTCGCCTAAATAATTTTGCATTTAACAGAGTTCACAGTACTGAGTATTATGGGCAAAATTTATCCTTCCTGCTCTATAGATGAGAACGTGCAAGCACTGACAATGAAGAGTTACTGTTCAAGTGTTTACATACTTTTGCTAATGGTGGCTGAGACCATTAAATTAAGTATAGTTTTTAGGGTAATTGCATGCGACTTTGTTTATAAATAAGGCTTTTCTAAAAGTGCTATATACTTCAAGCTCTCGCATAATTAATGGAATATCTTCAGAGAAACAGTTAAATATTTTCCATTTTTCATTCATTATTTCTATTGCTAAAGACTGATAGCTCTGGATATAGATTAACTGTTGGATCATATTCAATTTATATGAGCGTACATAGCCTAGGGCAGTAAAGGTTATTTTATAAGAAAAAAAGAGGAGAACATAAAACAACAGATTTCAAATCAATTTAATCAAATTAAAAACAAGAGAAGCCTACCACAGGGAGCAAGCAAAAACCTTGATATTACATATCCAGAATCCAGATTCAAATACATGAAAATTAAACACCGAAGAGCACAACGTCTTTCTTTTCCTCAAGACTTAACCAGTTACATTCTGATGAAAACAAAACTTCTTAAAAAAGTGAATGAGTTAAGAAGTGAACTGCAATTTTTGTCCAGCATCTTTAGTACAATTATCCTCTAACTAAGCAAAATGTCAAATTCTAAGATTTGATGGTTTTCTTACCATTTGGGGTCCAACATTCACATTTATTGGTCCTAAGGTTTTTGGTAAAATCTTTGTTGGTGAGTTGGTGCTGGAAACTGGAAATGCAACAAATGAAATGTTACCTGAAATGATATCAAAATATTAGGTTAATGTTCTGTAATATCGAGGTCACCTTCTATCTATACATTCATGGTCCTAACCCCAGTTTTGCTTAAGTAACTTAAAATGATCTTAATAATTAAGTTAACACAAGAAGGCTTACTGAAAAGCCATTCTAATGATTGCTTTCTTGTAGTGAATACAATTAGTTCTGCTAAATAGGAAAACTGTAAAATAAATAGTTCAGTCTATCTGACAACTAACTACTGGACTTTTAGTGGGTTTTCAGGGGAAAAAATATTTAGAGAATACATACTGCAAATCAGAGTTTATATCAGAGTAGAGAAATCTAGTTAGGTCTTTATTAGACACCACAGAACAAAAAAAAGTATGAAGTAGACATGAAGTAAAGTATCTATTAGAATTTATTTATAGTATAAAAGAAAATATTTATACTAAAAGTTAACATGTTTTCATATGAGTTGGTAGTTTTTTGAGGTTTTATCACACCGGAGAAAAAAATATGATGCCACCTAGTGATACTGAGAACTGTGGGATGTATACAGTGTTTTCAAGTGATATCAACACTTTATTTTTATTTTTTTTTAAGATTTTATTTATTTATTTGACAGAGAGAGACACAGCGAGAGAGGGAACACAAGCAGGGGGAGTGGGAGAGAGAGAAGCAGGCTTCCCGCGGAGCAGGGAGCCCGATACAGGGCTTGATCCCAGGACCCTGAGATCATTACCTGAGCCGAAGGCAGACGCTTAATGACTGAGCCACCCAGGTGCCCCAGTATCAACACTTAAAATGTGAAATTAAGGTAGCCAAGTGGACCCCAGAAATGAAAAGCTAACCAATAACTTTCTGAACTGTGTCAACTACTTAACTCCTCTGGACAAACTTCAGTTTATCAATGTTTTTCTTAATAATCTAATGTAACAGAGGAGATCACCCAGAAAGTACGTGAAAGAGGTTCAATACTGAAACTTTGGGGGAAAAAAAATGGCATTTAAGAGCAGGACGAGACACCTCCTTCTCAGATGGCCCCCTTGGCTCTCCCAGCACTTGCCCAGACTCCTTAACCCCATCCTCTCACCTCCTGATTCTCAGCAGATACTCCTATTTCCTTCAGTAAGGAAATCAGGCCATCAGGCTGTATTAGAGCTATTAGAGCTTCTCTTCCTTGACCTGTGAACCTATCTGCACCCTCACCTATTTTTACTGCTTTCTCTCTGAATGTAAATTCTCATATAAATGATTTCTTTTTTGTCTCTGCACATGGTGTCTACTCAGGGGTCTCACTTATCAATTATCTACTGTCTCCTGAGTTTTCGACTGCACCGTCAGCTCCTCCCCTTCAGTTTCTCTCTCTGCCCATTTGCCCTGTATCATTTTCCCTCAATACCCACATTTTAAAATCAAATCCTTCATCTTTCTCATGCCCACTCAACAAGGTCTAATAGCCAAATCTGTTTCTCCTTCATGCTCTTGGCATATGACCGAGTCTTGGTAGATGATCATTACCATCCCAGTGACCCAGTCCAGAAACAATCAACCCCCTCCTTACTCAACTGACCACTGTATCCTACCTGCTATCTCCTTACTCTGGCTCCTTTATGCTGCTGCCACTTGTTTATTTTGAAACTTTATCAAATCTGATTTGAACACAGTTACCCTCGAACGCAGTGATTCAACACCGTAGCTGTGCAACAGAATTATCTGGGACTCCATAAAAAATACCAATGCCTCAGTCCCACCCCCCGAGCTGCTGATAAAACTGGTCGGGAGTGAACCTGGGCATCAGACCGTTGAAAGTTCTCCAGGTGGTTCCGGTGTGCAACCACTCTAACTGGAAATGCTACTTCAAATAGCTTTGCTAGCCCTCCACACATCTGTAACAAACCAGTTTTTCAACTGGGGAAACTGTTCTGGACACTCCCCTACTTTAGGCCTTCAAAGATTCCCCAACACTTTCAATGCCTCTCAGATTCCTCAACATGGCACAACAGCTTCTATCTGGAGATCTCACCCCTGTCTCCCTTCCCAGCTTCATCTTCAGCTACTCCCTCCACTCCAGTCAGGTTAAATACTTTGCAATTCCAGAAAGGCCCCAGCTCAACCACTCCAGTTTTGACACACACCTTTCCTTCTGTTGGAAGTCTCTCTCTGCTGGGGCTACTTCTACACCCTAGCACTTCAAAATGGCATTCCATACCATTTTCTAAGTCATTACTGTGTGCCAGAGTCTGTTCCAGAGGTTCCCATATATACACCATCTCATTGAGCTTAGGACAACAGTGTGAAATGTATTATTACTGTCTCCATTTTACACATTTAGAAACTGAGACAGAATGAGGTTAAAGAATTTGTACAAGGTCCCAGAGCTAGTGAGGGCAATAGCTCCACCTCCCAAGTTTCTGCTGTGTGTGTCACCTCTCCTTATAAGCTGTTCTCAGCCTCTGTGGTCGAGTTCCTGGATGCCCTTCTTTTGACTTTTCATAAAACCTATGATCATTTGCTTGTTCTAGCTATCATTTACTTAGTTCTAAGTGGGCTATGTCTCTCAGCTTTGTATCCTAGCACCTGGTTTAGTCCCTGGCACAAAAGAGGTGCACAAAACTATAAAAACTAATTAGTACAGATTGGAGCTATTACCTTTTTTTTTTTTTTTTTAATTTTTATTTGCGAGAGAGAGAATGAGAGAGAGCATGAGAGGGAGGAGGGTCAGAGGGAGAAGCAGACTCCCCGCTGAGCAGGGAGCCCGACGCGGGACTTGATCCCGGGACTCCAGGATCATGACCCGAGCTGAAGGCAGTCGCTTAACCAACTGAGCCACCCAGGCGCCCGGAGCTATTACCTTTTCTAATCTGGATGCCATATTTCCTGCAATGTAGCCTACACTGTATTTTTTGCTGTTGTTACCTTCTAACTGGTGCCATAACTTATAAAGTCTGAAATAAATTTAAATGCTAGGTCCTTTATTATTTTGAACAACCAATATGTCAAATAAAGTTTCCTTCCTCTATAACCATGAAACTGATTTTTGCTTTTATATAACATGCATATTTTACCAATTGCTAAATATTAAGGTTATTATCAAGCTTCCCAAATATGGTTATTCACCTATTTAAGAATCCACTCTAACTGGAGAATAATTATCTATGATTCTAGGGGGAAGAACAGCTATGTAATTGATAGACAGGTGCCATAAACTCAGTCCCAGGCAGGACAGGCATGTGAGAAGAGCACAGCCCTGCAAAAGTCTGATTCTCAGATTTTTTTTTTTTTTAATTGAAGTACAGCTGACATACAATATTATATTAGTTTCAGGTGCACAACATAGGGATCTGACAATTACATATATTACAAAATGCTTACCATGGTAAGTGCAGTTACCATCTGTCACCATACATTATTACAGTATTATTGACTTAATATTCTCCATGCTGTATGTTACAACCCCGTGACTGATTTATTTTATAACTGGAATTTTATACTTCTTAATCCCCTTCACCTATCTATCCCCTGACCTCCTCCCCTCTGGCAACCACCAGTTTGTTCTCTGTATTTATGAGTCTGTTTCTGCTTTTGTTTGTTCATTTATTTTTTTAAGAGTCCACATGTTAAGTTAAAACATTTGGTATTTGTCTCCTCAGATGGTTTTTAAAAATGACCTTAGCGCTGCTGAATGTTTAAGATGAGATCATTTCTGATACACTGTTAGAAGCAAAAGTAAAAAACTTGCAAAAAGCAGTGGAACAAGAAATACAAAAAAAAGAAAATTAAGGTTAGGGAACAGACTGACTCCGATTTTAAACCTAACACTAAAGGAAAATTAAGAATATAAAACTTAGGTCAAAACAAAATGAAAAATATCATTAAAGCCAGATCTGTCATGTCAGTTAATACCATAAGAATTTAGAGGGAACTTAATAAATTTGACCAATTGATTCTAAAGTGCATCTGGAAGAGTGAAGGCAGAGAACAGCCAAGAAAATTTAAAAAAAAAAGAAAAAAAAGAATAACAGGAAAGAGGGGAACTTTAGCCTACCAGATTTCAAAATTATTACACAGCTGAAGTGACTGAAATAATGTGATATTGCTAAGAAGCAGATAAAAAAAGTGACAAAACAGAAATTAAAGTCCAGAAATTACTTCATGTATATATGAAAATGTTATATATGGTAAAGGCAGCATTTCAAATCAATGTGGGAAAGGGCAGATTACTTAAAAAAAATGTTTGTTTGTTTTTTTTAAACATCTTATTTATTTGACAGAGACAGAGATAGTGAGAACAGGAACACAAGCAGGGGGAGTGGGAGAGGGAGAAGCAGGCTTCCCACCGAGCAGGGAGCCCGATGTGGGGCTCATCCCAGGACCCTGGGATCATGACCTGAGCCCAAGGCAGACGTTTAACTGAGCCACCCAGGTGCCCTTAAAAAATGTTCTTGATTGTACATCTGAAAACTAATACAACACTATGTCAGCTACACTTCAATAAAAAAAAAAAGAGACACACAAGAAAGAAATGTTTCTGAGATAAGAAATTGTCCACTTGGGTAAAAGAAACCTTGGATTTCAATTTCTCATCTTGTACAAAAATCAATTCCCAAAAGATCAAATATTTAAAAATAAAAATTAAAGCCATAATGCCTGGATGGTTCAGTTGGTTTTTTATAATCTGGGGATGAAGAAGGCCCTTCCAAGCATGTTACAGAATTTAGAAATCTTTTTTTTTTTTTTAAGATTTTATTTATTTATTTGACAAAGAGAGAGACAGCGAGAGCAGGAACACAAGCAGGGCGAGTGGGAGAGGGAGAAGCAGGCCTCCCGCTGAACAGGGAGCCCGATGTGGGACTCGATCCCAGGACCCTGGGATCATGACCTGAGCCGAAGGCAGACGCTTAACGACTGAGCCACCCAGGCGCCGAGAATTTAGAAATCTTAAGTGAAAACAGACTGATAGATGGGACTAAGTAAAAATAAATGTTTCCTAAATAGCAAAAGACCTAATACACTTAAGAGACAAATCTCAGACTTGGTAAACAAATTTGCAACATATAGGTCATTAGATTACTATCCTTAAAAACTTGTATTTACTTAACTTCCCACTTTTAAGTCAATAACAGTAAAACAATACCTCAATACAAAAATAAGCTGAGGGCATACCTAAATGTCAATGATCATATGAAAAGATGCTTGATTTTAATAAAAAAAAAATTTACACTTTTTAGAAAAAGAAACCATTTTATGTACTAGATTGATAAAGATTAATAAGTTTGATAATGCTCACTTCATCTAAAACTAATGATGTATGGGGATTAACATAAGAATAAAAAAAATAAATAATAAAAAAATAAGTTTGATAATGCTGAGTTGGTAAAAATGTGGCATAATGGGTACATTTACAAAATATTTACTTGGCAGCTACTATATGTTAAGTACTAATGTTAAGCACTTATGCATATTCATTGCAAGGGACACTGTCCCCTGCACTCAGCAGCTAACACATTGTTGGTGGGAGAGATATTGGACAGTCTTTCTGGAGGGCAGTCGGACAATGTAACTAGAGAGGAGGTAATGGGTCTGTCTGTTAGAGGACATCATTTTAAATAAGTGCTTTAAAAACAATTATACACATTTTAAAGGCTCTTTCCACTTCAACAAATGTCCTTTCAGCTGCTCTCCATTGCCTAAGTGGCAAGCTGATCCCTGGCCTCTGCATCAACATCACAATTAATTCCCAATAATGGGAATACCCTCTGAGCAGCAATTCCTCTGCTGGATATATATCCTAATAAGCCAAGCAGATAAGAACAATTATACATGTCCTAGAATTGCAACATTATAAAGGCAAAAACCTAAAAACAATTTAAATGCATAAACATCTTTTGGTACATGTACATGATGGAATATTATACAGTCCCTGAAGCAGAATTACAAGTATGTATTTGCCATGGAAAAATGTTCCCATTATAAGAGGCTATGATTAGTATGACTCCATTTACCTAAAAACTACATACTCATAAGTTCTATAAGCATAAAAAGTATGGCAAGATAAACAAATGTATGAGAGGTTATCTCTGGTGAGTAGTATGGTGAAATGTTTTACTTGTTTTATACTTTTTCATTACTTGAAAAAACATCTTATGAACATGCAAGTGCTTGTTTTATAATTTAGAAAGCTATTGCCATTCTGGAGGGAAAAGAGAGGAAGGGAGGAAGGGAAAGAATCAGTCACAGCTGTTGAAACAAGATAAAAATCTATAAATGACACTACAACAAAAACTAATGATGTAATAATGTATGGTGATTAACATAATAAAATTTTAAAAAATCTATAAATTAGGTATCTGTGTTTTATAATTAGTAAAAATGAAATCTGCTTTGAAAGTAGTTAAAGGGGCTCCATTGGGATTTCAATAATTATAACATCCAGAAATAAAAGCCATGCATTTTAGACATTGTTTACTTTCATCAAATCAACTAGGTTCAACAGCAGAAACAGAACTTTTTTGACTCAAAAGGACATATTTAAATTGGTTATAAACATCCAGTATCCCAACATTTCTGTCAGGTTAAGAGAAGTAAACCAACCCAAGTCTAAAGACTTTTTCCTAAGTACCTGGCCTTAATTCATAGCTCCTTGGCAACAGGGGCTTGACACTGTCCAGAAGCCAATTCCTGGCAGTTGGTGTATTTATTAAAAACAAAAATTTAAAGACCTGCCTGGATTTGGGTTTTGGCAATTCCCCGCATTAACTAAATGAGATCAATCACCTGGGGAAGTGGCTCGGAAAAAGAGCTAAAAACTTAGCCAAATCTTGGCAAAGGCACACAATTTTGGCTCAAAATTTTATTTCAGTTTTCTGAGTAATTAGAATCTTTCTGTTTTCTATTAGAATTGCCTAGACACCAAAGATTTCTTTCACTCATAATTCTTATAAGGGGTTCTAGTTCAGTTAGTCACCTTCAGTATGTCCAATTAAAATGAAAAATTCAGTGAAATAACTGTGGTTTGTCTACATAATGCCAGTGTAAGTTATTTTTTCACAGTACTGACTTTCTGGGGAAAAAAAAATGTTTTTGGCCTGATTTAGTTTTTGGAAAAACCTTCACCCAAGCCTGTATCACATCCTCCTAGAAGAACCAAATTAATAACTTACTCTAGGAAAGAGTATGCCTATTTTACTGGTTTATAAATACCTCAAATCAGAAATAGTGGTATATCCCATATACACACAGGGTCCAAGTTCAAAGGAAAAGCTACCCTTCAGCCCTAAATAGTTAGAAAATGACCTAGTTTGTGGTGGTGGAGGTGTCTGTCAAAGTCATACAACTCTAGGCTAATGGGGTTAGGCTTTATTATATGGAAATTATACCTTAATAAAAAAATGGGAAAAAGTGACCTAGGCAATTTCATACTTACAAGAGACTAATTATAGATTATATAATCATTTTGCTTTCTTCCCTCAGATATTTACTTGCCTTATTCCCCAGCTTCCTTCTAGTCTGTGGCTTGGTCATCACATCAGAGATGACTGATTATTCTATATAAGCACTTCCTAATTTACTATGAGTTTTCACCAGAATACTCAATCTCTATGTGATATATTGCCTATTAATATTTATCTGCTTAGGTGATTATTATCTGTCCATAGCCCATCCACTCCCAGAATTTAAGTTCCATCAGGACAGGGGCTTCATTGTCTCATCCATTGCTGTATCTCCAGCACCTAGCACACCCCGCCTGAGACATAGCAAAGTTCAACAAATACTGTTGCATGAAAATGAATACATGAATGAATACATGAGTGTCTGGATGGAAGCATACGATACAAATTTGTCAGACACATGAGACACGAGTATATTGTGAAAACTAAGTCTCCTTCTATCTCCAACCACCACCTAACCATTCCCTTCCCTAGTGATGGCTACTAGTGCCAGGTTGTCTATAACCTTCCGGAAAGATTCTAACATATACAAACACATATGCATAAACATTCCTTTTTCCTTCACATATAGTTGAATACTATATCAGTTTCCATGTTGCTTTTTCCCACTTAATAATACTGTATCTATCTTAGATGTCTTTCCATACTTGTATACGTAGTTTTGCCTCAATATTTACTTTGTAAACCACACAGTATAACTTTTTATGGATCTACATGTTTATCAATCCCTTAGTAATGGAAAAGCTTTTAATATTACAAACATTATTAACAGCTTTTAATATTACAAGCATTATTAATAATAAAACCTATTACTACAAATAATACTGCAATGACTATTCATGTCTTTACACATACTGGTTGTACCAAATGACTGCACCAATTCACCCTCCATACAGAAATGTATAAAAATGTCCATTTTCACATATCCTTACCATCTCAGTGTGTTAATCGAACTTTGTCAACTTTTAGGTTAAAAACAGTTTCTCATTTTATTTTGGTTTTAATTTATTATAATGAATAAGGCTGAGATGTTTTGTTTAAAAGTCATCTAAATTTTCCTTCCTGAAAATTATGCCCACCTTTCATTTGCTGTTGATTTTTTTTATTGGTAGACCCTCTTTAAATATTGAAAAAATAAGTATATTCTTTGTTATGCCGATGCAAATATTTTTCCCAATTTGACATTAGCCTTTTGCTTTTATATATGATTTTCTTTGCACATTTTTAAAGAATGTAGTTTTTTGGGTTTTTTTTAGAGAGGGAGAGTGGGGGGGGGTAAGGCAGAGGGAGAGAGAAAATCCTAAGCAGGCTCCACACCCAGCACAGAGCCCAACTTGGGGTTCAATCCCACAACTCTGAGATCCTAACTGGAACCGAAATCAAGAGTTAGATGCTTAACCAACTTAGCCACTCAGGCACCCCAAGAATGTAGTCAATTTTATAGTGATTCTTTTCTTTTGTGACTTTTGTGTCATACACAAGGTCTGTAAATATGTTTAAAAATAAAAATGAAGGTCAGAGTAACTGCTAAGTTTATTCATACCGTACCTCCTTGGAGGTGCACATTATATACAGACATGCTACATTTTACTTATCTTACAGGTTTGGTAATTCCAGTTGGCTATGATGTTCTTCAAAATTAGCTATCATTAGTTATATACTAAGATTATATTAAACATCCCCCATGTTTTCTTATAATACCTTAATGCCTTTGTTTTAAATTTTACATCCTTGACCCATATGGAATTTATTTGATGTGAGAAATAAAAGATCCATTTTTTCCCCTCAGATGGCTACCTAAAAAAAAATATTTTGTTTATTTATTTGAAAAAGAGAGAGCACACGGGGGAGGGGCAGAGGGAAGAGGGACAAGCAGACTCCTGACGTGGGGCTCCATCCCAGGACCCTGAGATCATGACGTGAGCTGAAGGCAGACGCTTAACTGACTGAGCCACCCAGGCAACTCCGCCTCAGATGGCTATTTTTAATGAATAATCTACTTCCCCTTCCCCATGCTGCTATGAAATGCTACCTTGATCATTTACTTATTTGGGTCAATTTACTGACTTTCTATCCTGCTCCACAGATCTGCCTATTTATGTGACAGTATCACATGCTTTTATTTCATTGGTGATTAATGTTTCCACCAGAGAATAAGCTGAGTCAGAACAGGAGTGTCAAGCGTTTCTTTCCTTTTAACTATTAAAAGGATTATTGCCCTTTTAACTATTTGTTAATAAGCGTTGTAAAGGACTATCAATTGGTTTCAAATAAAGTACTAATGAGGTCAAGTCACGGGTCAATTCTAGAAAAGGCCAATTCATTTTGCAAAGAAAAAAGATTCCACACCTTAAGACTATTTCTAATTTCAGCCAGCCATCTAGAAAGCAATGTAGGTCACTGAAGAGTGGACTAGAGAGAAACAGTATGGATGGCTTAGAGGATTATTTATCACCTTTATTTGACAAATAACTCAGGCCCAATAGTTCAATGCACTATTTTCATAAGTAAAACACATTAATAATGCATAATTAATTTGAAAAGGCAGCATATCCAACTGGAAATGCCAAACCTGCAAGATAAATAAAACAGAACATATCTACATAACCATAACTACATCGCTACAAATGGGAGGTATGAGAAACAGAAGATAAAAGTTCCTACTATCGAGCACCTGAGTGGCTCAGTTGGTTAAGGGTCTGCCTTCGGCTCAGGTCATGACCCCAGGGTCCTGGGATTGAGCCCTGAGTTTGGCTCCTGCTCAGAGGGGAGTCTGCTTCTCCCTCTCCCACTGCCCCTCTGCATCCACCCCCCGTGTGTGCTCTCTGTCCCGCTCACTCTCTCAAATAAATAAATAAAATCTTAAAAAAAAACTTCCTAATATTTCCATAGTTTAATGGTTAAAGCGGCCTCTAGAACTACCCCCTCCATATTTGGTTCTACAATGGAATTCAAGCAGTCTATAGTACACAGATAAGGACAGAAGATCTGAAATGCACGTACCCACATATCATAGGCATGGAAGAAAAGCCTAGCTGTTTTTGCAGCTGTCAGAACACAGGACTTCTAGGATTTCCCCAAATGGACCACCTAACCAGCATCTTTCCATGAACCAAAGAAAGGCTTTCCATGAACCAAACCAAGAACCTTGAAATGGCCATAACAAGAAACAGGCTCTTAGCCCTAAAGGCATACTCTTTTTTTTTCCCCTAAGGGCATACTCTTAAATGGGTCAATAAATCTTTCTGTCAGTCTTTCCTACATACTTTCCCTAGAGGATTAAATCTGTTCTCTTGGCTTTGATAAGCATTTTTACATGGAGGACACCTTTTAAAACAATTAGCTAGCTCCCTGTTTCCCTGGTATTTAAAACCATAAATGCCCTGGATTCTTCACTTTGAAAGGAGGAAAAAAACTTCTTTCTTCATCTTCCTGTATGCCAGAATTTAAACAGTGCCTCTTCATTTTTTAAATGAACTCCTTAATTCAAGCTCTGGCGTCTGGAATATTATAGTTGTTTTCACTTAGTTCATCAAACCTCAAAACTAAAAGATCTTAGAAATCATTTAGTCCATTCTCACTAGGTTTTCTTTATAGGACCTTTTCCTTTCAATATTTTTAAAATGTCTGTCCAAAAATATGTCTCACCTACAGGTTTGATTCTATTGCTCTATTGGCTTCTTTATCTTTAGTTAAAACATGTCATTTTGTCCTTTTGCTATTATCTTGCTTAGTAAAGGAAACCTTTAAATCTTAACTTTCTCATTTCTCTTCTACCTGCTTAATTAGAATTTCCCATTTTTTGGACAATGTATCTTCTGATTAATACTTGGATTATTTTACCATATGGCCTCAGACAACGTGGCTCTTCCAATCCTTCATAGCAATTCTTCCCAAATGTGCCTGGTCCTAAGATGTAAAGGGGGCGGGGGGGTGGGGTGGGGAAGGAGTGTCCCTCTTATTCAAAATGCACATTCCTGGGCTCCACTCAACATCCACAGACTCAAAAACTAGGTGGGAATGCCTATTTTTAACAAGTGCCTCAGATGATTCTTATGATCAGTCAAGACTGGGAAAGACTGCTTCAAGGTCCCTTTTTCTCTTTGTTCCAGTTAAGGAAGTAATGGAGTATAAGTAGATGCCATTACACTTATCTCTTTCCAA
>NC_138369.1:84369249-84389956 GCF_054177405.1 Leptonychotes weddellii
TTTTTTTTTTAAAGATTTTATTTATTTATTTGAGACAGAGAGAATGAGAGACAGAGAGCATGAGAGGGAGGAGGGTCAGAGGGAGAAGCAGACTCCCTGCCGAGCAGGGAGCCCGATGCAGGACTCGATCCCGGGACTCCAGGATCATGACCTGAGCCGAAGGCAGTCGCTTAACCAACTGAGCCACCCAGGCGCCCTCTTTCCATTTTTAAAAAAGAATAATGGGCTGAGTGACCCTTATTTCTTCAGTCTCTTGTTTTTACATGCTATTATCTTTTCAGTGTTGAGCCTACATTCAACCCCTACTTTCAGCACCATCACCACAGCCGATACACCCACCAGATGGCACACAGACACCATGTTCTTTCCTAGGAAGAGAGTGAGCTGAAGGGAGCACATTTTATCTCGTGCCAACAGCCGCTGAATGGCTAGAGTAGATCAAGGCAGCTGGGCGCAACCACAAGGATCAGAATTTATGAGTATCAGAATACCCAAGTGCACTTATTTGGAAATCATCCTCATGAAGAAGCCCACAACCCCTCTAAGATGGTAACCTGCCCCAGAATGTGTTAACAAATAAATCATTTAAAATTTATAGTGAAGGGGCACCTGGGTGTCTCAGTTGGTTAAGTGTCTGCCTTCGGTTCAGGTCATGATCCCAGGGTCCTGGGATCAAGCCCTGCATCGGGCTCCCTGCTCAGCCAGGAGCCTGCTTCTCCCTCTCCCTTTGCTGCTCCCCCTGCCTGTGCTCTCTCATGTGTGCACGCTCTCTCTCTCTCAAATAAATAAATAAAATCTTTAAAAAAAAATTTACAGTCAGGAGAGATATTTTTCTAATATTTATAAAAGATGGCAATGACTGCAGATAGACCTACAATTTAAAAATTGCATTCTTAAAATAAATTTAAAACTTTAGGACACTTAAACTCAAAGACCAAAGACCACCCATGAATTATAGTTTCAAAGCAGTTCTTTCCCCTAGCAAATTAGAAAACGGGACCATTGAATTCCATAATACCATACTCAAAATTGCAATGATGAATATTCTTTTTCAACAATATGTTCCATTTGAGAGCTATTATTGAAGCTACATCTAAATCATATTTTAAAGAGCAAGAAATCTTAAAGTTAGACATCAATATCAACAAAAATCTTTTAATTAAAATCTTACCCATTAAAAGATTAAAAAAAAAAAAAAAAGATTCTGCAAACTCTTACACTTAAGTTCCCTGGGTCTACTTGACACACCGTAAGTGGTCAATTAGCAGTCTCTTCATTTTTCTGTCAGAGAAATTGCCAAGACAGTGACAAACTTTGTACCATAAGTGATCAAAGTGCCAAAAACCAAGCCTCCTACTGATGGTCTCCAGCTTTAGAGTCAAGATCCAAAGGTTCATTTACAAATTGGTTGCTTCAAACTTGGTAGAAAGTAATGCTGTTATTACACGATAGGTTTCTGGATCCTTTCGCAAGAGTTAACTCATACTACAGTTAAAGCACAATATTCATACTATTTTTATCTGCTCCTAAACAACAATGTAAAAGGTTTTCTTTTCAGAAAAATACAGGCATCAGGCAAATCTTCCCTCTGACCTCCACCTCAGAAATGAAGAGATTTTTAGGTTGCTGTTGTTTCTAGTCACACACATATATATAAGGCAGAGAGAATGTCTACATTAGTCACTCTCTGGGTATTCTAACTTGGAAAACAATGAATAGGTAAGGCTCAGATTCCCACAGACCTCAGTTTTGTGCTAAAGCGTTCATATATACAAGGCGAGAACTATAGGTACCCCACTCTGAAAGTCTTTCAGTATATTACTCTTAATTTGAAGGGTTAACACTCTCAAAGATTTCTGTATTGTTGTTGCTGATGCTATTAAATAACCCTGTCATGTCTACATTTATAATCGTGACACACATTTTTGATAACTACAATCTAGGATTTTGTCATAGTTATATATCACATGTGGGGCCATCAACTTTTTTTAGGGCTCTTTCTATATATACTTTGATCAAAATTGTAAAAAATTTTACTTTAGTCAGACCTATAGTTTGTAAATCCGTTTTCTTTGGAGGGAATAGGGGAGAAGGAGAGAGAGAATCTTAAGCAGGCTCTATGCCCGATGCAGGGCTCCATCTCACAACCCTGAGATCATGACCTGAGCCAAAAGCAAGAGTCAGATGTTTAACTGACTGAGCCACCCAGGCACCCCTATAAATCCATTTTAAACTCCATGTAAGTTATTTTACTTATCTTAGAAAGAAAACCCTCAACTGCTACCTATTGCTATTCCTTAAAAAAGCAAAATGTATGAAGATCAATTTTAGAATCTTATTGTAATCTTAATTAAAACAATGATCTGAAAAGCTTCAAAATCTCTAAATTCTGTCATTATGTGAAGCAAAGAGAATTTTCAGGGAAGCCCACAGATCCCAGTTAAGAGCAAGAGAAATTTTTAATAATCTACTTGAATGTTGGTATCTTTTCCTGTCTTCTCTTTAGACCAATTAAACATTTAGAAAACCATTTAATATTTGCTCCTTACACAAATTTTGAACTATGGTTTACAGAATTTTTTTTGGCTGTTATCTATTCTTACTAATTTTACAGTGCAGGGTATGGCGAATTTTTACTATGTGCCTTATATGTAAAAGATCTGGTGCTCAGCACTGGTTTTTCAAGAGCGAACTTTAAAGAAATGCATAAAGCTGTAATGTGTATAAATGCACACTATACAACAGCATAGAACTTCTCTTTGTTACTTGTAAAATGAAAGGTTTTTACTCGTTATGAATTCTACAAATTCAAAAACTATTTTTTAAAAAAATTTCTTCTTTTTTTTTTTTTATTTTTTAAAAAATTTTGACTGCTTTCATTACATGTGTATTGTTTCCAAGCTCTTCCTTTGCTACTTTTTTCAGCAAATAAACATTCTTCTCTGTCCATTAGCAGCCAATCCAAGCTTACTCTTTCTTTTTAGAGGTTCATTTCAATTAAACTCAAAATATTTCTCTCACATTTCTTATTCAAAGATCTTTTTGGAATAAGTCTTATGCTTCTCACTGAAGATAAAAGGATCTCTCACACTATATGCAAATAATGTTTCATAATGAAATTTCATTTTGAGGCTTAGTACCTATTGTGCAATTACAAACTTTTGCAACCTAAGTATTCCTTATATATTTTATAATGGCTAGGCTTTTTTCCAAATATTCTGTAGGATGTAATGATCATTTTTTTCCATAATTTACATGCACGAAAATTAACTTTCTCACATTTCCATTAATTACACATTAATTTTTTAAGATTAAAAAAAGCCTCTCCAAAAGGTATGTTACTCTACTGATTCTCAAAATCTAAGTATAAAGGAAAAAATTTTAAATGACTAAGTTTTATTTATTCCCTGATTAAGTCAGATTTATGACCTCCCCTCCCCATTCCAGCTACTGTGAATTTTGAATAAAACAACCTCAATTGTAACAGAAGAAACATCTGTTGCTTTTTTCTTCATCAGGGCTTTCCTAACTGAAAGAAAGGCTCTCTGCCTGACCTCCTCTCTCACTCCCCCTCCCCACCCACACTAAGTTCCGTAAAACTCTTTTTTTAAGTAAATGTATTATTTAAAATGTTACTGTATCTACTTAAAATGTCATAATTTATCTAGAAACATTCACTTCCTTATTAAGATTCAAAGAATGAGTAAATGTTATATACATCAAAAAACAAGAGATAGGTACTCTTGTAGAATATTAATTGTAACTGAAAGACAGACTTTCGAGAGTATACTTGAAGTGATCAACTGAATCAAGTTGTCACACAGTCCTGGCTCACTTAGTATTATTTAGGGTTAAGCTTTTCTTCATAGGTTCCAGATTCATATAGGATCTTGCATGCTATATTTTCTTTGCCAATCCAATACTAACATAATGGCAGTCACTACCCCAAGAGGCAGACACCAAATGGTGCCACCCACACTCTCACACTGTGCCTCATAATAAACCATAAAGCAGTGGAATGCACCGGCCCCTTTATGAGCAAACAATGCCTGAGCTTCATTAGAATACAGCTGACATTTTCAAAGCACAAATACTTTTAAGAAAAATGTACTAGGAAAAAAAGGAATGAAACAGCTATAAAAGCTGAAATATTTTTTTAACTGTCAGGTTTATTTCAAAGATCCTGAGGAAGCATATTTTGCTGTTGACAATTTAAAAGTTTTCATAAATAAAAAAAAATGTACAGTTAAGGGCAAAGCTTATTTTATTAACTACTGGAAAGAAATGAAAGTAAAAACTATCATTTGAATTGCATTCACAAGTAGTAACTATGAAGTACCTTCAAAATTATTCATTTCCTCAACTGCTTTCCTAGTTCTTGAATAAGGAAAACTGAGCTCTAGACTTATTTTCACATTTTAATGGATTTATATAAGTAACTGAGTGATAAACTAAGCTTACTCTACCCCTCCCCCCCTGCCCAACCCAACCCCCATACCCTGTAGTTTTCCTGTCTGCAACAAGCAAGGACGTCTTGAATTCAGCGTGCTCTTGGCTATTTATCAACTTAATATTGCTGCTGCTGGAAGAATATAAAATAAACGTGGTAAAAACTCACCCAGCAGTAAGAAACAAAATGATCTCTCTTACCTGGTCTAAAGAAGCATGCCTCTCACTGCAGTACCAACAACACTCTACAGTCTTTGTTACCATTCAGTGGAAACTTGAGACTGTGTCAGACATAAGCAATCGAGCTCAGAAAAGCTCAATTTAAAATACTTCTCAATAAAACTAAAAAGATGCTCAAGAAAACCGTTTAGGTAACTAGCTTTCAAAAGACAAATGAATACTGTCTAATGCAACAAAGGTCATTCAAAAGAAACTGGAAGTGTAAGTCTTAAGACACAAAGAGGCTTTTTAATGTGTAGAATCTTACTTTCTTATTAAATTAAAGGTTGTTTTAAAAATATGCTTAAAATAAAAGCGGTAAAATGATAAAAAGGCTAACTCCAAGCTAAGACTTTTCTAAATATCACTTGAATTTTAACTAGCTAAAAAATAAGATTAAACTTACTCATGAAATCTGCATAATTCGAATTGTACATGTCAGGGTATTTGCTGGCTCCAAAGCAGTCACAAAGCAGGAGACCTTAATGCATCTTGAAAGCAGAGCAAAAGCACCATAAGTTTCAGGGGGAAAAAAAAAAAAAAAGGAAAAGAAAAAGAAAAAAATAATAATAAAAAGGAGGAGAAACTCTTGAAAAACTGGCCGGGGTTTTTCAACCTGTAATAACTGTCTAGCTCCTCTGGGAGGAAAAAAAAAAAGTCCTGGTCCTGCCCCCTGAGATAGGAGGCTATGTTTCAATGCCAAAATGAATGACAGGCCCATTTCTGATATCAACAAAGAGCAGCTTAGTTGGGCTCGATTTTTTTTCACTTTCCCACACGGTTAGAAGTTCTAAATTTTTCAGGTTAGTATCTTTTTATCTAGGGTTAAGCACCTTTCTCCATTTTCTCAAGAGAACCTCATTATGTTGTCCTAGTTTTTTAAATGATTAATTAAAAATACATACCTAATCATCTTAGTTTTTCCTAGGCAAGAAGCTAAACAAAAGATGACCTCTGAAGTTCCTTTCCAAATCTATCTTTTGTAATATCAGATCACCATATGACTAATTATTAATATTAATAAGCTTTTCCTGCATCCTGATATGTGGGTACAAGGAGAAACTAAAAGTAGGTAACAAACATAAAAATAAGTAACTGAGATAAAATTTTCAACTAGCTAGATGTAAAAATAATTTACTAAAGTACATGTGTATGATTATACAAATTCAAAACAATAAACACTTCAATCAATGACTTATATTTACTGAATGCCTATTATGAGCCAAGCACTATTTGGGGCTCTGAGGATATAGCAGTGAACACAAAAGACAAAAGCCAAACAAAAATCCTTGTCTTCAGTGAGCTTATTTGTTTATATTTTAGTTCCTGAATGTAAAACTCTCCTAGATGGACTAAGATATCTCTTTCCTTTTTTGATTAGTTACCACCTAATCTGAAATAGTTCCCTCTGAAAGTATGTCTTGACAAAGCTTCAGGAGGGAAAAGATTTTGTACTTTCTTCAGTGTTGTATCCTCAGTGCCTATTAGACATTCAGATAGGTATATGTGAGTGAAATAGATCAAAGAGAGCTTTTTCTTAGTCAAACTTTTCTTTGCAAACAGACTATGTACCACCTATTACTTACATGCATAAGGGTGTTAACTTGGGTTACAATTATATAATAGCTTAAAATTGAAAAAACAACCTATATGGCCCTGTATCTTTTCAGATTCTAAAATCTGTTTTCACTATGAGATGTGAGGTTACTATATTTGGTTAAAATTCCATACATTGGGGAGCCTGGGTGGCTCCCTTGTTAAGTGTCTGCCTTCGGCTCAGGTCATGATCCCAGGGTCCTGGGATCGAGCCCCGCGTCAGACTCCCTGCTCGGAGGGAAGTCTGCTTCTCCCTCCCACTCCCCCTGCTTGTGTTCCCTCTCTCGCTGTCTGTCAAATAAATAAATAAATAAAATCTTTAAAAAAAATAAAATAAAATTCCATACACTAAGTTTTTGTGGACTATCAGATTTCAGAGGAGTTTGAATAAAAAAAGAATTTTAGAAATTACATGGCATCCCATCAGTTTTGTATATGTGGAAATAACTTTAAATTCCCCTGCTTCTCATCATTCTTGGTCGCCCTACCACAAATCACACACAGAAAATAAGTGCACACCTCTAACCTGTCAAATCAGTCAGAAGTGCTTGCACATGTCACCCAAGGCCAGAATATTCAGGGGCTAGATAGATATGGTCACACCTATTCCAGTATAATCTTTTTTTTTTTTTTTGACACAGAGAGAGAGAGAGAGCACAGGAACACAAGCAGGGGAAGTGACAGAGGGAGAAGCAGGCTCCCCACTGAGCCGGGAGCCTGACTTGGGGCTTGATGCCAGCATCCTGGGATCATGACCTGAGCTAAAGGCAGACGCTTAACCGATTGAGCCACCCAGGCGCCCCTCTAGTACAGTCTTAAAACAAAAGGAAATTAAACTTGTCAGTACTCAGATACATTCATCATACTTATAAATAGCAGAGTATCACTCCTTCCCCCTGTCCCACCACCAGAGCTGGACAATGATTAGAAGTTCAAATATACACTATCTGGAATATTCACACATTCAATATGTGTTCTAACAAAAAATCTAACAGCAACCCAAGGTCAGGAAGACATGTGATGACTGAGGTCAAGAAATGGGTAAGATAAGGTGGGCCCAAAGCAAGATTTCATCAGGAATGGTTCCTACAGGAGCGATTTTTCTTCTCCCTAACCATCATTCATTCTTTCTTCAACAAATACTTATGGAGCACTTCTAATGTATCAGGCACTGAGCTAGGGAGCCAACTGACCTGCTCCCTACTGTCTACCCCATAGATCTGACCTTAAGCCTACCCCTATTCTTCCATGTTTCCTTCTCCATGTTTGCCTTCCTTGCCTGTGCCCCTTCTCCATTTCCAAATTCTTCACTCACTAGCTTCTGTGTTCCTTTACAACTGTATTACACACTTTGGGGGACTTATGAGACTTCTTACTAGCATAACAAAATATATCTTGTGTATGTGCTCTCAAACAATTTCTCCTTAATCTTACTTAGAAAATCCACTTAACTATCCTATTATTTACAACTACTGGTTATCTAGAAAACAGCAAGGGGGACTAGGCATTCATTCCCTCAGGTTTATCAGCTAATTTATTCAGACTGGAGTTTGCTATGCTTATTGGTAACGTGACCAAGTATTAACCACATTTTACAGGTACCTTTCTGATTCTATAGGCAGAAGTGATATTATGATAGCACAATCATAGTTGTTATTTGCCCATTCCTGTTAAAGTATCTGCCAGATCCATGTTGTGAGGGAATGGAAATTACCTATGCTAGTTTCCCATACTTACTCACATTTTGAAATAAAATGTCTAATCACCCTGATGAGAACTACATCTAAAGCAAAGGGTTCCTGCTACCACTTGCATGGGTAAGTGATAGTTTCTTAAATATATCATGCAGTAAAAAGTAACTTCACCTTCACTTGCTCCTCTTCTTCTTCCCACCTTTAAATACAGACATTTTTCGGGCGCCTGGGTGGCTCAGTTGGTTAAGCGACTGTCTTCAGCTCAGGTCATGATCCTGGAGTCCCGGGATCGAGTCCCGCATTGGGCTCCCTGCTTGGCGGGGAGTCTGCTTCTCCCTCTGACCTTCCTCCCTCTCATGTGCTCTCTCTCTCTCTCACTCTCTCAAATAAATGAATAAATAAAATCTTTAAAAAAAATAAATAAATACAGACATTTTTCAAGGATCTATCCTTGATGCTCATTTATTCAAGATTTATATTCCCTCTTTGAAGGGTATTATCTATTTCTATGGCTTTATCACCACTATATAGATGACTATGAAAATTTATACTTCTAGCCCTAGTTTTCTCTGTTCTGCTCTGCTCTAAACTCTTATTTACAATTGCCCACTGGACATCTCTGTCTCTACGTCCCACAATCTCAAGTCAATTTCTGCAGTACTGAGCTCAGTGTCTACCTTCCCAAACCAGCTCATCCTCCTATGTTCCCCATTCTCATTAAAGGCAAAAAAAAAAGAAAGTGATTTTCTATTCTTATTTCTTCCTTACCATTCAACTGCCCACATTGTTCCCAGTTTTTTTCCCCTAAAACACACATTTCCCTAGTTCAGAAACAAAAGAAATAAGAAATACAACTTCTGATGACCTCCTGATTACCCTATCAAAAATAGTGGTAGCCTTAAGCCACACATGGCTATTTAAATTCAAATTGATTAAAGTTAAATGAAACTAAAAACTTGATTTTCCAGTTGCACTAGACACATGTTAAGTCCTCAACAGCCACATATGGCTAACGGCTTGCAGATACAAAACATTTCCATCATCACAGAAAGTTCTATTAAACATCTCTGGTCTAGGGCGCCTGGGTGGCTCAGTCAGTTAAGCATCTGCCTTCGGCTCAGGTCATGATCCCAGGATGCTGGGATGAAGTCCCACATCAGGCTCCCTGCTCAGCGGGAAGCCTGCTTCTCCCTCTCCCTCTGCCCCTTCCCCCTGCTCTCTTCCTCTCTCTCAAATAAATCTTTTTTAAAAAATATGGTCTCTAGTCTAGACAGTAACAGCAAACTACTTAAAAACAGTAGTCTATGTTCTCCTCAATTTGGCCCCTTACCCTCTACCTTAAAAGGTATCGAACCTTATTTTCTCCCTAAAACTCAACCACAACAAAAATCCAAACAACCTGATTTATAAATGGGCAAAGGACTTGAATAGACATTTCTCCAAAGAAAATACACAAATGGCCAATATGCACATGAAAGGATTTCAACATCACTAATCTTTAGGGAAATGCAAATTAAAACTATAATGAGATCACCTCATAACCATTAGGATGACTAATATCAAAATAACAGAAAGTAAGTGTTGATGAGAATGTGGAGAAACTGTAATCTTTGTGCACTGTTGATGCAATGTAAAACGGTACAGCTACTATGGAAATCAGAATGTTGACTCCTCAAAAAATTAAAAATACAATTACCATATGATTCTGCTGGGTCAGCTCCACTTCTAGGTATATAACCAAAAGAATTGAAAGCAGGGTCTTATAGGGATATTTATGCTTCCACGTTCATAGCAGCATTATTGGCAACAGCTAAAACACAGAAGCAACCCCTGTGTCTACTGATGGTAAATGATAAGCAAAATGTAATAAATACATGCAATGGAATATTATTCAACCTTAAAAAGGAAGAAAATTCTGAGACATGCTACAATACAGATGAACCTTAAGGACAGTATGCTACATCACAAGAGACACTGTATGATTCTACTTATATGACTACTTAGAGTAGTCAAAATCATAGAGACATAAAGTAGAATGGTAGTTGTCAGGGGCTGGGGGAGGGGAAAATGGGAGATATTATTTAATGGATACAGAGTTCCAGTTTTACAAGATGAAAAATGATGGAGATGGATGGTATGATGGTTGCACAGCACTATGAATGTATTCTGTATCACTGAATGTATATTTAAAAATGACCAGGATGATATTTTATGTTATGTATATTTTACCATAATAAAAAAAATTGAAAAAACAAAACAAAAACTGATGTAGGAGTGAGAACAGAGGGTATGTGGGAAATCTGTACCTTCCACTTAATTTTACTATGAACTTAAAACTTTGCTGACAAAATAAAGTCTACTTTTTAAAAAAGCACATATAACAGCCTTATCCAAAATGTCTTTTCTTCTCTTCTTTACCTCCTTAGTCCACCCACTCCTCCGCATCCATTATAGTTCCACCTCTATTACAAGAGCTCCTCTTACTTCCTGAATCTAACTTAACCTCCTACCTGTATATTCTTACATAAAATACATTAAAATATCAAGACCAGTACAGCTAAGATCAATGTGTTATAAGAATAATTTTGGTACAATCTAAGTCATAACAATTAAATTACATGATAAATTCTTAATGAGATGTTGTCAAAGCTGCAAAATTAAGTTAGTTCATTCAATCTACACATATTTACTGTTTACAACATGCCAACCTTAAGTAGGGGACCTAAAAATACACGGGAGAAGAAAAATTATAATCCCTCGCCTCAGGAAGTTACAGTCTAATGGAGGAAATGCTATAAACAAGCAAACAAATACAAAAACACCAACTGTGTCCATTGCTAGGGAAGAAACTAGTGGCATCAAAGAGCTGGCAAGGGGTATTCCATGTGAACCCTTTACACAAGGTGCTCTAGGAAGATCTCTCTGAAGCCAGTGATATTTAAGCCGCAACCTGGAAGATGAGGTGTCAGCAAGGTAAAAGCAGGAAGAACATTTCGGGCAACACAGAAATGTGAAAAGGCTCACGTAACACCCATAACCTTAAAAGTAAAGCAAATAAATGGAAACTGAGGAAGTCAAATAAAATATACATGAGGAAATGGCTTTAGGGAAAAAAAATAATTTACTAATTTTTGTTATTTACACAAAATAGTAGAAGGAACCCATTTCTTATTTTCTCATTTGAGGCTACAGCAAAGAACATGGGGAATGAATCAGGATCATGGATGTCATTCTGAGCAGAAGTCTAAAAAGGAACACCAGGATTATCAGACCTCAACAAATATTGTCTGAACACAATCATGAATGCACAATATTCCACTGTACACGTCATGTTTTATTTCCCTATAAGTGGATATTTACAGTCTTCATATTTTGCCATTATAAATAACTATGTAAAAATTATGTAGTAAACACTTCTACACTCAAATCTTTTTTTTTTTTTTTAAGATTTTATTGATTTATTTACTTGAGAGAGAGAGAGAGAGCAGGGGGAGGAGCAGGAGAGGGACAAGCAGACTCTGCCCTGAGTGCAGAACCCCATGTGAGGCTCGATCCCATGACTTTGAGATCATGACCTGAGCCAAAATCAAGAGTCAAAATCAACCGATTAAGCCACCCAGGTGCCCCTCTCTTATTCTTTTCTAATGACAAACTCCAGGAAGGGTTTTGGTAGGTGAAAGAGTATCAATTGCTTTAAAGAGTTTGATGTGTATTACCAATCTGCTTCCCAGAGGACTTACACTGATTCACACTTCAAAGGGAAGTAGATTTAAAGAATAAGAGGTAGATAAGAAGAATAAATAAAAGTATACAGGAGGAAATGAAAATCATCCACAATTCAAATACCCAGAAATGATTATAATGAATATTTTACATACATATATCAAGTCTTTTTCTACGCCACATATTTTTCCTTTTCCAAAAAAAGCAGGGGGAGGGATCATGCTGTACATGCTGGTTTAACTTTTTGAACTTAATAAATTTAGTTTATAACACCTACACAATACCATCATATATCAGTGTCACAAAACTCAGTTATTTATCACACTGCTTCCAAATGGTCATTCTCATCAACAATGCCGTGAACATTCTTTGCTAAAATCTTCCCACAGGTCTTCCTTTAATCAGGATAAATCCGCAGAAGAGAAAATGCTGAGTCAGAGTTTGTGTATTTTAAAGATTTTTGATAGCACTGAGCAAATTATCCTCCAGAGACGTTATATCATTCTGAGTTCCCAGACTGGCCCCTACCAACCCCAAATTAGGTATTAACAACAACAACAACACAACAAAATCTTTGCTCTATTGATTGGTAAACATTGGCTTTTGCTATTTAAATTTGCATTTTGATACATATTCGTATTTTTATTATCCATTTGCATTTCTTTTGTGAATTTCCCATGCTACATTTTTTCTTGTAATGCCAATATTTAATTTACTTATTTGTATTACATTTAGTTATGTTTATTATGTGAAGTTTCTCAGATCTGCCTTGTTTTTGATGACCTTGACAGTTTTGAGAAATATGGTCTGGTATTCTGCAGAATGCCACTCATTATGGGTTTGTCTGATTTTTTTCTCAGAGTTAGGAATTATTGGGAGGAAGATCTCATCACATCATATCAAGGGTACCAGCTATCAACATGACTTATGACTGATAAAGTTACCTTGAGGATCAATTGGCCAGGGCTATTTTTTCAGGTTTTTCTACTGTAAAGTTACTCTCCCACCTCTAGCCTGTGTTTCCATAAGCTACAATTTGGAAGCACCACACTGAGTGCAGTCCACACTCATGGTGGGGTTGGAGGGTTTACGCTCTACCTCCTTGAGGGAGAAGTGTCTAAATTGGTGCCTAAATAAATTACTTGGAATTCTGTATGGAAACTTGTCTCTTCTCCCTCATTTATTCAATAACTATTTATATGAGTATGTGCTCATGTATTTTCATTTTATACTTAAAGTTAAAATCCAACATTACATTATTTATTTTGTTGCTCAAAAGGCTCCAGGTTTGGCCACTGGGATCTTTTTCAGGTTGGCTCCTGTGATGGTTTGGCATAATCCACCTTTTTTTTTTTTTTTAATACTTCCTTACTTTCTGGTATTATAAAATACTCCAGCTTCATCTTGTATATTTCCTGCCCCAAACCTACATTAGCTGTTTTTCTAAGGAGTCTTGGATCTTTTTATTGGAGAATAGTATTAGAAACCAAGATCTGGGTGGTGGGTGACACTATTGGTTTTTACAAACTCTAATAAGATTTGATTGAAATGGCATTATGTAATTTTTATTTGATTTGAAAAGAACTGTCAACTTTTTTTTTTTTTTAAAGATTTTATTTATTTGACAGAGAGAGACACAGCGAGAGAGGGAACACAAGCAGGGGGAGTGGGAGAGGGAGAAGCAGGCTTCCTGTGGAGCGGGGAGCCCGATGCAGGGCTCGATCCCAGGACCCTGGGACCATGGCCTGAGCCGAAGGCAGACGCTTAACAACTGAGCCACCCAGGCGCCCAGAACTTTCAACTTTAAAATACTTATTTTTCTCTTTCAGGAATACAGAATTACTTTCATATATTGAGTTATCCTTTATGTTTCTTAGTACATAGTAAAATAATTGCTTTTTCTGTATATATCACAGCAACAATAATAATTTAAATATCACTTGATATTTCCTCCATCTGCTAATACAAATCTTCCAGACCTTAGAGAGTCTCCAACAGCCTACAGGGATTTCCGCAAGCCTTTAGAGGAGTGATCCTTAGCCTTGGCTGCACATTACAATCAACTGGGAAACTTCTATGCAAGTCACACTTCAAACCAACTCCATCTGAATCACTGAGGGTGAAACCAAGGCTTAAGTATTCTGTAAAGGTATCAGGTGATTCCAGTGCGTATCTAAGCTAAGAAACACCACTCTAGTCTTCTACTTGGCTTCATTAGAAGCTCATTCCCAGTTACGTACTGCTGAGTAATGCTGCCTCCTCTAGGAACAGATCACCTCCACCTTCCTCTGCAGAAACACTGGCAGTCCATGAGATGCCAAAGCTTCAAGTTTTGCCTTTTCTGAAAAATACTTTGCTCCCTTACTATGTTATATTACCCTATAAGAGATACGCATAAGAGGCAGCACTGCTAGTGACCTTAATGAGAAATTATTATTAAATTAAATTATATCTTAAAAGATAATTGTTTTGTTGTTTTCATAAAAACTTACACCTACCCTATTCTCATAGGATTCACACGATTCAAATAGGTCTGGCCATAAGACAAACCCTACTACCATCATGCAATATTAAGAATCATTTCCCCTTTCTAAAGACCAAGATTTTTCTTAAAGGTTCAGCCTCTTTCTTCCCCTGAGATACAATGAACATAATCATAGCAACATTAGAACTCAAACCCTGCTCAACTCCTGACTGACTCAATCCCATGGACAAATGGCCTAACAAAAGAAATGCGCCCATTTCCAGGTATAAATACTATTTACTTCAATCTCTACTGTTCTTGTATACAAAATGTGTGGCATTAAAATTATAACACACATACAAAAGAGGGTAAAAAAACCTACTGCAAGAGCTAAAGTAATCAATAGAAATAGACTGATATATGACCCAGATTTTGGAACTATCAGACAGGGACTTTAAAAACTATTTCAACTTTTTCATTATTAGACTGGAGGAAAATTTCTTCCTATCTTTAATCACTTTATTTTTTTTTTTAAGATTTTATTTATTTATTTGACAGAGAGAGACACAGTGAGAGAATGAACACAAGCAGGGGGAGTGCGAGAGGGAGAAGCAGGCTCCCCATGGAGCAGGGAGCCCGATGCAGGGCTCAGTCCCAAGACCCTGTGATCATGACCTGAGCCGAAGGCAGACGCTTAACGACTGAGCGACCCAGGCACCACAGTCTTTAATCACTTTAAAAGATAACTAAGAATCTAAACCAAAACACTTACAATATATTATAGGGTTTATAATTATGTAAAAACAAAATGTATGCTAACAGTGCATAAAAGATAAGAGAGCAGAAAAAGAAGTACATATGTATGGTATAACACTCCTTGAAAGTAGACTGTGATAACTTAAAGATATACTCTGCAAACTCTACAACACTAAATATAAAAGACTTAAAAAGAGGTATAATAAATCAGCATAATTCCACATAAGATGGAATCACAAGAAAAATATCGAATTTATCCAAAATAAATCAAGAAAAAGTAAGAAAAGGAATAGAGAACAGATGGGACATATAGAAAAAAAAAACACATAGCAATATGGCAGATTCAAATCCAACATCTCAATAATTACATTAATTGTAAATTATCTAGAGACCCTGATTAAAATTCAGAGATTCCCAGAACAAGGACTGTTACCAGGGATAAACACAGGTATTACATAATGATAAAAGAAAACATCACAAAATAACAAAACAACACAATAACAATCCTAACTGTGCATGTACCCAACAAAAGAGTTTCAAATATGTAAGAAAAAGGGACAACTCAAAGGAAAAATGGAAAAGGCACTATTATAATTGGAGACCAACATTCCTTTCTCAGTAATCAACAGAACAAGTAGACACATAGACATAGAAAATCTGAACACTAGCAATCAACTTGACATCATTATTTATAGAACACTCCATTCAACATCAGCAAAATCCACAGTCTTTTCAGTGCACTTGGAACATTAAGATAGGCCATAGGACAGATCTTGAAACAAACTGTAAAGCAATTTAAATAACCTCCAAAGGATGGTCTCTGATCACAGCGGAATTAAACTAGAAATCAGTAACAGAAAGATTTCTGGAAAATTCCCAAATATTAAACAACACATTTCCAAATTCACTGAAAGCTACAAACTACCAGAGCTCACTCAAGAAAAAAACAGACAACCTGAATAGCCCTATATCTATTACAGAAATTGAATTCCCAGTTTCTACCCTCCTCACAAAGAAAACTCCAGGCCCAAATGTCTTCAATAGCAATTTCTACTGAATATTTATGGAATAATTAATCTAACATTATAAAAATTCTTCCAGAAAGTAGAAGAATAGAAAACATTTTCTAAGTCATTTGATAAGGCTGGCACTAACCTGATACAAAATCAAACAAAGAAATCACAAGATAATTCCAAACCAATATCCTGCTTGAACACAGTCGCAAAAAACCCGTTAATTAGCCTTAAAAAAGAATGAAATTCTTTTTAAAGATTTCATTTATTTATTTGACAGAGAGAGACACAGCGAGAGAGGGAACACAAGCAGGGGGAGTGGGAGAGGGAGAAGCAGGCTCCCCGCAGAGCAGGGAGCCCTATGCGGGACTCAATCCCAGGACCCCGGGATCATGACCTGAGCTGAAGGCAGTCGCTTAACCAACTGAGCCACCCAGGCGCCCAAAAAAGAATGAAATTCTGATACATGCTACGATATGGGTAAATCTTGAAAATATTATGCTAAGTGCAATAGGCCTGACAAAAGGATCTATAATGTATGTCTCCACTTACATAAGGAAGGTACCTAGAATAATCAAATTCATAAAGACAAAAAATGAGAACAATGGTTACCAGCAGATAGAGAAGAGGGAATATGGAATTATTATTTAATGGGTACAGAGTTTCTGTTTGGGATGAAGAAAAAATTGGGAGATGGATAGTGGTGATGGTTGCACAACAATAAGAATGTACTCAAAGCCATCAAATTACACACTTGAAAATGGCTAAGATAGTGAATTTTATGTTATGTATATGTTATATACACCATATATATATATGCACCATAAAAAAGATCTTTAACAAAACGTTAGCAAACTTGATACAGCAATAGATAAAAAAGGTATTACACTGTGAGCAAATGGTATCTATCCAAAGAACGCTGGCTGGCACAGATAATCCAAAAGAATCTATAAAAAAGCTAGCAAAAGTAATAAATTTTAGTAAACTAATGATTTAGCAAGGTTGCAGGGCTCAAAATATACAACATACAACAAAATCAAGAAAGAGTAAACCTGACTTTAAAAAACAAAGCAACAGAAAACCAAATAAATAATAGTGGTGCCAGTGGACCTTCTTATCTTGTTCCTGTTTTGTTTGTTTTTTTTAAAGATTTTATTTATTTATTTTACAGAGAGAGAGAGAGAGCACAAGCAGGGGGAGCAGCAGAAAGGGAGAAGCAGGCTCTCTGCTGAGCAGGGAACCTGACGTGGGGCTCAATCCCAGGACCCTGGGATCACGACCTGAGCCAAAGGCAGACGCTTAACCGACTGAGCCACCCAAGGCGCCCCTCTTGTTCCTGTTTTAAATGGGAATATGTATTTCTAATGTAAATGTTTTAAACATGATACTGGCTAATAACTTAAAGATGGACTTTTAGAAAATATATTTCAAAGTATCTTTTAATTCCTACTTAATAGAAAGATTTTAAAAAAGTGACCAAGTTCTTAAAAATGTAGCCCATGAAGTATTTCAGACAAAAATATGGTTCCTTTTGATCTACCTATATAAATGTATTATTGGTAATTTCTTATTATTAAATCAAGCATCTTTACTTTCTTGAAACAAATTCTACATGGTTCATGGTACACAGTTCTCTTATTATAATGTCAATTTTATTTGCTAATAATTTGGTTTTTGCTTTTATAGTTGTGTGATTGGTTTGTAACTTTCTGTACTGTTAAATTTTATTATATGAGTTAAATTAGTTTTGTTTCATGTACTGAAAGCCTTTGGTATTATACTCTGCATGTTTTACTGCCTGAATTATCCATTCATAGAAATAGGAAAAAAGCTTGCCCATAAGACTATGAAGAGAAAAGTCTTCTCCCCACCCCGCCAAAGATTTACTTATTTGAGAGAGAGAGAGAGAGCATGAGGGAGCGGGAGGCACAGAGGAAGAGGAACAAGCAGACTCCCCGCTGAGCCCGATGCAGGGCTCTATGCCAGAACCCTGAGATAGTGACCTGAGCCGAAGCTGTATGCTCAGCTGACTGAGCCACCTATGCACCCCGAGAAAAGTATTTTTCAAAGTAATTTTTGGGGACAATATTTCCATTTCTTTCAACATATTAGACTTCAAGTTTTCTACTTTTAAAAATAATCAATTTGGGGGGCACCTGCCTGGCTCAGTCAATACAGCATGTGATTCTTGATCTGGGGATTGTGAGTTCATACTCCACATTGGGAGTACAGCTTACCTAAAAAAAATAAATAAATAAAACAGACTTTAAACAAAAAGATTAACATCATCAATTTGGTAATTTATATCCCCCCTGCAAATAGTATCTTTCATCAGTATTTTCAAATTCCTTAACATAATTGCTGTATGTAATCTGATAATTTTTAAAAAATTCTATATACAAATTCATCTAATGTTCCAACATTTTGCTAAATGATGTCCTAGAGTTTGTTTATTATGGCCAATCTACCTGGACTTTTCAGTTTTACCACTTTTCTATCTTCTGATTTTTGTTTTTATTTTTATATATTCCTCCTCTTGCTAACCTTTGCCTAACTTTGGGAGGTGAATTCATTGTTTCATTCCATTTTATTTTTAATTTTTTAAGGTTTATTTATTTATTTTTAGTAATCTCTACATCCAATGTGAGGCTCAAACTTAAGATCCCAAGATCAAGAGTTGCATGTTCTTCGGACTGAGCCAGGCATGTACCCCTCATTCCATTTTAAAATTACAAAAGCACATATACAACTTTGGCTGCATCCCACATATATGTGTATGTGTGTATATAGATAAAATTATAATTTCTTATTATTTTTAATAGTTGCTGCAGTTTAGGTTTCTGCTTGGATTTAACAGTTGTTTGGGAAGAGAACTGCCAGATGGACTTCATTCATTAATTTCAAATTTTATTGCATTGTGGCCAGATACAATGGTATATCAAATTTCTGCTTCATAGACTACATTGTTATTTTTGTTTTTTAGTATGGTGACCATCTTTAAATGTTCCATGAATGCTTGAGGAGAAGGGTTATTCTCTTTTTGTAACGTACCCAGTGTCAGAGTTGAATTAATGTGAGGAGGGTATTCATTCAGCGGGGTGGCAGAGATGGGAACTTGGTTATATATGGGAGATTAATCACATAAGTAAACACATAGAGGATAATGGGAGCCAGGACTTCTAGGAGACTGTTTAGCTTTGTAAGCAACTACCAAACCGTCTTCCAAAGTGCCTGCATCATTTTGCATTTTCCGTAATGACGAATGGGTGTCCCTGTTGCTCCACATCCTTGTCAACAATTTGATATTGTCATCTTTTTGGATTTTAGCCATTCTAAAAGGATTATAGTGCCATTTTACTGTTGTTTTAACTTGCAATTCCTTAATGACAAATGATACTAAGTATCTTTTCATTTTTTATTTGCCTTTTTTTTTTAAAGATTTTATTGATTTGAGAGACAGTGTGCATGCATGCGTGTAAGCGAGCACGAGCAGTGGGGGATGCGCAGAGGGAGAGGGAGAAGCAGACTCCCCACTGCGCAGGGAGCCCGATGCGGGGCTTGATCCCAGGACCCCAAGATCATGACCTGAGCCAAAGGCAGATGCTTAATTGACTGAGCCACCCAAGCACTTCTTATTTGTCTTCTGTATACATCCTTTGGTGAGGTGTCTGTTCACTTTTTAACTCAGCTGTCTGTTTTCTTATTGTTGTTGAAGACAATTGTTACTATTCTTTTTATATTTTGGATACCAGTCTAGGTAGTAAAGAATTTCTTACCCAAAGATAAGTCTGGCTTTTGCCCTTAGTTCCTGGGAGGTAATCTGTAAGTCCCTGGAATGTCTTACCTGATAAAAGTGTCTTGAACAATATGATTTAGGGTGCAGGCTTTGAGCCACAACAACGAGATTTAGGATGGGGGCATTTGGGTCACATCAGTTGACCTGAGGGACTGGAGACTTAGCCAGCCACATGAGCTGCTAGTCAGATTTCTGTGACTGAACCCCAATAAAGACTCCAGATACCAAAGACCATGTGAGCTTCTCTGGTTGGCAATACTCTGTGCAAGCTGTTAAACATCAAGACTGGGAAAGTAACACTGTCCATGTCTCCATAGGAAGACAAATTTGGTACTCTTCTTGACTCTGGCCTATGTGTCTTTTCACTTGACTGATTTTAATCTGTATTCTTTAGCTGTAATAAAACATAACCATGAGTATAATAGCTTTCAATGAATTCGGTGAGTCCTTTTCAACCTATAAAACCTAAAGGTAATTTTGGAGACCCCTGAACTTGCAACTGAAGTCAGACATAAGGGTAGCCTTTTGTGTACTGCTCTCTAACTTTGTAATTGGCTAACATAATTTTATCAGATACGTGTTTTGCTGTCGTATCTAAAAAGGCATTACCAAACCCAAGCTCACCTAGGATTTTCTCCTATTTTTCTTCTAGATGTTTTATCTTTTTTGTTTTACATTTAAGTCTATGAATCATTTTGAGTTAACCTTTGTGAAAGGTGTGAGGTCTGTGTATAGGTTCATTTTTTTGTACATAAACTTTAATTGTTCTAGCCTCATTTACCAAAAAAGACTCTCCTTTCTCCATTGAATTGTCTTTCCGCCTTTGTCAAAGATCACTTGACTGTATTTCTGGGCTCTATTCTGGTCTATTCTTGCACAAACACTATACTGTCTTGATTACTGTAGCTGTATGGTTAGCATCAAAAATCAGGTAATATGAAAGAGCCAAGATGTCCATCGACAGATGAATGGATAAAGAGGATGTAGTATATATATA
>NC_138369.1:84390456-84429548 GCF_054177405.1 Leptonychotes weddellii
CAGGAAGGGAAAAATGAAGGGGGGAAAATTGGAGGGGGAGACGAACCATGAGAGACTATGGACTCTAAGAAACAAACTGAGGGTTCTGGGGGGGGGGGGATGGGTTAGCCTGGCGGTGGGTATTAAAGAGGGCACGTATTGAATGGAGCCCTGGGTGTTATACGCAAACAAGGAATCATGGAACACTACATCAAAAACTAATGATGTAATGTATGGTGATTAACATAACATAAAATAAAATTAAAAAAAAATCAGGTAATTTAAGTCTTAGATATCATCTTTTTTTGACCCAACCTGAGTCTCTTTTAATGTGTATGTTAATATATCATTTTTATTCTAATTACTGATAAGGTGGTCTTACATTCTCTCACTCTTATTATTCTTCCTACTCTTTAATATCAGCTCCTTTAATTCTGTCCTTTGCTAATAACACTGCAGACATTTTCTTTTTCCTAATAACACCATAAATATTTTTCCATTGTCTTTTGCTATTTAGTAGCAAACAGAAACTCTGATTAGTTTTATTTACAGCTTCTGTAGCAGTCTCCTTTTCACCTCTGTCTGAATGCTTATAGTGTATCTTTTACTCCTCCTCAAACTTTTCAACCTGATGTATCTAGTACTCACGTATCACTGAAATCCTTTAAACTATAAACTTAGGTTTTCTTAAGTTCAAGGATGTTGTCTTCTATTTCACCTTTGATTATTGCTTCTCTTCTATTTATTATTCTTTTCTTTAGGAATATTATTTATCTATACATTGAATCTTTATTCTTTGCACATTTCATTTGCATTTTTGATCCTTTTCTACTGTTACATTTCAGAAGGCATCCTCTAACTTCTCTTCCACATCACTGACTTGGTTCAACATTATCTTTTGACCCCTTCACTGTGAATTTTAATAGTAATACTTAATTTCAATATCTCTATGAGTTTTTTAAAAAGATTTATTTATTTGAGAGAGAGTGTGTGCATGCGCGGGAGGAGGGGGAGAGGGAGAGAGAGAATCTCAAGCAGACTCCCCACTGAGCCTGGAGCCCAAAGCAGGGCTTCATCTCACAACCCTGAGATCATGACCTGAGCCGAAACTGTGTCGGATGCTCAACCGACTGAGCCACCCAGATGCCCCTGATATCTTCATGAATTTTGATGAGTCTTGAAGAATTTCAAAATGCAGAAAAGTACAAAAAGTGATTCAAGATCCTTTGTAATCATCTTTATTTCCTCTAGCACCAGGGCCCTGGAGGTGGTCCATATGGATTCAAATATGAGACTTCCCTCTTAGTTGTGTGATCTTGGGGAATTAATTTAAAGTATTTCAATTTCCTTTGGAATAATCACTTAATTAGATTTAATTAGCTAATTCATGAGTGGGTATTTATTTATTTGAGAGGGAGAGAGAGAGCATAAACAGAGGGTGGGGCAGGGAGGAGAGAGAGAGAGAGAATCTTTTTTTTTTTTTAAAGATTTTATTTATTTATTTATTTGACAGACAGAGGTGCAGCGAGAAAGGGAACACAAGCAGAGGGAGTGGGAGAGGGAGAGGGAGAAGCAGGCTTCCCCCAGAGCAGGGAGCCCCATGCGGGGATCGATCCCGGGGCCCTGCAGAAGGCAAACACTTAACGACTGAACCACCCAGGCACCCCGAGAGAGAGAGAATCTTAAGTAGACTCCATGCCCAGCATGGAGCCTGACTCAGGGCTTGATCTCACGACCCTGAGATCACGACCTGAGCTGAAATCAAGAGCTGGACACTTAACCAACTGAGCCACCCAGGCGCCCCATGAGTGGTTTTAATACAGTATCTATTACTCAAAAATAGTTAGCTATTATTAGTATAAGCTTTGCTGATATCTTGGTGGGTTACTTTCTTTGTCAATCTGCTGTCTTTAACATACAATTTCAGATTCATTAAATAACTTTGAGAAGAAAGTAAATACCATCTAATATCTTGTTTTTTCCAAGTATGATTTTCCTCTGTGACTTAAGTATAAGATTCCTTTATTTTGCAGTTTCTTAATAAGCCCATGATGGTTTTTTAAAAATGTTATCAATTATTTGAAAGTTGAGCAAACCAACCAGGTTTGATGTTTGCTAAGAAAAAAGTTATATAAATTCTAGTTGGTTTCTCTCCTTTACTGTCCACCTGGGTATTATCTGACTTCTAACTCTCAGTTCTTTATTTGGAGAAAAAATTGATTCATACAACTCTAGCCAAATATCTGGTGTCAAGCAGTACAGAGGATCATGGCTCTCATCTATTATGGAGATTAAGATCTCTTCAAGGATCCTTTAAAATTATATACTTTTTATAGAATTTTGTTTACCAATTCAGTCTGTCACACCTTGAAGTCAACTGTGGATCCTAGGTTAAGGATCCCGCTTTACCCTTTGCTCTGATGAACTAAGGAAGACTCTGATCCTGTTGCCTAGTTATGTGATGTGTATGATTAGCAATTTAATCCTGGATACTTTGAAACAGAACATATTCTTCCCTAATCAAAAGCAGGGTCTGACCGTGAGTTGTTTTAAGCTGGTGGCTGGTACAAGAGAGTTCATTAAACTGTTCTCTTCTACTCTTGTACATATTTGAAATTTTCCAAAATAAAACACTTCATTTGTATTTATTTGAAGTAGGGCCTGAAAAAATGCATTCCAACACCATGGATTTTCTCCTCTCTGCCCCTTCCCTACTACTATTCCCTTCACATCTGAAAATGTACCCAAACCAGTCTACTTCTTCCTTTACAGAACTGTGGTCACCAAGGGAAGTAGAGAGGTAATGATAAGAGAGATGGGAGGGAGAAAAAGAACCCGGGATGCTGCAGATAACAGTTGCAACACATAGTGGGTGGCTGCCAAGTTTCTAGTTGGCAAAGACCCTACTTCCTTAAGCTGTAGGTATGCAAGAGAGATGGGTAGAAAGATCTACCTTTTTTCTGTCTATCTTTGCTATTCTGTCTCAGAAATCTGTCTTTACTTTTACTGACAGAAAATCCTCCGAATGTCTGGCATATTTTAATTTGCATTTCTAGTTTCTCATTCTATTTATAACTCTGCTTCTCTATGTATTTTCACCTATTTGATCATAGCATAAAAGAGGAGATTAAGTAGGGTCCCACTAGCTGACTGCCTGCTAAGCCCAGGCTTCCCACCACTGAATTCTTAAGTCTAAAAGGTCCTACAATAATCTGGCACATGTGCAACCTGGGAACAACAGATAGGTGGAAGAGACAGCTTTTGATCTATTCTTGCTTTCCTTAACTTTCGTATCACAATTTTACATATACAGAAGTATGTTTACTGATATTAGTGAGCATACAGAATACAGCATAGAAAAAAAGAAAGTATTACTTTCTCTCAAGGAAGCTCTAGCCCAGATTAACAGCTAGCAACTGCCAACAGATATAAGGTTTAAACAGAAGCATTATAGCAACCAATTAGAAATATTCAAATTCATCCACAATAAAGTGCACATAATAAAACTTAGACATTGGTGAGCTAATATGCCAATTACCAGGGACACTCGCAAAATAAAGTAAAAAACAAGTTAGCACACAAATAATATTAAAAACAATTAGCATAATGGGGTAGATTGAGATTATTTAGAGATATGGTACTTTAAATTCCCTCTGGTCTTGTCAATAATGGTCCATGTTAATCAAAGATCTCCTGAGAAAGATATGAACACAGAGCAATGTGTTTAGAAGACTGACCTCCAATCTGAAAGATGTGATTTGAACTGTTTCTACCACTTGGGAAGGTTAGTGGCTCTGCGCTTCAGTCTTCTCACCTCTAAAATGGGTATAATAAGAGTACTATTCTTACAAGGAGGTTGTGAGGATTATATGAAATAATAAACATAAAGAGCTTAGTTAGCACAGGGGCACCTGGCTGGCTCAGTCTGTAGAGCGTGCAACTTATGATCTCAGGGTTGTGGGTTCATGCCCTATGTTGGGTGTAGAGATTACTTAAAAAAAAAAAAAAAAAAAAAAAAAAGCTTAGCATAATTCCTGGCAAATAGCACTTCAAAACACAACAGACTTTTTATAACAAGTAAACTGACCTCTTCTTTCAGGGTGTTAATCCCTTGAAAGTGCTGAGACAAAATAAGGTGGTAACTAAGGTCAAATGGTACTTCAGACAAAAGGTAAAAACAAAAGGAAACAAAAACCAAAAACAAATTACAGACCAATATCCCTCAAAAATTTTAAACAAAATTTTAGCAAACTGAATCCAAGAATATATAAGAAGAATATATCAGGTCTAACTGGAGTTTATGCCAGGAATCCAATGTTGGCTTAATATCAGAAAAATAAAAAAAAAATTAAAAAAGAAAGAAAATCAGTCAATGTTATTCACTGTGTATCAACAGAATAAAAAAGAAAAATTACACTATCATCGTGATCAATACAGATAAGGTATTTGACAAAATTCAACAACCACTGGTAATAACAACTTTCATTAGGCAAGGAATAGATGGGAACCTCCTCAATGTGCTAAAAGGCAACTACTGAAAACCTATAGCTAAAAATCACATTGAATGGTTAAAAATTTGAATGCTTTCTCCTTAAGATTAGGAACAAGACAATGATATCCACTTTCACTACTTCAACACTGAAATATTCTTAGGGCATTAAGTAAAGAAAAAGGAAAAGAGACATGAAAATAAGAAAGGAATAAGTGAAACAGACAAAATTTTGGTCTATGTGGAAAATTCTATGGAATCTATCCTTATAGTTAGTTTATTGGCAAGGTCACAGGCAACAAGATCAATATATAAAAATCAATTGTATTTCCACATTCCAGCAATTAAAAAATCAGAGCTTGAAATAAAAAGATATAATTTATAATAACATTAAAAATATAAAATAGTTTGCAATAAATTTAACAAAGTATGTGCAAAGCCTGTACAGTGAAAATTACGTTTTGGTGAGACAAACTACAGAAGACATAAATAAAGGACAGATAAACCATGCTTATAAATTGGAAGATTCAATATTAAGAAATCATTTCTTTCCAAATTCATCTATAGATTCCACTCAATTCCAATCAAAATCCCAACAGATACTTTTGTAGAAATTTACAAACTGATCCTAAAATTTATACAAAAATGCAGAAGACCTAGTATAGCCAAAAAAGCTTTGAAACAGAACAAAGTTGGAGGACTTACACTACCTGATTTTAAGACTTAATATACAGGTAAAATAGAGTGTCTCAATGTTGGTACTATTGATATCACAGACTGGCTAATTCTTTGTGATGGGCAACTGGCCAGTACACTGTAGGATGTTTAGCAGCATCCTGACCTCTATCCCTATCAAAGGCAAATCCTTCACCTGCCAGTTGTAACAATCAAAAATGTCTCCAGAAACTGCCAAATGTCCAATGGGGGGCAAAATTGCCCTTTGTTGAGAACTACTGAGCTACAATAAGCAGTGTGTTACTGACATGAAGATAGACATTTAAATCAATGGAACTGAACAGAATCTAGAAATAGACCCTCAACTTAGAGTCAACTGATATTTGACAAAGATACAACGCAATTCTATAGGAAAAGACAATCTCAGTAAATGATGCTGTAATGACTGGTTATTCGTATGGAAGAAAAATAAACCTCACCCTTCACCTCACTCCATACATGAAAATTTAACTCAAAACTTATCACAGATAAATTTAAGAGCAAAAACTATAAAACTCCAAGAAAAAATATAGGAGAAAACTTAGTAATTTTGGCTTAGACAAAGATTTCTTAGAACTTAAAGAAGCACAAACTTTTAACTGATAAATTATACATTAAAATACAAAACACGTTTGTGCCTCAAAACTTACTGTTAAGAAAATAAAAAGGCGGGGCGCCTGGGTGGCTCAGTTGGTTAAGCGACTGCCTTCGGCTCAGGTCATGATCCTGGAGTCCCGGGATCGAGTCCCGCATCGGGCTCCCTGCTCAGCGGGGAGTCTGCTTCTCCCTCTGACCCTCCTCCCTCTCGTGCTCTCTCTCATTCTCTCTCTCGCAAATAAAAAAAAAAAAAAGAAAAAAGAAAATAAAAAGGCAAGCTACAGGCTGGGAGAAAATATTTGTAAAATAAATATCCGATAAAGGACTTGTATCCAGAGTAAGACAATAATAAGGCAAACAACCCAATGAAGGAAGATGGGCAAAAAATTTAAACAGTTGCTTCACCAAAGAAGACATGCTGATGGCAAATAAGCACATGAAAAGATGCACATCATTAGTCATTAAGGAAATGCTTATTAAAACCACATTGGGGCCCCTGGGTGGCTCAGTCGTTAAGCGTCTGCTTTCGGCTCAGGTCATGGTCCCAGGGCCCTGGGATCGAGCCCCACATTGGGCTCCCTGCTCGGCGGGAAGCCTGCTTCTCCCTCTCCCACTCCCCCTGCTTGTGTTCCCTCTCTTGCTGTGTCTCTCTCTGTCAAATAAATACATAAAATCTTAAAAAAAAAAAACAAAAACCACACTAACATACCATATAAACCCACGTGAATAGCTAAAATGAAAAAAGACCAACCATACCAAGTGCTGACAAGGACACAGGGCAACTAGGACTCCTATTAAGTTGCTGATGGGAATACCAATTCGTACAGACACTTTAGGAAACATGTTTGACAATTTCTTAAAAGTTAAGCATACACTTACCAGATGACCCAGCAATTCCACTCCTAGGTATTTACCTTAGAAAAATAAAAACTTCTGTCAACACATAAGGTTGTATTTGAATGTTCACAGCAGCTTTATTCATAATAGTCCACAAGTGGAAACAATACCAATGTTCATCAACTCATGAATGGATAAACAAATTGTGGTAAATCCATATAAGGGAATACTAGTCAGTAATAAAAAAGAACACCACCAACAAAAAAGAAGTACTAATACACACAACAACATGAATAAATCTCAAAAGCATTATCCTAAGTATAGGAATCCAGATACAAATGGTATTAATAAAGTACCCAAATTATTCTATATAGCTAAAAATAATTCTGATTTTCAGTAGCTTTTTTGTGGTTATATAAATCACTGACTCTTAACTACCTTTTGTTATTTAACGTAAGTGTCTAGTATCCTTAAAACAACTACAAACCCTTTTGCCATAAGGGTTATTGTGTATCTCTGCACAGCATTTCACAGTACTACACATTAGTATATCAATGCACAGGCTCCATAATTCTCATTCAATAAAACAAGTGGAATGCAGCATACATATTACAATAGAGTCAGGATACCTGGGTTCAAATCCCAGCTGACTACATGGGGTAACCTGTGTTAAGGCATTTAATCTGTGTTAAGTCATTTAAGTCAATTATCTAAATCTAATTTAAGTGCATTTAATCTGCACTATTCTTATTCATTAAACTGAAAAGCACTGGGGTATAAAGTGCAGAAAGAGTGTTAGGGACATTGGGGTGGTACAATTAACAATCCCAATGTATGTGAGGCTGTAGTAAGGACAGAAATCTCCTGAAGAGCAAAGGGCCAAAAGTCACACTGGAACTTGATTTTTCAGAAGAAGCACAAGAAAGTGGAGACTCATGAGGCTTCCTGTCTTTTGGGTGTTAAGCAGGAGGTATCAGAAAAGTTACTGCAGGGATAACTGGCTTGTGCCAGACAATCAATCACAGAAGCATTCATTTTGATCCTTCAATAAAATGTCCTTCTATCATTGGGAAGCACTACATCTAGGGGAAATTAGCTATTTCAAACTGATATAAAACAGGTTAGTTTTAGTCTGCTGATGTGTGATTTCCATAGTAACCTATTTCAGTAACAGAGAAACCAAAAGTTCTGATATTTGGTATATGTGATTGGCTGAGAATCCACAATTGGTGGAATTAAGAATGCCTATGAATCAAAAGCCAGAATCATTCAAGGAATTACAAAATGGCGGGCCTGAGAAGCTTCATTAGGGATTTTCTGTGTCCCTACCATGTGTTAAAAACGTGCAAGATTACATATTTTATCACTTAGTCTTCACACTAACCCTTACAAAGTAGCTTATAGTGATAATAATCAGTTTACAATGATTTAAATGATCTCTCATTTAGAGATGAGATTATCATTCCGGTTTTAGGGATGAGAAAATTGATATTTTGAAATACAACTTAGTAATTTGTCCAAGTAGTCACCATTAGTATGTGACAGGCTAAGATTCAAACTCAGAGCTTTTGATTCCATGTCCTTACCACCACTTAAAACCTATTACCACTAACAAGTCCAGCTTCCAACTCTTGATACCAGCACAATTCCTAGAAAAGAGCTGCATAATAACTTTTTGTTTTTCTTCTAAGGTGGACAGAAGGCAGATATAATCTAAGGTAGGCAAGAAACAGGTATCACCTCCAGCTATCACAAGGGGAAACTAAAACTTAGATGTAAAGTGATAAAGCAAGTTTCTGAATCTTGGCATTCCTAGCCCTTTCTCTGTATTAGCATTCCCTGATAGTCATCTTGATAATGATGACGATGAAGAGGAAGAAAAGATGGAGGAAGAGAAAAGTACATGCAATTATAAGACCAAGTGTTTTCATTCTCTGAATAGCCCACACATATTTTTTGACTACCTACAAAGGTCGAGCCAGTGCTTGATACAACAGTGAATAAAAAGACACAGTTTCTACCCATAGGGAACTTTTACCCTAGTGGGAAGATACTGACAACGAAATGGACAATTTAAATATGGTGCAGAAACAGGATAGCACAGGGGGCCACAGGGGCAGATATAAGACAACTAAGATGAAGACGAAGACGAAGATGAAGCAGGGCTACAAGACATCCAGTTAAATTTTTGAATTTCAAATAAACAGTGAATACTGTTACAGTATAAATATGTCCCAAATATTGTCCTGTATTTTAATTTGCTACATCTGGCAACCCTAGGTGGGGATGATATTTGGAAAAGTGCCTCACAGGAGATGATATTTAAGATGAAAACTGAATTATTACTCATCCCCAACAAATTTGGACCCTGAAAATATTTATCCGTTGCTGGCCTATAGACTCACCATGTGGCAACGATCTGAAACCTCCTGACAGTAGCCAGGGAGGAACTGAGGGCTTTTACCAAGAGCCATGTAGTAAGCCATCTTAGAAGTAGGTCTTCCAGACATAAACTGACTCTTAAAATGCCTTCAGGTGATTTTGCTTTACTGAGTAGCGGAGGTGCTTGGGAACCAGGCTGTGAAATGTGTGCATACAGAGAGGGGAAATTTGCAGAACGGTCTGGAAATGAGGTTTAGATAAGCACAGGCTTTCAGGATGTTTATGTGAAAAACCTTCCACACTCAATACCTTCTCCACTCCAGACATAGTCCAGCCCTCAGATGACTACAGCCCTGGTCAACAGCTTGATTACAATACATGAGAGACCTTGAGGCAGAATCACCTAGGTAATAAGCCACTCCTGACCCTCAGAAACTGTGTGAGAATACAAAATGTTTGTTGTTTAAAACTGTCAGGTTTTAGGATAACTTGTGATGTGAAGTAGGTAAGTAATGCTGTGCCCAACAGAGTTCTGCACCCCGAAATAATGGGCCTACACCAGTACCCCATGATGCTCTTCCATTGCTGAGAACAGCCACAATTAGTATGGGTGGCTTCAGCAAGAATAAGGTGGTGGATCCAGAGGCGCCACAGCTGTGACTGTCACTCACTTACACCTCCCACCAGCAGGAGATCTGAAGGGCATATTTCCATGGCCACCACAGCATAACAAAAGTTTATTAAGGACAGCATATCCTTTCTGGAACAAAATAAGAGCTTTCTAAAAGAACAAAACAAAACAAGAATATTTCTCTGAGTTCAGCTCAGTCACTTGAGAGAACTGTGTAAAAGCAGAAAGATAAGCAAAATAATACAGTAAGTTAACAGAGCTAAGAAAAAATCCAAGTCTTGGATTAGCTGTGGTTCTCAGCTTGATTTCATGTGTGTTAAGAATTAATACTGCTCTCCCAACCAGGAAAATAATTTGTTCCTGGGTGGGTTGTTTTGATTCTTCCATCTAGAAAGGAATTTCAGAAACTTAAGGATAATGTAAAAATGAAGAGCTGTGAACTGTGGTTAATCAACTAATCCAGAATTTCTAAGTACTCGTTGAAACAATGTGAGTGTTATAAATTCCATAATTTATTTTATTCCAATAGATGAAGTGTAAGTGATTTCATTCCAACTATCTAATGTGAACAGAAAAATCTCAGAGAAACACATTTCTCTTTTTTCCCCAAAATACAGATGAGTTGAAAGGGAGCAGGTAACAGTGTAGAACTAAGTATGACTGCAGGAAGATGCTGGAAGTTTTCTTTGATCACAGCCCCCAGACTCAGCCCTTAGCTTTATAATAGAGTTTTCCATCCAAATTATCTCAGAGTTCATGCTAGTATGACATATTTTTCCCCAGGCCACTTCAAGACCAACAAACTTAGTATGTGCTTATGTTAGAATCCTTTAAGGTCTGTGTTCCAGATATATTAGATGTCACTCTTCTCCTTATGGCCTGCAAAACAGTCACAATTATTTTACAAGATCCCCAATTCAATTTTCATAGAAACTGAAGGACTTACATCTCTAGGATAGTTAATTCACTGATTTAAGTAAAGCCTGATCTAACCTGTGTTTTCTAGAAATTTCTGTCAGTTAACATTTTTAAGTATTCTATTTTTTAAATACCCAACTCATTTAAAATTTACCTTGGTATACTAATTCTAGGTATTAAAAGAAAGGACATAGTAATGAAAGAAAATAAAATCTAGAATATCTCTGAATTTGAGTATCTGATATTATAGAATAAAACAACAGTTATTCAGCTATTTTTCTCCAGAATGAGGTAGTAATTTTCTCTATTTGCTTTGATTATATAAAATTGATACACATATTAAACAAAACCCTGAATTATCAGCCCTAAGCCCCATGTATTTTCTCTACAGCCACGCTAACACATATGCTTAAGATTTTCCAATGACTGTATCCATGTTTCTTTAAGAATTGTTGTTGGTTCATAGTGAGGTCTAAAGATCTGGAACCAAAAACCAAGGAAAGCTTTAAAAACTGGCCAGCAAAACAAACAACAATTTCTAGAGGATTAGCTGCTTTTTTAACTAAACAGTACACTGTAAAATTCTGTGATCCAGAATAGAAAAAAAGCTGAGAAAAAAACACTCAACACAAAATTCATTAATATCATCTAGGATAACAGATGCAACTCAGACACAGTTTAATTGTTTCTAATCTCTCTGCCTCCAGTTCTCTTTCCTCATATTTGGAAATTCTTTTATTTTCTTCCTCATAAAACATAATTTTTTTTCTAGTTCTCTTTTTTGTAAATAATCAATATATATTGTAGAATTTCTTACTTCACTGATTATCTTAAGAGAAAGTTCCACTTTGAAAAATTTCACCACCAACTTTCTTTTATTCCCCTCAAATACTCCTTTACAAACTAGAGAGCCAAAATCGGAGGGGAGGAGACAAGTGGAAACTCCAAGAAAACCTGAAAAAAGAAAAACCTGACAGTAGAATTTTGTCATCATTTCATCCACTCAACAAACAGATATTAAGCCCTTATGAGTCAGGTACTATGCTAGGGACAAGTCCTATTTTGTTCTCAAGAGCCTGCCATTACAATATAATCTTAAAATACCAATGAGGCTAATAAAATTATATTTATATCAAATTATATTAAATATAGTAAATACATTAAAAATAAATTAGATAAATATGTAAATAAAATTATATAAACACACACACATAATTGTTTTGGTGGAGAGGTTTTGCATTGTTTTGTACTTTCCACCTCATGCTAAAGATTCTGACAACAGGAAGAAAGGAATCAATTCTGAGAATTACACATGTAGCGTTACAAAGAGGGTATGTGTGGATAAAATGGACAGAAAACCAAGAGGTTAACATAAAAAAAAAAAAGAACATTTCAAAGTTATCAAAGCTCTAAAAGTAATATAAAAATCTGTGCAGTGCTTTATAAATATTTTATTTGAATCTAGTAATGCTTCTTCTTACAATAGCCAACAAAGTCTATCAACCTACTTACTTCTTTTTGCCGAAAACATATCTTCAATTTCATAACTGAAGTCATATGGAAATAAAATTCAATTATAAAAATACACTTGACAGATTCAAACCAAATTTCATTAGATGTTATATTACAGGATATTATATTAACACTTCAGTCTTACTTCAAGTATTAAATGTATGCTATTTTCAAAATCCACATCCATGGCCTTGACTTGTTATAATATCCTTTAAGCGCATGTAATGCTTGTAAATTCTTATAATTCAGCTCCCTGGAATGAAACAAAATGTATCTGATATAGAACTGTATACTACAACAATGTTTTATCGTAATTCCATAACCAAAAACTATGGAAAAGATTCTTCACCGCATTAATCATAAGGGAAATGCAAATTAAAACCACAGTGCATTACCACTATACACCCACCAGAATGAGGACAAGGAAAAAGATGAAAAATACCAAGTATTAGCAAGAATATAAGCAATAGGGAATCTTCATATACTGCTAGTAATAGTGTAAACTGGTATTATCACTTTGGAAAAAGTCATCTGGAAGTATCTACTAAAGTTGAGCATATGTATATTCTAACCAAACAAATTCAATCCTAGGTATATGCCCTAGAGAAATGCATGTATGTGTTCACCAAAGGACATGGACTAGAATGTTCATAAGATCATTAACTGTAATATCCCAAAACAGAAAACTACCCGAATGCCCAATAACATTAGAATGAATGGATAAATTATGGTTTATTCACACAGTGTAATATTATATAGCAATGAGAAAATTATCAACTACAACTACATACAATATGGATGAATCTCACAAACATAATGTTGAGCAGGAAAGGCAGTCACAAAAGAATACATACCATAGGATTCCATATGTAAAGCATAAAAATAGACAAGAATAAATCTATGCCATTAAAAGCCAAGACAGATACAACTTTAAAAAAAGAATATTTCAGCTACCACTTTTATTTACTATGTAATTTATAAAAAAGAAGAGAGGGAGGGAGTGGGTAAAAAAAATAAAAAAAAAAAAAAGAAGAGGAGGAGAAACTAGGTTAAATGTCAGATTAGGTAATTTAATCTTTCCTGAACAATAAACATGTGATATTTAAATTGCTAGATTTAATTTTAAAAACACCATGTTGCGGGGGGCGGGGGGCACCTGGATGGCTCAGTTGGTTAAGCGGCTGCCTTCGGCTCAGGTCATGATCCCAGGGTCCTGGGATCGAGTCCTGCATCGGGCTCTCTGCTCAGGGCGGAGCCCGCTTCTCTCCCTCTCCCTCTGCCCCTCCCCCCTGCTTGTGCGCTCACTCTCTCTCATTCTCTCTCAAATAAATAACTGAAAATCTTTAAAAAGAGCACTGTGAATTGTATAAGGCTGTTGAATCACAGACCTGTACCTCTGAAACAAATAATACATTATATGTTAAAAAAAAAAAAGAAGAAGATTGAAGGGGGGTAATCGGAGGGGGAGACGAACCATGAGTGACTATGGACTCTGAGAAACAAACTGAGGGTTCTAGAGGGGAGGGGGGTAGGGGGATAGGTTAGCCTGGTGATGGGTATTAAAGAGGGCACGTTCTGCATGGAGCACTGGGTGTTATACGCAAACAATGAATCATGGAACACTACATCAAAAACTAATGATGTACTGTATGGTGACTAACATAACATAATAAAAAAAAAACACTATGTTGGCAACAAAGCTGTTAAATAGCTTTATGGCATGTTTTTTTATATTTTGCCTTTGGATTTGGCAACTCATGCACATTTTATGTTGGTCACAAACAAGACAAATTTAGATAAGGAAATTTAAAAATGAAAACATGTAAGACGTGAGTTTTAGAATTAAATTCCAATTGCAATCAAAATCATCTTCTTCCCTTAGGGTTTGAAAGTAACCAGTATAGTTGTTACCAGTAGTAAGCAAGATGGCTAGCTCAAGTTAAAGATGTGGAAAGGTTTTCTTCCATGAGAATATAATGGGCCATATGGGAATAGGAAACAAAACAATCAGATCAACTTCATTTTCAAAATACTAATTAAGTAAGAAATCACATAAAGACCTTTTAATTTCAACAGTACTCTACTCTGCCAATTGAGTTATAAAAGTGGGTATTAAAATAATAAAGAAACAAGTTTGCAGATATCCTTTCCTCCAAAAAGAAGAATTTAAGTATATCACCCTTTTATAAAAAACAATTATTTCAAGAACTATAAAAAATAGGTATCATCATACTTTTTAAAATAAAGCAATTTAGGGAGCGCCTGGGTGGCTCAGTGGGTTAAGTGTCTGCCTTCAGCTCAGGTCATGATCCCAGAATCCTGGGATCAAGCCCCCCATCAGGCTCCCTGCTCACCGGGGGTCTGCTTCTCCCTCTCCCTCTGTGCTCACACACTTTCTCTCAAGTAAATAAGTAAAATCTTTAAAAAATAAAATATAATAAAATAAAACAATTTACATGAACTATCAGAACAGAGATTAAAATTTTATATTAAAAATGAACAAGTCATTTTATTGTGACTCAGGTATAACATATTGCATTATTAAAGCTGTTTATAAATCTACAACATGCAATCAAGACACAGAGCAAAGTGATGTAATTCTACCTAACCACAATATACACTGTGAAAGCAGTTAAGAGAAAGATAAAAAATGCGGTAACCACAGCCTATTTAAAAACACTTTAATATTTTCTGTTGTTGTTGTTGTTGTTTTAAATCAGGAACTCTTTATACTTTATTTCTAAAAGGTAATTCTTATTTAATTCTAGTATTTAATTATTTATTATGGTAACCTAACACTATTGTTTAGGTTTTATTTAATAAAACTTATCTTGTAGACAAACACTGGAAAAATGCAAGAGAGAAAAAGGATCAGATGGCACAGGTCCTTCAGGAAAAGCGAGCTACTGGAATGAGCAGGTCAATAAAACTATTTGTAGAATGGGATAGGTGTCTATTTTCAGATCATTAAGATATTTTTAAATATCCTGAAACCAAACCCAGATTCAAAAGGCAAAGCCAGAACCATTCACTGTGTTTATTAAAATAAAATCTCTTACTAAGTTTTACACAGTAAGAGAGGCCAAACTCACCCTAATATGACCTCAGATTTAGAAGCCTGCCAAAGAATCTGTATAGAAATAGCAACCAAATGTTGCTTATACCTACTGTTCAAAGTAATATAAAATAAAACAAAAGCGTACTAGATATTTTAGGACTTAAAGAGTGAAGTAAAATCCGAGAAAGAGAATATGGATAAGCGTTAGCAGCCTTTTAAATTAAACATACAAGTCTAAATTATATAAGCTAATTTATTTTTAAGATTTTGAACACTGAAATAATCTTTAACACCAATCCCTACCTTTTCCATCTTTCCAACTCCTTTTAGATTTTTTCTCACCAAGAAAGTAAAGGTTCAACTCTGTATCTGAAACTAGAATTTACTATATGTTGGCTAATTGAATTAAAATTAAAAAAAAAAAAAAAAAAGAAAGTAAAGGTTCCCTTCTTGGCAGAAATGCACTATTATGGTCCCTATAGGGAGCCATTCCAGCAGCACTTTTGGTAGAATTGTGAATTCCTTCTGTTCCTACTGCTTAGCTCACAAATTCTTTTATTCCTGTTCCCAGGCTGTGAAGATGTTTAAAAATGTTACAAAGCCTGAAACAATTAGTTTCACTACGAATGTACGTACTCTAACCTTAGCTGGTTCCCTGCTGCTACTCAGGATCCCAGAATCATCTCTAGATTAGAAACGATTTAAAATAGAATAGAACAGGGGCGCCTGGGTGGCTCAGTCATTAGGCGTCTGCCTTTGGCTCAGGTCATGATCCCAGGGTCCCAGGATCGAGCCCCGCATCAGGCTCCCTGCTCAGCGGGAAGCCTGCTTCTCCCTCTCCCACTCCCCCTGCTTGTGTTCCTGCTTGCACTCTCTCTGTGTCAAATAAATAAATAAAATCTTTAAAGAAAAAAATAGTATAGAACAGGTTCTAAGCAACAATACTCTCCAAATGGAGAATTTATAAGTTTCTCTCACAATTAAGTGGTGTTCATCCAGGAAATTCAAAGTTTTTGTGACATGTAAACATCAATCAATGTAATTCACCATACTCATGGGCTAAAAATACCCTACCATATATAATCATTGTGATAGGTACAGAAAAAAACATCTAACAAACTCCAACAACTGTTCACGATCAGAACACTCAGAAAACTAAGATTAGAAGGGAAACTTACTCAACCAGATGGAAGGCAGCTATGAAAATTCTACAGCTAACATCATACCTAATAACACAGACTTGATGCTTTCTTTCCTCCTAAGATCAGGAACATGGCAAGGATTTCTGCTCTCACTATTTCTATTCAACTTTGAACTGGAAGTCCTAATCAGTGATATCAGGAAAGAAAAAGAAATACAAATTGGAAAGGAAAAGTACAACTGTCTTTAATCACAGATGACATGATAGTATATGCAGAAAATTCTAAGGAATTTATCCAGACTTCAAGTTATATTACAAAGCTGTAGTCATCAAGACAGTATGGTACTGGCACAAAAACAGACACATAGACCAATGGAACAGAACAGAAAATCCAGAAATGGACCCACAACTATATGGTCAACTCATCTTTGACAAAGCAGGAAAGAATATCCAATAGGAAAAAGAACGTCTCTTCAAAAAATGTGCTGGGAAAACTGGACAGAACATGCAAAAGAATGAAACTGGACCACTTTCTTACACCATACTCAAAATTTACACTGACCTCTACCTCTGAAACCAATAACACATATGTTAACTAACTGAATTTAAATTAAAAAAATAAATTAAAAAAAAAACACTCAAAATTTAGATTAAAGACCTAAATGGGAGGGCGCCTGGGTGGCTCAGTTGGTTAAGCGACTGCCTTCGGCTCAGGTCATGATCCCGGGGTCCTGGGATCGAGTCCCGCATCGGGCTCCCTGCTCTGAGGGGAGCCTGCTTCTCCCTCTCCCACTCCCCCTGCTTGTGTTCCCTCTCTCGCTGTGTCTCTCTCTGTCAAATAAATAAAATCTTTAAAAAAAAAAAAAGACCTAAATGGGAGACCTGAAACTATGAAAATCCCAGAAAAGAGCACAGGCAATAACTTCTTTGAAATTGGCCATAGCAACTTCTTTCTAGATGTCTCCTGAGCAAGGGAAGCAAAAGCAAAAATAAACTACTGGGACTTCATCAAAATAAAAAGCTTCTGCACAGTGAAGGAAACAATCAACAAAACTAAAAGGCAACCTACAGAATGGGAGAAGATATTTGCAAATGACATCTGATAAAGGGTTAGTATCTAAAATATATAAAGAACTTAAAAAATTCAACACCCCAAAAATGAATAATCCAATTAAAAAATGGGCAGAATACACAAACAGACATTTCTCCAAAGAAGACATACAGATGGCCAACAGATACATGAAAAGATGCTCATTATCGCTTATCATCAGGGAAATGCAAATCAAAACTACAATAAGATATCACCTCACACCTATCAGAAGGGCAACAACACAAGAAACAACAGGTATGGGGTACCTGGGTGGCTGAGTTGGTTAAGCGGCTGCCTTCGGCTCAGGTCATGATCCCAGAGTCCTGGGATCGAGCCCCGCGTCGGGCTCCCTGCTCGGCGGGGAGCCTGCTTCTCCCTCTCCCTCTGCCTGCCTCTCTGCCTACTTGTGCTTTCTCTCTCTCTGTGTCAAATAAATAAATAAAATCTTTAAAAAAAAAAAAAAAAAAAACAACAGGTGTTGGTGAAGATGTGGAGAAACCCTCTTGCACTGTTGGTGAGATTGTAAACTAGTGTAGCCACTGTGGAAAACAGTATGGAGGTTCCTCAAAAAGGTTAAAAATAGAACTACTTTATAATCCAGCAATTGCACTACCAGGTATTTGCCCAAAGAATACAAAAATACTAATTCAAAGGGATACCTGCTGATGTTTATAGCAGCATTATCTACAATAGCCAAATTATGGAAACGCCCAAGTGTCCATCAATTGATGAATGGATAAGAAGATGTGGTACACATATATACAATGGAATATTACTCAGCCGTAAAAAGAATGAAATCTTGCCATTTGCAATGATGTGAATGGAGCTAGAGTATTATGCTAAGTGAAATAAGCCAGTCAGAGAAAGACAAATACCGTATTATTTCACTCATATGTGGAATTTAAAAAACAAAACAAATGAGCAAAGGGAAAAAAGAAAAGAGTGAGAAGCAAACCACAAAATAGACTCTTAACTATAGAGAACAAACTGATGGTTACTAGAGGGGAGGTGGGCAGGGGCATGGGTTAAATAGGTGATGAAGATTAAGGAGGGCACTTGTGATGAGCACTGGGTGTTGTATGGAAGTGCTGAATCACAATATTGTACACCTTAAACTAATATTACACTGTATGTGAACTAACTGGAATTTAAATAAAAACTTACCAAAAAAGAGAAAATCCAAAGGAATTTAAAAAAGACTTACTAGAACTGAGTTACACAAGGTGGCAGGCCATAAGATCGAAACACAAAAACCAACTGCATGTCTACATACTAGCAGAGAACAACTGAAAATTGAAATTAAAAATACCATTTACAATCGAAAAAACTCCTCAGTGATTATAGCAAGCTGGCAGGATACAAGGTTAATATACAAAATTCAACTGCTCCGAGATCAAGTCACCTGCTCTATCAACTGAGCCAGCCAGGTGCCCCTGGTAATGACTTTTTAGACACAACACCAAAAAGCATGAACCTTGAAAGAAAAAACTGATAAGCTGGACTTCATTAAAATTAAAAACTGCTTTGTGAAAGTCACAGTTTCTCTACCACCAGATAAGGAATGTCAAGTCTTTGCGCATCTTTACAAGAAACATTATGTGTTTGTATGTCGCTTCTTTTTAAACAAATGGTTATATACACAGCACGCTGATCTGCATTTTTGTTACCTTAATGAGTCTTTGTAGATCATTTAATATTTGTACTTAGCGTTCTTATTCCCAATTTTATATCCACACAGTATTCCATTATGTGTATTGAACACCAATCAAATCTTACTGGTGAACTTAGTTTGCAATATTTTGCTATTACATATAATACTGCGAAGATTAATCTTCACTTTCCAAATCTGCCAGCACATCAGTATAACCAATTCCTAAAATGGGGACTGCTGGGTTATAGGAAATGTGAATGATTAATTATTGTGAAATTGCTTCCCATAAAGGCTGCACTAATTTATGCTCGTATAAGAGAGCATATGTTACCCTACACCCTTGACAACAGTGTTTTAGCAAACGTCTTAATACTTGCCAATCTTACAGAGTGGAAAGTGGTACTCAGTGTACTTTTAAATTACACCTTTTATGAACAAGGCGGAGTACCTTTTCATCTGTGTAAGAACCATTAGTATTTCTTTTTCTGTGACTGTTTATTCATAAGTTTTGCCCATTTGCTAAAAATTGGATTGTTGGTTTGATTGTTCCCTTGTATCACTATATTCCTCTTTGTCTCTTTAAGGCCTTGAGGCTCTTAGTATATTTTATTTGATATCAATATTGTTTTGCTCACTGTACATCTTTGGCCATTTCTTATTTTCAATCTTTCTTAGATTTAAGAATTCTATGAATATATTTTTAGTTCCAAAGCAACTTTTTCTATGTTGCAACTGTATCCTCGAGGGTTTTCATTCCCTTTTCTATCACAGCTTTCTCTCATCTTTTCCATTAGCTCTGCTTCCACAGGAGGAATCTGATTATTCAGTGATCCCCTCTTCTGCGTTGCTGAATTCATTTTAATAGGCTGTAGTGTGAATAGCCATAGGCTACTGCAATCCCCTGGATGGTGCGGAACTGGCAGTCAGTGTAAGGCACGCATGTTTTAAATCTGATGCGCAAGCAATGAAGGAGCTGGCCGAGTGGAGTTGCTCTGCTGAGGTCACAAAGGAACAAGTGGAGGACATATGGCAGACCTCACTCACCTGCAAAGACATGAGCAATTCATCCCACAAGTGCAACCCTCCTAACAGCTGCCAATCAGGTAGCTTCCCAGAGGACTGTACATAGCTTGCAGGCAAGTATGGCCTCTTTCCACGTGCCAGAAATATCCAAACGTACAGACCACCCAATAGCATGTGCCTCTAAGGTAACTGAGAGATCCCTGATCTTCACCAAAGATACTGATAATTAAACACCAGATATCATGAAGCTCTATGTTACAATATTTTGCCTTCCATTTTTCTTAATGATGCACAATTATATGATTTATAACAAGGATATACAAATACTCAACTGCTTTTAATTCCTCTACTACTCCTCTGGTTATATAACTGAATATAATTATCTTCAGGCTTGTTCTTATTTTAATTAATTATGTAACTTTGAAACCTCCAACTCTTAAATATGTGTCCCCTAAGACCAAAGCTCAGAAACCTTATTCACTAAATTCCTTAACACTTTTTTCAAAAAGTTCTGAGATAAGTTCCTTCTTTATACACTTCTCAAAGATTAGATAAACATTTTTATTAAAAGTCTGGAAATGTATGGCAAAACAAACCCCTGCTCAGCGGGAGGCCTGCTTCTCCCCCTCCCAATCCCCTTGCTTTGTATTCCCTCTCTCACTGTGTCTCTCTCTGTCAAATAAATAAATAAAATCTTAAAAAAAAAAAAAAAAAGTCTGGAAATGTAGGGCAAAACAAACCCCTGCTGTTCAATATTTACTGAATGTAACTGTGCTACACACCAAGCTAGACTCTGAAGACAAAAATAGGAAAAATGACCCTGCCCTCAAGGAGCTCAGAGTTTAGCAAAAGAAAAGGGCAAGCTATAAAGAAATACAATATAATGTGATAAGGACAATAACAAAGTATGCATAGAGTCCAAAGGTTAACACAAAGGAGGCATAGTAACAAGGAGCTACAGAGGAATTTGTGGTCAGCTAGATTTTAAAGAGTAAATCGGAATTTGCCCAGTGGCCAAAGAAATTACGGACAGAAGGTAAAGACATATATTCTTTCAACAACGTTCCTAGTTTGGGACAGATACTATGGGATAGATACTTTGAAATATCTGTCCTAGAAATACAATGATTAATTAAAATGAAGTCTTTGACTTTACAGAGTCAGGAGAGGGGGACCAATAAGTAAACCAATCATTAAAGTATAGTGTGATAAATGCTACAATAGGGATAAGGAGAGAGTATTAGAGGCTTATGGGCCAAGTGGAAATAAGACCTAAACTTAGATGTGAGTAATAAACAGAAATTAGCCTGGTGAAATATGTTATCAGGAGTGGAATGGAGGACCATGTCAGGGATCATGGCATTCCAGGTGCAGAGAAGAGTATAGAGAAGGGAAAAGTCAGAGACAAAGTGAAGAGAGAGAATGTAGTTCAATGTGGCAGAAGAAGAGGCATCTGAGATCAGGCTAAAGATAAAAGCAAGAACCATATCATGAAAGGTTTTTTTTAATTTTGTTTTTAATTTTATTTTTAACGAATCTCTACACCCAATGTAGGGTTCAAACTTACAACCCTGAGATCAAGAGTCGCATGCTCTACTGATTGAGCCAGCAAGGCGCCCCAAGGATCTTTCAAATCAGAGTTTGGACTTTATCTTAAGGGCAATAAGGAACTATAAACTAGTTTTTTAACAGAAAGACTGTTCAGATTTGTGTTTGAGAGCTATACTACAGTAAGTGAAACAGAAAGAAAGAAATCTGGAAGTACAGCAGTTGCAGTAATCCAGGAAATGGTTTCTAGTAGTCTGAACTAAGATAGATAGTAGCAACAGAGACAGAGAAAAGGCATGGGGAGGGCCGAGAGACTGAGGATGCAGAATGAACAAGCCTTATAAATGATTTCATTAGAAGCAGAGAGAAAGAAAAAAGAATAAAAGATGAGGCCTCCTGTCTGGTTTGGGCAAAGGGTGGATGGTACTACTATTCAGTCACATAAGGAAAAGGGGAGAGCAGGTTTTGAGAGGGTGAAATAATCACTTTAATTCTGGACCGATGGAGTCTGAGATACAGAGAAGTTACTCAAATGAAGGTATTCAATAAGCAGCTGGATATATAACAACTCAAGACAAAGTTTGGTCAGAGATATAGATTTGAGAATAGTCCATATACAAAGTAAATGATAACTAAAGCAGTGAGAATAGATGAAAATGCCTGGGGAGAATGGACAACATGAGAAGAAACCTAAGACAAAAACCCCATAGAACGCTAACATTTAGAAGATAAAGGGCTAGGAGAGTAGACTGAAAGAGAGCAGCCAAAAAGGAAGATGAAAATATTAATATGAGAAAAAGGAGTAAGTGCTTAATGAATGCTTTACTAGGTGCTATGTGTTGTGCTAAATGATTTATGTGCACTACCTCATTTAATCCTTAGACACTCTATGAGCAACTTATCATTATCTGCATCATTACAGATGTGGATACTTTAGCTTAGAGAGATCAACTTACTCAGGTTTACACATTCGGTTGGGTGTAAGAAGTGCAACCAAGATCACACCAAGTCCTCTAGAGGCCTTGTTCTTAACTGTTACACTGTACTGCTTTCTATGAAAGTCTTAAAAAGTATGGTATTACAGACACACAAAAAAACAGTGATTCAAAAAGAAAGACACCCTCCCAGTAGCAATGAGCTTACCCAGCAGCACCAAGATCTTGGTTTCTGTTAACATTCTCCGTTAAAAAGAATCAGGACTCTTTGGAAAAATGACTGATCTGAGGAGTGGGCAGGAAAGATATAAAATGAGCCTGGAGCATCTTGTAGTGCTAAAAAAAAATAAGTGCTCAGAACAAAAACAAACAAAAAAAGAAAAAAACCAAACTCACAATAAGGGACATAATGTCAAAGGCACACAGAAAACCAAATGAAAGTTCCCAATGGCTACAGTTGTAACTTAAGCAAAAAATTAAGTAGTAATGGACTATATAACCCAGAGTGTAAACTAAATATCATGAGTCCATACTAATATAAATAAAGCATTAAATAATAAATAAATAAATAAATAAATAAATAAATAAATAAATAAGAGAGAAGAGACAAATCTAGGGTGCAAAAGAATTCCAAATAAATGATGTAGGTAGAGCAACCACTCCACTGACTTCCTTTCAAAGACTACAGTATGGAAAGGGGGGGAGGGTAAAGAATCACTTCATAGTACAGAAATATGACAAACACTACCTCAGCTAAGTGATCAAGGTTCACATCAACAGTGATAAGTCATGTTGATAGTATGGGCCTTTGATACACTGTGATGAAAATGGCACTTTATCTCTGTGGTTTTTTTTCTCAAAAACTCAGTAACCCTGATCTAATCATGAGAAACGCATCAGAAAAATCCCAGTTAAGGGACATTCTACAAAATACCTGAAAATTACACCTCAAAACTTATTAAAAACATGGAAAGTCTGAGATACCATCACAGCCAAAAAGAGGCTACGGATGACGGTCATGAAATGTAATATGGTATCCTGATAGCTCTCCTGGAACAGAAAAAGAACATTAGCTAAAAACTAAGGAAATATGAAGAAGTATGGACTTCCGTTAATCAACATATGTTAATTTTGGTTCATTAATTATAAAAACTGTACTAGACCAATGTAAGATGTTAACAGTAGGGAAAACTGATTAAGGAGTTTATGAGAACTCTCTGTACTATCTTTGTAATTTCTCTGTAAATCTAAAACTATTCTAAAATTAAAATGTTATTTAAAAAAACAAAGGAGGAGGGACGCCTGGGTGGCTCAGTTAGTTAAGCGTCTGCCTTCGGCTCAGGTCATGATCCCGGGGTCCTGGGATCGAGCCCCGCATTGGGCTCCCTGCTCAGCAGAGAGCCTGCTTCTTGCTCTCACTCTGCTGCTGCTCCCTCTGCTTGTGCTCTCTCTGTCAAATAAATAAATCTTTAAAAAACAAACAAACAAACCAAAAAAGGATGGGGGAAGCCTGGGTGGCTCAGTTAAACGTCTGCCTTCAGCTCAGGTCATGATCTCAGAGTCCCAGGATTAAGCCCCGCGTGGGACTCCCTGCTCAGTGGGGAGTCTGCTTCTCCCTCTGCCCCTCACCCTGCTCTTCTGCTCTTTCTCACTCTCAAATAAATAAATCTTTAAAAAATAAATAAATCTTTAAAAAATAAATAAATAAAATAAATAAACAAAACAAAGAGGGAAATTAACTGTATCAAATGTTGATAAAAAAGAAAAAAAGACAACTAAAAGCAGTTTCAATGAACTAATGGAGTCAAAGACAGATTTCATCAGGCAGAAGAGTGAACTAGAGCTGAGAATGGGATTATAAGTATATGGTTTCTTCCAAGAAGTCTGACAATGAGAGGAAGATCAAATCAGAGGTGGAAGTAGATATCAAGTTAAAGAAAGTGGTTGTTGGTTTTGTTTTTTTTAAATAAAGATATAATTCACATACCAAAAATTCACCTTTTTAAAGTGTACAGTTCAGTGGTTTCCAGTATGTTCACAAAATTATTTAACCATTACCACTATTACTTCAAAAAGAAATAGTATAATCAAAGAAGACCTAAATCTATGAAATATGTTCGTGAATAAGAAGACTTCACATTGTTAAGATGTCAATAAAACCAAAGTGATTTACAGATTCAATGCAATGTCTATCAAAACTCTAACAGCCTTTTTCAAAGAAATGGAAAAGCTGATCCTCAAATTCATGTGGAATTGCAAGGAATCCTAAATAGCCAGAACAATCCTGAAAAAAAATAAAGTTAAAGGGGTCACAATTCTCAACTTTGAAACTTACTACAAAACTACAGTAATTAAAACATTATGGTACTGACATACAGACATACAGACCAAGGGAACAGAATAAAAAGCCCATAAATAAACCTTTACATACATGGTCAATTGATTTTTGACAAGAGTGCCAAGACCATTCAATGGTCAAAGGACAGTCTTTCAATAAATGGTAATGGAAAAACTGGATATCCTTATTCCAGTTTGACTCTTAAATCATATACAAAAATTTACTCAAAATGGATCAAAGACCTAAACTAAAGAACTAAAACTATAAAATTCTTAGAAGAAAGCTTTGGGGAAAATCTTCAGGACACTAAATTTGGCAACCATGTCACAGGTATGACACGAAAAGCAAAGGCAACGAAAGAATAGACAAATTGAACTTTAGCAAAATAAAGAACTTTTGCACATCCAAGGAAACTATAAAGACAGTGAAAAGACAACCTACTGAACAGAAGAAAATATCTGCAAATCATTTATCTTATAAGGGATTAATATTCAGTATACATAACAATTCCTAAAACTCAACTCCAAAAATACTTAATCCAATTCAAAATGGGCATAGGACTTGAGCAGACCTTTCAAAGATATACAAATGGCCAATAAGCACATAAAAAAATGCTCAACATTACTAGTCATTAGGGAAATACAAATCAAAATTACAGTAAGATATCACTTTACATCTACTAGGATGGCTATAATAAAACAAAAAACAAAAATAAGTACTGGCAAGGATGTGAAGAAATTGGAACCCTTGTGCACTATTCGTGGGAATGTAAAATGGTACAGCTGCTGGAAATCAGAATGGCAATTCCTCTGAAAAATTAAAAATAGAATTATCATATGACCCAGAAATTCCACTTCTAGGTATACACCCAAAGAAGGTCCCAAAGAGATATTTGTGCTCCCATATTCATAGAAGCACTATTCACAATAGCTAAAACATGGAAGCAACCCATGTGTCCACTGATGGATGAATGATAAGCAAAAGTGGTATATATACATAATGGTAGTATTCAACCTTAAAAGAAAGGAAATTCTGACATATACGACAACATGGATGAATCTTCAGGACATTATGCTAAATGAAATAAGCCAGTCACAAAAAAACAATTACTATTAGGATTTCACTTACATGAGGTACCTAGATAGTCAAAATCATAGAGACAGAAAGTAGAATGGTGGTTGCCAGAGACTAGGGGAGGGGAGAATGGGGAGTTATTGTTTAATGAGCACAAAATTTGAGTTTTGCAAGATAAAAAGTTATGGATATGGATGGTGGTAATGGCTACACAACACAAATGTACCTAATACCACTGAACTGTACACTTAAAAATGATTAAAGCTGTAAATTTTATGTTGTGTATTTTACTACAATGAAAAAATTGGGAAAAAAATGAGAAGCATTAAGGCTTGTAGTATGTCTTTTACTGTTTCATAACACGTATTTAAATTCTCAATAACTCTACAGGCTTTATTATTAAGCTAGACTTTTTTTATACTGAAATACAGAGTTCTCTAGCCTTCTCTCCAGGGCATATACCCTTTGAGGGTATATGTTTCTCTCATAGCTATCTGTATTATAATGACATATATTTGTTCCTACCTTTAATAAGGAAAAATTTCAAACGTATACAAGGGAAGAGAGAAAGGAATAATGAAACCCCATACAGCTATCACCCAGCATAAAGAATTTAATCAACTTACAGATAGTTTTGTTTTATCTATAATTCCACCCACTTTACTCTTCTTCCCCCAATGGATTATTTTGAAGCCAATCCCAAACATCTTATCATTTCAACCATAAATATTTCAGTATGTTATCTCTACATACTATAAGATACTGTTGAAAGATACATACAGCAAGATACAGACAAAGTCCTGCATCAATTCTTGTACTGGTAGGTCAGATTTCTGATATAAGCATTTCTTCAGTAAACCATATATTAGATACAGGAATTTTACATATATTCATGCATTCTACTCTACCTCCTTACAAGTTAAACCACTAGAAGTAAGGCTAACAAGCAAGAAAATCAAGAAAAAAGTGACTTGAACAGTTAGTTTCAATTGTAACAGGATCATTAATCAAAGGTGGTGTTAGGGGCGCCTGGGTGGCTCTGTCGTCTAAGCATCCAACTCTTGATTTAGGGTCAGGTTATGATCTCAGGATTGTGAGATCAAGCCCCACGCTGGGTTCTGTGCTGGGCATGGAGCCTGCTTGGGATTCTCTCTCGCCCTCCCTCTGCCCTCCCACCCCTCCCTCTCTCTCTAAAAAACAACAACAACAACAACAGGTGGTCTTAGAGACCTCTTAGGAAAGAGATGGAGAAAAGTAACACAAATACCACATACACTCTCAGGGGTGCCTGGGTGGCTCAGTTGCTTAAGTGTCTGCCTTCAGCTCAGGTCATGATCTCAGGGTCCTGGGATCGAGCCCCACATCGGCTCCTTGCTCAGCAGGGAGTCTGCTTCTTCCTCTCCCTCTGCCCCGCCCCCTGCTAGTGCTCTCTCTCTCTCTCTCTCAAATAAATAAATAAATAAAATCTTAAAAAAAAAATACCCCACACACTCTCTCCCCTCATTCTCTCTCTCTCCCCCCACCTCTCAGAACTACTTTCATATGATACAAGTTATTTGGTATATGATAACACAACACAGTCATATTATATAATTATTAAAGTAATACATGTAGCTGCATATTTTATAAAACAAATGCAATAAAACTAGCTCAATGCAGAAAATTTCTATTCATCTGTCCTTACCTTTTGTTGGACTGAGATTCTGATCAATAAATCCTCTCAGTTCTGCATTTGTAGAAGTCAAACCAACCTGAATAAAATAGTTTTAAAAATTAAAAATAGGATCTTAAGTATTACATGATCATTTAATAAGCTATTTTATACTTTCTACTGAAGAACTGCATCAAATACTACAGATAGCCACATAAAAATGAATTAATTATGTCATCAATAGGAGTAGAGTTAAAAAGAAAATGTTGCCTGAAAAAAATTAATGCTGCCCTTAATTTTTATTGTTCATAATCACTGCCTATAATGCTTTTCAACATTATGATATGTAATAGATCAGATAAAGACCATTAATACCACACCGCAGAGGTGAGGTCTACTGGTCTCAAATCCAACTGCTTGGGCTCATACTCTGGCCCATCAAGACTACTATGTGTGTGGTTGTGATCAAGTCACACAAGCTCTCTACACCTCAGTTTCCTCAACTGTAAACTGAAGGGTGCTAGAAGTGCTTATCAGTTTAGGTTATTAGGAAGATTAAGATAGTTCATGTGAAGCATCTAGCATAGTGTATGGCACAAAGTGCTCAATCATGTTAACCTTCATTACTATTAATATGATACCCAAGGGACTATCTATAGCAAGTGTGTTTATTTATTTAGGCAATTTATTTCATTTAATGTGATAGCCACTGGACTTCTTGGAATCACAGAGCTAACTATGGTAGTATCATCAGAATTTTAAAAATTTATTATAGAGCCAGGAGGAAAAAAACTCTCCATTTTTGAAAACTTGACATAAAGCAAGATTCCAATAAATGATTCTACGATTACTATTATGTTACTGTTTTAATCCTTATAGATTTGTAATCTTCAAATATCAATGCTAACTTGGTACCTCAAACATCCTCTCCAAGTACTAGCACATCAAAAAGATTTTAAAGCACACTAAGCTTTATAACTTCATATCTGTGCACTTAATGTTATTTTTAAACTACCCACTGCATTAGCATTGTATATTCTTCATGCACACTCATCTGATACTTTATAATTTCATAATGTAATAGCTAATTATTTCATTATTTAGTAATTCGAATGCACTACTAATAGCTGTTTCTTTTTGTCAAGACATATGTTACCAGAAATATTTCTACATATCATTTACATCATGGAAAAATAATTCTGATGCAAACTATCTGTAGGATCTAATACTAAATTTTTATGACAGCAGCTGAGTGGAAGACATCTAAAATGCACTTTCTCAATTCTATGTAGATAATGGTGCAGATACTTAATTCTATCTAGTTTCTTATAATTACGCTGTTAGAAGTAAATCCTTTGCAACAAAATTTGCAACAAATTACCACCACTTGGATCTCCAGAATTGCTCACAAATATTAATGTTAAGTGTTCAATTTGTAAATGCCAAGAGTTTATTGTGGCATCACTAACATGCCTCAAAACAAAACAAAAAACACTTTTCTCCTATAAAAAGACAAACTTTCATTGGTGTTCTACCATAAAAAGAAAGCAAAGAAGGCAAAGACAGCCTTTAATATTCTATGCTTAATACAATGCGGTTGTTTAATCCATGTATTATAATAATTTCAAAAGCATCAGTTTACACCTTTTTGTTATTATACAAAGATAACGGCAAAAACCTCAACTGAAACCACATATTCACAGTGGAGAGTTCACAGTTACTGGGTTACTGTTATGTTTAAACACCTGCTCTTAATGGCCAACTTCTGCAGAGTGGAGCAGAGAATGAATTTGGAAACTTTTTAAGCAGCAGTATATCTGCATCTTAATAACCAATAAATTAAACTCTAAAAAGATAAAGGTCAATTGTGAGTCAATACTGTATGCTAATTTTGGTCTAATAGATGGAGGGGAGGTATTTGTATTTAGAGTTTATATAAATACTACTAAAATTAATTTAATTAAAATTTCAAAAGTTTATTAATCTCTGCTTTCATAAACACTATAAAGATTCAAAGAAAAGATTGAGAGTAGAAAAAGTTGGCTGGGAGAGGAGAAAATAGCTTTTCTTTCCTTATTCTATTTAAGAAGGATATAATAATAATAATGGTTCACAGAGCAAAAGTAAAAGGTGAATTCATTTTATATAGAATTTTTCACCTAATAAGGTCCTGAGAAAAGTTTTCTATCTGGAGATTCAAACATTGTGTGACATACTGTAAACAGTCACTAAATGTCTGTAGAATAAAAAATATCCAAGCCCAATTTTTAGGGTTCAAACCATATTTCCCATTAATAACCTTATAATTTCACTGACATTTAACATTTTAGATTGACAAAACTGAAAGAAAAGAAGATTCAGAGTGAGATGATCTGTACTCTGAGTTCAGCTCTGCCATTCACAAGCAAGGTGATCTTGGGACAGTCACTGCAAAATGAAGACAACAATACATATGTGCATGACAAACTCAGAGAGCTCCTTAGATCAAATTAAATAATTACATGAATATGATTGTTAGTGACAAAAGCAATACCCAAGTGTGGGTTGTTATTCAAATGGTAATGGCTTTTAACTCTTCAACACTGACACAGACAATTCACAAAAGAGAGATGCAAGTGACCAATGAACATACAGAACACCAGTTTGACCTAACTAGCAACTGGAGAAATGAATAAACTACATACCATTTTTTTGTTGATTACACTGGCAAAGACTAAAAAGAAAATAAAGGGAAATGGCACTTTCATACATCACTGATGAATATATAAAAAAGTGCAACCTTTCTGAAACACAATTTAGTAACATGAAACAAAAGCACACACCCTGTGGGCTAGTAATTTCATAAGACTTTGCTTTATGGGAAAAATCCAATGAGTAAGCAAAAATAAACAAAAAGCTAAAAAAAAGAAAAAAAGAAAAAAGTGGAAATAACTTAATGGCCAATATTAGGAAACTGGTGTAATGTCCATACAGCGCATAACATAAAACAGTCATTTAAAATGATGTTGCAGAGATATTAAGACAAGAAAAGACATTCATCATCATCGAGATTAAGCTAAAAAAAAAGTATGACCTAATTTTTATTAAAAATATTTACACACATTCTGTTATACACACACACACACACACACATTTGTATATACACCAGATGTCTTCCTAGGCAAAATTCTGCTGATAATCTCTAGGCTAGTTTCTTTATCTGTATTCTCTAATTTTTCTGTAATGAGTATCATGGCTTACATATTTTTTAAAAGATTCTTTGATGAGGCAAAAAATATACATCAAATTACCTTTCAAATTCTTTATCCTATACTGAATGAGCTTAAGTCAGAACACATCTGTATTTGTGGTCATGAAGAGTATCAGCGGATACTAGATACTATTTAACAACAATTTTATCCCAGAAACAACGAATATATTGCCAGCTCTACAGACCTTCCTTTTAGCAAAATGATCCATCCCACAATCCATGTAGTTCCAGTATGACTGTTAATCTTTGAGCCTCAATTGTTGCCATGTCAGCAGAAGTGGACCCATGACCCAGACTTGGCCCACTTCTTTCTCCACATTGGCTTATCTAAGCATGTGGGTCAAGCAGGGTCAACCAAAGCTCCTCCATAGAATTTGAAATATTAGTGCTAAAAAGGAAAAGCTCCTTCTCTCCTTCTGAGGTAAGAATTATAAACACAATATAGGGTATTTTGCTACCATATTGTGGCAAAGAGATGGAAAAAGGGACATAGATCCCTGACACCATCATTTGATCCCCCGTAACCAGATGTATTTGAAGCTAGAGCATCCCAGACTTTTCAGTTGTGTGAATCAATACATTCCACTTTTTGCCTTAAACTGTTTTAAATAGGGTTTCTATCATTCGGAACCATGAGACCTACTATGGCATGGGTAAGACAAAAACAACTCTTCACAAAAAACTGTTCTCATAAGAGATATATAAAATGAGAAACAGAAAATAAGGATGTAAATATTTGAATACATGTTTAATGATGCCTCTGTAAGACCTGGGCAATCTCTTCCATGTCTAAGAGTTACTTACTTCTCATTGGCATGTGACACAATTGATCATTCCCTTCTTCTTCAAACACTTTCTTCACTTGGCTTCCAGATCATCAGGATAACACTACTTCCTTCCTTCCTGGTCATTCTTTGAGTCTCCTTCGCTGCTTCTCCTCCTCCCCAGATGCCGGAGAATCCCTGTGCTCAGACCTTGGGTCCTCATGTATACTCTATCCATTCACGTTCTATATAATCTCATGCAGTACCACTGCTTTAAAATAATTTAATATGAAATGACTCCAAAATTTCTATATCCAATTCCAACCTTTCCTCTGAGCTCCAGAATCATTTATCAAACTACCTAGCCAATATCTCTAACCTGGACATTTTTAGTTGTGTTAACTTTAATATGTTCAAAATGATTGTTGAGTTTGCCACAAAATCCCACAGTTCCCTAAGAGTTTTTCTTCTCATTAAACAAGCCATTTATCCAGTTACACAAGCAAAATACTGAGAAGTCTTCTTTAACTTTTTCCCTGCCCCCATATCCTAATTACTCAGTAACTCCTAATGGCTGTCCCTTCAAATTCATCCTAGATCCAGCCACTTTTCCCCATCTCCGATATCATTACCCCAGCCCAAATCACCATACTCTGTTGTCTGAACTACTGAGGTAAGTGCCAAATGAGTCTCCTGCTTCTATTATGCCCTTCTTCGGTCTAGTCACTCAGCACCCAGGACAAACTTTCTAAAACAGTAAGTCAGGTCATCCAACTATCCACCAAATCTCCAATGGCTTCTTACTGACATTTTAAATACACACCCATCACCTCAGTCTTTGAGGCTCCACATGATCTGGCTCCTGCTTTCTTTCTGACTTCATCTCCTACCACTTTTCCTTGCTTACTCTGTTCCACTTATAAACTGGTCATCTTGCTGTTCCTTGAACAACCACACCTTTTCCTGCCTCTACCTCAGTATCTGGGAATGTTCTTTTCCCAGATACTCATAAGGCTGGCTTCCTCTTCTTGGATTGAGACTCAAGAGCACTTCTGTCTAAACATCACTTCCTTAAAGAGAACTCTCTGAACACCTAAGTTAAAAGAACTCTCCCTCACTGCCATCATTCTCTCTCTTCTTACCCTGTTTTACTTTTCTTCATGACATTTATCATTACCTGACATTATATATGTATTTATTACCTTCTCTCACTACAGACACTATAAGCCCCAGAAAGGCAGGAGCCTAGAACAGTATCAGGTACATATACTGGGGGCGGGGAGGAGAATGAATTACTCATGGCATTGTGAACTAGTATAATCCTTTCAGTAAGTATCTTGACAAAACATATTAAGAGCCACAAAAATGTTCTTCTCTATTGCAGAATGGCAGTTATGAATGGTTATTTTCAGACAGCCTATTTCAGTTCTTTCCCACATGCGTCAGCTCAGCCCAATCTGAGGCCTGACCTCTTATGTCCCTAACTCTAAAATATCAAGAGGATCAGCTCATCACTTATCCCTCTCCCCCTAGGTTGCCATAGCAGAAAGAGAAACACATTGCTCACTGTTTGATTTCTTCCAAATATACAAAAAAAATAGGGGGAGTATAATTACCACTGGTTCAAATGCTTTATGTTACTTTAGGGAAACAACTTTTAATATAGCAAATTGTACATATGACTAGGAAAATGATACTTGATTCAAGATACATTTTAAGCCAAAATATGATTGCTATTTGAACGTTAACCAGCTTGTGGTTCAGGATAACTTTTACTTCCCTTTTTTCCTAAGGAGAAAAAAATCAAGAGAATATTCTGCAAGAAAATTCCCAATACATAGACTAAAACTTTGCTTCTTTTTTCCCCAAACAGCACTTTAACAAATATATATAACAATCTTAGATTAAAGCAGAGTATTCCTGATAATTTATCCTAATAAAATTAGTTACATGATAATGAAGCAAAATCTATATCTGCTTATAGCTGCTTATAGCATGTCAAAAGCAAGGGTAATAATAGGAAAATGGAGGTAAATCATGAAGGGTTTTTTTTAAAATGTTATTCTTTAGATGTATAATGTGCAGTATTTGGAACTATCTGTCTGGCTGACAAGGGGACCTTTTCACACAATGTAACGCTTGCTTCTCCTGGTCACAATTAAGTAAACCACTAGTAGATATCACACTTGAGCAGCACCAAGGTCCACCCCAAGGAGTCTGAAACTGGAGCTCACACGGGCAGACAAGATCTGTCAAGCTGCCTTCCTCCTTTGCTTCGCACCTCTCTTTCTCTGAACAGGCTGGTTCTGTAACACATATATTGAGAGGCTGCCTGGAGAACTAAGGAGCATGATTTGCAGAGAGAGACAGAGTATGAAGCAGATGCACACAGACAAGCAGAGATAATATATGGAAACTAAACACTGCTTCAATTCCTGGTATATTTCAAATTCTTGCACCCAGATCTTTCTAAGGGCCCACTAAATTCTTACTCTTAAAGTCTTTGAGACATTCCTGTATCTTTATAATAAATTCCCTTTTTAAGGTAGCCTAAGCAGATTTCTGTTATGTTCAATCAAAGATTCCGAAATCATAATCTGGGAACGGTAAAGCAATTAGAAGTTATTTCCCTATATGTCGCAATATTTATTTTCTGGCATAATCCTTCACATAACTGAAAACAAATCTGTTGATACAGTCAGACAATAAAAAAATAACTTGAAGTAGATTCAGAAATAAAAGCCTTGAGCAGAGGAAAGAAACTGAGTAACTCCTCCAAAACATCGAAAGCCTAATGTCCCCTCAGGGATCATCTCATGGAGGACAGTAAGCTTCTTCTGAACATCTCAGTATGCATATTTCCTTGAGTAAGTCCACAAGAAAAAAATTGGGCCAAAGAAAAGAGTGATTTTTCTCGATAAGGCTAGTAAATCTCCAGCAAGTACCAAAACAAAAATTTATTACAGTACCAAAAAAGGAGAGGGTTGGGAAACTTTCTAGAGATAGCAATTTTGCAGCTGTTGAGAAGGCACAACTTGGCAGCAATTTACAAGAATGCTACCATGCCCATTCAAGCGCTATATTCAATAGCATTAAAGTTCACTATCTCATTCTTTGCATAAACAAAAACAATTATAAACTAATGCCAGTAAATTGAACTTGATTAATAAGAATAGTGAAGAAAATGTGCAAAGGAAAAAGTACAACTCACTTTAAAAATACTTACATTTAAAAATTTACAAATACTTACATTTTTTGCCGTCATGTCAAATTGTATTCGATTTAAAATTCTGTAAAGCCATTAAAAAACAAACAAAAAACAAAAATAAAAAAAAAACTTCGTCTTCAATAATTCTTTAAAAGAACATCCTGTTAAAGGGGGAAAAAAGAGGGAATAGTAATGTAATAATAATAATAGGCAATGTTTATGTCATATTTACATGTGACATGCATTGTTCTTTAAGTGGATTATTTAAATTAATTGTCACAAAAACACTGTGAGATATGTACCATTTTAATCCTCATTTTCCAATTAAAAGTTGGGGCTTACAGAGGTTAAATAATTTGACCAAATCAATTCAGCTAACAAGTGATAAAACCTGGGCTCTGAAATATCACTATGTTGCTTTAGATAACACAGTGAAAGAAACACCAGGGCTTCTTGGAGAAGTAGCCAATTCCAGGGTTGGGGTAAGAGATGTGGAAGATAAGACTAGAACATATTATTGTACCTACAATAAGGAAGAGCTCAAAAAATGATGGGAAACATATTAAAAGAATACAGGAGTCAGCTTAAAGAGCCTACAACTGGACAATTTGGAACAACTGGGCACCAAAGTATACACTGATAATAACAGATTATAATAGACTATAAACTCTTTGAATAAAATAACAATTCAGGACTTCATACTGATAGAAACAAATAATGAGGAAGAAGGGAAAGCTCCTTTGCAATACGATACCAAACAGTAAATATAAATGAATGAAGAAATGAGAAAATCAATTTGTAAACATCATAATAATAACTGATTAATCAGACAAGGATTACCAATAGATAATAAAACTTCAGTGGGTGAAAGTTGGTAAGAAACAGGATATTTACATAGTCTTGAAATATCACCCCACAAAACACCGATTAATTCCAATTTTACAGTGAAGAAACCTGGCACCCACCACTTAGCCAAAGTCATCAAACCTACCAAATGACCACTAACAATGACACAAACCAACATCATGCATCTCCACAAGTGCATTGAGATGGATAGAATACCATTTCTGAGATATTTCCACCCAAAGCATAATCTAAATCTAATCATGAGGAAATACCAGAGAAATTTAAATTGAGGGGCATTCTGTAAAATAATGGACTGAACTTTTCAAAAATTGTTGTGTAATGAAAGAAAAAAGGAACCTGACAAACATTCTAGGTTTAAAAAGACTAAAGTCACATAAAAATTAAATTCAACATGATCCTTGACTGGACTTTGGACCAGAAAAAATAATTGCTGCGAAGGCCATTATTATGGCAACTGGAAAAACTGAAATACGGCCCACAGACTGGATAACAGCATTGTTTTGAGTGTTCCATTTCCTGTGTTGATCAGAAGATTGTGGGTTTTTTTAAGTGAGTGTTCTTGTTTTTAGAAAAAACACACCAAAATATTTAGAAGCGGAGAGGTATAATAATAGCAACTTACTTTCAAATGATGAAAAAAATACATAATCTGTATACAGAGAGAAAGTGGGAAGGATAAAGCAAGTGTGGCAAAATGCTGACAATTGGATAATCTGGGTAAAGGGTATTCAGGAGTTCTTTGCCCTATTTTTTGAAACTTTCCTCTTATTTTACATTATTTCAAAATTGAAGCTTTAATAAGACACTTAAGGGGAAGGAAAAAATAAAACTTAATTTTGGAAAGACCATAAACAATGGGGCTTCAAGAAATGGAGGCTCCAACTGTCTGCCTCATACACTAGAATTTGAATCTACAAGTAAAACTCTGTGGGTGAAAAAAAGGTGTTTTTACTTTTCAGTAAAACACTGAATTTACAATTTTTCAGGGTGCCTGGGTGGCTCAGTCAGTTAAACATCGGACTCTGGCTCAGGTCATGATCTCAGGGTCCTATGATGGAGCCCTGAGTTGGGCTCCCCACTCAGCGGGGAGTCTGCTTGTCCCTCTCCTTCTGCCCCACCCCCTGCTCATGTGGGCACGTGTGCGTGTGCTCTCTCAAAAATAAAATCCTTAAAAAAAAAAAAAAAAACCCCTGAATTTACAATATTTCAATGATAAAGAAAACATAAATTAAAAAAACCCAAGTAAGACCTGGACTACCACTATGATTTTCATTGTCCCACGGTAGCTATAGATTTGTTCACAATGTCTGTCATGATCTAATATGAAAATCAAGTTCCTATGCTAGAACATGCTAGAACTGTTTCACATTCATCAACTATTTGTTATTTTTCTCTTCAGTATTAAAAATATCAGATAAATAATAAAGCACAAGTTCCTGACATCCCATTCACTAAACTACCTCACATTTTAAAACTAAGAATGTAAGGCTAAAATAGGAGTATTTCCTTTTGAAGATTAATATTTTAGCCAAGCTGATCTAATAGATCTACATAGAACTCTGTACCTGATAGAAAACAACTCGTTAAGCACATATTTATAAAATTTGTCCACAACAAAGTAGTAACGTATTTCAAAGAGGCAATATTATACAGATTATGGTCTCTGACCAAAACGCAATTCAATTAGGAATCATCCATCTTAAATAAACAGTTAAAAATCATATATTTAAAAAATAAAACTATACTATTGCTCAAACAATGCATGAGTTAAAAAAAAATTGAAATATCTAGGACTGAACAACAATGAAAATAGCAATAAAGAATAATAGAATATTCAGAACTGAATGACAGTGAAAATAATAAAACTGGCTAGCTTAGTCCGAAGACAATGCACAACACTTGATCTCGGAGGCTGTGATTTCAAGTCCAACACTGGGTGTAGAGATTACTCAAAAATAAATAATAAACTTTAAAAAAAAAAGAAAATAATAAAACTTGCAGAGTGTAGCTGAAGTAGTACTTAGAAGTAAATTTATATTTCTCTTCATTCATGAAGCAATCAACTTAAAAGCTTAAAAAAGATCAGTGGGAACTCAAAGATACAAGAGAGGAACAAGAATTGATTATTTAAATAGGAAAAATTAAAATAACAGTTGGTTCTACGTGTCCTGATTGAAGCCAGCATCTAATAAATAAAGCAACAGTGTTAGCAGAGTGAAAAGAGCATGGACTTTTTAAATTTAGGCTAAGTCTCAGCTCTGACACTTATCAGCTGTGTGACCTTCTACAAGTGACTTAACCATTTTGAGTTTCAGTGTCCTCATCTGAAAAAAAGGTATACTGAGTTTTTCAAGGTTATGCTAGCAGTAAATTACATACAATCTGTCTAAATGAAAATCATCAGATCCAAGTTAATGTGCCAAATGCTCTACAGTTCATACATAAACACCAAACACTCCTAACCACAAAAAATTCAATTTTAGGGGCGCCTGGGTGGCTCAGTTGGTTAAGCGACTGCCTTCGGCTCAGGTCATGATCCTGGAGTCCCTGGATCGAGTCCCGCATCAGGCTCTCTGCTCGGCAGGGAGCCTGCTTCTCCCTCTGACCCTCCCCCCTCTCATGTCCTCTCTCTCTCTCATTCTCTCTGTCTCAAATAAATAAATAAAATCTTATGGGACGCCTGGGTGGCTCAGATGGTTAAGCGTCTGCCTTCGGCTCAGGTCATGATCCCAGGGTCCTGGGATCGAGTCCCGCATCGGGCTCCCTACTCCTTGGGAGCCTGCTTCTCCCTCTGCTTCTCTCTCTCTCTCTGTCTTTCATGAATAAATAAATAAAATCTTTAAAAAAAAATAAATAAATAAATAAATAAATAAAATCTTAAAAAAAATTCAATTTTAAATATTTCTAAGATTACCTTCTGACCTACTGAAATGTAGTTATATCAAAAACAATAAAGTGTTTTTCATCAAAGTCCCTGTTAAATTTTAGAAACCTAGTGCCTACCCAGTATCTTTTCCTCTTCTTCCTTAGAAGTTGAAGGTGGCAATGTGTCCAACTAAAAAAAAAAAAAAAAAAGGTACTACATTCTCAGTCTCCCTTTCAGATGTGCTGACCATATGACATAATTCTGGTCAATGAAATATAAGCAGACATCACTGGGTTGGTCTACCAGATTCAGTTAGTAAATGTCCTTTTTCCCTTCTCCCCATTTCTTCATTCCAAAATATGGTTGTTATGGTTAAAGTGGCTTGTCTCCATACATCTGCTTCATTACAATATTCAGTATTCAATATGGTATTCTATTTCCTAATGGCTGTGCTATTGAGTGACACTGATATTTACCCAAATTAAAAAAAAAATTTAACAGGGTCGCCTGGGTGGCTCAGTCATTAAGCATCTGCCTTCGGCTCAGGTCACAATCCCAGGATTCTGGGA
>NC_138369.1:84429648-84436162 GCF_054177405.1 Leptonychotes weddellii
GTGTTCCTGCTCTCCCTAACTCTCTCTCTCTGTCAAATAAAAAAAAAAAAAAAAAAAAAAATTAACAGTGTTACTATTTCAGCACACAATAGCAAGTGGTGACCAATAAAATACTACTTAGCCACATTAATGAGCCATATTAACAAACTTAATTTTTAGTATTCCCTTTGTATCCTCTCACCAGAGCAAAGTACAAATTAGAACCTCTAAATGTTACCTAAATGATAAATGTTTGAAACAGGGCCAAAGTGCATGGATTTCTTGAGTAAATTTACCTTAACATCTCTGTGCCTCAATTTCTCCATCTGCAAAAATAGTAACAAACAGTACATCTACTTCATTGAGTCAAGACATGAAAGATTATTAGGACACTGCCTAGCACAGTGTAAGCCTTAATATTAGGGAAAAAAGCAGTCTGCTGTTTTTTCATGACAAATTAAGGTTTCTTCTTCCAAAATAAATAATACATAACTCACATGTAGTAGAAGTAAAAAATACCACACCATAAATCTAGTTTAAAAAGGAAATAAAGTGTCTAATTATGGTTAGGAAAAACTTTTCTCTCATTAATTTATTTATCCAGCAAGCACTGAATCAACCCACTATGTGCAAGGCACTAATCCAGGCACTGAAGACATCCTACTAGATCAGAGAAACAGCAAGCATAAACCCTCAAAGGTAACTTAAATTGTGTAAAAGTATAGGGGCGCCTGGGTGGTCAGTCAGTGAAGTGCCTGCCTTAGGCTCAGGTCATGATCTGGAGTCCCGGGATCGAGCCCTATGTCATCAGGCTCCTGCTTCTCCCTCTGCCCCTCACCCTGCTCCTGCTCCCTCTCTCGAATAAATAAATAAAATCTTTTTTTAAAATTATGTAAGATTACATTAAGATAAATGTTATAAAAAGAAATGGGATTATGATAGAGATCTGTCTCATTCAATTAAAAATGAAGAAGTATGGGGGCGCCTGGGTGGCTCAGTCGTTAGGCGTCTGCCTTCAGCTCAGGTCGTGATCTCAGGGTCCTGGGATCAAGCCCCGCATCAGGCTTCCTGCTCCGCGGGATGCCTGTGTCTCCCTCCCCCACTCCCCCTGCTTGTGTTCCCTCTCTCGCTGTGTCTCTCTCTGTCAAATAAATAAATAAAATCTTAAAAAAAAAAAAAAAATGAAGAAGTATGCTGTACTGGTTTTGAGTGAGAGTTTATAACCTTTAGTTTAAACACATTTCTAAGTATTTTTAAAACTTTTGCTTTTTTAAAACACTTTTTAATCTAAAAATTATTTGCAACATATGACTTAAAACCAAGTGTCTAGAAAGTAAATAAACATGGCACTGAATGTTTCAAGAAATTGCCATCTTTGGTGGCACTGGTGATTCTCAAAGATAAACCAGTCATGTGCACTGATGCATTATGTTTTATCCAGGCTCAACAAACGTACACTTTTTCCTGTCACCAAGCTCTTCAGTTGGTTAAAAAATAAGTCGGATTTCTTCTTCCAGCTTCATGAACACATTATGTCAAGCTCAAAAAGTCAATCTTTGTGACCTCACCATCTGCCATGATCTCTTGTCAGTTTCAGACAATGCAACTCCCACAGATGGTCTCAAAATGCAAACCCTTTTCCTTTCCAATCATAATTCAGCAGCTCTGGCCACAAAGCCTTTTAAAATGGTACAAATGGTACAAGGGTAATCAAAATACGGAAAAGAAATAATTATGGATACATTTGTAAAATTAACATCGCCTGAACCAGGCCATGTAGACTTTCTAACACTGCTGAAAAAGAGGCTACAAAAAATTACCTTTCAGCAAAGGCAGCGTATTTAAATGAAGACATTACTAATTTTAAAAACATGCCATGTTTCAATGTCTGGAATATATACAAAACAATAAAATAAGAAAAAATATCAGCCAGGGTCCCAGCTCTCAGATGCAACTAAAATAAGTTTTTGGCATACCTTCCTTCAGTGTTCTCTTTCTACACTCTAACTTCAGATAAGTGGTATTAATGAGAAGATATTTTTCGTAGAAAGTGATAGTAAGTAACTCTTTCTTAGGTGAAGAGCGTATCTAGGCACTCTCCTAAATGCTTCACATGTATTATCTCATATCATTCACACTACAACTCTATCAGGTAAATATTATTACTGGTCACATTTTACAGGTGACGAAACTGAGCTTTAGAGAGTTGAAGTAATTTGCCTGGTTAACCAACTGTGCAAATGGCAATGCCAGAATATCAACCCGGGATCTCAGACCAGCAGACATGTTCTTAATCACCATGCTTATTTACATAAAATATCTGACTTGAGATACAATAAATAGATTCTCAAAATATAACAAAATATGTAATTACTACTATAATAAATCCATATAAGAGGATAATTTACTATACCAAAAAAATCCTTCAAAATTTCATATGGCACAGGTCACATACATATCTTTGGGTCAGATTTTAACCCTTTTTAGTTCTTTCTTTTTTAAAATTACAGTATTAAATTAAAATTTCTTTATTTCTGAGTACATAGTAAACTTCATTTTTCTTTTTATAGTTACATAGTATTCCTTTACATCATAATACCGTCATTTACTTTACTGCTGATGGACATTTAGATTTCCTAAATTTCCAAACTGGTGACAGTAACCACATTTTAATGACTCAATCCTTAATGTTTGATCTGGTCTCTTGACTACCTCTCCCTCTCTGTGTTGAATCACTTCCCCATACCCTTCCCTAACCTAGTTCCCCTGGTCTTCTGTTGTCACTTCCTCAAAAACATGCTCTTCCTGCCTCAGGGCCTCTGCACATGCTGTTCCCTCAGTCTGGAATATTCACCAAAGGTTAATTCCTCTTCCTTCAGATCTCTTCTCAATGTCACTTCCTCAGGGAAAACTGTCCCTCTCCTGCTATCCAGACTAGGTCAGGGGTCTCTCTCTACTTATGCTCTCCCACTTTCTCCTTTTATGGCACCCACCGGGTTGTCATTATCTATTTATTTGTGTGATTATCAGAATGTGGTCTATCTCTGCCAACTGAAGTGTAAGTTTCATGACGGCGGTGACCCTGTTTACTATTATATACCCAGTGTCCGGCACATGGTTGGAACTCAAGTGATAATTTGTTTTTTGCTTTTAAGGCAATATTTATTTAATGAATTACAGACTCAATACTTTATTTTCATCCTTTCATAATATGATAATCTCATCTAAAAATGACAGCAGAAAATAAAAAGATACATAAACATGTAACACATTCACATACCTGAAATGTCATTAAGCTATACAGTAGAATTTTGAGTGACACTTTTCTACCATGAACAAAAGGTCTTTTGGAGCCAGCACTGTATTTGTGTTTAATTTTTTAAAAAATTATAGTTAAAATATTTAAAATAGGGTATATTTATTTGATTTCACTAATTTTTAAGGTGAAAACAAGAGTGCACAAGAATAAAATATGAAAAACACCTTTACTAAAAGCTGCTCTTCCACAGAACCATCAACATTTTACACTTAAAAAAAAAGGAAAAGAAAATTGCTTTTATGTATGTTGCTCACCTTTTAAGTTGAAAAAATTTTTCCAGATTTACGTAAGTTGAAAAAATTTTTCCAGATTTACATAAGCTTTTACCCAAGACTCTGAACAATGATAAAACTGATTAATACTACAAGCAATCAATAACAACTTTTAACAGTCTTCTACAGATGTGCAGTGAAATAATGAATAATGTTTCAGCACTACTCATTCATTTACATATTCAATAAATACTTACTACCTGCTGTATGTCAAACATTAGGCTGAGCATCAAAGATACTATGAGAATCAATGACAGTCCCTGCCTTTGTGGAGCCTACATTTTCACTATGAAGATAGGCATTAAACATGAATTTCATAATTAACTACTTTATGACAATTACTGTGAAGTGCTACTACAGTAGACAAAAAAGATGAAAAGCAAGCATGTTAAATAAGGGACTGGGACTCCAGGGGCTTTAGAGAAGATTTCTTTCAGGAAGTGAAGTTCGAGCTGAGCTCAACAAACAAACTTAGTAAACCACTGGAAAAGAGAGAGTGTTCATCACAGCCAGAGGGAGCAACCAGCATAGGGGAATGCTCAAAGAAAAGCATATAGGACGTTCCAGAAACTGAAGGAAGATCTAGAGACCTGAAAACAGGGCAAAAGGGAGGACTGCTAGGAGAGGAGGTGAGAGCCAGAGAGAACAGAAGGTGCACAGTGAAACATCACATCATTGGATTTTTCTCAAAAATCAGAGTCGTGGGAAGCCTCAGAAAGATTTTAAGTAGGGAACCAAACATCTGAACCAGAAGAGATACTCAATTATGTTCACCAAAGATTAAGTAAAAATTATTTGCATCCTAATTATTTAAAAACCAGCAATATCAGCTATATTCTAGAGTTCTTTAGTAACTGAAATGCTCACTCATTTCTTGGATACATCAGGTAAATTTATATTCATCATCTATAATGCATTTATCTAACAAACAAATTTAACCCACTGAAACAAAACTCAAAGCCCAGAAATGAGAGAAAAAAAAAAAAGTCCCCAGCTCTCAAATTAGCTTTGACAAAACCCATGCACGAGTTCAGTAACTCGAGTCTTCAGGCCTTCCTTCATGTTATTAATTTTAATTAACATAAAATTCTTGGTAAATTTGCCTATCTTGATTTTCAGGCTTCAAGCCAATTATACCCAGTAGAAAAGATGTGGCAATAAGGAACAAATGGGTTAGGCAGTGTTATAGATGAGTACATTAGCAAAGTAATTCACAACTGACAGCTTAATACTGAAGGAAGATTAGACATACAATTATATTTCACCACGTAAATTCACTGAAGTAGAATTCCTCCCTTATTCCCTGATGAAATTGGGTTAATGACCTGTTCCTTACATGTGCTTCTATAATAAAACCTAAGAAACATTTTTGTTTCACACATTTCATAGATCATAACATTTATGACCAGTTCTTACTCACTGAAAAAAATCTAAGAGAAAACTTATTTCTGTCCTGACCAAAGAAACAATATTAGAAGATATCACCCAAATTTAAAACAAAATCACATTTCAAATCCTGCAGATTTCAAATCCTAACAGAAAAGTTCTGTTAAATCACTTGTTGCACATATGCTTTTTAGTAAAGTTGCATTTCCAGATCAACGCAGCTTTACATTAGTAATACAAATGTTAAGACTTATCCCAACTTGACCCATCACAACAGGCAAGATGAGTTTTCAAAATATCATCTAGGTAGTAATATAAATTTAGACAAAGTACTGTACAAAGAACTATGCAAGCATCAAAAGTTCAATTTACCCAAGAGTCCAAGAAGAAGATAACACTGGAAGCAATCAAAAGGAAGCAGTGTTCTTTTAGGTACCCTCTCCTGTGTACTGTCCCAACCCCACTGCAGAATTTGGGCCTCTGGTGTGTATGGAGGCACTCTGGTAAAGGGTTCAGGCCAGTTGCAATCTATGTTAGGAACAAGGCTTTGGAGATGAGTTGAGCTAGAGGTGAGCGCACTAGAGGCTTTGTTTAAATCTGCTTCTTTGGCATTTGGCGTTAACTCTTTCTGGTGGGGAGCACGGCTCCTTTGTCTTTACTGTCTTCGATGGAGAAGGCTGGGGGCACCCTGTTGCCACCAGAGCCATGCTGGGCTCTGCCTGGATCAGGACTGAGGCCTAAGCTCCATGGCTTGCCCTGAAAACCAAGTATCAGAGCCCCCATCCCCTCTTTTTATTTTACTACTACTACTACTACTACTACATTATTTTTTAAGATTTTATTTATTTATTTGAGAGACAGAGGATGAGAGAGAGAGAGCATGAAAGGGGGGAGGGTCAGAGGGAGAAGCAGACTCCCTGCCGAGCAGGGAGCCCGATGTGGGACTCAATCCCAGGACTCCAGTATCATGACCTGAGCCGAAGGCAGTCACTTAACCAACTGAGCCACCCAGGCACCGTATTATTATTATAATATACTTGTAATAGAAATAAACTTTGTACTTGGAAAAAAAAAAAAAGGAGCAGTGTTTTTATTGGATCATGTCAATCCTCCTTTAATTAATTTGTAAGTTTCACCTCTTAAAAATGTTGAATCTTCTTATCTAAGAATATAGCATATATTTCCATTTATTCCAATCTGCTTTATGCCCTTCAGAGATATTTAAATTTTTTCCTTACATAGGTGTTATTGGTTGAACTGTGTCTGCCCAAAAGATATGTTCAAGTTCTAACCCCCAATACCTAAGAGACCTTATTTGGAAATAAGGTCTTTGCAGATGGAATCAAGTTAGAATGAGATCATACTGGAATTAGGATAAGCCCTAATCCAATATGACTGGTGTTCTTTGGAACAGGAGAAGTGACAAAGAGAAGTTAGCTATGTAGAGATGGAGGCAGAGACTGGAGTTATATTGCCACAAATGAAGAAACATAAGGAGCTACCAGAAGCTGAAAGAGGTGATGAAAGATCCACTCTCCTTTTTTTTTTAAATTTTATT
>NC_138369.1:84436662-84447297 GCF_054177405.1 Leptonychotes weddellii
AAAAAGGAAAGAAATTATATAAAAATATGATATTTCTGTTTCTAGCAACGCAGTGAAATAAATGATCTGTAAACTTCACCTTAACAAAATATCTAGAAATGGAGAAATTAAATAGTCCCTCAAACACTGAGCTCACAAAAAAACCAAAGCTTTCAGCTGCCATGGAGGAATTTGTCAACATAAATAACCAAAACTCAGCTTTTAATGGCTCTACAGTGACAAGAGACAAGGCCTTGGAACCACATGAAGTTAAGAGCTGGAATTGAGGCTCCCCACCCCCTTTCACACATTCTCAGTGAAAGGATGGACTAGGGAGAGGGAAAAATCAACCACCATTTAAGAAAAGACAAGAGAATGTCTCCCTCTGGCTCTAGACTCTGGGAACCAGGAGAATAAAAAGATCTCCTAAAAATCCTCAGATTCAGGTATCACAATGACCTCCAACTAAAAACAAAACAAGACAAAAACAATTCACCTAGACACAGCAAAACATTAAAAAGAAAGAGATCGTAAGAGCAGGCAGAGAATGATACCAAAAGTAAGAGCAAAAAAAAGAAAAAATAAATAGGGTTTAAGGAAAAATTTTTAATTTCATGCATCAAAAAACACTATCAACAAAGTAAAATGGGCACCCTCAGAAGGGGAGAAAATATGTGTAAATCATATATCTGATAAGGGATCAATATCCAAAATATATAGAGAACACCTAAAACTCAACAACTAAAAAACAAACAACCTGATTCAAAAATGGACAAAGGACTTGTATAGACCTCCAAAGAAGATATACAAATTGTCAACAAGCACATGGACACTCAACACACTAATCATTAAAGAAATGCAAAATAAAACTATGGTGAGGTACCACCTCACACCCGTTAGGGTGACCACTATAAAAAAAAAAGGGAAACAAAACAGAAAGTGTTTGTGAGGATATAGAAAAACTGGAACTCTTCTGCACAACTGGTGGGAATACAAAATGGTCTCTGGAAAACAGTACAGAAGTTCCTCAAAAATAGAAATAGGATTACATGATCTAGCAATCCCACTTTTGGGTATACATTCAAAAGAATTGAAAGCAGGGTCTCACAAAGATACCTGCACACCCATGTTCACAGCAGGACCCAGTGTTCATCAACAAATAAACAGGCAAGCAAAATGTGGCATATCGCTATGATGGAATACTATTCAGCCTTTAAAAAGAAGGAAATTCTGTCACATGCTACAACATGGATGAACCTTGAAGATACTACACCAAGTGAAATAAGCCAGTCACAAAAAGACATATACTGTAGAATTTTACTTATAGGACCTAGATGACTACTTAAAGTAGTCAAAATCATAGGCAGTAGAATGGTGGTTGTCAGGGGCTAAGGGGAGGGGAGAATAGGGAGATAGTGTTTAATGAGAACAGTTTCAGTTTTTCAAGATGAATAGAGTTCTGGAGATGGTGGTGATGGTAGCAAAACAGTATGAATGTACTTGACACTGAACTGTACACGTAAAAATGGCTAAGATAGTAAACTTTATATTATGTGGACTTTACCACAATAAAAAAACTGGAGAAAGATCAGAGAGAAAAACATCTACAAAGGAATGACAACTAGACTGCAGAAGACTTCTCAACAATATTAAAAGCAAAAACACCACAAACTAAATCTTTAAGGTGCCAAGTAAGGGAAAATAATAGCAAGCTAGAATTTTTTTTTACTTTATTTATTTTTATTTTTTAAAGATTTTATTTATTTATTTGACAGAGAGAGACACAGCGAGAGAGGGAACACAAGCAGGGGGAGTGGGAGAGGGAGAAGCAGGCTTCCGGCAGAGCAGGGAGCCCGATGTGGGTGTCGATCCCAGGACCGGGTGATCATGACCTGAGCCGAAGGCAGATGCTTAACGACTGAGCCACCCAGGCACCCCAACAAGCTAGAATTTTAAACTATTTTTCAAAAATAAGGGTGAAATAAACACATCTTCATTGGGTTTACCTTTGTAGACATTCAATAAAGAGACATCCAAAAAATGTACTTCAGGAACATGGAAACTAAACTGAATATGCAAAAGAAACTCAAGAAAGAGGAACAAAATAATAAAAAAGAAATGAGTATAGATAAACGAACATCATCTGTACAAGAGCTATACTGAATAATTTTAAAAGATGAAAAATGGGGGTGGCGGGAAACAGGAGGAAATACAGCCTGGACAAAAATAATACAAGAAGGGAGACGCATGATCAGAATTAAAGAATTCTGTGGGCCTGGTGTTGTTTAGGAAATACTGGGTTAAATTAAATATACTCACTAAAAATATAAAGACAACCCCTGAAAGTATAAAAGAATAATCAAAAGCATGCAGGAAAGAAGAATAAAAGCAGCACAGAAAAAGGGGCACCTGGGTGGCTGAGTCAGCTGGGTGTCCGACTTTGTTTCAGCTAAGGTCATGGTCATGGTCTTGAGGTCGTAGGGTCGAGCCCTGCATGGGTCTCTGCATTCAGCAGGGAGTCTGCTCAAGATTCTCCCTCTCCCTCTGCTCTCCCTCACCTCTAAAAATAAGTAAGTCTAAAAACAAGCAGCACAGAAAAAGCAGTATACATAGATAGTAAAAAGTAATGCATAAATAAACTCATTAGTTTAAAAGACTGACACATTGGGTTTAAAATAAACAACAAAAAGCAAAACAAAATCCAACTACTCTTTGCAAGAGATATATCAAAAACATACCTTCAGAGAACGAGAACAGAAAGACAATGTGACTCTATAAATAGACAAATGGTCTTTACAGTAAGAGCATTACAGAGGATAGAGAGGATATAATGATTAAAGGTTCTTTTCAGCAGGACGACAAATACTCTAAATTTGAAAGTATTTTATAACATAGTTTACAAATGTTAAGGCAAAAAACAACAAAGGTACAAAGGAGAAACTGAGAAATCTACAATTATACAAGAAGATTTTAACACATATCTTTCAGTAATGATGAGCCTAATAGACAAAAAAGGAAAGTCAGTAAGGGTTATAAAATTTCATCAACACAATAGTAAGTTTGATCTAAGAGACATATACGGAAACCTGTCCCCCAAATGAAAGAATACACATTGTCTTCCAAAGAATTCTCTTCTAAACAATGCCTCATTTGATGAGGTCAGCATAACCTTTACACCAAAACCAGGCAAGAATAGAACCAATGTTAAATTACAGTTGAATTTATGAACTTATGTATAGCAACAACACAAGTACCAAAAAACAAAAATCAATAAGTACTAGAAGGATTATAATGGTAAAGACAACCCAACAGCAAAGATGAAATACTTAAGAATAGATTACAAGAAACATATAAAACTTATACGAGTTTTAGACATGAACTGAAAACGTCTACACAAAACCTGTACATGAATGGTTATAGCAGCATTATTATAATAGCCAAGAAGTGTAAACAAACCCAAATGTCCACCAACTGTTGAATGAATAAACACAATGTGGTACAGTCATACAATGGAGTATTATTTGGCAATAAAAAGGGGATGGAGTATTGATACATGCTAAAGCATGTAAAAACCTAGAAAATATTATGCTAGGTGCATGAAGCCAGTCACAAATGGCCACATGTTGTATGATTCCAACTATATGCAATATTCGGAGTAGGCAAATCCACAGAAACATAAAGTAGATTTGTTGCCGGGGCAGGAGAGAGAAGGGGATGGGGAGTGACTGTTAATGGATACATCATTCCTCTTGGGGTGATGAAAATGTTTTGGAATTAGGTAGTGGTGATTGTTGCACATAATCTGGAATATATGAAAGATGACTGAATTGTATACTTTAAAAGGTGAATTTTATGATATGTGAATTATATCTCAATAAAGCTCTTTAAAAAAAAAACCTATTTGAGGAAATTTTTTAAATCTCCTAAAAGACAGTAAAGAAGACATGAACATATCCTGTTCTTGGGTAAGACAATTGAACATTATAAAGATATAAATTCTCCCTAACTTTATACATTCAATGTAATCCCAATAAAAATACTAACAAGCCATTTTATGAGGTTCCACAAGTTGATATTAAAGTTGATATGGAGGGGCACCTGGCTGACTCAATCAGTACAGTGTGTGACTTTTGACCTCAGGATCTTGAGTTCAAGCCCCACATTGGGTGTGGAGCCTGCTTAAAAAAAAACAAAACTACACAAAATAAAGTTGATATGGAAAAACATTCAAAAATAACCAAGAAAGAGGCGCCTGGGTGGCTCAGTCGGTTGAGCGTCTGCCTTCGGCTCAGGTCATGATCCCGGGGTCCTGGGATCGAGCCCCGCATCGGGCTCCGTTATCAGCAGGAAGCCTGCTTCTCCCTCTCCCACTTCCCCCTGCTTGTGTTCCCTCTCTCGCTGTGTCTCTCTCTGTCAAATAAATAAATAAAATCTTAAAAAAAAAAAAAATAACCAAGAAAGTACCGAAAAAATATGGAGAACAGCCTTACCAGACATTAAAAATACTATATAGCTTCTGTAATTAAAACACTGTGGTACAGATGCATGAATAGACTAATAGATCAGTGACACAGTATAGGAAGTCCAGAATTAGAACCAAATATATATGAAAATTTTGTATATGACAAAGGTGGCATCTCCAATCACTGAGTGAAAGTAGACTTTTTTTTTAGATGACTTTTAAAATTGTGGTAAAATACACACAACATAAAATTTACTATCTTTTTTTTTTCTTTTTTTAAGTAGGCTCCACACCCAACCTGGGGCTTGAACTTAGGGCCCCGAGATCAACAGTTGCATGCTCAGGGTGCCTGGGTGGCTCAATCAGTTGAGCATCACACTCCTGATCTTGGCTCAGGTCTTGATTGGGATTGTGAGTTCAAGTCCCATGAGCCTACTTAAAAAGTTGCATGCTCTACCAACTGAGCTAGTAAGGCACCCCTAAAATTTGGTATCTTAACCACTTTTTAGTGTAGAGTTCAGCAGCATCAAGTACTTCAAATTTCATGTAACCAATCTCTGGAACTCTTTTCATCTTGAAAAACAAACTCCATAACCATTCAACAATTACTCCACATACTCCCAATCCCCCCACTTCCTGACAACCACCATTCTACTGTCTCTATGGTTCTGACTACTTTAAGTAGAATATAAGTAGAATCACACAGGATTTGTCTGTCTGTAACTGGTTTATTTCACTTAGCATAATGTCCTCAGGGTTCATCCATGTTATAGTGTCAGAACTTTCTTCCTTTTTTAAGTCTGAATAATATTTTATTGTATGTATATGCCACACTTTGCTCATCCATTCATCTGTTGATGGTCACGTGGGTTGCTTCCACCTTTTGTAAACATGGGTACACAAATACCTCAAGACTCTACTTTTTCTAAGATTTTATCTATTTGAGAGAGAGTGTGTGTGTGTGCATGTGTGTGAGCAGGGGGAGGGACAGAGGGGAAGGGAGAGAGAATCTGAAGCAGACTCCGTGCTGAGTGCACAGCCCAGTGCAGGGCTCAATCTCATGACCCTAAGATCATGACTGAGCCAAAACCAAGTCAGACGCTTAAGTGAATGAGCCACCCAAGCACCCCAAAACTCCACTCTCTTTTGAGTATATACCCAGAAGTGGAATGGCTGAAACATATGGTAATTCCACTTTTAAAAAAAGATTTTATTTATTTATTTGACAGAGAGAGAGAGAACAAATAGGGGGAGCAGCGGTGGGAGAGGGAGAAACAGCTCCCCACTGAGCAGAGAGCCCGATGCGGGGCTCAATCCCAGGACCCTGAGATCATGACCTGAGCCGAAGGCAGATGCCTAACCAACTGAGCCACCCAGGTGCTCCGGTAATTCCATTTTTAATTTTCTGAGGAACTTCCAAACTGTTTTCCGTGGTAGCTATTCCATTTTATGTTCCCACCAACACAGTGTACAAGGGTTCCAATTTCTCCACATCCTCACCAACACTTTTTATTTATTTATTTATTTTGATAGGTGCCATCCTAAAAAATGTGAGGTAGTATCACCTTGTGGTCTTGATTTACATTTTCCTTGTTTTCATATGCTGGTTGGCCATTTGTATTTCCTTTGGAGAAATGTCTATTCAAGTCCTTTACCCATATTTGAATCAGGTTGTTTGTTTTTTGGTAGAATTTCTTTATATATTCTAGAATTAACTCCTTAAGAGACATATGATTTATAAATACTTTCTCCCATTCTATAGGTTGTCTTTTCACTCTGTTGATGGTGTCTTTTGATGCAGAGAAGTTTTAAATTCTGATGTAGTCTAATTTACCTATTTTTACTTTGGTACTTGTGCTTTTGGTATCAGGTTCAAGAAATCTTTTTTTTTTTTTTTTTTAAGATTTATTTATTTGAGAGAGAGACAGAGAGCAGGAGGGGCAGAGGGAGAGGGAGAGGGAGAAAGAATCTCAAGCAGACTCCACACTGAGTGCAGAGCCCCATGTGGGGCTCGATCTCACAACCCTGAGATCATGACCTGAACCCAAACCAAGAATCAGATGCTTAAACGACTGCACCAAATCAGTTCCCCTGGTCCAAGAAATCTTTGCCAAATCAAATCTCATGAAGTTTCTTCCCTACCATTTCTTCTAAGAGTTTTGTAGTTTTACTTTTTTTTTTAAAGATTTTATTTATTTATTTATTTGAGAGAGAGAGAGAGAGAAACAGCATGAGAGGGGATAGGGTCAGAGGGAGAAGCAGGCTCCCTGCTGAGCCGGGAGCCCGATGTGGGACTCGATCCCAGGACTCCGGGATCATGACCTGAGCTGAAGGCAGTCGCTTAACCAACTGAGCCACCCAGGCACCCTGTAGTTTTACTCTTAAGTTTAGGTCTTTGATTCATTTTGAGTTAATTTTTGTGTATGGTATAAAGTAAGGTCCAAGTTCATTCTTTTTCATGTGGATATCCAGTTTCCCCAACATCTGTTGAAAAGGCTGTCATTTCCCCATTAAAAGGTCTTGACACCCTTGTTGAAAATCATCTGCCCATATATGCAAGGGTTTACTCTGGACTATTATAGTCCACTGATTAACTGTTTGATTACTGAAGCTTTGCAATAAGTACTGAAATTGAGAAGGGTGAGTCCTCTAGCTTTGTTCTCTTTCAAGACTGTTTTGGCTATAGAGTCCCTCGAGATTCCATATGAATTTGAGGATGGATTTTTCTATTTCCATAAAAAAAAAATCATTGGGATTTTGATAAGGATTGCACTGAATCTGTACATCACTTTGTGTATTTTAACAATATTAAGTTTTCCAATCCACGACCAGGTTGTCCATTTGTGTCTTCTTTAATTTCTTTCAGCAATGTTTTGTAGTTTTCAGTGTACCTGTGTACCAAGCATTTCATTCTTTTTCATGCTATCCTAAATGGAATTTTCTTAATTTCCTTTTAGAATTGCTCACTGTGTTGGTGTACAGAAATGCAACTAGGGGCGCCTGGGTGGCTCAGTTGGTTAAGCGACTGCCTTCGGCTCAGGTCATGATCCTGGAGTCCCAGGATCGAGTCTCGCATCAGGCTCCCTGCTCAGCGGGGAATCTGCTTCTCCCTCTGACCCTCCCCCTCTCATGCTCTCTCTCTCTCTATCTCATTCTCTCTCTCAAATAAATAAAAATCTTAAAAAAAAAAAAAGAAATGCAACTAATTTTTGTATGTTGATTTTTTTATTCTGCAACTCTGCTGAATTTATCAGTTGTCACAGGTTTTTGTATGGAAAATTTTAGGATTTTCTACATATAAGATCTTATTGTCTATAAACAGAGATCATTTTGCTTCTTTTTTCCAAATTAGGTGCCTTTTATTTCTTTCTCTTGCCTAATTGCTCTAGCTAGGAATTCCAGTACTATGTTAAATAGAAGTGGTAAATGCAGACATCCCTGTCTTATTCCTGAACTTAAAAGCTTTTTTTTTTTAAGATTTATTTATTTGAGAGAGAGAGCACGCACACACGTGCATGTGCACAAGGGGAGGGGGAAGAGGGAAAGAATCCCAGACAGACTCCCCGCCTACCAGAACCGGATGCCAGGCTCAACTCCATGACCCTGAGATCACGACCCAAGCCAAAATCAAGAGTCTGACACCCAAATGACTGAGCCACCAGGTACCTCTAGAAGAAAAGCTTTTAGTCTTTCCCCACTGAGTATGATGTTAGCTGTGGCTTTCCATATATGGTCTTTATTATGTTGAGGTAGCTTTGTTCTGTTCTTAGTTTGTTGAGTGTTTTTGTCATGAAAAAGTGTTGGATTCCCTCAAATGCTTTTCTGTACCAGTTAAAAAGATGAACTTTTTTTTTTTTTTAAAGATTTTATTTATTTATGTGAGAGAGAGAGCGCAAGAGGGGGTAGGATTAGAGGGAGAAGCAGACTCCCTGCCGAGCAGGGAGCCCAATGTGGGACTCGATCCTGGGACTCCGGGATCATGACCTGAGCCGAAGGCAGTCGCTTAACCAACTGAGCCACCCAGGCGCCCAAAAAGATGAACTTTTTAATAAAAGTGTTAGGTAGCCATTTTGAAAAAAGATAAAATTAGTGCCATATCTCACTCCATATACAAGAATAAATTCCAAAGGATTAGAGATCTGGATGCAAAAAAAATGAAGCCAGGCATCCATCAACTTAACCAAGTGGCCTAGTAAACATCATTAATGATAAAATATACTGACATGATGAGCCCCTTGGTATGTTCTGTGAAAGAAAGACACATCATTCTTTGTGTTATTTTTACCAAAAATGCGTAACTGCACTTCCATGAGACTACAATGGACACACCCAAATAGAGGACATTCTGAAAAATATACAATCAGTACTCTTCAAAAGTGTCAAAGTCATGCAACAAAGAAAAACTGAAGACTATTAGACAATAGAGAAGACTAAATAGAAATAACAACTAAATGCAATGTAGGAACCTGGACAGGATCTTGGACCATTAGTGAAAAAACTGATGGTATTCAAATATGGTCTGTAGTTTAGCTAATAATATTGTACCAGTGTTAGTTTCTTGCTCTTAAAAATTATACTACAATTATATAAAATGTTAACATTAGGGGAAATGGGCTGAGAGACGTAATTAAACTTGCTGTACAACTTTTACAACTTTCCTGTAGGTCTAAAATTAGTTCAAAATAAAAAGGTTTTTTAAGGAAACAGAGCAATAATTATACCATTAAAAGTGATAACCATCAAAAGAACTAAAAGTAGATGTGGTTATGGTTATTTACCAATCCATGCTCTTAGAAGTTAGGATAGTTCCCTAGAAGAGGAGTTCGTGACTGCAAAGGGATACTAAGGTGCTGGTTACACAGTTGTTATTTAGTTAGTGAAAATCTGTGGAATTTTAAAAATCTATCACTTTTCAATAAAAAGTGTAGTTTTTTAAAAACATGAGTTTAACTCTGGAGAATGGGATTAAAAATAGGAAGAAAGCCTTTCTTTTAGAAAATGTTAAAACTGATAACAGCCTATTTGACAGAGAGAGAGAGAGAGAGAGCACAAGCAGGGGGAGCGGCAGGCAGAGGGAGAGCGAGAAACAGGCTCTCCACGGAGCAGGGAGCCCAATGCGGGACTCAATCCCAGGACCCTGGGATCATGACCTGAGCCAAAGGCAGATGCCTAACCGATGGAGCCACACAGGAGTCCCTGATAACAGCCAAATATTAATACTAGAAGTCAAAAAGACAAAACTGAGACCCTAAGCCCAGAAGAATCCAGAAAGCACAACTGGCCTACTTTACTTCCTCATCCTTACCCACCTGATCTCCTAGAGCACACTCTTAAGACAAAGAACAGATAAAACAGGAAGTGTCTTAATGGGGAATATCAGATGCAATACGATTCACACACAATAAGCACTAGAAATGTAAACTGTGAGAACTTCTAATACTGGACATAAAAATATTACCAATCATAGACTGGTTACTTAAAATAGATGTAGATTAACTTGGTAAAATTCATCAAAACTGCTTTAGTCACAACATGAAAAATTGCTTCATGTTCTGCCTATTGTTCTAGGAAGCTTAATAAATAACTAGATGATGGGCTGAGGATTATTCTACCCTTGAGGAAGTTAAGATGATAAAAAATAATCAGAAAAAGTTTTATGTAAAAGTAAGTCAAATTAAGTTTTTTTGTTTTCATTGAAGGCCAATCTGAGTCAAACTGTTTCTTTCCAGGTAAAATACTGGAGTGAATTTCACAGAAACAGGAATAAGTACTAAATAAGTCAGAGAGTTTCGATAGATAGATAGATAGATAGCCAATCTGAGTTCCATTCAGCAGTTTGTCAGAATGCTTCAATATATGCCTAGAGTTAAAGGGGAAGAGGGAAAAAAAATCCTTTTCTGCTATCTATTCTACTTTGATGAAGATATATTCTATCAATCTTATTTTTAAATACACTTATTTTCTTGTTGCCTATTCAATTTCCCAGACATAAACTGAACTGGCCACCACATCTGTGACTACAAAATACATGGTACTCCTGCTCTGTGACTAACAATAAAAACTGCCACTAATATCTGCAATCATATTTTTATCCTTCTTACTTTCTGGAAACACTTTTAGCCTTTTTCTCTTCTCTCATCCCCACATCAAGATTTTACATCATTTCGGGCGCCTGGGTGGCTCAGTTGGTTAAG
>NC_138369.1:84447397-84517426 GCF_054177405.1 Leptonychotes weddellii
ATAATAAATTCACACAGTTCATAATCATGATTTAACCAATTAACTGAAATACGGCTGAATTTAAGATATCACATACATTACACAGAAACTGTCGTTTCCTTTCACTACGTCACTGTTTACTAATTTAAAAAATAGACAGTTTGTTTCTTGGAATGCCTGCACAGGTAATATATTCTGTTGCCTGTAAATACTGATTTATCCAACTTAAAAATACATAATCAATGGGGCGCCTGGGTGGCTTAGTCGTTAAGCGTCTGCCTTCGGCTCAGGTCATGATCCCAGGGTCCTGGGATCGAGTCCCGCATCGGGCTCCCTGCTCAGCGGGAAGCCTGCTTCTCCCTCTTCCACTCCCCCTGCTTGTGTTCCCTCTCTCACTGTGTCTCTCTCTGTCAAATAAATAAATAAAATCTTTAAAAAAAAAAAATACATAATCATTATGCTCACAAAATTTTCTACTTACAAAGATTTTACAGCTAAAAATGTATTAATTAGTGCAGAATTACTTACCTAACAGGTTTTCCAAATACTAACCTAAAAGTCACTTTATTGACCACCATTTGTTAGTTGTATATGTTCTGAGCGCAACTGCTTATCATCCCTTTCTCTCCTTTGAATAGCATTTAATAAATCCTTCTCTTTTATAGGTAGCTTTACATTACCACCACAATTTCAAGGATGCTGTGAAGAAAAACTTAACTGATTTTTTTTTTAACTGTCCACTCTTCCGTGAACTATAAAAGAGAAGTTAGTGCTCCCAGGATTTTGGTTTTTTGGTTTTTTTGAAGGCAGCATCTCATTGTATGCTTCTGAGGATGGAGCCTCTAAGAAAGTGGGAATAGGTTTATATAACCACTTCTCTACTTTTATTTATTGTTAATTTTTATTTTTATTTATCTTTTTATTGAAGTATAGTTGACACACAATGTTACATTAGTTTCAGGTGTATAACATAGTGACTCAACATCTCTATATGCTATGCTATACCCACCACAAGTGTAACTACCATCTGTCACCATACGACACTATCATAGTTCCACTGACCATACTGTCCATTCTGTACCTTCATCCCCATGACTTATTCATTCCACAGCTAGAGGCCTGTACCTCCCACCCCCCTTCACAGCTTTTTGCCCAGCCCCCAGCCCCCTTCTGCTTCTAGTTTTGATTAAACATTTTATGTTGGCAGTTGTGAAATAGGTACTATTTTTCCACATTTATAGGTTTGCTATTTTACAATTTGATTTAACTTAACTAGGACTGAATTGGTCACTTTAACAAACTCATTCTTCAGTAACAACATATTTGGCTCTTTTTAAAGTAAAATAGAATCTGTTAAAAATTATTATGTTTTTGAGTGTTAAAAAAAAAAGATTTTTGGTTCTCCAAATACTTTCCTCTATCCTATCTTTCCCTGCGCTTAGAATTCTTTTTTTTTCTTTCTTTTTTTTTTTTTGAGAGTGAGGGTGTGCACTTAAGCAGGGGTGGGGTGGGGGGAGGAAAAGCAGGGAGGGGCAGAGGGAGAGAGAGAATCTTAAACAGGCTCCACGCCCAGCACAGAGCCCTACACAGGCTGGATCTCACAACCCTGAGATCATGACCTGAGTTGAAATCAAGAGTGGGCCGCTTAAATGACTGAGCCACCCAGGCAACCCTCCCTGCACTTAGAATTTTTGAAGGGCTGAGTTATGTCATGTTCCTTTGTCAACTCAGTGCCTCACACAGTGCCTGTAACATAGTAAACACTCCGTATCTGTCTGCTGAGTGACTCACACAAAGACCAGCTGGTAGGAAGTCACCATCTCTCCATGCCTATCTGACTGATGGTTCGTATCATCCCTAAGAATAAGGAAGGTTTGGGCGCCTGGGTGGCTCAGTTGGTTAAGCGACTGCCTTCAGCTCAGGTCATGATCCTGGAGTCCCGGGATCGAGTCCCACGTAGGGCTCCCTGCTCAGCAGGGAGTCTGCCTCTCTCTCTGACACTCCCCCCTCTCATGCTCTCTATCTCATTCTCTCTCTCAAATAAATAAATAAAATCTTTAAAAAAAAAAAAAGAATAAGGAAGGTTTAAAGGGGGGCGGGGGAGGTAAGGGGCTTGAATTTAAAAGAACAGTAAACAGAAAAACTAAGGGAGTTGGAAAGTACTGAAAATTAAAAATCTAATTAGATCATTACAGATTATTCCAATGGGGAAGAAAAGATTTTTTTAAATCCACATTTTTTTTTATAGATTTTATTTATTTATTTGAGAGAGTGAGTGAGAGAGAGCACACATGGGCAGGGGCAGAGGGAGAGGAGAAGCAGGTTCCCTTGCTGAGCAAGGAGCCCGATGCAGGGCTCAATCTCATGACCTGAGCCGAAGGCAGATGCTTAACCAACTGAGCCACTCAAGCGCCCAGAAATCCACACATTTTAAAAACAAAGACTCTGGCTGTAATGCTTAAGCATTAGAGACAGAAAAAGATTAGAAGAAGGAAGGTCAATGGGAAGCTATTACTGTAGGCCACAGAAGAAAGAAGGCCCAGACTATGGTAACAGCAGGAACGGAGAGAAATGGAGAGAAATGGATGTGGATTACTTTTTTGCTTCAGGCACCTCTATCAAGAAAATTCAGATTGCATGGGATGAAACAAACACTGGTATTCTGTGTAAAAGGGGCATTTAATAAATTTAATCAATGAATTAATGAAAACCAAAACTCAGTATGAATGAGAAGATTAGAGAGAATTCCTAACTGTTCCAAGCAAACCTTCAACAAGGTATGCAGCTCCAGATGAAATTTCCATGCAGCTGCTCACAACTGTCCAGAAACTATGGTGAGCAGGAGAGGTTGCTATAAGACTAAAGACAGGATAGGCAGTATTGCTATTCAAAAAAAGGAGGGGGTGCCCGGGTGGCTCAGTCAGTTAAGCATCTGACTCTTCATCTCAGCTCAGGTCTTGATCTCAGGGTCATGGGTTTGAGCCCTGCTTTTGGCTCTACACTGGGTGTGGAGCCTACTTAAGGAAAAAAAAAAAAAAAAGAAAGAAAGAAAGGAGAAAGGTGATCCTATCAACCTTCTTGAAGTTAAACGTAACTCTAGCCAGGATTCTAGAATCATTACAGAGACAAGTTTGTGAACATAGGAAAGGTAGTAACCAACATACACTGTATACTGTCCAGTGTAGTGTTAATTAAGGACAAATAATGACAGATTACTGCTCTTTTCCTGACAGTTACTGAACTGATAGGATTTTTTAATTAAGTATATAAAATTATTTGGTAGGATTTTTTTAAAATGAAGTACATAAAATTATCTGGGTTTTAGGAAGAATTGAAATTGTTAGTTTCTTATATACTTCTTGTGAAAACTTGGAAATATTTGAGGTGAATAATGCTAAATTAGTTGGATTTCCAACTGTCTGAACAACTTGAGCCAAAGAATTACTGAGTTGTTTTATCAACCTTAACAGAGGTCTCTAGCAGAGCAAACCTCTGTTCTTAGCCCTGCCTAGTCAACATTTTAATAAGATTTGCATGAAGGCAATGTCAGCATTATCAAACGTACAGTTTATCAAATCTATGGATATATAAATAAACCCATAATTATCATATGACCAAATCAGTTTTTTTTAAAGTCAACAGAATGGACCCAATCTGACAAGATAAAATTTAATTTGGATAAATATAAAGTCCTACCCCCAAAAAAATTCTATTAAAGAATTGGGAGAACATAGACAAAACAACTCAAGAATTTTAGTTGACTACAAAATCAATAATAATGGGTAATGTATACAGCACTTAAATGCCAGGGGCCATTCTAAATGCTTTACGTAATATGTGTTCAATCTATTCCTTTTAACAATCCTATGAGACAGGTACTATTATAAACCCCATTTTACAGATGAGAAAACTGTGGCCCAAAAAATGTTTACACAATTTACTCAAGGTTACCCAGCTGATAAGCTCTAGAGTTAGGATTTAAACTCAGGCAGGCTAGCTCCAGAGTTTGTCTTCTTAGCAAGGACATTATTATGAATTAACAGTGCAATGTGGTTGCCAAAGAAGCAAATCTACTCTTAATCTTAAAGTACATGTTTTAAAACCAGAGAAGTAACTTATGGTCTTCTCTACTGGTTAATATCTGTGGGTACCACACTTTTAAGAAGAGTATGGATGAACTGAAAAAACCCACAAATAAGCCATCAGTAATGTAAGGAGCCTCAAATCAAAACAATAAAATCATTGGAAGAGGTTAAGACAGAATATTTTGTCTCAAGAAGAAAGAATTTGGAATATAATAAGTATCTTCAAATATTTGAAAACCCACTTATGGAAGAGACAGAACTAGAACCAGTGAGGATGGAATTTCTGGTTCAGTAAAGGAAACCATATACCCAAATACCGTATGTCCAAATACCTATGCCTCAGAAACTAGATAACTATGAATCTTCTCTCCAGAAAAATACACAAATACATATAATTCTGTATCCTGTTCCAAGAGTTCACGATCCATTCATGCCCCACTCCTACAGTAAGATGTCTCAGATCAAAATGGAAAGGATTCAAGTATGAAAAGGCAAGTATATATAATAATCTTTAAAATTCATTACAACTTATAATTCTATGATCTAAAAAACTCAACTCTATGCTTTCTAGTTTCTTCTGAGAGCCATTATGATACATTTTGCAATAAGAGTCAAAATATGATGACAGGGCGCCTGGGTGGCTCAGATGGTTAAGCGTCTGCCATCGGCTCAGGTCACGATCCCAGGGTCCTGGGATCGAGTCCCGCATCGGGCTCCCTGCTCAGCGGGGAGCCTGCTTCTCCCTCTGCCTCTCTCTCTCTCTCTGTCTCTTACGAATAAATAAATAAATAAAAAATCTTAAAAAAAAAAAATATGATGACAAAGTCAGAAAAAAAGTGAAGTAAAATTTGCCAAGTGACAATGTAAACTGGAGTAAATTCTTAGATAGTATGGCTTATCATTTAACCTTCAAAAGAAACATACTTAAGTTTAAAGATTAAAAAATAAGATGCTAATATGCTACTCAACATCTAGTATAATGCCCAAATTAGAAATTTCCCTGCTCTGCTAAAAACTTCATTTTAAACCCTCCCTTTTTATCCTTTGTTCTGGGTTAACTGTTGAGATCGACAGACAAGGAAACAATAGACTAGAAGTCAGAATACTTAGGTTCTCATTCACTACCTTTGCCATGAATTTAATTTTAGTCTTAGTCTGTTTCCTCACCGTGTTCTAAAAACTTTCAAATATCTAAAAGGGCTTTAAAAAGCTGTGGTGCAATGTAAAGATCATGCATTTTCTTTTTTTTTTTTTTTTAAGATTTTTATTTATTTGACAGAGAGAGACACAGCAGGCGGAGTAGGAGAGGGAGAAGCAGGCTTCCCCACGGAGCAGGGAGCCCGATGTGGGGCTCGATCCCAGGACCCTGGGATCACGACCTGAGCCAAAGGCAGACGCTTAACGACTGAGCCACCCAGGTGCCCCAAGATCATGCATTTTCTATAAAACATAAATTATCAACAGCAAGAAAACAAAGCCAGTCTTTTTATCATGTTTAAAAAAAAAAAAGCAAATGTACATTCACATTTCAATTCCTAATTATAAAAAAACAATCTTTGAATCTTTTAGGGTATCTTTTAGTGTGTAATTTTCATCCACAAATGCTTCTCACATTAAGGATAAACATCTGTACATCCAATTTCAAGTTGTATTGAGAACACACAGCTCAGACAGTTAAGATTTTTGGCTGCAAGGGAAAAACTTGAAAGTGCCAGTCAGACTACACATTTAAAAAGAGTTGGGGAGAAAGTTACGTGATCACAAAATGGTAATATGAAGCATTACACACTTGAAAATTCCGCTTTCCCTCTTAAACAACTGGGAATAAAGAGAACTCAAAAGTATGCTTAATAGGTGTTGGGCCTTTATTAAATATAGGTGCCACACTGCTGAAACTGCAACTGTACAGCCAGAACAGAGCTACAGACACCATGTCTGCCAGGGGACTAGACTCTAGTTCCAGGCACAAGATGTTCTAATAAATAACAAAAGCATCCAGAGCCAGTACACAGGGTGAGAGAATCCCGGGTCTAGACATTTGATTTTTCTCCTGCTGTTACTTGAGAATGGGCACTACTATTAAAGATTTATTATAGTAATAGGATAGTGATAAAGCTTTAGCTAAATTATAGGCAAAACAAGGAAATGGAAAAGCAACATGCAATGTCCGATCAACGAAATTATTTTATATTTAATTTTGAACACAGACTGGGTCAGAATTACATTGTAAAGAGGACAGATGAGTAACTTTATTTATTAGGTGAAGATAATTTCAAACCATTAAGAGGAAAGAAGAGTGGCCCAGAAAAAAATCAGGCTACAGAAGTCAAATGAAAATACACAAAACTAAGATTTAGAGGAGAGAGGCAAAGGAAGAGAATGAGTTACTGACTTACTAAAAAGAGAGCAAATAAGTGGGACAGGGAGTCTGAGCCCTCTGAGATAGAATGAGGAAGAGAAACGTATCAAAGGCTCAAAGGGAGCTTCAGCAGTAAATATGAAAAGGGATGAGCCTGTTAACTGTTTCAACAGAAAAAGAGAAACAACAATACGGGGCACTTTTCTGAACCGGCATTCATGGTAGACCATAATAAAAATGCCTAACTCATGCAGAGCACTTAATATGTGGTGAGCTCGGTTCCAAATGCGTTCCACAGACCGGTCCATTTACTCCTCGAAACACCTGGAATAGGCAGTCACTACTATTTTACATATGAAGAAACAGACTACACAATGCAAGATAACACAAACTGGTAACCAGAGACTGAGCGCTCATCCACTTAGTTAAACTATGTCTCGGAGAGATCCTACAAAACCTTTATACTTCTCTGTGGAGAGGGATCTTAGCTCTCTGGAATTTCTCAAAGGTGTATGGGCCCCAAAAGCGATCCTCTACTTTAGAGAAAAGTTCCCTTTTGCGGGATATGAGGTTCTTTCAAGCGCAGAAAGCTTTGCAACTCTGAAATACACCTGGTAGAGGCAGATGGAGGCGTGTGAGTCACGAAAGGCGGAAAAGTCAGAAAACCAGACTTAGAAGCCATCGTTCTGCCCTGAAGACCTGAATAGACCGAGAAAGTAGAAAGCAGCCCTTCCTCTCTTCCACGAGGCGTGACACGGGGACGCTACCTCCTCCCAATTTGCTGTGTGTGTCTGGGGCGGGGGAGGGGGGCTCTCGGGTTTCCGACTCCCCCGCGCCCCGGCCCCCCGACACTCAGGGGTTACTCGGCCAGGCCTGGGAGAACGCGTGGGAATAAACAGATGGGACTCGCCGTAACGAGGGGGCCCCGAGGCGCAGGGAGGGAAACCTGCCCGGGAACACGAGGGGCCGGGTCCAGAGGCCCTCGGCGCGCGGGCCCGCGCCCTCGCCCCGGACCTTACCGCCGCTCCGCTGCAGAGGACGAGGCGGCCACTCAGGGCTGTTCTTCCGAGCCTGGGGCGCGGCTTTGGCGCCGCCGCTCCTGTGGCGCCCGCGCTTGGCGGCGGCCGGGTCCCGGCGGACTCACACTGGGGGAAGGGGTGGGCGATCCGCGGCCTGCCCAGCGGAGGCCCTGGAGTTCGAGGCCCTGGGACGCCGACCGTGCATGCGCCCGCAAGCCTGCCCGAAAAGGGTCAGAGCGCGCCCGCGTGCCGAGAAGCAGCTACGGCTGCAGTCCAGATTACAGGCTGCTTCGTCCGCCCTCACCCAACCCAGCCTCTGCCCCGCTTCCCCCGCGCAAGCTTTGGCGGCGGAGCAGCACGGTGAGCTCCGATTGGCTCTCTGGATGAGTGACGTAAGGCGCCGCTCCCCACGGATTGGCCAGGTCGGCGGTGCGTGCAAGGAGTAAACAAACCCCGCCCCCAGGCTCCCCAAAGAGAGGAGGGGGCGGCGAGGTGAAGGGGCGGGACCTCAAGCGCTCAGCCCTGGTCTCCAGTTGCTCACCGGAGCTTCCCAATGGGTACCCTGCGGTGATCTCAACACTCTGCTCTCCAGCCGCCTGCGGTGCGGGCTGAAGGCCTGAGGCCTAAAATTATAGACACGCCCATTCCTCCCCATCCCTTCCCCTAGGCTTGGATCAGAATCTTGACTTTTCCATCCAACCCCATCCCCCAGGCCCGAAGCAGGAAAACCCCATCTCTGTTGGAAAAAAAGGAACTAAGGCGGTTATTTCTGGGTCCCCAGGCCTTTGATGGCTGCCCCCCCTCCCCGGGAGCAGCGAGGAGGAGGGTGGGGACAAGAGACTTTGAGGAGGGTGGGGACAAGTGACTTTGAGGCCACGTGTGAGGCACCCCGTAATTAATTATTCAGACAATGGGTTACAGACCACTGGGGATGTGGGTTCTTCAATACCCAGGCAAACAGGATCCAAACCAGACCAGGTCACCATGTCATTTAGAAGCTGAAGAGAAAATTGCGGCCCACACCCCCAAATACATGTCCGTTTTGTTCAAAATTAAAACATTTTGTCAGTGCCTATGTGAAAAATCACGTATGAGCTTACATTCTAGGGGACGGGAAAGAAAATATGCAAAAGAAATAAGCAAAATGTAAACTATCACATGATAGGTGCTGGGGGAGGGGAATAAGCAGAAAATGGTGTTTGAGGCATGGCTTGTATTAAATAGGGTGCTCTGGGAAGGTGGCAGAAAAGATGCCATTTAAGGAAATATCTAAAGGAGGTGAGGGAAGTGAGAGAGCACCTTTGGACATTTCTCCGGGGTGGGGTGGAGAGACAATTTCTGCATAATTGTACATAGATAAACTCCTAGGAGTTCAAGAATGCCAAGTGCAGTACTCTTTGGACTGATTCTAAAATGCAAAAGCCCCACTGGAGTGATTACCATGTATTTTCCAGTAACAAATCAATAGTATTTCTTAAGTTTCCACCAGAAATTTTGTTAAGGTTTCAAGTTAACAAGTTCTTTTCAAACACTCTAGGTACAACGAAACAAAAATGGGCAAGACAGAAAAAACCTCCACCCACAAGAAACTCAGTCTAGCAGGAGAAATGGATTGTAAACTACTTCAGTACAATGTGTAAACAACCATGGTAGACACACAGAGCACTTGGACTAATGGGGGTAAGATGGGTGGATGTTGTTAAGGAGCTGTAACTCTCTCAGGATCTCCTTATCTGTAACAAAAACTCAGTGCTTAATTTTGGAGGAGGGCTTTGGCTGTCAGTGAAACCTTTTTAATAAGTTTCTAAGATGAGAGTCTGAAGACAAAATTAAGTTGAACCATATGAATTGCTAATATTTGGCAATATTCAAGTGGTTCAACTTACCCTCTTGTAGTTAATACGAGGATTTTGCTCTGTAATATACATATAGTAAGTGTTCAATAAATGATGGCAATTATGATCATTAGATAATACTGTTTTTGAAAAAATTGATTTAAAAGTCAATGTTTCATAACACCTTCCAACACCACGAAGTAAAATGGGCAGTGAAAGTTTCAAATTTTCCATATACTGGTTCGATCTAGCTGTGAATTTCCATGACCTAATCAGGGTATGCTGTAAAAGACACTAAATGCTAGTTTCACAGCAGGCCAAGAAATTCAGAATAAGGAACAGCTTGGGTTTGAAGCCAAAAACTGAAAATTCTCCAGAACAGAATAAATTGTCAAGTTGCTTCAGGGAGGAAAATTCATGTAAATCAATTTTTCGTTCCCACTCACAGTTCCAATTTAGCAATTTGCACAACACTCAGCTCTCTTCCTTCTCATTTGCCCATTAAGGGATCTTATTTCCTTTGAAAAGGAAAATAAAGCTTCCACTATCTCCCATGCCAGAGAGTAGATGTCTGAAATATGACAGAACACACACTGATTGGGCAAACACTTATTAAGTACTTATTGTATGCCAAGAACAGCGCAAGTCATGGGATATACACATATAAATGCCCAAAGAGCTCCATTCATGGGTATTCCTTGTGCTTGGAATAACCCCCCAGTTCACCTACATCTCACCTACATGCGCCTTCTCATCTAAGCTGAGATTATTTTCTTCTGTAAAGCTTCCTCTGACTCCCCATCTCCAGCTCTTTGCCCATCAAACCGCGTCTTTTAAACAGATCCAAATTACTCATTTAGTATCTGTATCTTGTAAACTCCCTGATATTCTGAGCCATGCCATCCTATTCACCACCCTGTCCTCAGTGCTTAAGAGAAGCTCAGTAAGTTTTGATTGAATGGCACTCTCATCCACAGCCCAGCACAGCTGGAAAGAGGAAAGAAGCATAAATAAATAAAGTCTCTACTTATAAATATGTGGGCCACCAAAGAGAGGGCCACGGAAGACACGGATCCGTTACAGTTAGACCCGAGGCACTTGCATGTGCTGCCCTCTCTCCCGGTGCTGAAGGCTGCTTTCTGTAGGCGCAGCTAGAGGACTTCTGAACTAGTGCCTCTCAAGCTTTCCTGTGCACAGGAATCACTTTGAGATCTTATTAAAATTCAGACTCCGAATCAGTAGGTCTGAGGTGGGATGTAGAGGCTGCATTTCCAATCAGCTCCCACCTGGTGCTGCCACCCCACACTTGTGAGTAACAGGTTCTTTTTTTTTTAAAGATTTTATTTATTTATTTGACAGAGAGAGACACAGCGAGAGAGGGAACACAAGCAGGGGGAGTGGGAGAGAAGCAGGCTTCCCGCGGAGCAGGGAGCCCGATGCGGGGCTCGATCCCAGGACCCTGAGATCATGACCTGAGCCGAAGGCAGACGCTTAACGACTGAGCCACCCAGGTGCCCCGTGAGTAACAGGTTCTTAATGACACCTTTTTATTATACAAAACGATCCGCAGTTGTCTGGACAATTGCAGATATGGACTTTATTTTTAAACAGCATCCTGTTTTCACACCTAATCCATCCAGTGACTTGACAAAAGAAATGACACTTAATACAAAAATGTGTTAAATGGAGGCCTTGTCTTCCAGAGACTGGCCTCTACGCCTTGGAATTTCCTCAGCGAGGGACACAACCTTCTCCTGAGTTCGTTTCTGGAATGATTTAGCTGGTTAGGCCAGGGGAAGGATTTCACAGTCACCCTTAATAAAACTAAGCTCTTCCTAATATCAAACCTAAAATCTTTTTATGATATTCTACTCATTTTAAAAATATAAATGTGAAGTATAAGGAATAATGATAGGGGCACCTGGGTGGCTCAGTCGTTAAGCGTCTGCCTTCGGCTCAGGTCATGACCCCAGGGTCCTGGGATCGAGCCCCGCGTCGGGCTCCCTGCTCCGCGGGAAGCCCGCTTCTCCCTCTCCCACTCCCCCTGCTTGTGTTCCCTCTCTCACTGTGTTTCTCTCTGTCAAATAAATAAATAAAATCTTTAAAAAAAAAAAAAAGGAATAATGATAAATCCTCATGTACCAGCTTAAGAAATAGACTATTAACATCACTGGAGCTCTGTGTGTGCCTCCCCAGTGTGACCCCCTGCTTTTCCCTCCCCATAATAACCCTATCCTGAATTACAATCTTCTTGGTTTTCTTGACAATTTTAACAGCTATGTATTTAACTCCAAGCAATATATTGTTTAGTTTTGCATGTTGTTGAACTACATATATCTGGGGTCAAACTTTATTACTCATCTGTAAATTATTATTATTGTTGGCTCATTTTGTTTGAGTCATCTGTCTCGATGTAATTCATTTTCACTGATGTAAAAAATAACAAAATTTATATAATCCATTCTCTTACTGATAGATATTTGGGTTTTTTTCTATTCTACTGTTATGAATTTACTTGTACACCTCTCCTTTGTAGATGTGAAAGTTTTCATAGGGTTTTAGTTACGTACTGGGGTGAGAGTCAAAATATTTAACGACTGGTAATACACAAATCTTTGCTTGTTCTTCTTCCCCACTCCCCCCTCTGAGACAAATTCTTCTGCACAGGTGTTTTATTTTGGTAAATGATTCCAAGGAACAGGAGTAGAGGCTGGGAAGCTTGAAACATGAAGGAGGAAAAGCCAATCCAAGCTAGTTTCTGAGATGATCACCTGCTCGAGGCCACTGAGGCTTGATGGAGCAGGAGACTGCAAGTTGCTGTGAAGAACACACTTCAGAATTGTCCACGTAAGGAACTGAAGAGGAGCATGTTTATACACTGGCTCTCTTCCCCACTGTTTAAAAGTTGCACCGTAGGGTGTTAGGTCTCTAGCACCTCCTGGTTTGATCATGGGTGACAATGACAGACTGGATTCGAATCAGTTCCAAGCTGGGAGGCAGAGAAATCCCAGCCCAGAAAACAGGAGTTATGGTGACGCAAGATGCTGTCAGGTTATACCTGGGCAGGTGATTGCTGCAACAACTGGGATAAAAAGGTGGGCCACGAAGATGTGAAGTGGACCAAAAAATGACCAAAACTGATATAAATAAGCAAATAAATAATAAATGGAGGATAAGAGACAGCTCTTCCTTATGGTAGAATTCCAATGAATAAATGTAAAGAAATACTGTAAATAGAAAATCACCATTATTAGGCAAATAGTACAGGAATGATGGTTGCCAGAAAGAACTAACCACAGATGCTCAAACTAGTGAGTGAAAGTGTGATGGGAAACAGGATATTTACATTGGTCTAAAACTATCTCCTCACAATGTGGAAAAATTTGGCAGGTACCACCTTAATCAAATGATCAAGGTTAACATCATCAATAAGAAGACATACTGATGTGTCTTCCTGATAGAATGCACTGAGAAGGCCACATCACTTCTGCAGCATTGTAACAAAAATTCAGAACCTTAACCTAATCACAAGAAAATACCAGACCATCCCAAATTGAGGGACATTCTATAAAGTAACTGCCAGTACTCTTTAAAAATGTCAAGAAAAGTGGGCGCCTGGGTGGCTCAGTTGGTTAAGCGACTGCCTTCGGCTCAGGTCATGATCCTGGAGTCCCGGGATCAAGTCCCGCATTGGGCTCCCTGCTTGGCAGGGAGTCTGCTTCTCCCTCTGACCCTCCTCCCTCTCATGCTCTCTGTCTCTCATTCTCTCTCTCTCTCAAATAAATAAATAAAATCTTTAAAAAAAAAAAAAAAGAAAGAAAAAATAAAAATGTCAAGAAAAGGGGCGCCTGGGTGGCTCAGTCGTTAAGCATCTGCCTTCGGCTTAGGTCATGATCCCAGGGTCCTGGGATCGAGCCCTGCATCGGGCTCCCTGCTCTGTGGGAAGCCTGCTTCTCCCTCTCCCACTCCCCCCCTGCTTGTGTTCCCTCTCTCGCTGTGTCTGTCAAATAAATAAATAAAATCTTAAAAAAAAAAGTCAAGAAAAAAAGAGACTGCGGAACTGTCAGATTGGAGGAGACTAAGGAGACATTAAAATAAATGCAATGTGGGGTCCTTGATTAAATCCTGAGCCAGAAAAAGGACAGTAGTTGGAAAATTGACAAGATCCTACTAAGGTCTGTAGATTAGTTAATCCTCTTATATCAGTGTGAATTCCCTGGTCTGGGTGATTATATTATGGTTATGTAAGATGTTAATTAGGGGAAGCTGGGTGATGAGGGGAACTCTGTGCCATTTTCACAACTATTAATTCTAAAATTATTTCAAAATAAAAAGCTAAAAAACTAAATACTGGGGGATCTTATTAAAATTTAAAAAAGCAGAATTTCAGGCCTGGAATGAGGCCTGAAATTCTGCTTTTCTGAAAAGTACTTTGGTGGCATTGAGGCTACTGGTCCCAACAACCTATCTGAGACTTTTCTTCCTCCCACTGTGTTGAAGTGAAACTGACATGTAGTAAACTGTGCAAAAGGTAAATAATTTCGTGAGTTTGGGCATATGTATACACCCATGAAACCACTGCCATAATCAAGATAATGACTTTATTGTTGACAGTCCATTTTACGTGGCTCTCTCATTTCTGCTTATCTTGCAAGCAGAGGCACTGAGGCCTTTGTCGCCAAATATGTGTCTCCCGCCAGAGTAGAGGGCAGTTTTGTTTACTGTCCAATATAATGAAGTAATTTCCTCTGGAGCAAGCATTAGACACATATACTTGCAGCCCATTACAACAGACTTAAGTTTCCTAAGCTTGAGATTCCTGCGCCATACCACAGACTCACTGAGTGCACAGCATCAACCTGGACTGCTCCATGGAGGAGTTGAGAAGCACAGGAAACCACTGCAAATATGAAGATTGTGATGTTTGCTATGCCTATGAGTAATAAAGTCCTTCATCTCTGACCCAGAAGTCTCCTATCTTCTGCCAATATCCATGGAACTGTGAGAGGCTAACTTCTTAGTTTCCAAGTAGAGTAAAATTTCAAACTCTTCTCAGTTCTTGACAGTGTTTGGTGATGAGGCTGAGATGCTGACAGAGACGGGACTTTCTAGGAGAGACAGGACCAGAGCCTCATGGACTGTGTTAGAGGATATGAGAATTCCCTGGGATCCAGTAGCTAAGATTCTTGCCCTAGTGGTGGGTGAGGGGGAAGGGGATTTAGCAAATCTAATGTATCCGCCCCACAATCTCCACCTCTTGATGGGTTGTTTCTTTTTCTAAGTAGCAAAAAATCCATTATTACTCCCTACTACCCCCATTTTTTTCCTTCAATTTTTTACAATTGCAAAATTCTTTAAAAGTATTGCTATAAAATGAATTTCAGAAAAGCCATCTCCACATAACTCCATAACGCCCGCCTTCCTTATCCTCCTTAGACTAATATTACTTTGACCTAAAATAAAATTAAAAGAAAACCCCTCTCTTCCTTCTAATCAGTGAATGTTTATCATCCTTCAAATTTCCTACTTTGGAATGATACCATTCCTCACTACGGTCAGGGAATGGAATCCAGACTGACTGAATCCTTCACCATCCAGACGTTGCTGCTGTGCATGTGTGCAAACCCAAAGCTATGAACAGAGAAATACTAAATAAAAATGGCCTTAATACATAATATGTATAGAAAAAATCATTTACTGTTTCATTGTAGATTCCCAAATAATTTTAGATAATTTTCAGAAGGGATTTTTAACAACTGCTAGGTTAATTCTATCATGTTAGTATTTGAAATCATTTGTCCTCATTATTTAAAATCTAAGTATTTAAAAATACAGTATACTTTCACAACAAATTATATCATTTTTCCCACCACAAAGAATTAACCCTCTGCTCTGGTAATTTCCCTTGTGCAAGAATGTACAATATGAATGATAAACCTAACAGGATCTAAAGAGGCAGGGCTACAGAAAACCTTTCTTCTCTAACCATATTTAGCTCAAATTTATCTTGTAGTTACCACATGCTTATTTCTCTGTGACCTTCTTTTTTATTTTTTTAAGATTTTATTTTTAAGTAATCTCTATACCCAACATGGGGCTCAAGCTCACAACCCTGAGATCAAGAGTTGCATGCTCTACCAACTGAACCAGCCAGGTGCCCCAATTCCTCTGTGACCTTCTTATGTGCAGAAACCAAAACAGGAAATAGTATTAAATAAGAATTTCCAGGTGAAATTAAAAAACAAATCCAAAAATAAAGTAGAAAAACGTTAAGGGAAAAATTCACATACCCATTTCTATTGCTGTGCATCTTAGACTGTATTTGTAGATCTCAACATTGATTTATTAGGTTCTCAATGATGATTTAATAAAACTATGAAATTTGTAAGGAACATCGGAGAAATAAGATTATGAATTTGCCGATGCATATGAACTAGAAAATATATTAACTGTCTTGCACAAATAGGAAATTTTCAAATTATTTTTCCACAAAATCATTCTGAAACACAAGTCAGCTTATTTTAAATAAAAGAGATTACAAACATTATGATAGCTATGGACAAATACGTATTTGTACACCCTACTTAATGTTCTAGGTAAAAGTATCTTTGAAACTTTTTTGCCGTTATACAGTATTAGTACTATACTACATAATGAGTACAGAAGGAATGTGAGAACTCTTCTGCTCAGTACGTTATAAAATCACATTCAGGTGCTGTACACACTTTGCCTAGAAGGATTTAGAAATGCTACTTGATGAATTCTGAAGTCACCGTAGTGATTTTAAAAGTTTTTTAAAAAGATATTCACGTAAAGATAGGGCTCATATAGCAAACACCCAAATTAGCAAATGGACATGAACAGACATTTCACTGAAGAGGATAAAAAGATGGCAAAAAAGCACATGGAAAGATGTTAAACATCAGTATTAATTAGGGAAATGCAAATTAAACCACAATGAGAAAACTTCACACCTATCACACTAGCTAAATAAAAAATTGTGATATCAAATGCTGGTGAGGATATGGAGAAACCAGATCACTCATACATTGCTGGTTGTAATGTAAAATGGTACAGCTACTCTGGAACAGTTTCAAAGTTTCTTGTGAAGATATGGCTCATTTAAATTGAAACCTTGCATCATTTATTTTCTAAAGAGTATAGATATCTATCAGACATAGCCATTTTATTTTAATAAACCACATTTATAATACAGGGGGGAAAGGCAGTAGAAATAGCATACAGAAAATTTCAGAAATATCTGATTCTTCAGGTTCCTGTCTCTAACATTCCCACTCCCAAGATCATTCCTGCACTACCCTAAGGGCAAGGGTCCCATGGGAATATGGTGACAATATAGCCAGGGACTTAGAACCAGTGCTGGTACCAAAATATCTATGGCTATGAGGCTCCAAAACTTAAAAACAAACAAGGATCACCTACTTGACTTCCTCGGGGTTACCATTTTGACTGGTTTGAACCAGATGACCTGGCATTGGGTATGCAAGAAGATGATTCTGGGGTCAGGTAGGTCCAGAGTATATTTTAATTCTAACTGAAAAACATGATCTAGATTTCCCAAAGGAATTCAGAGTCCTTTGGGGTAGATTCAAACCTTCTAGGCTATGTCTGGATGACTCTAGAATCACTTCAAGTTGAAGAACTCCAGGGTCCTCTCTTCAGAGAATTATAAAATTCTTGCCAAATTCCTGGGTTAGATTATTTTTCATTAAAGACTGGTCCCCAGTATAAGTCCTCTGCAGAAGGAGATGTTTCTGAAGTTACTTCCCTCTAACATCAGAGGGTTTGGCGTTCTTAAGATTCAATCTGTGAGCTGTCAGCAGTCAAATACACAAAACTGGTGAATGGAAAGGCTTCAACTGTACCTTAGAAAGTTGATATAATTATGTGTCTTTATAGATGTGTATCTCTACACAAATACATATGGAAACACATAAACATATGAAGAATTTAAAAATAAACAGTAGGAGGATTCTAGCTCTCATAAGCTGACCATTGAACAACATGTGGGTTAGGAGTGCCGACCCCCTGTGCAGTCAAAGATCTGTATATAATTTTTGACTCCCCAAAAACTTAACTACTAAAAGCCTATTGTTGACCAGAATCTTTACTGATAATATAAACAATCAATTAACACATAGTCTGTATGTTGTATGCATTATACACTGTATTCTTACAGTAAAGTAAGCTAGAGAAAAGGAAATGTTATTAAGAAAATCATAAGGAAAATACATTCACAATATGGTACATATATTTATGGAAAAAATCTGCATATAAGTGGACCTGCACAGTTCATACCCATGTTGTTCAAGGGTCAACTGTTGTCCTTCTTAATCCAACAAAATATATTTTACTTGCAACGAATATAAGCTGCTCCTTATCAACAAATGTATATAAATCAAGGATAAAATATATATGCAAAAAGAGTTGCGCTTATAAAGTAAAAATTCACCCCATCAATAGGAAGGCACAGAGTTAAGTTCTGTGGAAGTAGACATGGTTTCTGCTTTTTTTTTTTTTAGATTTTATTTATATGAGAGAGAGACAGCATGAGAGGACGGATGGTCAGAGGGAGAAGCAGACTCCCCGCTAAGCAGGGAGCCCGATGCGGACTTGAACCTGGGACTCGAGGATCATGACCTGAGCCGAAGGCAGTCGCTTAACCAACTGAGCCACCCATGCGCCCGATATGGTTTCTGCTTTTGGGGAACTTCCAGTTTGATGGGAATCTTACACAGAGGCAGATAAAAGAGAGTGATCATCTCTTTTGTTCAGAGATGAAAAGGAAGCAAAAAGGCAGATCAAATCAAGATGCTCTGCAGACTACATTAATCCTATACTGAAGTCATAAACCCACTCATTAAGACCACAGAGGATGCAGGAATGGGGACAGATGCGAGTGGGTACAAACAGCAGAAAACAATTACAACATAAGATTTTTCTTTTTTTCGCCTCACTAACCAGTAAAGTAGAAACCTTACTTATTTTAAGATACAACCACCTCTTTTTGCTAACAACCATTTCCTAAGGTAAAAAGAGGCAGAGAGAAAAGGAGCATGATAGACACACTACATTTGCTGAGTCTTCGATTTTCTTCTAAGAGTCCCTATTAATGGTTCTCAACTGGGGGTGATACTGCCTCCTGGGGGCCCTTTAGCAGGGCTAGGAAACATTTTTAACCACAACTAGGGGGATGCTACTGGTAGCTAGCAGGGAGAGCTGCCAAATACCCTATAATGCATAGTACAACATCCCAAGATAAAGAATTACCTGTCCCAAATGTCAATAATGCTGAGATTGAGAAACCGTATTATGGTGGGATATAAAACAATTAAAAATCAGTAAGTCTAGGTATGAAAGCATTTAGTACCACTTTAAAGGATTGTACAGAAACATTTTCCTACTTAAAAAGATAGCTACAGACCTCCTAAAAATATCTGATTGATCCATAATGGGAAAATAAAACATGCTGAGAAATGTTAGCACAAAATTTTTTAAACTGCAAATATTAGCATATAAATGAGAATAAACTTGGAGGATGGAAAGGATAAATTTTTTTGCTCAACTGATTTTGAATGTCAACTGTTTCTACAACCACAAAAGCAAATGTGGTCACGTTTCTGATTTAGGTCAAATCTGGCAAAAGATTTACTAAACTGTGTCACTAAAAAACAGCCAGAAGTAGTAAAAATAAAAGATTAATTCTAGACTAACAGAAGAAAAAATCAGCCACTGATTTTTGAGGAGATGCTCAATTCCGATGAGACATGTTCACAGTTACTTTTTCACATTATCTAAAAGGTATTTATCCTTTATTTTGTGGTTGATGATGAGAGAGAAGAATATGAAAAAGAAATGAGCTAACAAATTCTTAAGTATTAATAATATTACAATTCAGTATATCCTAACACAAAGAGACAGTTCTTTCCTATGAAATTATACCCACTGAGAAGCAGAATCTGTAAGAAACAGTAAAACAACGGAGCAGCTTACGTGTGATCTGATTTTGATAAAAGGGCCTACAATTGGTCACTAAGCTTTGTAAAAGGGACATAAGAAAAATGAAGAGAATAAAAAGAATATTATCTACATAATGGAATCTGACTTTTTACAGTAAACAAAATACCTCCACTTCACAAAAATATTTCCAAATCTTAATTAATGGAGTTAATGATACTATATATTGGCTATTATGATTCCACCAAAAATTTTAATACTTCAAGAAGACAAAGTTCACTGAAATGGAATTTGTAGAAATGCAGGGTGACCCCTAATTCTATCATATCTGTCACTGAAATGGACATATATGATAGCAACAACAAAATTCCCTGTAACAGTCACTTTTTAAGTTCATTAGCATTTAACAACTAGCTCTGTAACAGTAGGTCTTTATATAATAAAGCCCGACTAAGAGGGAAATAAATTCATTATTGCTACAAATTGAAATGGAACCTAGCCCAAGTGGAGGGAGGGGCAAATAACATAAGAACAAGCTGGAGGGTAGTCTACTGCCATAGGATAGTTTTACACGGGGCCTGAAGCTACTCACAACTCTTGATTCTTTTACATTTGTTTCTATCAAGAAAGTTTGAGAATGTGGAACTGTCCCTGCTCCTCTCTGTGGAGCTCTGGCCTAGTAACTGTAGGGCAATCATGTGCATGAATACACTTCCATTACCTCTGTCAGCTACCCACTGCTCCTATCTCACAGAGATGAGTAGATTGAACGGAAGTAAAAGATACCTGGATATGTTGACTTGGCATTTAGCAGATGGCAGGCCATGCATGCTGACTCGGGCAGGAGGGCGGCTGGACTGTGAATTTGGGACCCACAGGCCGATGGCATCATGTGTGACAGGGATGTGGCTGGTTTTGCTTAAGTCAACATGCCTTCACCTCAGATTGCCAAGGGCTCAAACTGACACTCTTCCCCTCAAATTTCAGCCCCTGTGCCCAAGTTTGTGCACAAAAGTGGGAATAATTATAACAGCAGAATGAAGCAACCCAAACATCTATTTCTGTGGAATATAGAATGGATACAAGGAGTGTGCTAGGCTGAGAACATCTCCAAAAAGCACATCAAAGAACAATACATACAGGGCCGCCTGGGTGGCTCAGTCGTTAAGCGTCTGCCTTCGGCTCAGGTCATGATCCCAGGGTCCTGTGATCGAGCCCCACATCAGGCTCCCTGCTCAGCGGGAAGCCTGTGTCTCCCTCTCCCACTCCCCCTGCTTGTGTTCCCTCTCTCGCTGTGTCTCTCTCTGTCAAATAAATAAATAAAATCTTTAAAAAAAAAAAAAAAAGAACAATACATACAGCATGATTCTGGTTAGTAAAAAAAAAAAACAAAAAACCTGGGAAGAATAAAACAAGATGAAACCAGAGAGGCAGACAAACCGTAAGAGACTTCTTAAGCATAGGAAAGAAACTGAGGCTTGCTGGAGGGGAGGTGGGGGGGGGATGGGGTGACTGGGTGGTGGGCATGAAGGAAGGCACATGATGTAATGAGCACTGGGTGTTATATGCAATGGATGAATCACTGAACTCTACCTCTAAAACTAATAATACACTATACTGTTAATTAATTGAACTTAAAATTTAAAAAAAGGAAACCCCCCCCCAAAAAAAGATACCTGGATAAGTAAAATACCCCAATGAAGACAATTCTTATGTCACCAATGAATTAGGGCACTTCCTTCAAATTAAGCTCTGTCAATTAGGCACTTAAGAAAAGCAAAAGACATTTATGCAAAGCACCTCAACAACAAAGATAAAGAACAGGAAGAGCAAAGCAAGATTTATATCCACTACCTGCATTTTGTAAAAAATGGGATGTTAACACTTTAGCCAGAAGTTTTTGAAAGAAATCCTTTTCTTTCAAATATTTGAGAAAGAAAATATTTTCTTTTTCCTTATGAATCATTACCCTTTGTAGTTTCATCCACTAAAGTTATTTTTTCAATACAAAAAGAATGCTCAGATTTTGGTGAAACAAGGAAAAATTAAGGCAGTGTCTTTAAGCCCAATAAAGGAAAGAATTGACTAACAATAAGCTTATGTGAGCCTATATCGAGCTCATATTTGGATATAGTATTGAACAATTACGGCTTTAAATATAAAATATTAATGTTGCAAAATTCCACATTTCCTCAGTGAGTCTGTCTTTCTAGCTATGCGAACTTCATATAGCCTATTTAATTTTAAAGAATTAAAGGAACACTTGTTAATTTTGGAACAAAACATGAATGATGCTTGACCCAGAACTATTAACTCAGATAGTAAACAATTATGTCCGTATGTATCGCTGACCCAGTATAAAAAGGAGGAGGACCCATAGCTGTCAAAATATGGCTGGAAATGGCTAACGTCCTTTGGAATTTCCTAAAAAACAGAAGGTACAAAGTTTTGAGGTACTGTTGCCTTACAATCTTACCAAGGTCTAGATTTTAAAATGAGGGATTTTTTGTTTTGTTTTGTATTCAAAAAAGCAATGTTTTTTCTCTCAGGTTGCAAAGCTCATCTGAAATCTTCTCAGTCATTGTCGTATTGGTTATTATCCCTGAGCTGTGTCTCATCTGCGTGTCATATCAACCAGCCGTATATGGTTTCAGTCGTTCCAGTTAGTGCTACATCTTGTTATACCAATTCATGGAGCGTTTCACTGCTTTGACCCAGTTTTCCATACTCATTTCATATTCTTGCCATTTCTTTTGTGGCTTGAAAACCACTTCACTTTGCCTCAGTTTCTTTAGTTCCTCCTTGTCAGTCCAAAACCCTATAGATAGAAAAAATTACTCTCAAATTTTAAGGCAGATAAGGAGTCCATAAAGTTTATCCACAAACCTATGCAAACAGGTGCACAGGTAAAGCACTATTGTTTTAAAACACAATTTAAAATATTTTAGTGCTTTTGAATTTTGTTAAATTGACTATCCCTGGGAATAAATACACCAGGATTTTAAAATCATTTGGTTTCTATCAGCTTTATTTCTGTGTGGCAGGGCACCAAACCATTTCTAGACCAACCTCTCCCTATCATCATTTAATTTCGTGACTTTCTATGAAGAAAAGAAAACAAGTAAGAAATTGTATATTTTCAAAAAAAAAACAAAGATAAATTAGAATTTTTGTCATATATCTTGAGGTAAGAGGCAACTCCCTGGGATATGCATAAATTCAAAAATGGGACTGAATATAATAAGTAGTTTCTTTTTCAAACTATTGTATCTCATACAAGTTATTTAAATCCCACTTCATGATTATATGGTTCTTCACGAAGAGGATCATGTGATTCATAATAAAAAGGAGCAAGAAAACACATTTATAACTATGAACATAAGTAGTCTGAAATGGCCGAGGTGTCTTATTAATTAACCTGGTATATTTCACTTACTCTGAAGTACTAACACAGTTGACAAGTCTTCTTGAAGGATATTTTCTCTTACCAATAAAGCGGACACAAAATCCCTTCCTCTCAAATTTTCTATCAGACCACTTTCTTTCTAACTGACAAAGTCAGCATTTTAGACTTATCTATATATTTAAAGATATTAATTTATAGAAGTTATTAAAAGACTAAAAATAGTTTTTATTAGTATACTAAAGTTAGATAAGTCTAATCATGAAAATAAGCATGTTCTTAAAATCCTTATTTCCAGAATTATTTACTCTTTAAGACATACATATATTTTTTTAAAGATTTCTATTTATTTTTTGACAGAGAGAGACAGCGAGAGAAGGAACACAAGCAGGGGGGGTGGGAGAGGGAGAAGCAGGCTTCCCACGGAGCAGGGAGCCCGATGCAGGGCTCGATCCCAGGATCCCGGGATCATGACCTGAGCTGAAGGGAGACGCTTAACCACTGAGTCACCCAGGCGCCCCAACATATATTTTTTTTGAAGATTGACTGATTTAGAATGTGAGCTGGGGGAAGGGCAAAGGGAGAAGGAGAGAGGGAATTTTAAGCACTCTGTACTGAGCACAGAGCCCAACACAGGATTCGATCTCACAACCCTGAAATCATGACCTGAACTGAAATCATTAAGAGTCAGATGCTTAACCAACTGAGCCACCCAGGCACCCCAGGACATACAAATTTTTTCAAGTAATTTTACTAAGTATGTATCAGATAGATTCATTTCCTGGGTGAATTTTGAAAATACAGAGGATGTGCATAGCCTTCAAGTCTCAGATTCCTGAAAGAGAAGCAAGCCAACCAGAAATCTCAGCTTTTCTGAGACGGTAAAACTGCTCCCTGTAGTTAGTGAAGTCTCTTTGTATTAGAAAGGTTTGAAATTAAGTATAGATATGACGAAATAGCTAAAGCTCAAGCCACTGTGTCATGTTTAAGAATAATCTGTCATATGGGGGCGCCTGGGTGGCTCAGTCGGTTAAGCATCTCCCTTTGGCTCAGGTCATGATCTCAGGGTCCTGGGATCAAGCATCAGGCTCCATGCTCAGCAGGGAGTCTGCTTCTCCCTCTCCCTCTGCTGCTCCCCCTGCTTGTGCTCTCTTGCTCTCTCTGTCAAATAAATAAATAAAATCTTAAAAAAAAAAATCTGTATGTGTTTGTTATTTAAAGTATTTAAAATGTTCAAGAGAATCTGACATATTTAGTCTTATAAGCTGAAAAGGCATAGAAAAATTTGATTTACTTTATAAACAATATCAGAATGTTTATGAGCATTTGATTTACTGCAAATATAAGCTTAATTTATTCATTTTGCAAGAGTTGTTCAAGTACTTGAGAAGATTTTCTTTGTTACACTTCTAAGCTTGCTCAGTTAGGCATATGAAATTACTAAAAAGAAAGTGAATTGTATTAAATGTGTATTAGTTGAAATATACAAAGGAATTTAACTAAATTTGTAAATGGAAATGATTATTTAAGGGAAAGTTATTTTCTTCAACTTGAATTAATCACACATTAATCAATGAACAAATGAAAGTGATTGTTTCAATTTTATTCAAAGTTAACAGATTTTTAGTAGAATAAAGTTTAAGTTGAACTTAACAAGATTTCAAACTTTTTGGATTTGTAACTTTAATATGCTACATATTAGCCTAAAACTTTTAACTACAAAATATCCTGTTTTGTACAAATATTCTTCCCTTCCATACAGGAAGGTATTAAATAATCCCAGTACCCCACATCAGCATCCTGCTTCCTAGGGAACCCTCTAATTGGCCTCCTGAAGTCCATTCTTCACCCTCCCAACTAATCCTCTCACTAACTGCCAAAGTGGTCTGTTCAAATATAGATCTATCCATGTCCCTCCCCTGCCTAAAATTCTTCAGTGGCTCTCCAGTGCCTTCACGATTAAGTTCAAACCCCTCTGTATGAGGAGGCTACCACAACTGGACCTCTGTTCCTCTGAAGCCATTCCTCTTGCTCTTCCCCTATCAGCACTTACTGTAATGGGCCGGGACATTTGCACAAGCTGCTTTCTTTATTGGACCACTCACCTCTTAGGACTCCTTACCTCCTCTCCTGGCTGTCTGCTAACTCCTTCAAAACTGAGCCTCCTCTGGGAAGCCTGCACCACTTGCTTAAAGCTATGGCTGTTCGCTGGGTTTATCACGCAAGTGTAATAATTGGTTTACTTGTCTGGCTGTAACTAGAGACTCCCATAGCAGGGACTATGTCTTTTTTTTTTTTTTTATGTTATGTTAATCACCATACATTACATCATTAGTTTTTGATGTAGTGTTCCATGATTCCTTGTTTGCGTGTAACACCCAGTGCTCCATTCAGTACGTGCCCTCTTTATTACCCATCACTGGGCTAACCCATCCCCCCAGCCCCCTCCCCTCTAGAACCCTCAGTTTGCTTCTCAGAGTCCATAGTCTCTCATGGTTCATCTGGGACTATGTCTTTTAAACTCTTTATTCCCAGCAGTGACGGTCACGTAGCAGGTACTCAACAAATTTTCAATATGTAAAAGAATGGAGTGGTTTCTAATGCCAAAGAAAAGCCTATCTACTCAGGAAGTTTACCCAGAGACTTTCCCTTTGCTGAAGACAGAGCAGTTGAAAATTAAGTTTCCTTGCCTCATAATTCTGACTGAAGGAGTGAAGTGAGGAGGGAGGGAGTGGGGGAAGACCCATCCACAGAGGAGGTCAAAGGAGTATTTTGTGAGTTATGTGCATATGTGTATGGAGCTTAATGAACACCAAGGTTTTCCAGACCTGCTCTATAATTCTGTGATTTGGGAAGGGAAATGCTACTGGCAAGAAACAGCTTTCGAGACAGTTCTCGCTTTTATAAAATCCACACATACCAACAGCAAGGCCAGCTAGAAAAGCTGCACCAAGGCAGGACATGTCTAAGTTGATGGGTCTCTCTATATTCACATTAATCAGGTCTGAAGTCATCTGCATAACAAAATTGTTCTTACAAACTCCTCCATCTGCCCTGTGGGGAGTAAGATATTTGAGATAAATTATTCCAACAGAAGCATAAAAACATTATTAATTTTTTTAAAAGGGCCACATATATTTTTTTAGATTCTTGATTTTATTTTTTTAAGTTTAACTTTTTAATTCCAAAATTATATCACTTCCCATTGACCTGAAGATAAAGGTCCTCACTAGGTAATCTTCAAACACTTTTCCTTATCCCTAACATCAATCTTCCCACCCGCCCTGCTTGTCCTAAGACTAGTTCAAAACAGGCCAAGGAAACTAAGCCAACAAAAAAATTCATTTGGACATACCAGCAAAGAAAATTTGATGCTTCCATGCCAAAAGGACAGCCACACATCCAAAAAAGAGATTTTAAAGATGTTTATAATATACATACATATATTAGAATCCTCCTAAATTCTATATTGTGTTATATTCTCCATAAATCCAAAATTAGCTTCCCTTTTCTTTCCAAATTCCTAGGACCAAGAATTTTGTTGCAAAGAAACTAGGCATAATTTATTTTTTAAATCCTGAATAATCATAATGATGAAAATACTAATAGTGGTTACCACTCACTTCCAATTTCTGATTAAATCTATTGAAAACAAAGTTTACATACCGGACTTTTGTCACAGGGATATGGATCTCTTTCTGCATCAACTCATATAACTGTTTGTTTCTAGTAAAAAAATCAAGATAACTATTTAGAGAAAATTCTCTATTTTTTTCCAGTCTAGAAAAATAAAAACTATGGTTTTATTTATACGGTATTTATAAAATATACAAAAGAGAACATTAAACCAATATATTCAAATATATTATGCTAACTGGAAGCCAATAATAAATGCTCAGACAAGCAAGAGGTTTAGGGCCTTGTACTTTTCACCTTGATAAAAGGGAGCATATTTTTCATTTAGAAATAAATTTAATCTATTATCCTTCCTACAAATAAAAATTTAAAGCAAGCATTCATTTAATAGAAAGCTATTAAGATGATATGACATGAATAACATATAATAGAATTCATCAAATATAAAAATAATCATTTTGTAATCACATTTTTACTTTAAACATTCCAAATGTTCCATATTCATGACAGCCACATTCTTAATTTTAATAAACTACAACTGTGCCATAATGTAAAGACCACAGGGAAATATACAAAAAGAGTAATTCTGGTGATTCAATCTTTGAGTACAATGGAAGCATTATTAATTAGAATAATTAGAATTCTCCTTTATCAGTAAGGATACAAAAACCTTTGAAAGTCTCCTTTATCAGTAAGGATAAAAAAAATCTCTGAAAGTCCAAATTTTAAGTCTTTTATGCCTAAGAACTTAGATACAGTTGACCCTTGAATAACACAGGGAGTAGGGATACTAACCCACCACAAAATCAAAAATCCATGTGTAAATTTTGACTCCCCCAAAACTTAACTACTAATAGCTTACCGTTGGCAGGAAGTCTTACTGATAACAGTCAATTAACACATATTTTGTATGTTATATGTATTTTATACTGTATTCTTACAATAAAGTAAGCTAGAGAATGAAAATGTTATTAAGAAAATCATAAGGAAGAGAAAATACATTTATTTACAGTACTGTACCGTATCTATTGAAAAAAATTCACGTGTAAGTGGACTTGCACAGCTCAAACCCATGGTATTCAAGGGCCAACTGTATTTTTAAAAATCATCTATTTTCAGATATCAAATGTAAATGGTACTGGTACTATTACATATAAAAAAGAGATGCTGGGGCGCCTGGGTGGCTCAGTCAGTTCAGCGTCTGCCTTCAGCTCAGGCCATGATCCCATGGTACTGGGATCGAGTCCCACATCAGGCTCCTTGCTCGGTGAGAAGCCTGCTTCTCCCTCTGCCTGCCACTTTCCCTGCTTGTGCATGCTCTCTCTCTCTGACAAATAAATAAAATCTTAAAAAAAAAAAAAAAAGGAGATGCTAAGGAAATTAGCAATAAAAGCAGATTATGTCATAAACAGTATGAATTTAAAGGTATAAACACTCAGTTAAAATTAATAAATTTCATAGTTTAGTTTAGCAGAAATTAATAGAAGAAAATGGCAATACTGTATGGGGAAGGGAGAGTTTAGGGCAGGTTTTGGTACCTGAAAGCTATTGACTCCAATATTGCTCGTACAAGATGGTATTTATTGGTGGAAGCCTTCAAACCCATAAAAGAGGCACATGCACAGGGGTCATTTAATGGAGCCTAAAGAAAGAGATAGGAAGAATTTTTATTATTGTTCTGAATTATATGCATAGACTTGAAGGCATATTATGCAATAAAGACATTGCCATGGTAGAAAAAAAGAATGCTTAGAGTTAAGTAGTTTTATAATAAATGACAGCCTCAAAAAATGTCAACTGTTGGGCGCCTGGGTGGCTCAGTTGGTTAAGCGACTGCCTTCGGCTCAGGTCATGATCCTGGAGTCCCTGGATCGAGTCCCGCATCGGGCTCCCTGCTCGGCAGGGAGTCTGCTTCTCCCTCTGACCCTCCCAACCCTCCCCCCTCTCATGTGCTCTCTCTCTCAGTCTCTCTCTCTCAAATAGATAAAATAAAATCTTTAAAAAAAAAAAATGTCAACTGTTAGGGTAACTCTTTAATAGGACTTAAGCAAGGTTGAGTCATAGGTATTGGACTTAGCTATACCTTCTGTCTGAACTCACACAAAGAGAAGAGTAACAAATTATTATTATTATTTTTTACACAGTAACAAACTATTAAATGTCTAGCTTTACAAGAAGAAATGAAAAGCAATCCTAGTATTTCCCCTTTTCTCCATCTGTGAAGTTTTTAAACCAGAATTGTTTTCATAGAGTGTTTTTTAAAAAATATCCATTAGTCATAAGATAAAAAACTGTAAGGCAGAATATGTGTTTTTCAGGGTCATAACTTACACCTAATCTATTGTCAGACATTCAAACTCTTCTATTTCTTAGCTTAATAGTCTTATTGCCTAATAGGAGAAATGATCCAGCCTAACTTCTGTCTTTAAAAGAGCCAAAGTCTTGAGTTGGAATTATGTATCTGTCGGATGAAGTTTGTATTCATCTTTGCATCCCCAGAAATGCAAGACAATTCTGGGACACAAAGATGCAGAGCAAAGACCCCTACCAGAGCTCATAATCTCACAAGGAAAGAGACAGAAGAATGGTTTCAATGTATGATATGAGGTCGCAACAGAGGGAAGTACTAGTGCTATCAGAAAATGATGGTCCGGGCGCCTGGGTGGCTCAGTTGGTTAAGCGACTGCCTTCGGCTCAGGTCATGATCCTGGAGTCCCTGGATCGAGTCCCGCATCGGGCTTCCTGCTCGGCAGGGAGTCTGCTTTGTCCTTTGACCCTATCCCCTCTCAGGTGTTCTCTCTCTCTCATTCTCTCTCTCTCAAATAAATAAATAAAATCTTTAAAAAAAAAAAAAAAAGAAAATGATGGTCCCCAGGAAAAGCACCTTCTAGCTTCAGGGCCTTGAGACATCATCTCATTACCTGGAAAACTTTCTACCACCCCTTTTCCTAGTTAATTCTACTCCCCTTCCAAATCTTGGCTCAGATTCCTCTGGGAAAACTTCTGATCCCAGAGACAAGACCAAGCCACCATCATTACTTCTATGGAACCCTAGAGCTTCGCATTATATATTTATAATCATGTATATTTGTGTGAACATTTGCTAAAAGTCTGTCTTCCCTGTGGAAACTCATTCTTATGTGTCTCCAGGGCCTTGCACTGCATCTGGCCCCCACGGGGGATCCTCACACATTTGTTTAATCAATGAACAAACAATACTCTTCCTCATTACTTAACTGAAGAAATTCCATATTACATCTTATCTTTACTGTAGCTATGATTTTCCTCCTATTATGATTTTATCCTGATTGTTTTCAAATATATTAACATGTTTTGGTGATTCACTCAGTGAAAGCTTATTTATACAGTCACACTGGCCTGTCTCAGGTGGTATAATACTATAAAACAAAGATCAGATTCAGCCAGTTCATTTAGTTGTGTGCTATGTATTTTCTGCATAAAAATATTTTCTTCTAATATACCACATAAAATCCTGGTATGACTGGCCTGAAATCACTTTTGTAAATATAACTATGCACATAATTTACAATTAATTAGTAATAGGCCAATTTGAGGGGTAACAAATTCCAAAGAAACCTAAAAATTTCTTTTTGGTTACAATGCCCCTGTATTAGTTAGTCCAAGTGAGTCTGTCTTTGGGATGATATGGCGGGAAAAACACTGGCAAGGTCCTTTGGGCCTGGTCACACCTTGCCAGGGCAGACAGCCTCCGGCCATACTTCCAATCTGTCACTGCCAATCCCAGTGAGTAAGCCTCCCAGACCATCAACCAACCAGGAACAGCAGGACTCGGTAAAGTTTTGTTTGGAGGCCTAAGCTAACCTAAGCTAACCTAAGCTAACCTAAGCTAACCTATGACCAAGGCATAGACTGCTTGCCCCCACAGGCCCTTGTCACCCCTGGGATTTTAGCCTAATCTGCTGGGGATTTGCAGGATGGTTAATTCCTCTTGCCCTCTGTCAACCGTGAACCTAAACACAAACTCCTCTGGCATCTATTTTGTATTCCCAGTGTCATATTTTATACCATACCATGAAGCAGTACAGCAGAGTGGTTAAGAACCTGGACTCTGGAATCAGAGCACCTGGGCCCTGAAACCAGTTCTGCCGCTCACTAGCAGTGTGAGACCAGGCAAGTGATTTAACAGCTCTAAATCAGTTTCCTCATCTTTGGAATGGGATGATAAGAGTATCTTCTGCCTTACTGAGTTACTGAGGATTAAATGAGATAATGCATGACATTTAGAACAGTGCCTGACACAGAGTAAGAATTCACTACAATTTTATATTACTATTATTTCTTACCAAAACCCTTCCCACTACTGACTCTCTTCATAACCCTTTCTGTGCCTTCTGAATCCTTCCTTCTACTGTAAATAAATTCTCCTAAACCATAACCAGTTCTGAGAAGTTTTTAAAACTTAAAATTTAAGTTCTAGAAACTTAAAACTTAAAATCTGTCCAATGCTTGAGAAGACCAGGCACTCCAGTCAGATTCTCAGATTTCTCAGAAAAAGACCCTCAACAGGGGGAACTGAAGCTAAAAGGCACAAAGTTGAAGAAGGTTGTGTGTATTTCCAAATTATGGAGAAGCAGAAAGTATGAGGAAAATAATGACAATTAAGTAGAGGTTATGAGGAAGAAAGAATACAGAGCAGTGCTGGTAATGAGAAAAGTAGACCCACAGAGAAGAAACCACAAAGAACATTAAGAACTGCAAAGTCAGTTGCCCGACTTCTTTCCAATACCAGTGAACCACCAGCTCCTCTCAGGGTGGGATAAGCAAGCCTGTCCCCTGCAAACTTAAGAACCCTCATTGGAGCACGACTCCTCATCCTCTGCGAACTGACACTTGGTTCACAGTCCTGTCCATCCTATCACTGCCACCATCACGGTAACTTTCAAGTTAAGCAGACAGCCACTGATTCCTGCCTCTGACGCCTGTGGTGGATGCTCTCCATTAGTAGCCCCGCCCACAAACCACAGCCCTGCACCAACTGCGGCCACCCCTGGGTTATGGCCCCCATGCTCTAGCCCACCCCTTGCTATATCCTGAAGTGGTTGTCCTAGATTTCCCACTTTCTTCAAAGTGCTCCCGATACCCCGTCTCAGCAGACTCCCTGGAGAAATGGAGGCTACTGGGATCTTTTAATATCTTGCCCCCTGTTATCTATGGCCATAACAATATTCTAAAATTAAAGGCAGAATCGCAGATACTTGACCCTTCCTTCCCTCCATTTCCCCTCTCCCTCATTTTCTTTAGTTGTTGACATAGGCCGCTTATCAGTGATCTCCCTCCTATTTTTCAAATAGCTTAGTATCAACACAGTATTGTCTGAACTCACTTTCGGTTTCCACTGAGGCGTTTCAGTGCTACATTGGAACTACTTGGTCTGCAGCCCTCCCCCACCCCTCCCAAACCCCACATACTGCCAGGCTGCAGACATGGCAGGACGGGGACATTTTTTTATTAACATGAAATTAAAAACCACAGCTGCTGAGAGTTTTGTCTAATCTTCTGGGCTTTAGCAATACTTTTTCTCATATATTTGATATTATTTTTACAAGCATATGGACTGAGGCAGAAGTTAAAAACAGAGCTGCCAAGATAAAGTCACTACTAAGTCCTCGAGCATATTTTTCTAAAAAGGGAAGAATACACAGTAGCCTAATTAAATCCTACCTTGGCTGATGACAACTATTCATCTCAAGCTTCCTCCTGAAACCTCAATCCAACAAATATTCTTCATCCCCTGTCCTACGATGGATACTATTCAGTCCTCACATCACCCTAAAGAGGATACAGTGCAATCTCTATTATGTAGTTTATAAACTTTTAGTCCTTTAGGGTAATGTATATAGAAGGAAATTATTACAGATATTAAAATAATGCCCATTAAAAGCCTAGATTGGAAATATGATATTTTTAGAGATTTGAAACACCCTGATCTAATCCTTTTTCATCAGTTTCTACATTATATTATCCAAACTTTCAAATTTGGGGCTTTTTTAACTGATTGCTTGAATATGGGATGAACTAGAAGTAAAAGAAATTTTTATTTTTTGAAAGGAAACATATTTAGAGGAGGATTAAAAGAATAGTATAAGCTTTCCAAAAAAAGGAATTTGTTCATAATAATATACCTGAAAAGTTTTTTAAAGGTCTTTATAACAATATGCTAAAATCAAAGGCAATATCACAGATTTTTCAATTAAATACTAAGTTAAATATTACAAAGCCAAGTCTCTTACTGGGTTCACTTTTTGATTAGGCAAAGTAACCAATACTCCACCACAACAGTTAACCAAAAGAAATTTTGATTTTTTTTAAAAGTTAATGAAACTTAATAAATAACTGCAAAATATACCTGTGTGTGTGTGTGTGTGTAATCTTAACATTATTTTTCTAATTCTCAGTGGGACACTTCCTCTAAGTAAAAAATGCCAATATACGGATATATCTTTCCCCACTGGGAAATGGCTACTTTTGGTTATGATAAAGTAATGCTAAGTCTTATGTAAAAGTTCTATACCAAACCTGCCAACTTCTCATTTCCACATGGGTGGAGCTCTAAGCTGAATGTGCTGTGCTTTCTCATGCTATTTGTGCTAAGTCACAGCTCCTCAGCCCCGGAACATACCTTTACCTTCATACTGCTCAGTTCCCAAATTTTCAGGTAAGGGAGTAGCAGGTACATAATTTTGAGTGTGGGTATGAGGAGAAAAATGTCTGTAGTTGCCACTGACTGAAAAAAAAATAAATAAAATACCTGCAATCCACTAAAAGATGGAACAAAACAGACTCCTTCAGAATCTTCTAAACTTTTGGCCATTTTTTCAGTCTCAGCAGCATCTGTGAAAAGATCTGCAAAAACAAAAACAAATAATTTAAAAAACCCCTAAAACAAAACAGAGGGGCTGGGGAGGGACAAACAGAATTATGTTATATGACTAGTGTTTACCTGCACCCACATTTATTACAAGTACAGTGTGAAAGGGTCAACACAAAAGCCAATCTACTCTAGTACTATCTGGGCTCCCACACTGCACAGGTTTAGGGGCCTGTGGAAGGTCTTAGATGAGCTCTGTATGCAGCACACCTTACTTTTTCCTTTAAAGATATTTGGGCTGTTTTCAGAGCACCTGGGTGGCTTAGTCGGTTGAGTGTCTGACTTGATTTCAGCTCAGGTCATGATCTCAGGGTCATGGGATCAAGCCCCGCGTTGAGCTCCATGCTCAGTGGGGATCTGCTTAAAATTCTCTCTCCCTCTCTCTCTGCAACCCGCCACCCCTGCCCCCACATGCATGCTTTCTGTCTCTGTCTCTCTCTCAAATAAATAGTTAAATCTTTAAAAATAAATAAAGATATTTGGGCTATTTAAAAATCAATTGTATGTTTTTGGCATTAAAATAAATTATTCTCCTGAAGATAACACCAATCCTAGTTTTTTTGTTTTTTGGGTTTTTTTGAAGAATTTATTTATTTATTTGACACTGAGAGAGCTAGAGAGAGAAAGAGACAGAGAGCAAGTACAAGCAGGGGGGAACGGCAGGCAGGGGAGAAGCAGGCTCCCCACTGAGCAAGGAGCCTGATGCGGGGCTCGATCCCAAGACCCTGGGATCATGACCTGAGCCGAAGGTAGCCGTTTAACCGACTGAGCCACCCGGGCGCCCCGACAGCAATCCTAGTTTTCTGATGAAAAGATCCTCTCTACTGAATCAACTGAAAAATTACTACATCTAATGAGTTCAATAAGGGGCCATCAATAAGTAGATATACTAGGGCGCCTGGGTGGCTCAGTTGGTTAAGCGACTGCCTTCGGCTCGGGTCGTGATCCTGGAGTCCCGGGGTCGAGTCCCGCATCGGGCTCCCTGCTCAGCAGGGGGTCTGCTTCTCCCTCTGACCCTCTTCCCTCTCGTGCTCTCTGTCTCTCATTCTCTCTCTCTCAAATAAATGAATAAAATCTTTAAAAAAAAAATAAAAAATAAAAAAAATAAATATTTAAAAAAAAATAAGTAGATAATACTAAAAGCCAATCTTTAAGAAACAAACAAAAAATCAAGATCTAATTAATTTAGTATACTATTTTTACAGGAGTATATAACATACATATAGAAAACTGCACAAATCCCAAGTGTATAACAGGGATGAATTTTCACAGCGTGCATATACCCAGGAAACCAACACCCAGATCAAGATACAAACTTCTTCTGTTCAACATAATGCTTGTGAAATTCATTCATGTTGTTACAAGTAGTTGCACTTCATTCTTAGCTCTGTATAATATTCTACTGTGTGACTACACACAATTCATTAAACTGTTCTATAGCGGATATGCATTTGGTTAGTTTCTAGTTTCTGGCTAATATAAATAGGCCACTTTGAACACTCACAGACATTCTTTTTGGTGAACATATGTATATGTTTCTGTTTGATATATACCAAGGGATGAAGCTGCTAGTCCTAAGGTCTAAGTACATTTAGTACTAGCTTTAGAAGATACTGCCAAACTATTTTCCAAAGTGGTTATACCAAATTAAGGCTCCTGACAACAGTATGAAAATTCCAGTTATGCCATATTCTTGCCAATAATTGATACTGTCTATGTTTTTCATTTCAGCTATTTGGGTGGTACTGCATGACAGTTTGATTTTGTTTTCTCTATTAACTAATGAAGTGGCAATCCTTTTCATTGACCATTTGGATATCCTTGTTTGTGAAGTGACTCCTGAATAAGCATGTAGGGCAGACAGCACAGATCAGATGATTAAGCTCAAGAATCAGTCATAATAAAAATTGATGGCTTTGCGGGTGCCTGGGTGGCTCAGTTGGTTAAGCGACTGCCTTCGGCTCAGGTCATGATCCTGGAGTCCCAGGATCGAGTCCCGCATCGGGCTCCCTGCTCGGCAGGGAGTCTGCTTCTCTCTCTGACCCTCCTCCCTCTCATGCTCTCTGTCTCTCATTCTCTCTGTCTCAAATAAATAAATAAAAAATCTTTAAAAAAAAAAAATTGATGGCTTTGTACAGCCTTAAGTAAATTGGTTTAATTTAATTGTATGTTTTGTTATTCTTATAATGAAAAATTGATTAAAGACGAGAAGTTTAAGGAACACCTATGTTAAAACCCAATAAGGATTGTTCAATAACAACTACAAATTTTATTCAAAATGAATTCTCAGATCCATTAGTCACATTTGTTTGATCAAAATGTTCATATAGCACATCAAAATATCTCTAGTACTTCAAAAACTAATATTAAAAAAATAACACTGGTTTTCAGGGCACCTGGGTGGCTCCGTTGGTTAAGCCTCTGACTCTTGGTTTCAGCTCAGGTCATGATCTCAGGGTTGTGAAATGGAGCCCCGCATCAGGCTCTGAGCTCCGTGTTCAGTGCAGAGTCTGCTTGAGATTCTCTCACTCTCCCTCTGCCCCTCCTCCCACTCACATGCTCTTTTTCTCTCTCTTAAATAAATAAAATCTTTTTTAAAAAAATTAAAAAAATAATGTTGGTTTTGAAATCTATATGTTTTAAAAAATCATTTCCAAATGTCTATATTTTTAAAACAAAATTTGGAAAACATACAAGATGGCTGGTTTGAGGAAAGTTTCTGGCAACAGGCAAAGAAATGGGGGAAAAACAGGAATTTAGTTTATTTACATTCCTCACTGGTTGTTCCATACTTGCTTAAAAATTTTCTCTAAATAATCTTCCACTTTTAAACTGTTCTCAAATGAGCTTATTGATGGAAAATCTTTGAGAGTAAGCAGATTTCACTCTGTCTCTCCCACTGAAACAGCTAAGGATCTTGGACGGAATGTGTGGAAAAGCTATCTGAGGACTCAGAAGAATAAGGCTGGTCAGGGAACTCTAAGTAACACCAAACCAGTGGTGAGTTTCCTGTTTTTATTTATTTGCTCTAATATTTCCTGGCCTAGACTCTGGGAGAGCCTAAAACCTGACACCTAGGTCTGTACACTGGGTGCAAATTTGGAGAGTTTCTACAGAAGAACCCTCTTTCTGGTCTGAGGAACAGGACTCAGGAGTCTCTACAGGACAGAAGGTGAGGAGATACTTTGGATTTTGCTTCTTGGATTTTTTTTTCATTCTACCTGAACTAGAAGGAGAAAAGGCATTGAAGAGAAAGAGAGACAGAGAAAGAAAAGAGAACTTCATGGATTTGTGAGACAATAATGGCCTAACATTTCTGTGATTTGAATCCCAGAAGAAAAAGACAAAGAATGCAGTCCAGAAAAACTATGTAAAGAAAAAAAATGACTGTAAACATCCCATAGTGGATGAAAGATATAAATCTATAGGTTCAAGAAGTTCAGAACATCCCAACTGGATAAACACAAAGAAATTGATGCCCAGGCATATCATAATAAAACTGAAAATTAAAACCTGAAAGTAAAGAAAAAGTCTTCAAAGCAGCCAGATTATATATTAGGGAACAAACATTCAAATGACTGGAGGTTTCTCATCAAAACTATGAAGGTCTAAAGGCAGTAGAACATCTTTTTAAGTACTAAAAGAAAAATGTCAACCTAGAATTCTATTTTATTTATTTATTTTTATTTGTTTATTTATTTATTTGAAAGGAGAGAGAGCACAAGAAAGCATGGAGGGGGAGGGGCAGAGGGAGAGGGAGAAGCAGACTCCCGCTGAGCAGGGAGTCTGACTTGGGGCTTGATCCCAGGACCTGAGATCATGACCTGAGCTGAAGGCAGACGCTTAACCGACTGAGTCACCCAGGTGCCCCTCAACCTAGAATTCTATATCCCAGTAAAAATATCCCTCAGAAATAAAGACAGTCTCTGATAAGGAGAATTAAGAGAATTTGTTGTTAACATAGTCTAAAAGAAATGTTAATCTATATGCAAAAAAAAACCAAAAAAAGGACCTTGACCTAAATTTCACTCCTATACGAAAACTAATTCAAAACTGTTATACATCTAAATGTAAAACATAAACGATAAAACTTTTAGAAGAAACTATGGGAGAAAAATCTTGTGTGACTCTGGTTTGGCCAAGAGTTCTTAGATATGATATCCAAAGCATAAACCACAAAACGAGAAACTGATAGATTAAACTTTACCAATTTAAAAACTTTTACTCTGCAAAGGACACTGCTAAAACAATGAAAACATATGCTACAATCTAGAAGAAAATATTTGCAAGTCATATATTCCCAAAAGGACCTACACTCAAAACCAAAAAAGAACTCTCAAAACTCAACAGTAAAAAAATAAATAAATAAAAACTGAACCAAAGATGTGAACAGATACTTCACCAAAGAAGATATATAGATGGCACAAAAGCACATGAAAAGGTGTTTGATATCATTAACCATTAGAGAAATGCAAATTAAAAACAGAATAAGATAACACTGCACACCTAATATAATGGCTAAAACTAAAAACCAAACAAACAAAAAACAAAAAATGATAATACCAAACACTGGAGCAACACAAACACACACACATTGTTGGTGAGAACGTGAAATGGTATGGCCACGCTCGAAAACAGCTTGGCAGGTTTTTGTTTTTGTGTGTTTTACAAAGATAAACTCATCCTTATTTGTATGTTTGGTTTTTTTTTAAAGAGATATTTTGGGGTGGGAAATTCTGCTTTCCTTCACTGTTTTTTGTTTTAAAGACTTGTTTATTTATTTGAGAGAGAGAGAGAGAGAGAGCATGTACTCACACACAGGGAGAGGGAGAAGAAGACACCAGCCTGAGCAGGGAGCCCGATTCAGGCTTTGATTCCAGAACCCTGGGATCATGACCTGAGCCAAAGGCAGACACTTAACCAACTGAGCCACCCAGGCACCCCATGTGTGTATGTTTATATGACACATATAACATCATTTTTATATGAGCCAGCAATCCCACTCTTAGGTATTTATCCTAGAAAAATGAAATCTGGGGTGCCTGGGTGGCTCAGTTAGGTGTCTGCCTTCAGCTCAGGTCATGGTCCCGGAGTCCAGGGATCAAGCCCTGCATCGGGCTCCCAGCTCAGCAGGGAGCCTGCTTCTTCTCTCTCTCTCTCTCAAATAAATAAATAAATAAATCTTTAAAAAAAATTAAAAGAAAAATGATATCTGATGTTCATGCAAAAACCTGTACATGAATGTTCATATAGTGGCTTTGTTTGTAATCACCCACAACTGTAAATAACAGCCCATATGTCCTTCAGTTGGATAATGAATGAACAGACTGTGATATATCCATCACATAGAAAATTGCTGAGTAATACAATGGAATGAACTATTGATACATACAAAAACATGGATGAATCTCAAAGGCATTATGTTGAGTAAAAGAAACCTTCTCAACTGGTTGTAGGATTCCATTTATACAATACTGTGGATTCCAATATCCATTTATATGATTCCATTTATATGAGAGCCATTTAAATGATACTGTGCAAAAGGTCAAAAGCTTCATGATTCATAAGACTTCTATTTCAGCCCCCAACTTCTGCAAATCATCCAACTAGATCATTCGCTGATGTAAAAGATGCAAAGAGGAAAGAAGCCATGGGGAAACAGTATCAAACATTCCTGGCAGAAATGCAAAATGGCAGATTCCTACAGAGAGGAATTTGGCAATGTCCAACAAAATTACAATGTATTTATCCTTCGAATTAGCAATCTCACTTCTGGAAATTTATTGTTAAGACATACCTCCAACAATATGAAAATCCATATGCACGAAGTTATTCACTGCAGCCCTATTTGTGTTTGCAAAATATTGGAAATGACTTAAGTGCCCCAATACAGGAGACTGGCTGGCTAAACTGTGTACATAGACATAGTGGAGTACTGGGCAGCTGTGAAAAGAAGGAAGATTTCTGTGAACTGATGGGAAGTAATTCCCAGGATATACTTTTAAGTGAAAATGGCAAAGTACAAAAGAGCATACATAGCTTATCTTTTATGTAAGAAATTAGGGAACATAAGAAAACATGCATGTATCCTAAATGTTTTTGCAAAAAGAAATACGAAGGATAAACCAAAAACTAATGAAGTGATTACAAGATGTAGGGAGACAGGATGAAGTGACAGGTGAGAGAGTCAACTTCTCTGAGCATATCTTTTTTGACTTTGGGAATCAAATTAAAATTCCACATTAAAAATAAGTTCGATAATGTTTTTAAAAAGGCTGCAGAGGAGGGCAACTAAAACTGAATGGTAACAGAAAACAAACGAAACCAATTCTATTTCAAATTAATAAAATCATTGAAGGGAGAAAAAGAACTAATTGAAGTAACTTTTGAATAGTGTACTTTGACCAAACACCTTTGATATAAAGGAAAAAACCTGCAAACGATCTTGAGCAAATGTTGTTTGTTGTAGTGGGACGGGACTAATAATTCTGAAGGTCTTTTGTGCATATTTTAAGATTGAGTAAATGAATACATAATATTAACATTGTCAGGAGCCAGGGTTCTCGATGTGGAAAAAGGGATGTAAAAATATAGAACAGAAAAAGCCAAGCAAAGATGCTTAGGAGCTAAACTGGAATTGGAGGTACGATATAATTTCCAAAAATTTTAACAGATCCTGGGGCACCTGGGTGGCTCAGTCAGTTAATGTTGGCTCTTGATTTCGGCTCAGGTCATGATCTCAGGGTCGTGAGATTGAGCCCCGCGAAGGGCTCTGAGCTCAACGTGATGTCTGCTTGTTCCTCTCCCTCTGCTCCTCCTCACCCCTCTCAAACAAATAAATCAAATCTTAAAAAAACTTTTTAACACATATACATGCACACTTCTAGCTCTGCTGAAATCTGCTGCTAATCACTGCTTTTATTTTTATTTATTTATTTTTAATCTTATTATTATTTTCTAAAGTAGGCTCCACACCCATTGTGGGGCTTGAACTCATGATCCTGAGAACAAGAGTCACACACTTTACCAACTGAGCCAGCCAGGCACCGTGTCAATCATTATTTTAAAATACCATTTCCCATTCATAGGAATTAGGGCTCATTGGGAAAGTAGCTAAGTCTAGGGTAGGAGTAGGAAAGACACAAGATGAACTTAAAACATCTTGTGCCAGGGACTCCTGGGGGGCTCAGCCAGTTAAGCGTCTGCCTTTAGCTCAGGTCATGATCCTGGGGTCCTGGGATCGAGTCCCACATCAGGTTCCCTGCTCAGCGGGGGGCCTGCTTCTCCCTCTCCCTCTGCCCCTCCCCACTCGTGTTCTCTCTCTCTCAAATAAATAATCTTAAAAAAAAAAATCTTGTGCCAGAAACTAAGAAAGTGCTAAAAAAAAAATAGATATGGACATTTAAAAAGACACAGAAGACAGTTTGAGGAGATTTGCACTGGTTAAATCTGGGACAAACTGAACATGAAAATAAGTAATAACTATAAAAATTATAGCCTGTTGAATGAAATAAGAAACCATGAGTTTATAGTGATAATAAGTAAAAGGGGTGAAGGGAAAGCTCCTCATTACACAATAGAATGCTAACTAATTAACCCGGAAGGGATAATGGAGTTAGCAAACACCATTTTGTAACCATCGGAGTGAAGACTGATCAAGCAGGAATTATCAACGAATGCTAAATTTAGGGGATAGAAGTTTGAGGAGAAATGGGACATCTAGCTAATTTCAAAGTATCTCCCACATATTATTTATTACAAAAGGAAAAACAGTAATTGTACAGTGGAGAAATAGGAAAACATCTTATGCATGTGAACAAAATTTACCAGAACTAAAACAGGACTAATGGACACCCTGCATCTCCAGGTATATATTCTGAGAAGGATAGTTATCATTTATGTATGGCTTCAGCCAAAACTACATTAACACAGACCTAGTCATGAGAACCCAAAATGAAGGATATTTTAGAAAATAACTGGCCTATGTCTTTCAAAAATGTCAATGGCATGAAAAACAAAGCTGAGGAAGTGGCTCCAGATTAAAGGAAATTATACAATAAGCAATGACAGACTGGATCTTGTGTTGGGGAAGAACTGCCATGAATGACATTATTGGGACATCTGACAAAATTGGAATATGGACTATAAATCTGGTAAAAGTATTATACTCAATGTTAACTTTTCTCAAGTTAATAACCATACTTTAGATAAGTAAGAGAATATTCTTATTCTTAGGAAATACACTGTGAAATACTACAGGGAAAGGAACATGATGCATGCAGTCTGTTTTTAAAGAGCTCAGAAAATTATATAGGGGCGCCTGGGTGGCTCAGTCATTAAGCGTCTGCCTTTGCCTCAGGTCATGATCCCAGGGTCCTGGGATCGAGCCCCGGATCAGGCTCCCTGCTCAGTGGGAAGCCTGCTTCTCCCTCTCCCACCCCCCCGCTTGTGTTTCGTCTCTCGCTGTCTCTCTCTCTGTCAAAAAATAAATAAATAATCTTGAAAGAAAGGAAGGAAGGAAGAGAGAAAGAAAGAAAGAAAGAAAGAAAGAAAGGAAGGAAGGAAGGAAGGAAGGAAGGAAGGAAGGAAGGAAGGAAGAAAGAAAGAAAGAAAGAAAGAAAGAAAGAAAGAAAGAAAGAAAGAAAGAAAGAAAGAAAAAGAAAGAAAGAAAAAATTATATAGATATCTATCTGTCCTGCAGTATATATGATAGATGGATGGATGGTAGGCAGGTAGATAAAGCAATCATGGCAAAATGTTAAAAATTAGCAAATCTGGGGGGCGTCTGGCTGGCTCAGACAATAGCACATGCGACTTTTGGTCTTGGGTTGTACACTAAAGCCTCACATTGGGTGTAGAGATTACTTAAAAAAATAAAATCAAGTAATAAAAAAATACCAAGCCTGGGATAAAGGGTGTGGAAAAGTTTTTGTGCTGTTTTTACAACTTTAATTTTGAAGCTGTTTGAAAATAAAAAGTAAAACAGTTCTAATTTTCACCTCTCTATATATATCTCACTGTATATATACCCAGTGAAACATATATAGCGTACCAATTCTCAGGTATTTTTAAAAAAGAGATTTAGTTTATCAATTTTACTTTTTATTATTTATCAGTTTTATAATTTGTATGTCCTTATATGTTTTGGCTGGGAAGTTTATTATGCTTCTCTCCTTTTTCTTATTAATAAGCATTTATCATTTTCCTCTAAGTACTGTTTTTACAGAATTATAGTCACTTTCTGTATTTTTTGGACACTATCAAATTATGTTTCAAAGTTTTCCTTGGCTCTATGCTATTTAAGAAAAGCTGAGGAATTTCCATGTGGTGAAGTACCATTTAAATACTGTTTTTGCTATTTATTTCTAACCATATTACATAATAGGCTGAGATGTTCCACTCCATTGCTTTTCAAAGTATGGCACTGAGAAAATGGTGTGTGTGTGTGTGTGTGTGTGTGTGTGTGTTTGGAAAAGGATTTCATTGAACTTGAAATGAAAACATAAATGAACAGAAAGAAGCATGAAGAACAGAAAAAATGTACACTCTGTTGTCTATTCTTGACCAGCACTTTACTGCATAAGTTACACATCATGGAATTAAAATCACTTATGGGAAGAAAAAAAAAAAGAATACATTTTGTTTAACAGAAACATTCTTTTCTTTTTTTTTTTTAGGAGGGGGAGGGGCAGAGGGAGAGGGAGAGAGAGAGAATCTTAAGCAGGCTCCATGCCCAGCTTGGAGCCCCACTCGGGGCTCGAAGCAGGGCTTGATCTCACAACCCTGAGATCATGACCCTAGCAGAAATCAAAAGTCAGATGCTTAACCGACTGAGCCACCCAGGCACCCCACGTTACCTTCTTGTATAGAACAACCATACATTACACATAAAATATTTAAGCCTAGCTTAATTAAGGGTTCTTTTTAGTGTTAAGATAATTTCAATCTCTTAAAGAAATATTCAAAACTATGTTCTTAACGTACAAAAATAAAGATTTTACATTACAGTAAGAAATCTTTTATCAGTTTGGTATAAAAACAGTTCAAATAAAATAGAACAAAGTCTGGGCTGCTACCAGGGGGGCAAAAAAACCTTTTTTTAAAAAAACTTTATTTATACACTTTGCTTTTTCCATGTTGAGATCTTTGATCTATTTCTTTTTGGAGTATCTACTTGGATAATTTCCTCAGAAAATATATACCGCATGGCCAGGAAATGTCCCTTTTCCACTTAATATGAATGATATCTTAGCCAGGCACCAGAATATTGGCTCACTGTTCTTTTTTCTCTATAATATGTACATGCTGTTCCACTTTCCAAATTTTACAACTATCTTCCATGACAGTCTGATTTTTTTCTTTATACATGAACTGTTCTTCCTATCTTGAAGCTTTTCTTTATTCTTGGGAATCAGATAATTCATACACATATGATTGTCTTTGTATCTTTTTTTTAACTTAGTAAGCTATTTCAGTCTGAAAACTAAGGCCTTTCTTCTGTTCGAGGAAATTTATTTTCAATTTATTGCTTCAATTTTTACATTTTTGCAACTCCATTTCCATAATTACATTTTCATATGCCAGAAGAGACTACTATTCACATATTTTTTCCTCTGATCTTTCCTCTGTATCTCTTACCTCTCAGTTTTATCTTCTATTTCTCTCTTTTTTGCTTTTAAATTCTTCCTGATTTCTATTTGGATTTTTAGCACTATTTTATGTTGGTTTGTTTTGTTTTTACATTTTATATATCATAGTTTTGTTCTTTAAAACTCTTTATGTTTTCCAAACATTTCTTTGTAATATTTTGTTTCATCCCTTTAAGTTCGACTTCTGTTGGTGTTATTTTAACCTTTTGTTTCTTCCATTACCTCTGCCTTTGTAGGAGCTATCTGTTGAGGTTGTTCACTCCCATTCAGGGTGTATATGTTCTTACACTGTGCTCTCTTTCAGGTCAGGCTTATGAGGTTGTCAGGCAATGAGAGGTAGGGGAGTGAACCTTGGCTCTCCAGTTTCTGGAGATATGAGAAAGATTAGGCCTCCCCCATCAGGCTGGAAGAGGAGCAGTTCAGACTAAACAGTACTGATGTCCACTGTTGGCAAGCTTTCCCAGGGACTGGCCAGGCCAGCTTTCTTCTCCACATGCTATGGGGATTTTCTCCTGGCTCAGCAGGCTGGATCCATAGAAAACATCCAGAGCATCTTTTTTTTTAAAGAGCAAGCAAGTGCAGTGGGGGGGTGGGGGGGGGCACATGATGGGGGAAGGGTAGAGGGACAGGGAGAGATAGAATCTTAAGCAGGCTCCACATTCAGCAAGGAGCCCGATAAGGGGCTCGATCTTACTACCCTGAGATCATGACCTAAGCCGAAATCAATAGTTGACACTAAACCAACTGAGCCACCCAGGCGCCCCAAACATCCAGAGTGTCTTTAGTAGCCTCAAGTATTTTCATCAGTAACACTCAGGCCGTGTCCTCTACAGACCCTGGGTCTGCACTGTCTACTTGAGAATTCAAGGCTTTGTTCATGCTGGCCTCCACGTTAGCTTTAGCAATAACCCATATTTCTCTCCCCCAGCAGGAAGAGAGGGAGGCATGACCACGAACTAAGATTGTGCTCACCAGCAGAAACATGTATCTGTTCACCACCACCTAGAATTAGTTCATATATAAGAAAATGTTTATCTCATCCCTTCTTTTTTTTTTTAGAATTTTTTATTTATTCATTTGAGACAGAGAGATACACAGAGAGAGAGAGAGAGTAGGAGCAGTGGGGAGAGGGGCAGAGGAAGAGGGAGAAGCAGCTCCCTGCTGAGCAGGGAGCCCGACGTGGGGCTCAATCCCAGGACCTGGAGATCATGACCGGAGCCGAAGGCAGACACTTAATGACTGAGCCACCCATCTCATCCCTTCTAATAGGGATACTTTATCTCTCTTGGGATCATACCCAGAGAGGAATCAGTTTCCTTATTTCTAGTATACAAGAGTCCTGGGTAATTTTAAATGTGTATGGGGAAGTCTTATGGGGGTCGCCTGGAGCAAGCAGATGTGACATGTAGCAATTAGAAGTGATACTGCTAGGGAAAAAATGTCCCCTGACCTGTGTTACTGGAGGACAGCAGAGATGGCAACTGCTTCAACTGCAGAGATGAAACAGGGCGTTCTTTTAGTCCCTTAAATAGGTCTTGCTTCTCCCTGCTCAGGGCCTCCCTCACCAGTCCTCCCCACTTGGACTGCCCCCTAACTTAAACTGCCTCTCTCACCTACACAATCACTCTTTTTTTTTTTTTTTAACCTTTATTTATTTGAGAGAGAGCAAGCAGGGGGAGGGGCAGAGTGAGAGAGGGAGAGAGAGAGCATCTCCAGCAGACAGAGCCCAACATGGGGCTTGATACCATAACCCTGGGATCAGAACCCGAGTCGAAATCAAGAGTCCGACGTTTAACCGACTGAGCCACCCAGGCGTCCCTATGCAACCACTCATCTTATCCCTTCAGGGAACAGCTAACATCATTCTTGAAAGAAGCCTCCTAATTCTCCAGACTAGAAAAAGCTCTCCCTTTAAAAAGGGATCGTTGAAGTTCTTCTACTTCTAGAAGTAGAAGAACTACTTCTTCCTGGGACTTAACACTAATATATTTATTTCAGTTTCTCATTTAAAAGATGTCTTTCCTGGGATGCCTGGGTGGCTCACTTGGTTAAGCGTCTGCCTTCGGCTCAGGTCATGATCTCAGGGTCCTGGGATCGAGCCCCGTGTTGGGCTCTCTGCTCGGCAGGGGGCCTGCTTCTCCTTTTCCCCGCCCCCAGCTTGTGCTTTCTCTCACTATATCTGTCTCTCTCTCAAATAAATAAATAAAATCTTAAAAAAAGGGGGGGAGGGGAGAACAAAAAAAAGAAAAAAAACCAAACCCATGTCTTTCCCGCTAGACTGTAACTGCCGGGAGGGCAGTGGGTGTATTATTCACTTGTGTCCCCTTAGCATGTCCAGTTCTAGGTACATCGTGAGCACTGTTACTTGTTAACTTAGTACAAGCTGGAAGACATAAAAATATTTCTAAGATTAAGACAGCAAAATAGAACAAAGAGTGAAGGGGAGCAGAAACGGACCAAATTAAAAAGAAAAGAGATGACCATGTGGGAACCCAAATGTGCTAGTTAACACAGGAGGCTAAGGGGGAAAAAAAGGAAGAACTGGCCTGTATGAAAAAGACTTAGAAAATAAATCCAAAAATCAAGATGCAACTTGTTTAAAACAGCTTTTACACCTGAGCCTGAGGTGTTCAATCCACTAACCAAGTGGAAGGAAGCCATCATTCAGATTGGAGAAGCTCAGGATGCTGCACAAAGATATAAAGGTTCAGCTTACACATTCAAGAGAATGCCAGGACTACTTAGGCTCTTACACACTGTGTTTCTCCTGAACATAATTAATTTTTTTCAGTATACCCATTAAAGTGAATTCTCAGAAAAAGAAATATATTCAAATAAATGTCAACTTTTTGTGTGAATTTCAGACAGATACATACAAGAAGGTTTAGCTTTATCAATGACTAAAATTTTAAAGTAAATAATTCAACTCTGAATTCTCTCTCCCACCAGTTAGAACAACAGTCCCATTGTCTTGGGATGGCCTTTAGGAGAGCTTGTGCCTCTACCAGAAATCACATCACCTTTCTAGGTAAGACCATTTAGCCCCATCTCCCAGAAAAGAGTTTTCATCATTTGAGAATCACAGCGAATGAGCCTCAATCCAGCAAAGCAAAGATTCCTACGGAGAATGTGCACATGATGTCACATGGGATTCAAGAATAATTTTTTGGGGGGTGCCTGAGTGGCTCAGTCGGTTAAGTGGCTGCCTTCAGCTCAGGTCATGATCCCAGGGTCCTGAGATTGAGCCCCACATTGGGTTCCCTGCTCAGCGGGGAGCCTGCTTCTCCCTCTCCCTCTGCCTGCCACTCTGCCTACTTGTGTGCTCTCTCTCTCTTTCTCTCTACGTTAAATAAATAAATAAAATTTTTTTTTTTATTTAAAAAGAATAATTCTTTTTAACTGATGAATGTGAAATTTTTCTGCTTTTTCTTTGCATCTTCTGGGAAGGAGTAAAATTAAGAGCAGGTATAACTAAAGGAGAAGAAATATAATTTTCTATTTCTGATAATCAAGATAGATGTCCAAAAAAAATTAAAAGAGGTACATTTAAAGAAGAGACTTTTGGGACATCTGGGTGGTTCAGTTGGTTGGGCGTCTGACTCTTGATTTTGGCTCAGGTCATGATCTCAGAGTTCTGAGATCAAGCACCCTGTCCGGCTTCAAGCTCAGTGGGGAGTCTGCTTGAGATTCTCTCTTTCCCCCTCTCCCTTTGCCCCTTTCCCACATGTGTGCATGCTGTCTCTCTCTCTCTCTTAAATAAATAAATAAATAAATAGACTTTTAAGTGACAAAAAACTTTGAAATAAACTTTTTTTGTTAATAATTTAATGCTTAGGAGGCGCCTGGGTGGCTCAGTCGTTAAGGGCCTGCCTTCCGCTCGGGTCATGATCCCAGGGTCCTGGGATTGAGTCCCACATCGGGCTCCCTCCTCCGCGGGAAGCCTGCTCTCCCTCTCCCACTCCCGCTGCTTGTGTTCCTGCTCTTGCTATCTCTGTCTCTGCCAAATAAATAAATAAAATCTTTAAAAAAAAATAATCTAATGCTTATAGTGCAGGTGCAGGCTCATGGAGAAAGAGAGAAAAAGGAAGAAAGGAGATGGATTGGCATTTTCCTCCTAGAGTGTTATGTTTTCTGCCAATAGAATTGGTGTTGTCTTTAAACAACTCAGCTTAGTTCAAATTAGCAAAGTAGAAAGGTACAGCCTGCTCCATAATTTAATCATCAGAGATACACACTGTTGATTCTTTGGTATATAACATTTCGTACCTTCTGCATGAAATATGACTACATAATATACAGGCTGTTCATTATTTACAACAGCCAAAAAGTGGGAACAACCCAAATGTCCATCATCTGATGAATGAATAAATTGTGGTGCATCCATATAATGGAATATTATTCAGCAATAAAAAGAAATGAAGCACTGACACATGCCACAACATGGGTGACCCTTGTAACGTTATGCTGAGTGAAAGAAGGCAGCTACGAGACACCATGGACTGTTTGATTCCATCCATATGTAATGTCCAGAATAGGCAAATCCATAAAGACAGAAAGTGGATCCATGGTAGCTTAGGGCTGGTGGGTAGAACAAGAATGCCAATGCCTATCAAGGTATCTTTTAGGGGGAATAAGAATGTTCTAAAATTAGATTGTGGTGGGGCATCTGGGTGGCTCAGTTGGTTAAGCGACTGCCTTCGGCTCAGGTCATGATCCTGGAGTCCCTGGATCGAGTCCCGCATCGGGCTCCCTGCTCAGCGGGGGGTCTGCTTCTCCCTCTGCCCCTCCCCCCGCTCATGTGCTCTCTCTCATTCTCTCTCTCTCAAATAAATAAATAAAATCTTTAAAAAATAAATAAATATATAAAATAAAATAAAATAAAATAAAATTAGATTGTGGTGATGGTGGCATAGCCTGGACACAATACCAAAGAACACTGAATTTTACACTCTAAGTAGGTGAATTATATGGTATATGGATTATATCTCAATAAAGCTATAAAATAAAAGCAAGAAATATTATATAGACCGTTCTGCAATGACTTCATCCCCTCCTTAATGTCTCATGGACAGTGTTCTATACCAATAAGATATACAACCACACCATTATATGTGACTGTACAATGTCCCATCGTACGGGTATACTGGCATTTACTTACTCAGTGCTTTACTACTAGACGGGAACTTATTTCCAGTTGTTGTATGAAACACTTATGCATGTCCACATCTTTGTCTACATACATCCTTGTTTTCTTAAGAAACAAAGAAAAGGGTCTGCACTCTGTAAATTGAAACATGTTGCCAGCTTATTCTCCAGAAAGGCCATACTAGTTAATATTCATCACAAAGGAAAACAAGAATAGTATTTTTCTTTACATTGCCATCGGTGCTGAGCATCATCAAACCACTTAATCTCTGCCAATGACAGGTGACATCATTTTTTAGATGTGTATTTCTTTTTTTTTTTTTTTAAAGACTTTATTTGAGAGAGAGAGAGCGAGAGGGCACAAGAGCTGGGACAGAGGCAGAGGGAGAAGCAGACTGCCCACTTAGCAGGGAGCCCGATGCGTGTTTGATCCCAGGACCCCGGGATCATGACCTCAGCTGAAGGCAGATGCTTAACTGACTGAGTCACCTGGTGCCCTTAGATGTGTATTTCTTTGACTGTTGAATTTGAATAGCATTTTTTTTTTTTAAAGATTTTATTTATTTATTTGACAGAGAGAGACACAGCGAGAGAGGGAACACAAGCAGGGGGAGTGGGAGAGGGAGAAGCAGGCTTCCCGCAGAGCAGGGAGCCCGATGTGGAACTTGATCCCAGGACCCTGGGATCACGACCTGAGCTGAAGGCAGTTGCTTAACCAACTGAGCCACCCAGGCACCCCTGAAGAGCATTTTTTTTAAGTTTATTTATTTTTTTTAGTAATCTCTACACCCAACATGGGGCTTGAACTAACGACCCTGAGATCAAGAGTCACATGCTCTTCCAACTAAGTAGCCAGGTGCCCCGAAGAGCACTTTTAATAGTCATTTGATTTATGATAGCTGTACTTCTGTCCTTTGTTTATTCTTTAGTCATCTTAATTTTTCTGACCTATGTTACAAATTGTTGTTACCAATTTGTCTTTTAACTTTGCTTATGACACTTCTCTCCTTACACATTCTAATAATTATATACTTAAGTTTATTGTTTTGTTTTTTTCTTTATGGTATCTGGCCTTAATTCCTAGGCTTTTACCATCCCAGTGTCAAAAAAATAGTATCCTATATTTTCTTCTAGCATAGTTCTTTTTATGTCTCATTTGAATGATCTATTCATTCCCTACTCATCGGTAGTCCTATGGGCACTCTTGAATTCTTTAAGGCTGGCCTGTGAAATCTGTTTGAAAGATAACTTACCTAATTCTTGAGCCCATTTGATGATAGTACCAGTGTCTCCTGCATTGCTTTCAGCTAAGCATACAACTTCTTGGCCAATCTTCCACCCAATTAGTGGATAAAAGCCTTAAAAACAAAGAAACGATATAAATCAAACGTAATCAATAGATAATTCATTGCAGAGACATCTACATTTGGTTAACAATTTGATTATCTTAAAAAATAGCAAAGTGGCTCTGAAGTCAGTGGTCTCACAAGTTTCTAACCTCTTAGCCTCAGTCTCCTCAACTGTAAAATGGTCTGCCTCAGAGAGCTCTTGTGAGAATAAACTGAATTAATGCATAAAAAACTTAGTGCAGTGCCTGGCATTTAATATGAACAATAAACACTAGCTTTTAGTAGCCACAGGCATATCTATGTCTCTAGAAACACACAAACAGAGCCAACTACGCTATTTTATTTACCTGTGAAGGTTCCTAATTAGAAATAACCTAACGCAATGATGAAATTTTCTAGGTTCCATTTTCCCAGTTAGGGGAAAAGGAAGAGCTTGAGGGGGGAATGGAAGATAAGAAAAAGATTTTAAAATCTGCCTCTTAGTAACCATGTTAGGAGACCATAGCCCAGATTAAGAGCCCACAGGCCTCTTAGGGTGTAGTTCCACAATCTAAATTTCTTGGTTTACACATCCTAGGATGTCTTCCATCAGGGAGACCAATTTCTTGGCAACTGTCATTAAATATGCATGGATCACTAGTTGAGAATTACCACCCCCCCTCAAACACACACACACACACACACAAAGAAGAACTGCTAACACTTAAGAGAAAATTTAGAGGCCTAGAAAGATGTTTTAAACAATATAACAGGTATTACAGGTAAATATTTGGTAAACTGACCAAAATAACCTAAACCTGAGTTTTTCTATAATAATATGTCTCATTTTTTATGCTTTTAAAGAAAAAAGGGAAATGGAAATTAACTGTCTCTAAGAGTAATGGTGAAAAATATGTTAGAGAGTACCCTTAGTATAAAATGGGAAAACAGTGTCACAAAAGTTAAATATGAAAAGAAGTGATATTTTATCAATAAAAAGGATAAATTCTAACTATTTACCTCCAATAGTATGCTGAAGGCTATTTCCAGTATTAATATCCAAAAATGTCCCAGTTCCCATGGTTAGTTTCACGTCTCCTATGTGGAAGCAGCACTCTCCAAACATGGCTGATTGCTGATCAGCGACCTGCCAAAAATGTTCAAATATAAGACGGCTGGGCTTAGCAGTGGCCCATTTCACTGTCTGCCACTGTCTCCTATATTGTATTCTCATGGGTCAACATTTTGTTTTCTTTTTTCCTTTTCCTTAAAAAAAAAAGCCCTGGAAAAAACAAAGAGCAACAATAAGCTAGAAGTGTCTCAAGGACTAACATTGTGTGGTAATTAATGTGCCTCAGGAATTTTTAGTAGGCAACCTACTTTACGACTTTAAGTATCACAGGAAAAATCTAAGAAATAAAGGTCAGAATAAAAACTGTGCAGGAAAAAACAAGATTTTTCAACTTAAAAGTGATTTCATTCATTAGTCAAAATAATTGACCTCACATATTTCTCTTTTAATAAGAGTGATAGGTGTGTGCTTAATATAAATAAATAGAGGTCAAAACTACACATTCCCAACCATACATTTTTGTTAAAAGAAAAACTATGACATTTTGTTAAAATAATTAAATGTAAATTGTTAAGTAACAATGTTCAACAGGCTAAATTTTAATGATCTAATTGGCTTTATTAATTGATGCATGAATCGGGCAGCATCCATCCTAGCAGAGGTGAGCTCCAAAGAGCTAAAGAAAAAGCAAGTCTTTAAAAGAAGAAAAAGAGCAGAGAAAAAAGGACACTATTAGCAAAGAATCCATTGTTTTAGGCAAGGTCGCCCTCCTAAGGGGGAGAGAAGGGGTCTATCATTAAATTTCCTAATGCTGACCCAGAAATTCCCACGTTGACTGGCTAAGGGTTACATTTCTGGGGAGTTGAAACTACAGGTAGGTTAGCTATTAAGCCTTGGTTTTACTGGCTTGGAGCCATCATTTTAGGTCTGTGGTTTTCTTTTTAACAATTTCCTCCCTTTTGATCAGACTCTCAGTTTAACTGAGAGATGCGATCAAAATTTAAAGCATTCTCTACCATCATTCTCTACCACCGCTCCAGAGTTCTCACAGCTGTTACTGATTCTCTGTGCGGTATTCACAGGTCATGATGGTTTTTTGCTTAATTTCTGTGATATTCACAGGTTCCAACTTCAGATTCACAATTTTTAAGTCGGTTGTCCTCTTCATTCCTTTTCTGACGTTCCCGTCTTAGGGAGATCATTTGCTTGATGCTTGGCAGTGAACATGCATTTAAAGCTTTTGAGAGAATACAATGTACCAGGGATATTATTATGATAACTATAAGCAGGATAATTCCCAGTATTTGGAGTGTATTCAGAGCCATGGTTCCCAAGACCCAAAACAATTAAAATCAAATAAATCAAAGAAAGACCCCACTGAAGAAGTTACTCTTTTAAGCCAAGCAGCTTACTCAGTGTTCTTACGTAATTAAGTTTCAAAATCCCCAGAAGGGTTAGTCCAGATACAGCAGGTGGTGTTGACCACAGGAGAGGTACCCCCTTGCTCGCCTACAAGATAATCGAGGGCTGTCCTACTATCACGAACAGCTTTGGCTAAAGAGTCTAAGGATGGTTGTTGGGCCTCTGTTGCTTTAGCAGCAGATTCTGCAGTAATTTCAAGAATTGAGAAGTTCCCGATCATAGGCTCATTTACATTTATCCCTAACCAGGGAAGTAGGGACCTTCCAAGAGGAGTGAATTCCTGAATCATGAAAACCTCCTGGCAGGTCCTTTCTAACTCAACAATGTAACTTCAGGGGAGTCACGCAAAGAGATGTCTTATTTTGCTTATGAAAAGTTAAGATTTTCTCCTAGCCTGAACTAAAAGGTTGTTCTAAATTCCAAAGACTACCCCACTTAAGCAGTGGCCAGGGGACAAACAGATGACGGCATTAACTTTCCAGGCTAATGCCAGAATAAAAAAGAAGAAGGAGAAAGGGTTTTGAGTTTAGTTAAAATTTAAAGTCTGGATCCATCATCTGAGGCAGAAGCATTCCACCCCGACTGAGCTACTTCTCTTCCTCATCAATTTGATTTGGAGGTCTCCAGTGTCTGTAGAGGACCTGGTTGGAGGCGGAGCCTTCACAAGCTGTGAAATGTGTACCCAAGGCTCCATCCCTTCTAGTTTTGCATTGGTATCCATGATCAGGAGCACTTGGTAAGATTCCTCTTCCAAGGGGGCTCGAGGGCCATTTTCCTCTGATAATGTTTCCAGAATCCCTAGTTCTCCAGGCTCAGTATACAAGCTCCTGATAGAATTCCAAGAAGTTTTGCAAGGTTTTCATTAGGCTCATATGATTTGCCCAGTGAAGTGAGTGCCTTGATCACTGGAGATTGTGGAAGGTATGCCCCAAATGGGAAACATGTTTTCTAATAGTTTCCTTGCTACTGGGAGGGCATCACAGCCTTGCAGCAGGGAAAGGCTTCAACCCATCCACAAAACATGCAAGTAAAACAAGAACATATTGGTAATCCGTAGTAAGTAGCAGTTGAATGAAGTCCCGCTGCAGGTTTTCAAACGGTCAAGAGGGGTAGGTCTGAGGCTCTGGGAACAAAATTAGTTTTTCCAGGATGACCTGACAAGTCAGAAATTGCTGGCAGATTATTTTTACAATATTATAGAAGTCTCCCCACCGATGTCTATTCATAATTTTGGGTCATCTTGAAAGCCCTATGGTGAGTGAAAGAATGTAAAAACTGAAAAATAGGGTTTGCCAGCTGGGAAGAACTAAGCAGCCATCTTAGTTTTCCCATAGCCCCAGCTATTCATTTAATTGACAGCCAGTATTTACCCACCTTAATTTCTCTGATTCAGCAGCAGACTGTTGCCATGTTATAGGACATCAGGATGGCAAAAGTCTGGCAATGAGGGGCCTCTTTTTTTTCCAGAAGCAGAATGGACTTTATGCACATGTGCCAAAATCTTACAACATAAAGAAGGCTTAGTATTACTTTTTATTTGACAATGCTTCTGATGTAATTTAACATATCACATAAGCTTAAATAGTTTAGCAAATTCTTTGGTATGTTCTAGGTCAAAAAGACTTACGCCAATGAGAAAAGTCCAAACACACAATCTTCGTCCTCTTAGAACAGAGAAAACCAAATTCTAATTTTTCACCACCTTAGTTTTGATATGAAAACTTATTCGTTCCAATCTTCAGTCAGTCCTGACCACATACACAATTCCTTGCCAGAGATTCCTTTTTCACAAACTTTCTACAACTGTTTTTTCCTCAAAAGAATGTATCTCCATTCCTCATACTTTTTTTTTAAAATCAAAAACATATTTTACTTCCCTTCCATATGCAGATATTTCCTTCATTATTTCTAGTAGTGTTAAGCAAATGGGAACTATCTGTTATACCAGCATTCTTTAGATTGGCAAATTTATAAATACATTTTATAATTTTTAGAAGCATATGTCTTTAATTTTCCAATGTAGCACTAACATATCCAAAATGTATTTTAGTTTTTCTGTAATAAGAAGCTGCAAGTAGATACTTCATTTTTTTTTTTCCAAGATTTTTTATTTGTAAGCAAACTCTACACCCAATGTAGGGCTCGAACTTACAACCCTGAGATCAAAAGTTGCATGTTACACTAAGCCAGCTAGGCACCACAAGATAAACCTATGTTTAGCAATTGATGTTTTAGTATTTCATCTTATTTACAAATGATATAGATATTTAATGAATTCAACTTAATTCATTACTTAACCTAACTTAGAAAAAAAAACTTTACGGTTTTAGGTTACCAAAAAAGATTTGGGAGACTATTTAAAAGATTACCTAAATTTTTTATTTTATTTGTATCTATTTACTTGTTCTTAATAATTACACTTATATTACCCATAAAACCTTCATGAGACATCAAAGTCGGTCATTCTTCCAAGCTATTTTTTTTTTAATTTATTTATTTGAGAGAGAGATAGTAGGGGAGGGGCAGAAGGAGAGCGAGAGAGAGAATCTTGAGCAGACTCTACGCTGAGTGGAGAGCCTGATGTGGGGCTCAATCTCACGACACCAAGATCATGACGTGAGCCAAGATCAAGAGTCGGATGCCCAACCGACTGAGCCACCCAGGTGCCCCCTGCCAAGCTATTTTTTTTTTAATTTGTAACAGAGATATTACCTTATTTGACTTTAAGTGAACTAAGGCAGAATAAAAGTTTTAATTTTAATGCTGATAACTCTAAAGACATGTCTACTTTAATATTCTTTAAAGATTTATTTATTTTAGAGAGACAGAGAGAGAGAAAGTGTGCGCACAAGTGGGAGGAGCAGGGGGAGAGGGAGCGAGAGTTTCAAGCAGACTCCACGCAAGCATGGAGCCCAATGTGGGGCTCGATCCCACAACTCTTGAGATCATGACCTGAGCTGAAACCAAGAGTTGGTCGCTTAACTGACTGTGCCACCCTAAGATATGTCTACTTTAATTAAACCAACAAACTTAAAGTAGCTTTCATATCAAATATTTATCCAGATTGTGTGAACTTGACAAAACATTTGGGTTGGTTTCTTTCTGAGAGTTTTAGAATGTCTAATCCTTACCAATGTTTGCCTTCAAACCAAGTAAATAAAACTCTTTTACAAATTAATTTTAGCAATGCCATCCAGAGGTAGAAAAATATCTCACATTTACTATATACAGAGAGAGACAGATGCACATGAAGACCCTATAGTTACTAATATTTGTGGAGAAGATTTTTAAGATTTGTATTTGCCCCTAGGATTAATCTTAAGGAGGTAGTGCTATAGTTTGAGAAAAGAGCTCTTTTGGAGGTTTGTATTTTAAAAAGGCTTCTTGGGGCACCTGGGGGGCTCAGTCGTTAAGCGTCTGCCTTCGGCTCAGGTCATGATCCCAGGGTCCTGGGATTGAGCCCCGCATCTGGCTCCCTGCTCCGCGGGAAGCTTGCTTCTCCCTCTCCCACTCCCCCTGCTTGTGTTCCCTCTCTCTCTGTGTCTCTCTCTGCCAAATAAATAAATAAAATCTTTTAAAAAAAAAAAAAAGGCTTCTTTCCAGGGGCACATGGGTGACTCAGTTGGTTAAGCGACTGCCTTCGGCTCAGGTCATGATCCTGGAATCCCAGGATTGAGTCCTGCATCGGGTTCCCTGCTCAGTGGGGAGTCTGCTTCTCCCTCTGACCCTATCCCCTCTTGTGCACTCTCTCACTCAAATAAATAAATAAAATCTAAAAAAAAAAAGGCTTCTTTCCCTTTTTTTCTCTCATTCTCTGGTAATTGTGGGCTGTGCTTACATTTCTAAGACATGATAAGATGTATAACTTTAAGGGACAGGAAAAGAATGCAAGTTCCTCTAAGAAGGACTTTGGTTTCCTAGAGCCAAAAATTTACAATCCATTTGAGATAAACAGGGGAAGTTTTGGGATTGGTGAAGAAATAGGTAAACTTTGAACTGCCTCTAGAGCCAAAGTTTTAGTTTTATAAAGATTGCAAGATAAGGACAATTGCTTTCAATTCCTCCAAGAACTGGGTTGTAACTTAAATGACATAATAGGTTGATCTACCTATTCAACTCTATTATTCTCAGTTTGCTTCTTTTTCCCCTGGGGACATGGTTCTAATTTTAAGTATTTCTGGTGGTACTGAATAACACCCCATGGATGTAAGAGGGGTCCCCAAAAAGGGTGCAAAGGATACTACCTTCCCAAGATCTAGAGTCACTCCAAATGATAGCCAAAGAACCAAAACCTGCATGTCCCATGTGGGCAGAAAGCCAAGCCCAGTTATGCAACACTAGACAAATGAGAAGGCAATAGGTATCTCTGGGAGAGAAAGGATCAATAAGCCAATGGGTCTGGATTTGGAAAGGAAGGGACAACGTGAAATTTTATTTTCCTCTCTAGACTGGGCACTACAGACAAGAGTTTTGTTTTTTTTTTTTAAAGACTTTATTTATTTATTTGACAGAGAGAGACACAGTGAGAGAGGGAACACAAGCAGGGGGAGTGGGAGAGGGAGAAGCAGGCTTCCCACGGAGCAGGGAGCCCAATGCAGGGCTCGACTCCAGGACCCTGGGATCATGACCTGAGCCACCCAGGCGCTCCCAGACAAGAGACTTGAAAGGAACTGATTCTGGTAAGAATTTTCACCCTTTGCTGGCTTCTGCCAGTTTTTCCCAGATCCCCTCTGCAGTGTCTGGTATCTACCAGAGTTTCCCCTTGGCTGTTTAAGGAAAGAACAGAGCAGTTTTACCAGAAAAATCTCTCTGTTTCAACAACTCTGGGAGGGGCCCATGTAGGGGTCCTCCTATGAAGGTAAATACAGGGGTGTATGTAAGGCCGTTAATGTGGTGAAGTGTTTTTTTTTGTTTTTAAAGATTTTATTTATTTATTTGAGAGAGAGACTGAGAGAGAGAGAGCATGAGAGGGGGGAGGGTTGGGAGGGTCAGAGGGAGAAGCAGACTCCCTGCCAAGCAGGGAGCCCGATGCGGGACTTGATCCAGGGACTCGATCCAGGGACTCCAGGATCATGACCTGAACCGAAGGCAGTCACTTAACCAACTGAGCCACCCAGGGGCCCCAATGTGGTGAAGTTTTGTTTACGGTTGTGGAGTCTTCTCAGAGTGGAAAACCAAGTGAGACAGAGGATTAGTAGAACAAGTACTCCAAGGGGGAGAGAGGGGAGCTGGGAGCAGCGGGAGTTATGTCAGTCTTAGAGTCTTTTGTTTTGGGTACCTCTTCTCTAATTTTTCACTAGCCTTTCGCAATGAGTCTTTTAATGAAACAATATGGGAATTTTAAAACCTTTTGGAGGCTTCTGCTTGCCAATTAAAACAAGTATCTCATTCTGTTTAATTTGGGAATCCTTGCTTTCAAGTGTACTTCTTAAATGATTTTATCTAATTGGAACAGTCCCCATAACAACCACTGTATTTCTAGGTTGTAATTCCCTTGAAGGCTGAAGCAGTTTGGTAGGATTCTAGGCACAAATGGAGTTAACCCACATTTCTGTTCAGCCGTATTTAGCTGCAAATGGGGTGCAACTCATATTTCTGTCTGGCCTTATTTGGGGACCCTCAACCTGACAGTTACTGAGCCAAGTTCCTCAGGACACAAAACAAGCTAAGTAAGATTTTGCCACTTTTGCGAGATATCTACAACTTCTAAGACTATAGTTCTTAGACATAAAATAAGCAGGTGTGCTGGAAGGTGGCATGCTTGACTCTTTAGAATTTAAGGATTTCATTAGCTAAGACTTTGGAGTTCTCAGAGCCAAGGTAATGCCAGGGATGGGACACTGGGTTGGGGATCTTATATGTTTTACAGTACAGAGGTTTTCTTGAGGTTGGTGGGTGAACTTCTATCAACCTAACCCATTCTGTGATCAACTTACTCTATTTTCTTTTTTAAAGATTTTATTTATTTATTTGACAGAGAGAGACACAGTGAGAGAGGGAACACAAGCAGGGGGGAGTGGGAGAGGGAGAAGCAGGCTTCCCGCGGAGCAGGGAGCCCGATGTGGGGCTCGATCCCAGGACTCTGGGATCATGACCTGAACCGAAGGCAGACACTATCCAACTGAGCCACCCAGGCGCCCCAACTTACTCTATTTTCTTGAGGTGGCAAGAGCTCTAATAGCCTTCAAATGCTCACCCTGTACCTACCAATTTTTCCAGTTTTTTGGTCTCTGAGATCCCTCTTACCAATGGCCTTTATCTAGACAAAACAAGACAAATATGTGCACCTTAATGTATAAGCAACAACCAAGAGATGTTACTGTGTCTCCGCCAAGAGAAGGCCCTGTGCTCACCACAAACAATTCTTGTGGAACCTTGCTGGGGTTTTCCAGCAATTCCAGGGGAACTGTGGTCTGAAAGGCTAGGGATTTGGCTTTGGGCAGACACTTTGCCAGCTCAGTGGGACTCTAGGCAAAACCAGCTCATAACCATCTGGCAGCTCAGGCTGTAAAGGAAAGCCAATTAGATTGGGGAGCTTAAATGAACAAAGAGTGGAGCTCAGAACCAAGAGAGAATTTACCCACGGCCCTCAGGAGCAGTGAGAAACACATGCATTCAAAGGGTTCATGGGGTACCATGCCTGTATTTCTCATTGTCCCCAAATGCTGCTGGAAGTTCACTTTGGATCTTGTTGCTGCCTGCCACCAAATCTGTTAAATAACAAAAATTCAACCAAGCAAATTTTCTTCTCTTTTCTTTCTTTTTTTAAAGATTTTATTTATTTATTTTAGAGAGAATGACAGAGAGAGAGAGCGCATAAGAGGTGGGGAGGGGCAGAGGGAGATGCAGACTCCCTGCTGAGCAGGGAGCCCAATACGGGGCTCAATCACAGGACCCTGAGATCATGACCTGAGCTGAAGGCAGACGCTTAACCAACTGAGCCGCCCAGGCACCCCCAACTGAGTAAAATTTTAAAGATCTAATTGGCCTTATTAATCAATTCATGAATCGGGCAGCACCCCCATCTAGCAAGTCTGGGGACTTACAAAGAGCTACAGAAAAGGAAAGATTTTTTTTTAGAGTAGGCTCCACACCCACACCCACACCCAGTAGGCTCCACACCCAGTGTGGCGCTTGAACTCATGACCCTGAAATCAAGACCTGAGCTGAGATCAAGAGTTGGTCACTTAACTGACCAAATCACCCAGGTGCCCCAGAAAAGGAAAGATTTTTAAAGGTAGATTGGGAATGGGAAAAAGGAAATTATTAGCAAAAAAAATCCATTGTTTTAGATAAGGTTGCCCTCCTAAGGGGAATGGAAGGCGCCTATCAGAAAATTTCCTAGTGCAATGAAAAATTCCCATGTTGACTGGTTTAAGGGTTACATTTCTGGGGGGTTGAAACTGTAGTTAGGGAAGGTATTAAGTCTTGGTTTACTAACTTAGGCTGCCATTTTAGGCCTGTTGTTTTCTTTTTCTTTCTTTCTTTTTTTTTAAAGATTTTATTTTTAAGTAATCTCTACACCCAACGTGGGGCTCGAATTTATAATCCCAAAATCAAGAGTTACATGCTCCACCGAGAGAGCCAGCCAGGCACCCTTCTTTTTAACAATGTAAAGAAATATTTTAAGGACCAAAACTCATCTAAAGAACACTTTGTCACTAAACTTCAATTGTTCCAGCCATACCTTTATCTAAACCTTAGCCTACCATTAAATTGAATAAGACTGATCCTCTCTAAATGATGAGGAATTTGTAACGTGAGATTACCTGATTTCTCCACCTACTGTGGCAATCATCCAACTAGGGAAAGATGGTCTATACGTCCTGTGTAAGCTATTACAGGAAATCAAAGTCAAGGTCAGAAAGGTCAGAGTTTCCATAGAGCCCCTCAACCAGGTGGCAAATCCTTGAGATTCTCTAAGTTCTAGATCTTTCATCCAGACAGAAAGAGTACAATCAAGAAAGAACCTCAAAAACCTGAAACAGCTAATTTTTCACTCTTCTACAGTTTCTCTACTAGTATATGCTGGCTAAGGAATTTATAAAATAGAAATACAACAATTTATTTACTTTAAAGTGCCTTGTCATTGTTTGGTTATACTGTATCAAATACAAACTAAGCAATGGCCCTATCCCTGTTTTTTTGTCTCAAGAGTATCAAATATAAACCACACATTACTCAGAATACAACATTTTTAAAAAACTTAACAGTTTTCTGAAAAACAATATATACAGAAGTCAGAAAAGATTAGAGCTTTCATGTCAGAAGAGTGGCCCTGTGGTCTCCTTTCCGGGATATAGAAAATACTCCTGATTATATCCAGGGCACATTAACTTAAAAAGAAAAAAGTACTTTAATTTTATTCTGCAAGGACCTCTCATGTCTCTTTTTTTTTTTTTAAAGATTTTATTTATTTATTTGACAGAGAGAGACACAGCGAGAGAGAGGGAACACAAGCAGGGGGAGTGGGAGAGGGAGAAGCAGGCTTCCCGCCAAGCAGGGAGCCCAATGCGGGGCTCGATCCCAGGACCCTGGGATCATGACCTAAGCTGAAGGCAGACGCTTAACGACTGAGCCACCCAGGCGCCCCCCTCTCATGTCTCTTAAATCTAATCCCAACTATTCATATACATTATTTAGTTTATACTATGCATGGAGAAACCCTTGAGTTGTCTACTTACCAAGGCCGCTATTGGTATAGGGACACCAAATAACTCTTCATCCACTGATCCAAAATTGTGGCTTCAAATAAAATTGATTAAGAAGTGAGTCATAGCTCTAGAAATATTAATACTAAAATTCAGCAAACTGATTTTCACATAGACCAAAATGTTATATAATGAACATACAAGGATGTCAAACAAATAATAAAATGCTTTCCCCACTAAGGCAAAATGAATTCAGGGACAATTTTGCTGGTTTCTGTATCTGATGTTCATCATTACCTCGTATCCCTCACAGGAGGCAGGATAAACAGTGGTATCGAAAGCATGGAAGTAAGGAGCCGGTTCCAACACATCTAAGCATAAAAATGTGTCATCAGAAGCCAAGCTAAATTATACAAAAATCAGTGATTCAAAAGGGGGAAAAAAAAAACCAACTTTACCTTAAAAGGGTCAAATAGTCCAGTTGCACTGGCATTTGAAAAATCCGTGGCAAATACAGAACCTAAATTTACATTGTAAATAATGTATTATCAAGTAGTATCAATCAACAACTGTCCCTAGTTTATAATCTAAACCTTTGTCTGGCCTCAAATTCATTCCAAAATGTATATTTCCAGTGCAAAGTCTCCAAAGCAATTTCCCACTTAATCTTTTTGAACGTTTATAGTTTACAAAAGCACTTTCATATACATTGTCACATCATGATCCCCAGTTTATTTTGTTATTTCTTTTAAAGATTTATTTATCTGAAAGAGAGAGAGCACGGGAGTTGGGGCAGGAACAGAGGGAGAGAATCTCAAGCCGACTCTCCACGGAGTATAGAGACTGACCTCAGGGCTCAATCTCATGACCCTGAGATCATGACCTGAGCCAAAACCAAGAGTCAGAGCTTAACCAACTGTCACCTAGGCACTCTGATCCCCAGTTTAAAGATAAGGAAAGGGGTTCACAGATGCATTATGATTGCCTATAGTTACCCAGCTGCAAAGTGGCAAATTTGTTACCGAACTTGAGTCTTAACACTTTTGAAATTAAGACTGTTCCTCTGCCTTCTGTTTGAGTTCTGATCATAATTTAAAAATCACCCTCCTCTTACAAATCTAAAATTTATCTAGCTTTACTATAACATGTAGTTACTAGGGTACCAAGGAGCAGTATGTTTGGGACAAAGGAAGGAAAAAAAAGTAACTTCCACTTTTTTTAGGTGAATCTTTTCTATCAGTCAAATTTCAGTTACTTCAGATAGATCTACCAGATCATCTTTACCTTTTGTGAGCTTATGTAATAACCAGGTATCAATAGTCCCAAAGCAGCAATTATCTTCTTCAATTGCCTTTTGCACCTAGAAAACATAACATCACAAAACTGACTCAAAAAGGCTAAATTAGGAAATGCATAATTAAGTGCCAAGATTGTAAATACAATAAAATCCCATTTTTTGATAAGAATGAATATATATGTGTGTGTGTGTGTGTGTGTATATAAACTATTTTTAAAATATACTCCAAACAGTTCTAAGCAATTACTATAAGGTATAAAAGGCTTTAATTTTACAAGAAACATGTGTTACTTTTGTGATGAAAAAACAAAGTAAATATACATATTTTTAATTTAGACATATGGATATGTCTACATAAAGTCTAAAACAGGGGATGGGGCACCTGGGTGGCTCAGTGGTTAAGCAACTGCCTTCGGCTCAGGTCATGATCCCGGAGTCCTGGGATCAAGTCCCACATCGGGCTCCCTGCTCGGCAGGGAGTCTGCTCCTCCCCCTGACCCTCTTCCCTCTCATGCTTTCTCTATCAAATAAATAAATAAAATCTTTAAAAAAATAAAAAAATAAATAAAACAGGGGATGGTATACTATGATCACAGTTCAAATCCAACCCACTGCTTATTTCTGTACAGCAAGTTAAGAATGGTGTTTAAATTTTGTAATTGATTTTTAAAAAAGAATACCTTGTGACATATGAAAAGTAAATGAAATTCATATTTCAGGGTCCATAGATAAAATGTTACTGGAGCATAGCCATGCTCACCTATTTATGTGTTATTTATGGCTGTTTTCACATTATAGTGGCAGAGTAGTTTTCCAAGTCTAAATTACGACTATCTGGCATGTTACAGAAAAAAACGTGCTAACCCTTAGCATAAAGCATGCCAAAGCAAACAAACATATCACAACCTCTTTAAATAGCTAATAGAGACAATGAAATGATTGTTGAGATATCATTATTATTATTTTTTAATTTAATTTTATTTTTTTTTAAGATTTTTATTTATTTGACAGAGAGAGACACAGTGAGAGAGGGAACACAAGCAGGGGGAGTGAGAGAGGGAGCCCGATGAGGGGCTCAATCCCAGGACCCTAGGATCATGACCTGAGCTGAAGGCAGACTCTTAATGACTGAGCCACCCAGGCGTCTCCATTATTATTTTTTAAAATAGGCTCTACACCCAACGTTGGGGGCAAAGTCACGACCCGAGCTTAAGTGTTGCATGCTTACCAACTGAGTAATATCCCAAGGCGCCCTGATATATTACTAACATAGTGGAAACAACGCCCTACATCATTTTTCACCACCTCTCCAACTCTTATTTGTCCTTCAAGACTAGCAGTTCCTGGATTTGCCCAAGCCAACACTCTATGGGAATCTTCCAGATAGCCCTTATCTCACGTCATTACCTCCCTGTTAGACCCTAAGCTCCTTAAGAGCAGAAACTAAATTATAAGCCCAACACCAAGGAGGGTTCCTGCCATATAGCAGATGCTTAAAACATATCTCCTAAAGACAAAAAGAACAGCAAATGAATATATTTAAGGATGAATTCTATTTCAACAGTAGAAAAGATCAATAAAATGAAAACACATGACATAAGTTCCAAAAAAGAAGTCATTGTAGATTATTTATAACAAATATTTTGAAGATTCCATTCCAGCTTTATATCACTTACATAGGGAGTGCTTAAAGTAATATTACTTTATTTCAAACTCTTTTTAAATTTAGAAATTGTGATTCCTAAAATTTGTTCCAGATTAGAGAAAGGTTAATCTGTATTTCAGTAAGCAGCAACAATGCCTGACAAGTAGTAAGTTCATCTGTTCATTCAAAAAACGTTTGACAGCCAGGTCCTCTGATAGGGAGTAGGTCCATATGAGGCTACAAAGACACAGAGTCAGTATTAGGGCTCAGATTAGGATCAAGGTCAATCCTCCTTGCTTTGGGTTAAGACTCCAAATGGCTCTACCCTATGAGTAAGGGTAAGCTAGAAAGACAGGTTCTCATAGGAAATGCAGCTCAGTTTTGAATCACCTCAATCATTAAACTGGATTGCTGTAATCCTGGTGCCTAGAAGAATGGAAGAAACAAACATAATTCCTGTCCAGAGCAAGATAGTGTTAATGTTAAGGCTCTCAAAATTTCTACACATAATTTTGCAAATACAATGTCTAGCTGATATACATACACATGCATACAAGTAAGTAACCAAGCTCATCAAACGCATCAAGTTGTATATACTAAATATTTTCAGCTTTTTGTATGTTAATCATACATCAAGTAGTTTAAATTAAAAAGAAATTAAATAATCAGGCATCTAAGGAAACAAGAGAACATGAAAAAGAAAAGAGAGAGAGAAAGACAGAGTCCATGAGGCTACAGATATTAGAATTAATAGTCATGCACTATATCCTAGAAGTCCTTGTCAATGTTTAAGAAGAAAAGGAAAGAAAAGTCATATTTCTATACCATATTGTTATGTTAGGGAATTACAAATTAAATCAATGAGATACTACTTCATACCTATTAGAATGGCTAAAATCCAAAACCCTGATATCAAATATTAGCAAGGATGTGGAGCAACAGGAACTCTCATTCATTGTTGGTAGAAATGTAAAATGGTCTACCCACTTTGGAAGACAGTTTGGCATTTTCTAACAAAGCTAATCATAGTCTTATCATCTGATCCAGCAACTGCACACCTAGGTATTTACCCAAAATAGCTGAAATTTATGTTTATACAAAAATCTGTATACAGGGATGCCTGGGTGGCTCAGTCGGTTAAGTGGCTGCCTTCAGCTCAGGTCATGATCCTAAGGTCCTGGGATGGAGCCCCACATCGGGCTCCCTGCTCAGTGGGGAGCCTGCTTCTCCCTCTGCCTGCTGCCTGCTTCTCCCTCTGCTTGTGCTCACTCTCTCTCTCTGATTAAACACACATACACACACACACACACAAACCTGTACACAAATGTTTATAGCAACTTTATTTGTAAGTGCCAAAAATTAGAAGCAACAATATGTCCTCCAACAAGTGATCAGATAAACGAAACACATCTAGACAAAGAAATACTAATCAGTGATAAAAAGAAATGCATTACTAAGCAATAAAAAGACATGGAAAAACCATTGTTTTGTTGATTTTTTCAACTGTTTTTTCTATTCTGTATTTCATTAATTTTCACACTAATCTTTACATTTCTTCCCTTCTGCTACTGTGGGTTCAGTTTGCTATCTTTTGCCAGTGTCTTAAGTTAGAATATTAGATGCTTTGTTAATATAATTTCTATATGTAATATAGTCTGGCTATAAATTTCTTTTTTTTTAATATTTTTAAAAAAGATTTTATTTATTTATTTGACAGAGAGAGACACAGCGAGAGAGGGAACACAAGCAGGGGGAGTGGGAGAGGGAGAAGCAGGCTTCCTGTGGAGCAGAGAGCCCAATGCGGGACTCGATCCCAGGACCCTGGGATCATGACGTGAGCCAAAGGCAAATGCTTAACGACTGAGCCACCCAGGCGCCCCGTATAAATTTCTATCTAAACACTGATCTTGCCGCAACACATGATTTGGTATACTGTGTTTTCATTTTCATTCATCTCAAAGTATTTTCTAATTTCTCTTAGGATTTCTTCTTTTACCCACTGGTTATTTAAAAGGACAGTTTGATTTCCATTTATTTTTGAACTTCCCAAATTTGTTTCTGCTAATTCTTTCTTTTTATTTTTAAGGATTTTATTTTTAAGTAATCTCTATATCCAATGTGGGGCTTGAACTCACAACCCTGAGATCAAGAGTTACATGCTTGGGGCGCCTGGGTGGCTCAGTCGTTAAGTGTCTGCCTTCGGCTCACGTCATGATTCCAGAGTCCTGGGATCGAGCCCTGCATCGGGCTCCCTGCTCAGCAGGGAGTCTGCTTCTCCCTCTCCCACTCCCCCTGCTTGTGTTCCGTCTCTTGCTGTGTCTCTCTCTGTCAAATAAATAAATAAAATCTTAAATTAAAAAAAAAGTCACATGCTCTACTGACTGAGCCAGTCAGCCGCCCCATCTTTCTGTTAATTATTTTTAATTTCATTCCTTTGTTATCAGAGAAATACTTGTATGATTTCAGTCCTTTTAAATTTATTGAAGATTGTATTATGGTGTAGCATGTGATGTGTCCTGGAGAAAGTTCCATGAGCACTTAAGAATGTATATTCTGGGGGCACTTGGGTGGCTCAGTCAGTTAAGTGTCTGCCTTTGGTCCAGGTCAGGGTCCTGAGATGGAGTCCCTCATCACATCAGGATCCCTGCTCAGCGGGGAGTCTGCTTCTCCCTCTCCCTCCTCTTACACCCTCTCAAATAAATAAATCTTTAAAAAAGTAAATGAAATGTTTCTCCTGTAGATGGCATACAGGTGAATCTTCTTTTTTTATTACCCAATCTAAAATCACAATGAGAGATCACTATTTACCTACCAAAATGGCTAAAATTAAAAAACAAACTGATAATACCAATTATGATGGTACATGAAATACGAAGTCCTCTCACTGACTGATGGTGGGTATGTAAATTATCAAAAACTGTGGGAAATTTTTTTACATTACCCACTAAAAGTGAAAAATAAAAAAATATATATATACACATTCATGCCCTAAAAATTCCATTCCCATATATAGATACAGCAGAAATGCCTTTATATATACCCCAAAAGACAGCATTATTCATAATAGCCCCAAACTAGAAATAACTCAAATGTACATGAACAGAATGGATAAATGGATAGTGATAAAATCATACATTGAACACTAAATAGCAATGAAAATATAAGAAAATTAATTTACACGTTTATACAAAATTCAAAAAAATTCAGGTAAAACTATAGTATTGAGAAAAAAAACACAAGTTAAAAAGTAAAATTGGAAAGAAAATGTGATACACAGTATCGCAATGTTCTATTTCTTGATTCAAGTAGTGTTACACAGATGTTTGCTCCACAATGTATCACTGAGTGGTAAATTTTTGTTTTGTTCAGTTTTCTGTATGTGTTATGACTTACAATAAAAAGGTTTAAAAAAACAGAGTAAAGATTCCTGTACTCCATCCCAATATGTAGTGGATAGTTAATTTTCCCTCAGATAAGCAAATTACTATCTTTATTCCTTTACTTTTTTCTTCCCTGTAGTCTACACACACACACACACACACACACACACACACACACACTCTTTCCTTACCTCAACCAGGTTCTGTAAAATCCAGGCCAGTCTCAAAGAAACATGCTGGTTTGTGAAACTGAACAAACTGACAGCTAAAAATCGTTTACTTCTAGTGAAAAAGTGCAGCACTCGGCAGGAACTCTGGAATAGCTATTAAAAAAAAAAGATACTTTAGGAAAACGCATTTAATGGTGTTTGATATTTCTATATTAATTCTACACACATGAAAACAAACTCAATAACAAATAATTCAACTACTTACAGTGTTTTTAGCACTTAAGAAAAGTAAAGCAGTATTACCCTAAGTGGACAATTTTTTTTTTTAAAGATTTTATTTATTTATTTGAGAGAGAGAGAGAGAGCACATGAGAGGGGGGGAGGGTCAGAGGGAGAAGCAGACTCCCTGCCGAGCAGGGAGCCTGATGCGGGACTCGATCCCGGGACTCCAGGACCATGACCTGAGCCGAAGGCAGTCGCCCAACCAACTGAGCCACCCAGGCGCCCCTAAGTGGACAATTTTTAACATATGTATTCTAACACATGAAATGTAACACATCTACTATGACCTTCTTTAGCAAACACAAGAAGCTCAAGATAAAGTCTTTTAAAATAAAAGGTAGAGAGTCAAGGAAGAAGGCTATATTCTGGTTAGAAATATATTTTTAATGAAGTTAGTATTAAACCATAAGGGAAACTCCCCCACATCTTACGTACCTGAAATTTGGGATGTATGATTTCATTTAATACTATCTATACTTATCTAAATCAAAGATGAAATATATATAGTTTAAAATTTACTTCTTAGTAAGAAAAATCTTTAATTAAAAAGAAAAAGCCTTGGGGCGCCTGGGTGGCTCAGTCGTTAAGCGTCTGCCTTCGGCTCAGGTCATGATCCCAGGGTCCTGGGATCGAGCCCTACATCGGGCTCCCTGCTCCGCGGGAAGCCTGCTTCTCCCTCTCCCACTCCCCCTGCTTGTGTTCCCTCTCTCGCTGTGTATCTCTCTGTCAAATAAATAAATAAAATCTTTAAAAAAAATAAATAAATAAAAAGAAAAAGCCTTTCATAGAAAACTAGCTTTGAGTTTTAAGGTTTGTCATAGAAAAAAACCAAAAAACAAAAACTTTATCCTGCCACCTACTGCAAGAACGCAGATGAACAATTCAGCTTCTGAAACTAATGTTTTACAAAATATTCACTTGCATTTTCTTCCCTCTGTTATTGCACACCCCTCCCCTAAAAATATATATTTAAAGGGGCTCTGGGTGGCTTTGTCAGTTAAGCATCCAAGTCGATTTTGGCTCAGGTCATGATCTCAGGGTTGTGAGATCAAGCCTTGCATCAGGCTCCATGCTGGGTGTGGAGCCTACTTAAGATTTTCTCTCTCTGGGGCGCCTGGGTGGTTCAGTCACTTAAGCATCTGCGTTCGGCTCAGGTCATGATCCCGGGGTCCTGAGATCGAGTCCCGCATTGGGCTCCCTCCTCAGCAGAGAGCCTGCTTCTCCCTCTGCCTGCCTCTCTGCCTACTTGTGCTCTCTCTTTCTCTCTGTCAAATAAATAAAATCTTAAAAAAAAAAAGATTCTCTCTCTCCCTCTCCCTCTGCCCCTCACTCCCCACTCACACGCACATGAGCTTTCTCTTTCTCTAAAACATTTAAAAAAATATATATGTAGGGATGCCTGGGTGGCTCAGATGGTTAAGCATCTGCCTTCAGCTCAGGTCATGATCCCAGGGTCCTGGGATCGAGTCCCACATCGGGCTCTGTGCTCAGCAGGGAGCCTGCTTCTCCCTCTCCCTCTGCCTGCCTGTCTGCCTATTTGTGATCTCTCTCTCTCTCTCTGTCAAATAAATAAATAAAATCTTTAAAAAAATTTAAAAATATATATATGTATATATTTAACGATTTTGGTTTATTTATTAAAATAGTAAATGCAACAATCAAGAAAATGTATAGACTCAATTCTCTACATTTCAGTCTTGTCCCTTTTTTTGGAACAATGAGCCCCATTTTAATTTTTTTTTTCCTTTTCATTTTGGTGAGAGCATTTAAGTGCTACTCTTAGC
>NC_138369.1:84517526-84549531 GCF_054177405.1 Leptonychotes weddellii
TTTTTTTTTTTTTTTGAGACAGAGAGAACGAGAGAGAGCGAGCATATGAGAGGGGGGAGGGTCAGAGGGAGAAGCAGGTTCCTTGCTGAGCAGGGAGCCCGATTTGGGACTCAATCCAGGGACTCCAGTTTCATGACCTGAGCCGAAGGCAGTCGCCCAACCAACTGAGCCACCCAGGCGCCCAAATCTCAACTATATAATACAGTGTTATCAACTATGGTCATCATGTTATACATTAGATCCTCAGACCTTATTCATCTTATAACTGGAAGTTTATACCCTTCAAACCTTCTGTGTTTCTTTATATTTTGCAGTTTATTAAAAAATAAGAGTTTCTGAAAGTATATAAAATGACCACCCATAATCCTTCTGCTGTGTTATATGATAAGAATGCTTCAAACTGAAAGAGGTTCTTCCTTCCTAAGAACACTATACTTTCTTCTATTAAAAAAATTACATTTAATATCCTTCAGTGATCTTCTATTAAAATACAGATACCTGGGGGAGGCATACAAAAAGTATGAAGAGTTCTTACACCTGCACTTTTAATCAACATATGAACAATTAACATTTTGTTTTTACATTTAACAAATATTTATTGAGGGCGCCTGGGTGGCTCAGTTGGTTAAGCGACTGCCTTCGGCTCAGGTCATGGTCCCGGAGTCCTGGGATCGAGTCCCACATCGGGCTCCCGGCTCAGCGGGGAGCCTGCTTCTCCCTCTGACCCTCTCCCCTCTCATGCTGTTTCTCTCTCTCTCTCAAATAAATAAATAAAATCTTTAAAAAAACAAAAACAAAAACAAATATTTATTGAGTACCTTCTATGTACCAAGGACTGTGCTAGGCCTTGAGAAAGCAGAATGAACAATATAGGCAGAATCTCTGCCTTCTTGAAATTTACATTCTAGTGGGAAGAGACAGACAAGTAATCAAGTCAATAAGTGAAATAATCTAAAAAGGCAATGAATGTAAAATAAACCAATATTAAATGTGCCACCAAAAAAAGGAAAGAAATCCTGCTATTTAAATTGTGATATAATGCTAAGATATAATTGATGGTTAAAATGATTTTTAAAAATTAATGGTTAAAAATACATCCTGCTTGGGGTGCCTGGCTGACTCAGTCGGTAGAGCACGCAACTCTTGATCTTGGGGTTGTGAGTTCATGCCCCACACTGGGTGGAGAGATACTTAAAAATAAATCCTTTAAAAAAAAAAAAAACCACCCTAAAAAAACCCAAACAAACAAACAAAAAAATCCTTCTTAAAAAATCACCCTTTTGAAATTGGAAAAAAGAAATGTATGTCTTATAATTCATACATTGCTGGTGAGAATGTAAATGATGCGGCTACTCTGGAAAAAGACTGACAGTTTCTTATAAAACAAAACATGCAATTACCATTTGACCTAGCAATTAATTGTACCCCTGGGGTATTATCCTAGAGAAATGAAAACTTATGTTCACATAAAATTCTGTACACAGATTTTCAAAACAGCTCTATTTGTAATAGCCAAAAACTGGAATTTGCACAGATGTCCTTAAACAGGTGATGCATATGTACCACTGAATACAACTCAGCAATAAAAAGAAACAAGCTATTGATACTCGTACAACTTGGATTCTCCAGGGAATTACACTAAGTGAAAAAAGCAAACCCCATGCATCACTCTACGTATATAATATTTTTGAAGTGAGAAAAAATATTTAATGGAGGACAGATTAGTGGTTGCAAGGAGCGAGGGATGGGAAGAGCGTGGGGAGTGCACAGAAGAGAGAGGATGTGGTTATAAAAGAGCAACATGAGGGACCCTTGTAATGAAGGTACTATTCAGCGTCTTGATTCTGGTGGTGGATACACGAACATAGGAAAAAAACTGTACAGAAATTATAACACACACATACGCAAGTACAAGTAAAACTGGGGAAATCTGAATAAGATCTATAGATTGTATTAATGTCAATATCCTGGTTGTGACAGTATAGTATAGTTTTGTAAAATGTTACCATTGAGAGAAACTGCAAAGCCTATAAGGGATCCCTGTATTATTTCTTACAACTGCATGTGAATCTATAATTACCTCAATTAAAATTTCAATTAAAAAAAATGTATGTCTCAAAATCTTGGAAATGTTCTAAGTCCTGTGAAAGAAAGGACAGTATGGTGGAGACTGGATAGAGAAGTGCGGACACGCTACTCTATAAATGGGATGGCAGAAAAGGGCTCACACAGAGGAGATGGCATATGAGCTGCACCCGGGAAGATGAGAAGAATCCAGTCATGATGGCGGAGAGAGCCCCCTGAGGGTATGAAGGCCTTAAGGTAAGAGAGAGCTTCGGTGCTATAAGAACAAAACCACCCTGACAAAGCTGGAGCTGAATCCTTAGCAGCTTCAGGGAGGAAGGGTCTGGGAAGTGGTCAGAGCTGTAGACAGGGCCAATCCATGGTAAGGAGTTGGGATTTTATGCGAAAAGCAAAGAGAAGCCTTTTAGCAACCATTAAGAAAGAATCAGAACAAGAGTGAGAGGAAGCATGGGTGCTGGAAGAACCGGAGGAAAACAATGGTGCCAGGAGACTGCCAACACACATCAAATACTTCACCAGTTTGCTTGGAGCTAGCACTGGCTAAATGAATGGCTTTGGTTTCATCTCTGGCATATACACCCTCAACATTTCCATGAGCCTCAATCACTAACCCATGAGCATCCAGCATAGGGGTGCCTGGCTGGCTCAGACGGTAGAGCATGCAACTATTGATCTTGGGCTTTTAAGTTTGAGCCCTATGTAGAGATTACTTAAAAATAAAATCCTTAAAAAAGAAAAAAAGCATCCAGTATAGGATGAGTGCAGAGTAGGAACGGTTCTCTCAGTGTCAAGACAGGCCCTGGAATCATGTGTGCTAAACTCCAAGAGTCTGTGTACATTTTTCTCCTAAGAGAAGCCAAAGCTTACATCATGCGCATGCTCAATATCAAGTAGATAAAGTGCTTTAAAGGCCGAGTTTTGTGCTTGAAGTCAGTTTTACATTTGAGACTTGGGGTTTGTCCTACAGAAGTAAATGTTTTCAAAGTCAAAACTTATTTTTGAAGGAATAAAAGTTTTGAATACCTCACTGACTAACCTAAGAAATGTTTGGTGAATTGACCTATTAAAAACTAAAATTATCCATTAAGATACAGAATTACACATTATAAATAGTATAATTTTAAATTATACCATTCAAAGTTCATGACATTTCCTTATAATTATTTTTGACTCCTTAATTTCTCTTTCCTGTAAACAGCACCTCTCAGTTCTCAGCCTTACGAGTTATTAAAGCAAGGTGCATTTTCATATATTAAACTAACAAAAGAAAAACCAATGTGGGTGAGATTATGGCAAAAGTGTCTTCCACTCATGCATATATTCCATAATATCTTCATGTTTGTTTTCATCTAAAATTAATGTCTCCAAATAGTTTTGGAGTAAAACCGATGCTCCAGATACTCCCTGAAGCACCATCTGCCACAGGCACTCTATGCTGAGGAGGCATTTAGCTGTGCGGCATTCGAACACGTGCTATTGCAATATGCAACAGGGAATGCGCAGTGTTGATTATAACATCACATACTGCAGGTTTGGCCACGTTTAGACAATTGTCTTACCCTCTGACTCAGCAATCCCACACGTACACTGCCACCACCACGGCTGTCATCATCATGGTCATCAGCTTTGTCATTTGCGACCACTGTGGTAGGCATCAGGTTAAGAGCTCGTGGCAGTCTGCTAGTTATCCATCTCGATATCCATTCTCCACTTTATTTATAACAAAAGAGGATGAAATTTGGACATTTCTGTATTTTTTCTGGACATAGTCTGCATCTTGTCTATTTCTCCAAGAATGGCAACATGAATTATCTCACTCTCGTGAGAACATCTGGGCCATCCTAAACCTCCTCAGGGTTTCCTGAAGTGTAATTAATTAAGTACTTGAGTCTACCTCATATGCTTTTGGGTGACTATTACGGAGTTTCACTGATGTGAGGAGCGTGCGTATGTGTATTCTCTTCTCAACGTCCTGAAACAATACAGGTGGGAGATTATACACTTAAGCCTACAGTTAAGGGACATCTACAGGGAAAATAGTAACATCCAAACCACAGGAGATAAGAAAAAGATTACCTTCATTATGAGGGAATTATTCCAAGACTTTATAAGTTCAACAGCTCTTAGGTCTTGCCAACTAATGAAGTTGTGAAAATGATTTCCCGTTTTCCTAAGAATGACAGAAACAGTATTTTGAGACTCACTATAAATCAGAGGCTATACTAAATAAAAGATCTGCCATAACAGAAAACAAAATTAGAGGCATACTGGAATCTCAAAGTATGATTTAATTAGATGGGGCTTGCTGAATGACTTTTTATTTTATAAATTGAATACATTTTGTAACAATTATAATATGATGCATAGGATGAAATTCTAGACCAAATTCTAACGGAAAATATATACTTTTTAAAGCAGTACAATGTGCACACTTCTAAAACAAAACAAATTTAAGAAAAGGCCTTTAAAGACATGTTTTTACACTTTAAAAAACAAGAAGCCAGTGCTTTCCCCCTTCGTTGTACCTGACACACACAATCAAATCAAAACCTCTGTACCTACAGAAGAGCTGAAATATTGCCTAAACCTATTTCTACATCTCTCAACTTTATGACTGGCTTAGCCACTGGCAACCTACCAGGCTTATCAAAATGTGTCCAATAAAAAGAAATTCAACAATCTCTGGGTCAACATTGCAATATAAGTACAGAACTAAGAAATATAGTAGAAATAAATCATTTCCTTTTTTGGCTCCTGCAGATTCGACCACAGACATCTACTAATCTTCGACATCCAACTCAGACTCGCTTTCTAACCGTTTCCAGGTGCCCTCCTGTGTGGGTTCACCATGTTCAATTCTGTAGACTGTCCTTTTCCACACTTCTTAAGCAGTCCACACTCAAGGGCATGTCCTCAACTTTACGAACCTGGAAACATTCTACTCCTGAAATTCTAACATTCCAATATATTAGTCAACACCTCTTGCCATTATTCCAGGTCTCTCAATTTTACTCTCTAAATGCCTTCCCTTCAACCTCACTGCAGCCTTTAATCCCTCAAACATTCCCTATTCTTCCTACCAACCTCTCCCAGGCTTCCTTCCTTTCCTGCATCCCGTGACCTATCATACGCTCTACCCCTTGACTTCTCTCTTTTTTTAAAAATTATGGTAAAATACACATAACATGAAATTTGCCATTTTAAGCATGTTGAAGTGCACAGTTCAGTAGCATTAAGTACAGTTCACAATGTTCTATGTTACCATTACCATTATTTCCTAACATTTGGGTTGTTTCCAGCTTCTTGCCACTGTGAATAATGTTGCTATAAACACTGCTGTACCTGTTTGAGTCCCTGTTTCCACTCCCTTTGGGCATATACTTAGGATCAGAATTGCTGGGTCACGTGGTAAGTCTACTTTTTGAAGAACTGCCGAACTTTTTCCCACAGTTGGCTGCACCATTTTACATCCCCACCACCAGTATACAAGAGTTCCAGTGTTTCCACATCCTCGCCAACACTTGTAATTCTCCATTTTTTAAATTATAGCCATCCTGGTGGGTGTGAAGTGATACCTCATTGTGGTTTTGATATGTTCTTCCCCAATGGCTAATGATATTGTACATCTTTCCATGTGCTTATTGGCTATTTGTATATTATTCCAGTCCTCTGTCCATTTATGAATTGGGTTATTTGGTTTTTTGCTGTTGAGTTGTAGGAGTTCTTTATATATTCTAAATATTAATTCTTTATCAAATACATGACTTGCAAATAAATATTTTCTACCATTATGTGAGTTTTTCTTTTTACTCTCTTCATCGTGTCCTCCCTCCCCCCATTTTTCACCTCTATTAATGAGAATCACAGCATTCACCTACATCATGAACGTTTCACTTCTTTTTCCTTCAGTGATCCAAACTGTCACCATTATCATTAGTACAAATCAGAGAAATGATTTTCCTATTTTCCTATAGATGAAATTACAAACCAAACACACCAAGATGCACACCAAGATACACGCCTTCCATATTACATGCTGCAGTCAGTTTCCAGAAATCTTACAGCACATTTAAGATATCGATGACTATAAATTTTTCCAGACACATTTTTAAAATGCAAATTGCAGGGCACCTGGCTGGCTCATTTGGTTAAGCGACTGCCTTCAGCTCAGGTCATGATCCTGGAGTCCCGGGATTGAGTCCCGCATCAGGCTCCCTGCTCGGCGAGGAGCCTGCTTCTCCCTCTGACCCTCCCTCCTCTCATGTGCTCTCTCTCTCTCTCATTCTCTCTGTCTCAAATAAATAAATAAAATCTTTAAAAAAAAAATGCAAATTGCACATTCTGTCAAAATAATTTCAACATGGCTTTATTTCTTGTTATTTATGATTAAATTTAGGGCAATTTTTATACTTTGGGGAATTCAGTAGTTAAGAAAATTAAAGAAGGGGCGCCTGGGTGGCTCATTCATTAAGCGTCTGCCTTTGGCTCAGGTCATGATCCCAGGGTCCTGGGATCGAGCCCCGAATCGGGCTCCCTGCTCAGCTGGAAGCCTGCTTCTCCCTCTCCCACTCCCCCTGCTTGTGTTCTTTCTCTTGCTGTCTCTCTCTGTCAAATAAATAAATAAAATCTTTAAAAAAAAAAGAAAATTAAGGAAAAATTGTCAAAAATATGAAAATATCTTAATAGTGTTTTCTGATGCATATAAGTTTCTGATATTGATGAAGTTCAATTTATCTATTTTTGTTTTGTTTTGTTAGCTGTGCTTTTGGTGCCATTTAAGAATCAATCCTACATCCACAGCCATGAAAATTTTCCTGTATGCTTTCTTCTAAGAGTTTCATAGTCTTGGGCACATGGGTGGCTCAGTCGTTAAGCATCTGCCTTCAGCTCAGGTCATGGTCCCAGTGTCCTGGGATCGAGTCCCACATCAGGCTCCCTGCTCGGCGGGAAGCCTGCTTCTCCCTCTCCCACTCCCTCTGCTCATGTTCTCTCTCTCGCTGTGTCTCTCTCAAATAAATAAATAAATAAAATCTTCACAAAAAAAAAGAGTTTTGTATCCTTATCTTTTAAATTTAGTCTTCAATTCATTTTTTAAGTTAATTTTTGTCTATGATGTAAGGTAAGGGTCCACATGCATATTTTGCACATGGACATCCAGTTTTCTCAGCATCATTTGTTGAAAAGATGGTTCTTTCTGCATTGCCTGGTCTTGGCAGCCTTGTCAAAAATCAATTGACCATTGTATTTGTTTCCTTAGGCTGACATAACAAAGCACCACAGACTATGTGGCTTAAGACAACAGCAGTTTATTGTCTCATAGTTCTGGAGGCTAGACATCCAAAATCATGGTGTTGCCAGGGCCAACTCCCTCTGAAACCTGTAAGGGAATCCTTCCTTGCCTCATCCTAAGTTTCTGGTGGTCTGCAGCAATCTTTGGCATTCCTTGACTCATAGGTGCATCACTCCGACCCTCCTCCTCCTCCACAGGGCATTCTGTGTGTGTCTGTCTTCATGTGGCCATCTTTGTATGAGGACACTAGTCATACTGCATTACAAATCCACCCTACTGATTATGACCTCATCCTAATTTAAGTAATTACATCCACAGTGACCCTATTTCCTAAGGCCAAATTTTGATGTGCTGCTGTTGCTTCTGTTGGGTTATTTCCCCCAAATCTCCCTCACTCCTAAGTGTGAGATTACTGAGTCAAAAGGTAAGACAATTTCCAGCTCCTCATATGTGGCCAAACCTGAAATATTTGATGTTATAACCAATACTGCATATTGACTACTATAATACTTTTTCTTTTTTTTCTTTATTTTATTTTATTTTATTTATTTATTTTTTTTAGCTCTTTTTTTTTTTTTAAAGATTTTATTTATTCATTCATGAGAGACAGAGAGAGAGAGAGAGGCAGAGGGAGAAGCAGGCTCCCGAGGAGCAGGGAGCCTGATGTGGGACTCGATCCCAGGACCCTGGGATCATGACCTGAGCCGAAGGCAGACGCTTAACCATCTGAGCCACCCAGGCACCCTTTATTTTATTTTTTTAAAGATTTTATTTATTCATTTGAGACACAGAGTTAGAGAGAGAGCATGAGCAGGGGGAGAGGCAGAGGCAGAGGGAGAGGAAGAAGCAGACTCCCCGCTGAGCCAGGAGCCCGACGTGGGGCTCGATCCCAGGACCCTGGTATCATGACCCGAGCCAAAGGCAGACGCTTAACCATCTGAGCCACCCAGGCGCCCCATGACTACTATAATACTTTTAATGCCTTCTCAGCTACAGTGCCTATATCAGATGGTGCTTTGGGGCGTGTCTGGAGCATTGGATATACTTGATAACTATTTGGAGACATTAATTTTATATGAAAACAAATATATTATAAAATAAGATAGTAAGGCATAAGTGAAACACTTCTGCCATAATCTCACCCAGACTGATTTTTCTTTTTGTTAGTTTAATATATAAAAATGCACCTTGGGGTGCCTGGGTGGCTCAGTCAGTTAAGCGTCTGCCTTTGGCTCAGGTCGTGATCCCAGGGTCCTGGGATGGAGTCCCGCATCGGGCTCCATGCTAAGCAGGGAGCCTGCTTCTTCCTCTCCCCGCTTCTCGTGCTCTCTCTTGCTATCTCTCTCTCTCTCAAATAAGTAAATAAAATCTTTAAAAAAAAAAATTAAAAAGTAAAAATAAAAATAAAAATGCACCTTGCTTAATAACTTATAAGGCTGAGAACTAAGAGGTGCTGTTTATAGGAAAGAGACAGTAATTAAGGAGTTGAAAGTGGTTATGAGGAAATGTCATGAATCCTGAATCATATAGGTTTAAATTATACTATTTATATTGTGCAATTTTATATCTTAATGTGTAATTTTAGTTTTTAACAGATTAATTCATCAAATGTTCCTTAAATTGTGACTAATTTCTTCAGTCAGTGAGATGTTTAAAACTTATGCCTTTGAAAACAAATGTGATAACTCTAGAAATCTGATTTTCCCACTCCTCAGGGATTGCTGATTTTTCTTCGTTGAGGGTTGGAGTTGCCAGCTTGTGACTTTTTCAAACTATTTTTGCGAAGTGTGTATTCCTTGTTATGTGTGGTCTCTGAAGTTTCTGCACCTTCTGTTACCTCTGTGATCAGCTAGTGACCTAACAAAGATTTTCTTAAATGTCTGGCTCTAAAAAACCCCCAAAGGTACTGGCCCTTTAAGTCTTCCAACAGATACAGCTTAAGAAAGTGACTGCAGCTGAGAGGGCCGGAATATAGGTAAGCATCTGTGCCAGTCCTGTAGGGCACGATCAAATCCACCAGAGCATACACACTCAAATTTTTGTAGGACAATGTCCCGTCTGCCTGCCCCGGCACCAGCTACTCACTCCAGGAATGCGAGCTGCTTTCCTCACACCCGAAGCAGGGCTGAGGAGTAAAGGATGATTGCCGGTTTGCACACACCACTTACCTGAGAATAGTAGCCTCTACCTTCATCCACCATCCCCTAGTTGTTATAAGGCCTGATCAGGTTCTAGAGTTCTGAAATAGTTTACTACAACCTCTCTTTCCAACTCAGTGCTTGCTTTGACCAACCCTCACAGATTCCTTCTCCACTATTCTGCACAATGTCACTCTTTACCTCTTCCCTTTCAAGTTAACCATCTACCTTTCCAACACCTAACCTGGGATCATTCCAGCTTTCTTCTGTGTCTACTTCAATGCCAGAATCTTGTGAACTGATACCAATCCATATATATACAATATAACCTTGGCTATGTTCTCAGAGTCACTTAAAATGATAAAAGTCTTTCTCTTGTCCCTCATTAGTTTCCTCCCCATGCCCCGCAAATGGCACATCTTAATTTTCACCAGATTTCTTAAGCCCTAGGCCAGCATGGCCACCTGCTTCTCAAAGGAAGTAAAAACACAGGAATGACTTTCCTCAACTCCCCACTTCTTCCACTTCTCTTTTGGGTCAGAGGAAAAGCTTTTCCTCTCACGTCTCAGGCTCGCAGCTCCACCAGTACCCTCTATACCCATGCTTCCCGACTCTTCCATCACTTCATTTCATCAATATTCCATCAACTCTCTGTTCTACACATGCTTACATCTCCCCATCTTTGAAACAGAACCAAAAACATCTCTCCTGACCCAGGATGACCCCCACACCTGACTAAGCCCCTTCAATGTTTCCTCATCACCTCCCATTACCTCAACTGAACACAATTCAAATGCAATTTAGATTTCTAATCATTCATGAAAATTACATTCACGGGGCGCCTGGGTGGCTCAGTCGTTAAGCGGCTGCCTTCGGCTCAGGTCATGATCCCAGGGTCCTGGGATCGAGTCCCGCATCGGGCTCCCTGCTCGGCAGAAAACCTGCTTCTCCCTCTCCCACTCCCCCTGCTTGTGTTCCTGCTCTCACTACCTCTCTGTCAAATAAATAAATAAAATCTTAAAAAAAAAAAAAAAAGAAAAAAGAAAATTACATTCACTATGGTAACCATTGCTTTCCTAATTTCCAGATTTACAGGATCCTTTTCAATTTAACTTGACCTTTCTGCAATATTGACTCCTGACAATCACTTCTTCCTACCTAAAACTGTCACTTTCCTAAGCTTCCATGATATCATTGTGCTGTTTCTCCTCCTACCTCTCTAAGTATATGTTTTTAGTTTCCTTTGCAGATTTTTCTTCCTTAGACTGCCATTTAAATGCTGGTGCCTGCTGAGGGTTACATCCTTGGCCCCCTTCTCTTTTTAACTAGCTGCTCTCTCTAAAAACAAATCTGACCCACATCCATGAATGCAGTCACCACAGGACTATTCACCTCACTACATCTCTAGGGCCAGACGTTCACTTAAGTTCCATCCCCTCACAAACAGCTACCTTCCACAGATCTCCCAAGTTTGCTCCATGCCATCTCAAATGCAACACGTCCACCCAAACCTGCTGCCCCTCTTCCTCCACTGTGCCACACCTGAGTTAATGATAGCTTTTAGCTGCTTCAGCCAAAAACTAGGGGGAAGAGGGGTCATCCTAAATCTACAAAGGGATTCCATAACATCCCTGTAGTCTACCCTTTAATGGGGGAGGGGGGAACAAATGAGTAATTAAAACTATCATTTCATGTAAGGATCATGCTATGAAACACTGGCATGGTAAAGGAATAGAGTAAGTGGGGGTGAGGAGTGTTTTTATTTTTTTTTATTTTTTATTTTTTTAAAGATTTTATTTATTTATTTGAGAGAGAGAGAGCAAGCACATGAAAGGGGGGAGGGTCAGAGGGAGAAGCAGACTCCCCGCCGAGCAGGGAGCCCGATGCGGGACTCGATCCAGGGACTCCAGGATCATGACCTGAGCTGAAGGCAGTCGCTTAACCAACTGAGCCACCCAGGCGCCCGAGGAGTGTTTTTAGATATGAAAGCAGAGAACTGAATAAACAATAGCCTTCAAAAAAATTTCTCAGACTTAGTCTCATTCCCCTCAAATCCACTATCTACCTGGATTCACCTGGGAGTGGTGCCTTCCTTATTTTACCCCTTGAATGCCACAGTACTGCTGAGTCTTACTTAGAAAACTCCTACTCATCCTACAACGCTTGGCACAAATGACTCTGTAAAACCCTCCCTCATTCCGCCTTCTAAGCTATTCAGTGCCCCTCTTTAGCTCCTTCATTACCAGGTACACGGCAGTTCTACTAGGCAGATGTCTACCAGCCTGCACCCTAACAATCTAGGCTCACACTGTATCCCCCACTGGACTGTGAGCCTCCTGAAGACACAGTCTATTCACTTTCAGATTCTCACCCCCTAGCACAGACACCAAAGAAGTATTTGATAAATGAAGGCTGCTATCAATGAGGACTATCAGACTGTGTCTGACAGAAATGAAATCTATGCATATATGATTCTCTGATGCCATTCTACACACAATAGCATCTACTTACATACTTAAATCTGATTTTTAATCACTGATTCATCAAATGCTTACCCAGCAATTTGTGCCAGGAGGTGGGGACATAGCTATGAAGAAAGGGATATGGCATCTTTGCTCCTATGAATATATTCTCTACCAGAGAAACCAAAGAAATACTTAATTACTCAACTGCTTGCTTACTACAGATAATAAGTCCTCTGAAGGAGAAACAACATGAGTATATTTAACAGGGACACCTTGCACAGTGCAGGGGTCAGGAAAGACTTCTTTGAGAAATGACAATAGAATTGAGCTCTGAAGGATCAGTGGGAACAAACAAGGAGGTCGAACTCTCCTGACAAAATATATTACATGCTCAAAGGTTCTCAGACAGGATGAAGCATGATGTGTTAAGATGCTAGTACAGCTGAAGAACAAAGACGGGGAGAAGATCACAAGAGGAAAGTGACATCATTAGTTCATAACATGGTGGAAGACAATCTAGAATACTGATCTCAAGAAGTAGCACATATTCTAATATTCCCTTAGCAGTGATTTGGGTTTGTTTTATCTCTGTCAATAATAAAAGGGGAAATGGAGGGAAAACATCAATAACAATATCATAAATGAGTTGCCTTAAACCTCTCTAACACATTCTGCCATTCCATGGCTCTTAATATATTTGTGTCATAATTGGTAAGAACCATTAACACAAGTATCAGGTATTACAATAAAAGATATATTTGGTGCTGTGGGAACACAGACTCATTTGTATACTTGTATTATGAGACTGTAAATTCCTTGAGGGCTGGTATTCGTACTCATTTTCATATTCAGCTCAGCAGCCGGCACAGTGCCTTACTCCCTGTAAGTCCTCAAATGGTTCCTGAGTGAATCTCAGTTTGCTTGCATGACTCCCAGTTTATGTTACTAATTGGCACACACCCTGATCTGAGGTTACCTGGCAGAAGCCTCCCTGAGAGATGCAGAGATGGAAGAAACAAAACAGCTCAGGTATTTTAGGACAAAAGGAATTTAAAACAACCAAAATGGAGGAGATATCATTTTGTTATTTTAAGATGCAGGCTAAACACACCACTGATTAAATATATTGAAAAAAAATTTTTAACCTGAAGAATATGAAGAAAACGCAAAGACCAAGCTTCCTGGCATCTAAAGGAGGGGGAAGGAGAAAAACGAAAACAAAGTCCAAAGTTTTAGACTTCCTGACAGCAACAACCAGAAAATAATGTCTGTATGGTCAAGACAACAGGACTATGGCCGTGACTGCAGGAGAAAGAAACAGTGAGCTGGGGAGAGGAGGTGCAGGCCGGGACTGGAATGCACAGTAGACCGTGCCAGGGTCCTGTCCGTCACTCTTTCTCCAGAAAATGAGCACGAAGTACTTCCTGCTGGCTCAGAGCCATGCCACTTCTGTGCTGCATCTCAGTTCTTTGTTGTACAGCTCGTAGATCTGCCAACATTATGTGCTCCAGCGGCTCACCAGGACTCGGGGAGCATTATTTTAGGACCCCATTATTTTAAGGTAAAAGAAGCACAAAGCCTTGTGTGGGGTTTTTTTTGGAAAAAGTTTCCAAGACTCAGGGCGCCTGGGTGGCTCAGTCGTTCAGTGTCTGTTTGGCTCAGGTCATGATCCCAGGATCCTGGGATCGAGCCCCGCATCGGGCTCCCTGCTCAGCGGGAAGCCTGCTTCTCCCTCTCCCACTCTCCCTGCTTGTGTTCCCTCTCTCACTGTGTCTCTCTCTGTCAAATAAATAAATAAAATCTTTTTTAAAAAAAAGTTTCCGAGACTCACGAAAGAATACAAACATCTCAAAAAAGGATAGCCAAGGAGAAAACTCACAATTGTCTTAGGAAGAAATCTTACCCTTTCACAGGGACACCACCACCAGTAAGGGAGGTGAACCGTCTTGGAATCTGACTCTATTTCTTCCAAAAGTGAGATATGGTCTTATTGCCACATAAAAACTTCGCTTCCTAACATTTTGACCTCCTTGTCATGAATGACCTGCTATCTAGGTTTCGATGAAAACAATCTCTGTGGTCAATGACCTAATCTCCAAATCCAACAAAACACAACACTTCTAGTCGGTTATTTCCCTAGGAACACTCCCTTGCCCCTACTTCCATACCACCTACTTCCCAGATTTGTGTTTGTCCCATCATGCCAGCTTTTTGCTTTCTGACCCCCTTTAAGGTGGGGGGAGGGGTGAATATTCATTGTCCAAATCCTCAGTCTTCTTTTTTTTCTATCCATATAATCTCTATCAGAGAACACACCTATTTCTCCAGACTCTATGTCAACAATTCTCAACTGGGAGTGATTCTGTCCCCCAGGGGACACTGGGCAATGTCTGGAGATGTTTCGGTTGTAAGAACTAGGGGTGTGGGGTGCTACTGGTATCTGGTGGGCAGAGACCAGGGATGCTGCTAAACACCCTACAATGCCCAGGATAGCCCCCAACAACAAGGAATCATTGGCCCAAAATGTCAATGGCGCCACTATTTAGAAACTACATCTACACAGATGACTTTCGTTCCTTTTTTCTTTCATCTGACTTGCTATGCCCAACACACTGGGTGGGAAGTTTGGGGAAGGCAGAGGGGGACTGCAGATGCAGGCAACCATCTGAGATACATATGCCCTGAAAGAAAGAGCACTTATCTAGAGGAAATGAGTCATGCCTTAGTTAAACCAGACAGACGTTCTAACCACCTTTGGGGTATCTCCACATTCACATGTCCCAAACCAAACACTTTTATCATATTCCCTTCCACCCACCCTCATCACCATCTAACTCATTCCTCCTCTAATGTTCTCTATAATTTCAATCATATCCCCCCAAACATCAAGGCCAGAAATATTGGTAAAGTTAAACTTCTTCCTCTAACCTAATACTGAAATAATGGCCAAGATCTTGTGAATTCAGCCCGATTACGTTTCTTACACTTATCCCTACTTCTTATATCTACTACTTTTCTTCCCCACTGCCCCATGCTCAAGATGCCCTTTGGAGTCTAGTGCTTTCTAACAAAGAAACATTTTATAGAGTTTTGTGGTTGTTGTTATTGTTTTTGAAGAAACTCATGTTGGGGAACCTGGGTGGCTCAGTCAGTTAAGCATCTGCCTTTGGCTCAGGTCATGCATGATCCTGGAGTGCCGGGATCCAGCCCTGCATCTGGCTCCCTGCTCAGCGGGCAGCCTGCTTCTCCCTCTAACCCTCACCCCATTCTCATGCTCTCTCTCGCTCTCTCTTTCTCTCTTTCAAATAAATAAATAAAATATTAAAAAAAAGTTTAAAGAAACTCATGTTGACGGCAATACGGGCATAGTAGAAAGAGCATGTTTGGGGTCAAAAAACAAATCTGGAACCTTGACTCTATTTATTAACTGAGTGGCCTTGAACCACTTACTTATCTCACTGAGCCCTGGTTTCTTTCTCTGTAAAAAAGACATAATACCTAAATAACAAGTTTGTTTGTTAGGATAATAGAACCTGAAATATCATAGATATTCACTATACGGTAGCCATTATAATTGTGTTTAATTTACACATACCTCATATGCTGTAGGTACTTAAATACTAAATTTGGAGTAGACTGAAAACATAAACCATAATTATAGAATTGTGTTTATGAAACTTGTTAGGCTCTCCTGAATCTTTTTCGTTATAAGCTAATTTTTAAGATTTCAATCCATGCTTATTTGAAAAACTAACTTATGTCAAAAGAAAGGAGTGGAGAATTTTAATGACAGTAACAATACTTTTTATTGTTATCATTTTATGTAAGTCAAGTCCAGATAACATGCAGGGAGCGTATTTTACAATGCCAGAAAGTAGGCCCACTTTCATCTCTCTTATCCAAGTAAACTGCTATTAATTCACCAATTTAAAACTCTCCAAAAAGGTTTCACAGCAACGTAGCAACATATTCACTGTGGTACGAACCCAGCAACAGAATGCTTAGCACACAATGCACTTACTTGTTCCACGTAATAAAAGTTGCTCTCTGTGTTGAAATGCCAAGACCAACAATTTGATTCATCTCTATTCCTGCAGCTAAAAATAAAGATAGGTAAAACACATTGTTTAAAAGCCAGTGAAGTTTTTCTTTACAATATTACAGCATGGGAAATAAATCATCCAATATAATATTTAAGAAAAACATCTGGGTTTAGCATTTAGTAACATAATTGGAGCTAATGAAGGAAGCATTACTAAGATGACTTTGTAGTAATTTCTTACTTAAAGGGAAAAAGTTCATATTCTAATAATAACAAAATGGGCTTTTTGCTTTAAATGTTAGAAAAAAAGCAAACACTACTCAAAGTAAGTTGGATTGTATTTTCTTCTTGATAACACTAAAAGACTGATCTTAATTCAAGTAATGATCAACCTATGAAAATTAATAAAGGGAAACCTCTCTAAAACGTAGTCAGGGCCATACCACTGGGTCAATTACAGGAAGACCTACCAATTACAGACCCCAAGAGAAGACTCCTCAGCAGGAAAGAATCAGCAATTATAGGTCCTAACAGGAAAAGATGTACTTTGCATCTCCTATAATAAATCTACTACCCCAGCCAATGAAAAACCATCATTACCCCAAACTCTTGCCTTTCTCCAATGGACTATAGTTAAAAACAATCCTTCCCAACCTCTTTCTCCTTTTCCACAAAATAACATTCCTTTCCTTTGTTTGCTGGACTTGCCTATGGTTTTTGCCATAGCTTGCTTGTCCCAAATTGTTATTCCTGAATAGGAATAAGGTCACCATACCATAATAGAAGCTGGTTGATGACAATAAAGGAAAACTCCCAGGGAAAATAGTATAATTACTGAAGCTTAGATCTTATTTTCCAACAAACAGATGCTAAGATGCAAATAAAAACATGGTCTTTCTGGGGCCCCTGGGTGGCTAAGTCTGTTAAGCGTCTGCCTTCAGCTCAGGTCATGATCCCAGGGTCCTGGGATCCAATCTGTGTCTGGTTCCTTGCTCAGCAGGGAGCCTGCTTCTCCCTCTCCCTCTGCTGCTCCCCCTGGTTGTGCGCTCTCTCTCTCTCTCTCTCTCTCTCGCTATCTCTCTCTCTGTCAAATAAATAAACAAAATCTTTAAAAAAAAGAAAAAAAAACATGGTCTCTCTGGTTCATAGTTCTTAAAATATAGCTACTGGAGTATTTTTTTGTGATGCTCTTTTAGAAGAGTAATTTATCCCGCTAGGAAAATTAGGTACCACTTCAATTTGAGCACCAAGAAAGACAAATCACCCCCAGTACAGTACTCCTCCCCAAAATATTTAACCTGAATCTAATCATGGGGAAATAAATCAAGACAACAGCAAAATGCAGAACCGTCTAATAAACTGGTCTATACCTCTGAAAACTGTCAATACCATGAATAACATGCTCTAGATTAAAAGAGACTAGTAAATAAATAAATAAATAAATAAATAAATAAATAAATAAAGACCAGACAGACTGATTGCTAAATGCAATGCCTCACATTTGGATGCATTCTGGATTGGAAAAAAGTGATTAATGACTGAGATAAGAGGAATATTGAAGATTAAGTATTAGAAAATATTACTGTATTAATGTTAAATTTCCTCTGTGATATGTGCAGTGTGTTTATATAAGAGAATTCTCCTTTCTTTTGGAGATAATGCTGATGTATTTAGGGACAACAGGTTATTATGTCAAACCAACCCTTTTAACCGGGTCAAAAAAAGAGTTTGTAAAGAATGGTAAACACTGCTTAACATGTTTGAATCTGGGAAAGGCAAACAGGTGTTCCATGTACTATTCTTGCAGCTTTTTAAGTAAATTTTGAAGTATTTCAAACCAAAAAGGCAAGAAGGAGAAGCAACTGAGCCACAAAAATGAAGTAAAAGATCTTTTAGTATATGTGCTGCCGAAGCGAGCACGAAGTAAAAGATCTTTTAGAATTCACATTTACAAGTCAGCTTTTGCCACATTCTTAAAGAAAGTTGCACTGAAAATGTCCTTAAAGGGCTAAGATTTCGGGCGCCTGGGTGGCTCAGTAGGTTAAGCATCTGGCTTCGGGTCAGGTCACGATCCCGGGGTCCTGGGATTGAGCCCCACATCGGGCTTACTGCTCAGAGGGAAGCCTGCTTCTCCCTCTGGCTCTGCACCCCCTGCTTGTGTGTGCTCTCTCTAACAAAAAAAAAAAAAAAAAAAAAGCAAGCAAGCAAGCAAGCAAGCGAGCGAGCGAGCGAGCGCGCGCGCCTGGGTGGCTCAGTCGTTAAGTGTCTGCCTTCGGCTCAGGTCATGGTCCCAGGGTCCTGGGATCGAGTTCCGCATCAGGCTTCCTGCTCGGTAGGAAGCCTGCTTCTCCCTCTCCCACTCCCCCTGTGTGTTCCCCCTCTTGCTGTGTCTCTCTGTGTCAAATAAATAAATAAAATCTTAAAAAAAAAAAGAAAATTTAAGAAAGAAAGAAAGAAAAGAGCTAATATTTCCCACCGTGACTATGGCCAAGACTTTGCATCAAGAGGCCACACAAAAAAATGAAAACAAAAATAAAAACTTGTTTAACAATAAAGGTAACTCGGGGCACCTGGGTGGCTCAGCAGGTTAAGCATCTGCCTTTGGCTCAGGTCATGAGCAGAGCCTGGCAAGGAGCCTGCTTTTCCCTCTTCCTCTACCCCTCCCCTTGTTTGTGCTCTCTCTCTCTCATTCTCTCTCTCGAATGAATAAATAAAATCTTAAAAAAAAAAAAAAAGGAATAAAGCTGTAAATTCCTGAGAGCAGGAACTGTGGGTTCTAATTTTGTTTATAACCCTCTAGTATTTTGTACATAACAGAAGTCGAATGAGCACTAGCCACAACCTGGAATGAAGAAGGAAAATGAACCTTTATACTGTATTGAAAAAAGATTTAAACCAGAGGACAGAGAGAGTTGCTGTTACCTTTCCTTGACAAAGTGGTTAACTATTAACCACAGATGTCTGCTGAAAAAATACTAGGAAATTTTACCCCAGTAAAACAACATTCCTGTAATTATAATTTAGGAAACCCATAAAATTCTACAGACTGAGGAACACTCTTACTACAAACAAAATACACTTTATTATTTTTATTTTTGCAAGCCTAATTACCTTTAACAGATTCCTTTATTACAGTTACAAACTGAAGCCAGAGAACATCGGGATCAATTTCAACCCAGCCAGCTTGAGGATAAAGATTTTCTATCTATTTAGAAAAAGAAAATTTAGTAAAAACAACATTAGATCAAGTCAATAATATCTGGGTCTTAAAATTTTTTAAATGGTTAAAATGATTACAACATGATTTCATTTATTATCTAATTCATTTTTATTGTTAAAATGGAAAATATGAAATAAAGTTTTCCTCAGTTCATGAATTTACAGAAAATTTTAGCTTTCTTTGTTTTATCTTTACTTTCCAAGTTTTCTATAATGAAGACGTACCATTTTTATGAGAAAAATTTTTTAAAAAAACAAAAATTAACAAAGTGCCAAGTTCTGATTCAGACTATGATGGAGGAAGCACACTCCACCCTGTCTCCACCACTGAATGCAGAGATAAAACCTGGACCGAATGCATGTGGACTCTAAAAAGTCTACGGGGGCAGGAAGATAGGGGAAGATAAGAATTCCAGTACTACTAACTGGTGGTGAGTTTCCCATTTTTTTCCTGATATTCCCTGGCCTAGACTCAAGCAAGTCCATAAACCCAGAAGTGGGTACCAGGATCAGCGGAAACTCCAGAAGCTCTCATGTTTTGGCTAACACTCAAGAGAGAATGGGAGAAGTCCCCCATATATCTTTTTTTCTCCCGCTTGCCTCCATACTTTTGTACCCAGGTTATCTTGTAGTAGTGGTTGCACCAGTAATCTCAAGGACCTAAAATACTGAAGGAGGTAAAACTTCTCCAACCAGAGGAGGTGTGGCCCAAGACCGCCATGTTTTGTTTTTTTTGGTTTGTTTCTCTCTCTGTGCTTTTGATGTGTAGCCCAGCTGTGGGCATAGGAAGTGCCGGCAGAGTAGGGTAATGAAAGCTCCAGCTTTCTGGCAAGAGGAGCCAAAAGGGGAAACTCAGGGAACCAAAAAGTGCCAGGACAATCTCAGAGAGGGAGGAGCTTGGGAAAGCTCCTCCAGAAAGTTGCGTATGAATTCCAAAGTTCACCTCGAAGCTGTACCTGTTTGAACATAATCTAAACAGCATAGCAAAGATATAAAGAACTAAGGGACAGACCCCTACCCAGGTGCCAGACTGGCTACTGGGTGGCACATTCACAGGGCAGATGCAAACAGTACTGCCAAGATTTTGGAAATGACAAACACTGAAACCAAGGTCCACAAAAGACTGGTAGAATTTGAGGGCGCCTGGGTGGCTCAGTTGTTAAGCGTCTGCCTTCGGCTCAGGTCGTGATCCCAGGGTCCTGGGATTGAGCCCCGCGTTGGGCTCCCTGCTCCGCGGGAAGCCTGCTTCTCCCTCTCCCACTCCCCCTGCTTGTGTTCCCTCTCTCGCTGTGTCTCTCTCTGTCAAATAAATAAATAAAATATTAAAAAAAAAAAAAAAAAGACTGGTAGAATTTGTAGCTTGAACCCAACTGCATTAATTGCCTGGTAAAAGAAAAATAGCAACGTTCATCATAGGATTTACACAAGACCCTGAGTCTTATAACACTATATTCAAAATGTCCATGATATAATCTGAAATTACCAGGTATATGAAGAACTAGAAAAATCTCACCTCACATGGGAAAAGATAATAGATACCAATGCCAAGATGACAGATACCTGATCAAGACTTCATAAGCAGCTACTACAAAAATGTTCCAAGAACAACGGGCAAATTCTTTTGAAACAAATGGCAAGATAGAAAGTCTCAGCCAAGAAATATAAGACAAAAGGAAACCAAAATAAAATTTTTAGAATTGAAAAATACAATAATTAGGAGAATGGGAGAAATGGAGAGATGCTGGTCAAGGGGAGTACAAACTTTCAGTTATAAGATGAATAAGTTCTGGAGACCTAATATACGCATGGTGACTATAGTTAATAATAATGTACTGTACACCTGAAATTTGCTAAGAGAGCAGTTCTCAAGTGTTCTCAACACACACACACATACACAAATAGTAACTATGTGAGGTAATGGGTATGTAATCGTTTTACAATGTATATGTGTACCAAAACATCATGTTGTACACCTTACCTATATGCAACTTTTGTCAATCATACCTCAGTAAAGCTGGAAAAATCAATTTAAAAAAGAAAAATATAATAATTAAAATAAACATACTGAATGGGCTCAATAGTAGAATAAAAATAACAGAAGAAAGTCAGTAAACCAAAGATAGATCAATAGAATTTATCTAACTTCAATAACAGAAAGAAAAAATATTGGAAAAAAAGAATGAATAAAGCCTCAGGGATCTATGAGACAGGAGCAAAGGGTCTAGTATTTATGAGCATCAGAGTCCCCAAAGAAGGAAAGAAAAGAGTTCAGTGCAAAAAAAAAAAAATTACTTCAGGGAAGTAATAGTGCTAAAAACTTTCCAAGTTCAGTGGAAGATTTAAAATCTACATATTCAAGAAACTTAGAAGACTCCTAAAAGGATAAGTCCAAAGCATTACACATTCAGATCCAGCATAATTAAAATGTTGAAAACCAAACTAAGGAAAAATCCTGAAAGCAGCCACACATGTTACATATATAGAACAATGATTCTGTATGGCTGCAGATTTCTCATCAGAGCCATGGAGGCCAGGAGGAAGTGGCTCAACATTTTTAAAGTGCTAAAGAAATGCCATCTACAATTGTATATCAAAATCCCCCAGTAGAATTTTTGTAGATACAGACATGATGATTCTAAAATTTATAGGAAAAAGCAAAAGAACTAAAATAACCCAAACAATGCTGACAAAGCCTAAAACTGGAGGAACCACACTACATAATTTTAAGACTTACTATAATGTTACATTAATCAAAACAATGTGCTACTAGCATAAAAACAGACAAATAGGGGTGCCTGGGTGGCTCAGTTGGTTAAGCATCCAACTCTTGATTTTGGCTTAGGTCATGATCTCAGGGTCCTGAGATCCAGCCTAGAGCTGGGCTCAGTGCGGAGCGTGGAGCGGAGTCTGCTTGTTCCTCTCCCTCCCCCCACTTGCTCTCTCTCTCTCCCCCTCTAAAATAAATAAAATCTTTTTTAAAAAAATAGACAAATAGGTATCAATGGAACAGAGTCCAGAAATAGACTGACACAAATAAAGCTAATTCATTTTTGACAAGTGTATACAAGGCAATTCAGTGGAAAAAAAAAATAGCTTTTTCAACAGATGGAACAATCAGACACCTATATGCAAAAAAATTAACTTCAACCTCACATCTTAAACAAAACTTAACTCAAAACTGATCACAGGTCTAAATTTAAGACATAAAACTGCAAAATGTTTAGACGAAAACACAGGAAAAAAATCTTTGTGATGTGGGGTTAGGTGAAGAGCTCTTAGACATGACACCAGAATTACCATTCACAAAACAGAGAAATTGATAAATTGGACTTCATCAAAATTAAAAACATTTGCCCTGCAAAAGACAGTTAAGAAAATGAAAAGACAAAGTGTAGACTGATTTAAAATATCTGTAAATCACACATCCAACACAGGACTTACATTCAGAATATATGAAGAAATCTCAAAATTCAACAGTAAGAAAACAAACAACCCAATCAAAAAATGAGCAAAAGACTTGAACAGGCACTTTGCCAAAGAAGATATATATGGATAGCAAATATGCATAGAGAAATATTCAACATCACTAAACATTAGGAAAATGCAAATCAAAACCACAATGAGATACCACTACATCTATCAGAATGCATAAAATAAAAAACACTAACAATTTCAAGTGTCAGTGAAGAACATGTGGAACTCTTACACATTGCTGGTGGAAATGGGAGGGGTATGACTACAAAGGGCTAGCATGAGGGAGTTTTTTGGATTACTCCTACGTTGGCTAAAAATCACAGAACTTATTCACCAAAAAGGCAATTTTACTGTAAGTTATTTAAAACATAAAAAGAAGCCATGGCTTCAGTTTAACATGATGGCTTAAACCTACATATCTTATCTCCAATTCCTCTCAAGATTCCATTAAAATAAAAATGTTAAAAGGGTTTATGCAGAGAGACAATGCTAAGAGAGCAAACAGGCTCAGGCCAGGTTTTAACAAAATGTTTTTAATATGAACAGTGAGTGGGTTGGTGGCACATGGCTAAACAGAGGAGAAAACTGGTACTTCACTCCCTCCTCAGATGACCACATCTTTGCTCAACCCCTGGCAGAGATGCTATGGTAAAATCCTGAAAAGTAGAGGTCCCTCCAAAGACTGGGATGCCAGATGAGGCTGAACCCAAGATTGGTTCAAAGTCTTTAAAAGGATCCCCAATCCCCAATCCCTTCCTCCAGCCAGATCACTGCCCCTCCCTAACCAGGCAGAAGGTAAAAGGTTTACTCTCCAAAGGGACTGAACCAGAAGAACGTTTTCTTTGCAAATACCAGATATAGCTGAGTAGGGTAAGACTACTGAGTGGTACTGAAAATAGGAACGACCAGGGCGCTCAGTGGGTGGCTCAGTCGTTAAGCATCTCGTCTGCCTTCAGCTCAGGTCAAGATCCCAGCATCCTGGGATGGAGCCCCGCGTCAGGCTCCCTGCTCCTCGGGAAGCCTACTTCTCCCTCTCCCACTCCCCCAGCTTGTGTTCACTCTCTCACTGTGTCTCTCTCTGTCAAATAAATAAAATCTTAAAAAAAAAGAAAGAAAGAAAATAGGAACAACCAAAAACCAACCAAAGATCTAACATGTAAGAAAAGACCAAAATAAAGACAAGGAATGCTGAGGAAACAGGGAACATGTGGGAAGCTTGAGGGTGACAAGGTGTGATATGAAAAAAGGATCTACTACTCCCTGGTGAGTTCCCAGAGACAGACTTAACAAAATCTATTCCCCTTCTATCAAATAATATGTTTTTTCTATGCAAGACTTTCATGACCACAGACGAATGCCTCAACTGCAATAAACACTTCCTCATCCCAAAAAACTCAAAAAACTTGAAGATGGCGCTGCAGGGTCAATCCCCTCCACTCCACCAGCCCGGAGAGCTCACTATTCCCAAACATGTCACAATAGTGAAATCTCCTCCTGTACCGAAGGAAGACCAAACCAAAATTAGACAAGAGGATAACCAAAGCTAAGAAGATTTGTTTTGCTGATTACAAACAAAACAAAACACAGCAAACAACCAGAATTTTTCAAGACTGTCCAGAAGGGTACACACTAGTACAGATTGTACTGTTCTCCTTGGACTGGCCTTTCTGTCCTGTTCTTCCAACCAAGATGTTATTATTCTTCATGGTTTCTCACATATAGCGTCACGTTCCAATGGGAAACATGATAAATTTTCTCCTTAAAACTAGAAACATCAAATATTGACGTGTGGATTTTCAAATCTGAATACTATTCTGGTATATAACACCAATACTTAAGAATCTATACAAAAATTTTTTAAAAATACAAATTATAAAAAATAAAATAAAAAATACAAATTATAGGGGCGCCTGGGTGGCTCAGTCGTTAAGTGTCTGCCTTCGGCTCAGGTCATGATCCCAGGGTCCTAGGATCGAGCCCCGCATCGGGCTCCCTGCTCAGCGGGAAGCCTGCTTCTCCCTCTCCCACTCCCCCTGCTTGTGCTCTCTCTCGCGCTGTATCTCTCTCTGTCAAATAAATAAATAAAATCTTTAAAAAAAATACAAATTATAGAAAAAGCCTAAAAATGTATCTCTGCTATTAAAAAATGAATGCCACAAGAAATAAAACTGGTCTTCTGAGAGGCCTAGTACTAGCTTCTTAACATAAAGGGTTCATGTTTGGGATTTCAATTTTAATTAAAAGACCAATACAGCCTATTATGTTCTTATCTCTAAGGGTGATCTCTTCACTTTTTCTTTCTCTGTCTCTCTTTTAAACTATTTACGTGGCAATATCAGTCAAATCCTATACTAAGAGGTTTTGGGTTTCTATTATATATAGTCTTATCATCATATTAGCAGAGATGTGATTTTCGCTTGAGAAAATAAACAAAAGTTCTGTGTCCAATCCAGTTTCATGAAGCAAACTGAATTCCTAATACTTCGATTAAATGCAATTCAATGATTTATTCTGTACCCATGAGGTAATAAATCATGTGCTAAGTAGCAATGTAGGCCAAGAACCTTTTCCTCAAAGAACTTCAAGTATCCAAGGGCGCCTGGGTGGCTCAGTCATTAAGCGTCTGCCTTTGGCTCAGGTCATGATCTCAGGGTCCTGGGATAGAGCCCTGCATGGGCCTCCCTGGTTGGCAGGGAGCCTGCTTCTCCCTCTCCTGCTTCTCCCTCTCCCACTCCCCCTGCTTGTGTTCCCTCTCTCGCTGTCTCTGTCTCTGTCAAAAAATAAATAAAATCTTAAAAAAAACCCTCCAGCTATCTGAAATAAATGACCAATTTCCGGTTGTTCTTTTCTAATTTCTAATTCGTTATGGACCAACAATTTTTAAGACACAAATAAAACAATTTTCTAGGAAAAAATTACATACAAAATAGAATCCCAAATGTTTCATTTTTAAGATCAGCAGACATAAAACTACTCTAGTAAACTGCTACACAAGTTTCTAAATCTTAATTTCTTCATCGCTACCCCAGGTGCCCAGGAACTATACTTTAAGAAGCACTGCTATATGGGATACCTGGGTGGCTCAGTAGGTTAAGCATCTGGCTTCAGGTCAGGTCATGATCCCGGGGTCCTGGGATCGAGTCCCATATGGGGTTTCTTGCTCAAAGGGGAGCCTGCTTCTCCCTCTGCCTGCTCTGCCTGGGGCTCTCCCTGCTTGTGCTCTCTCTCTCTCTGACAAATAAAATCTTGAAAGAAAAAAAGAAGGAAAGAAAGAAAGAAAAGAACAGAACTGCTATGAACTCTTACCACAGTTGGAGAGCCATTGCTATAAACTCCTTAATCTACGTGTTTCATCCTTTGAGGGCAGGGACTTTTTATATTTTTAACTCCTATCTTTCCAGACACTTCACGGCTGAGAGTCTAAGCAAGCCATTCTAGTCTCCTGCTACTCACAGCAATCTTGATTCATAGTTTAGATTCCTACCTCGTTTCTAAAAAACAAATCATTTGTCCCGAATTATACAGCAACTGAAACTTTGTATTTTCTGACAATCCATGTCCCCCTTTGGCTCCAAATATTTCAATTAAAAAAATCCCTGCCTAAAACAAAAGTACTTTGTGTCTAGAATTATGAGGAAGACTGTGTGAAAAGTATCCTTGTGTTGTGATAAAGATTCAAAAAGGTAAGACACACACAGTCGCCAAAGGACAGTGTTCTTTCAGGTTGGGGGAGGGATGGCGTGTGTAGGGTGGGTGGGCAGTGTTTCTGCACAGGTAGCCAGAGAAGGGCCCAGCGGCTTAGTCCCAGCTCACTGTTCTGGTCCAGAAACCAGAATGAAATGAAACTCCCCCATTTTCTCAACGCAGTCACTTGGATAGATCTGCCCCTGGGCAACTGCTATGGTTAAAAACACTCTTTAAGGGGTTGGGAAGAAGAGTGAGAACTGAACAAACGGAGAATCCAGTGCTGCTGGGTGGGAATGGTTTAGGTATCTAATGGCTCCTAACACTGCTAACATAAAAAGAGGTTGATATTGGAAAGAAGGGTAAGAACACCACATCCAATCCACATTATTTTTGGTGCGCACGCAGAAATCAACACTTCATTAAAATAAGAACAGAAGAGCACCAATCTGTTGGTTGCTTTACTAAGAAGTAAGAATTTGGTAGGTTTTTCAAACCAGAAAAAGGTAGTTTTATCAATGCTCAAAGATGGAAAGGAGAAAAGTAATGACAATACAGCCTTCAAAACTTGTCCAGTTCCTCTAATATCCATGAAAATCAGTCGCTCAGATGAGGAACCAGCACTCTGAGAAGCAGTTAATAATGACAACTGAGGAACGGACAATAAATTCTATCAAGATCTGAAACACTGAAATGTAAATAAAGACGGGGTTGGAAGCCTACCGAGGAAGTGGGAAAAACCTAGCAAGTCACAAAGCACCTTCTGGTTGGATACGCGCCGCGTGCTCTGCCCTGCCCTGCGAGTCTCCGCAGTCCCACCCAGGAAAGGCGAATCTGCAGGTGATAGAAGCGAGAGAAGGAACCCGGTCACAAACCGGGCCCCTCCTGCCCTCAGCCAGAACAGGAAGGGCGCGCAGGTTTCAGCCCTGCCCTGCGAGGTAATATTGAGATCTGGCCGCTCCTCGCCCGCCGCTCAGGACCGAGGGCCCGCCGGTGCTGCAGGTGGCTGCATTCTGGCTGGATGTCGCGGACCCGGCCGCTCGCCTCCCGCGACCAGATCCCGGGTGCTCTGTGCGACCCTGACCCGCAGCCCCGACGCCCGCTCCCCGGTCACCTTCTGCACGCTGGAGCCGCGAATCAGCGTCGCGTGGTCATAGACGTGGCAGCGGATCACCGAGCTGCCCACGTCCAGCCCCAACACAAAGCGTGCGGGAGACTGGCCCGCCGCGCTCTGCTCCGGGCGCCTCTGCTCCTGGACCGCGCGCACCCCCAACATCCCGACCCTGCAAACCTCTACTCAACAACCGCCTGCGGAGAGAGCGCGTTTAGAGAGGCCCGCACTTCAGGGGCCGAGCGCGCCCCGCGGGGCCGCACCCCCCGGCCCTCCCCTCCGCGAGATCCGGGAAGCGCCCCGCCCCTGCCACGGGGCCCGCCCCAACGCCGTGACGTCACGGCTGCGCAAAAACCCTTTTGAGCCGTGTGCTGGGACTGGGCGGCGGCGTGGGGCCCTTGGAGGTGAGCGAGTTCCCAGGAACGGTGCCCGTGTTTCTTTTAACCTTAGTTGCATTTTATGAATATCTGTTAAGAAAAATAAAGTGACCTGAAAAGAAATTAGAAATGCAGCCTAAAGTATATATTAATAAACAATCCCGCCCCCCAAGACTTCTTTCCCAAGAAAACCTGGTAAAATGCACATATAATACACATCAATAAATACTTGTAAATGCAGTAACACACAGAGTAAGACCTTCCCCAACCCTCTGGTGGGGAAAAGGGGACAAAGCGTAGGGTGGCCTCTTTTACTATCAAGCCCCCAACACCCCCACCCCAGCAGTTACATTTTTTAGCCAGGAAGACCCTGTGGCAGAAAGGGGTAGAAAGGAGGCCTATGGCAATTTCGAGATTCCTGTAGCTTCAGTTCACCTGCCAAGAGCCAAGGGGCCTTCCCAGGGGGTGGTCCAGCTCCCAAGTTTGCAAGCCTGATATGTAGGGAGTAGGGAGGTGTTAATGCCTGCTTCAGCCACCTCCACCACCAGCACCACTCAAAAACACCAGTGCCTGAAAATATTCATTATCTTCTTCTTTGTAAAATTATGAAAGTAATATGGATACGTGCTTTTTGTGAAAATAGTGCCATTAAAAAGTAAAGGATCTTCATTTTGAACCAAATTGTCCTTTTGACCAAACTATTAACCAACTTGCTTTCAAGTTGGTTAATACCAAACTGGGCTATTTGGCCATATTACTGGAAGCTTGGAACGTACAACCACAAGGGTATATTCTTTTCTCTCTGTATCTTGTTCCTGTCCAGTAGTTCTCATTTATTCCAAATGGCCTCAGGATTGCTTTCACCAGTGCTTAAGTTCAGCATTTTGTTGAGTCATATATATGTTAATCCCCAGTATTATAAAGAAACCAATGACTAATGGGTCGTGTACTGGTCAGAGTTTCCCAGAGAAACAGACCCGATAGAATAGAGAGGGAGGAAGAGAAAGAGATTGGGATTTTGAGGAATGGGCTCACATGCTTGTATGGGTGGAAAGCTCCAGAAATCTGTAGAGCAGGCTAAAAGGCTAAGAATTCAGGTTAAGAGTTGATGTTACAGGAGACGCCTGGGTGGCTCAGTCGCTAAGTGTTTCTCTTCCTCTCAGGTCACAATCCCAGAGTCCTGGGATCGAGCCCCGCATCCGGCTCCCTGCTCCAGGGGACGCCTGCTTCTCCCTCTCCCACTCCCCCTGCTTGCATTCCCTTTCTCACTGTCTCTCTCTCTCTGTCAAATAAATAAATAAAATCTTTAAAAAGAGAAAAAAAGAGTTGATGTTACAGTCTTGAGTCTGAATTCTATAGGACAGCAAGCTGGAAACGCAGGCAGGGTTTCTATGTTGCAGTCTGGAGAATCTTTTCTTGTTTGGGAAACCTCAGTCTTTGCTCTTAAGGCCTTCATCTGATGGGATGAGACCCACCAACATTATGAAGGGCAGTTTGGTTTACTCGATGTCTGTTGACTTAAATGTTAATCACATCGAAAAAATACCTCACAACACCTAGATTTGTGTTTGACCGGACAACTGGGCACCCACACAGTGTGCCCATGAGCCTAGCCAAGCTGACATATAAAATCAGCTATCACAGGTCCCCTTTCACAGCAGAGAAAGCTGTTTTGAATTCCCTGATACTAATATTTAGCGTATTTCTCATACTGATAGTTCTTGGGTTTCTTGGATCCTAACACTTCTTTGTGATCCTTTTTAATAAATTGAAATCAATTATCTTGAGTGTTATCAAAGAATCGTAGAATGTAAAAACAAGAAGGACTTTAGGGACCACTTAGTCTAATGTTTCTTAATGTGTTTCCAATCTTGAACACCTTTCAGACGCTGATGGATGCTGTCTTCTGAGGATATGCTTATCTACACAAAATTTGGCATGTAATTCCAGGTGTTGGGTATGGGATACTCTAAACATGAAGATCTCAGGTTAAAAATACAGAGCTGATTTCCCTAACCTGGACAGACTTGCCTAGAAGAGGGTTGGGCAACAGAGGGATACTGTGTTTCTTCAGTGTTCATTGTTCTCTGCTGGCATCTCTTGCCCTGCTCTGCTCCCGGGGGCAAGGAGCATGTGGGCCCCAAGGCACAAGGCTCACAAACTCTGAAGGTCCCTTTGCTAGCGGGTCAGTACATTGTTCTTGATTCAGAGGCCACTGCTGCTCTGAGCTCCATCACCTGGTTGGCTTGGTCTTCATCTGGCTCCTCACCCCTCACACTCTGGGCTTGGCCTCAGAGGTAGCCCATGAGGCTGCCCTCCCAGGCTCTTCCCCACCACCATCACTTCTTACACTTTCTCTTCTTTCAGTAGAGCCCAGGATTACAGCTCATTGTACCAACCTTGCACATTCCCAAGAACTTGGACACAATTCCTCAAGGCTAGATCAGAAAGTGTGCCAGGGCCACCACACCCTATAGGGAAATGAATGGTGCTCCAAGGCTGAACCCAGGAACCTCAATGCCTTCCCGCCTCCAAGAAAACTAGTCATGGTCCCTCATTTCTAGGATGACCAACTGTCCCAGTTCGCCCTAAGCTGGGGAGTTTCTTTCCTTTTTCTTTTTCTTTTTTTTTTTAAGATTTATTTATTTATTTATTTGACAGAGAGAGAGAGAGCACAAGCAGGGGGAGCTGCAGGCAGAGGGAGAGGGGGAAGCAGACTCCCCACCGAGCAGGGAGCGCGACGTGGGGCTTGATCCCAGGACCCTGGGATCATGACCTGAGCCAAAGGCAGATGCTTAACTGACTGAGCCACCCAGGTGCCCCAACTGGGGAGTTTCTTAAAACACAGGATTTGCAATGCTAAAACCAGGACAGTCCTCACTACTCATAGACTCTTGGGGTCCGTAGGTGATTTTCTTTGGGACACTGGCTACCTCATGTGTAGGTGTCAGCCACTGCTTCTAGACATGAGCTCCCTGAGAACAGATATGGGGGCTCTTTTTTTCCTCCAAGACACACAAAGTAACTGCTCAATGACTGAGTGAACAAACAAATAAATTAGTATATGGAAGTCCCTGCCAGACACATCTGTGTGATTTGGCCAAAAGACACACAGAGTGGTGAGCCCTTCTTAGTCCCTGCATGAGTCTGGGCATGTTGTCGTATGGCCACCAATGCAGACCTTCTAATGTGTAAAGAAGGTGTGGAGTCCTGCTGGGTGCCCTAAGTTGGCTATCTGGAACTGAGCCCTGGATACCCACATGAATATCAAGCCACCTTTTTTTTTAACCCTATTTTCTGAACCCAGCCTAATTTGTATTGGACTCCTGCCTCAGCTTCCTGATCTGTATTCACTCCTGTGTCCGGAGCCCTAGCCTAAATACCACGGTGGGACAGAGGTAAATGTACCATGAAGTTAAAGAAACTTACACTTCCTGTCCCTCACTTGCATGGGTCCCTGCCCAGATCCTGAGAGGAGCCCTAGCAAACTTTTCAGAGTCCCATGCTGTACAACATTCACAAAAGTCAATTGTTTTTGTATTTTTTTCTTTAAGTAGGCCCTCCAAATTATACAAGCTTCAGCTCCCACAAAACCATAATCTTCCTGACCCTTGTATAGTCCTCAGAAATTCCCTCTTTCTCAATGCCTGGACTCACTCTTCTGGACCCCCATGTGGTAGTCCAGAATGCTGCCGTGCACCTGCTCTCAGTACCACAACCTGACTCACTGATCTGAACCCCCTGAATTCTGACAGCTGAGATTGAGTCTCTCCTCCCTACACAGTCTGGTTATGGTGGTAGGCACTGGCATCCCTCCTTGAGGCCACATTAATCAAACCCTATCCATACCTCACCACTGTTGGTTGAGGTCCTTGCCTGCCTTGCTCTTAAAGCCCATTCACACCCTGAAGCGGTCAAACCAGAAGGAATGAGGACCAAGAACTTCAAATTCTTGGGCCTGATGCTCATCAAGATCTAAAAATAAAAGAGGACTTTGGGCCCCACCAAAATCAAGAGAATTGGAAATTGAAAGGAAGAATAGCTATACTAAAACAACCCAGACTAGAGGAAGTTGCTTCAGAACCCAAACAAACAGGGCGCCTGGGTGGCTCAGTTGGTT
>NC_138369.1:84550031-84569722 GCF_054177405.1 Leptonychotes weddellii
GGGGGAAAGCTCTCAGTTTTTCCCCATTGAGAATGATATTCGTTGTGGGTTTTTCATAGATGGCTTTTATGATATTGAGGTATGTACCCTCTATCCCTACACTCTGAAGAGTTTTAATCAAGAAAGGATGCTGTACTTTGTCAAATGCTTTTTCTGCATCTATTGAGAGGATCATATGGTTCTTATTCTTTCTTTTATTAATGTGGTGTATGACATTGATTGATTTGTGGATGTTGAACCAACCTTGCAGCCCGGGAATAAATCCCACTTGGTCGCGGTGAATAACACTTTTAATGTACTGTTGGATCCTATTGGTTAGTATTTTGGTGAGAATTTTTGCATCCATATTCATCAGGGATATTGGTCTGTAATTCTTCTTTTTGATGGGGACTTTGTCTGATTTTGGGATCAAGGTAATGCTAGCCTCATAAAATGATTTTGGAAGTTTTCCTTCCATTTCTATTTTTTGGAACAGTTTCAGAAGAATAGGTATTAATTCTTCTTTAAATGCTTGGTAGAGTTTCCCTGGGAAGCCATCTGGCCCTGGGCTCTTGTTTGTTGGGAGATTTTTGATGACTGCTTAAATTTCCTTGGTGGTTATGGGTGTGTTCAGGTTTTCTATTTCTTCCTGGTTCAGTTTTGATAGTTTATACATCTCTAAGAATGCACCCATTTCTTCCAGATTATCTAATTTTCTGGTATATAGTTGCTCATAATATGTTCTTATAATTGTTTGTATTTCTTTGGTGTTGGTTGTGATCTCTTGTCTTTCGGAATGGCTGTATTTTAAACATACTGTTTAAAGTCTCTTTCAGATTGCTCTCTTATCTCTCTATCTTGGAGCTCAAATGCTCCCACTTGCTATGTATGCTCCCTTACACTTTCACTGGTGCCTTTTCTTCTATGATTTGTTATCTCTTAAACTGTGAATTAATATTTGATGAGGTTCTTTTTAATGGAAACTCTTTATATTGTAGGTTAGGGAAGCACTCCTATAAAGCAGTTTCAAGTTTGCCTCTGCCAGGGCTTAAAAGATTTCATCAGCTTCAGACAAGTTTCTCTGCTAATTTCTCCAGTTAGAGTCCTCACCAAATAAGAGTATTGTGAATTCAGCCCCTTTTGCTGGCGGGTGGCATAGTGTCAGGCAGTCAAGTCCCTAAGCAGCAGTGACTACTAGAGCTCAAGGTCAGCTTGCCACATGTCCATATATTCAGCCCCTGTGGAGAGAGATCCACATGGATTCCAGCACAGCAGCAGCATGAGCTTCATGTGTACATTGGTCCTTCTTGTCCCAGAGGCCCAGGCAGATGCTGGGCACTCAGTGAGCCTGTGTCACGGCTGAGAAGCCCTGAGCTTAGGAACACATGCAGTGTTTTAAAGGGGTTGCTGGCAGACGTGCCCAAATTTGTCCCTGATGACAACGTTGTCTTTAATATCTTCATTAGGAAATAAATCTGCCCTCTGATCCGGAGGGAGAGACTATCTCTAGTTTCCAGGGCTTTCAGGTGTATAAGCATCCTTGAAATCTACAGTGTAGGATAAAACTTGTCACAAGACATGTAGAAATGCCATGGACGATCATCTCCCAACACAAAGGTCCCAGTGACTTTTTGACTCATAGCAGCAACTCACCACTCTAACCATAAGTACGCTGAGAATTGCTTTTCTTGGTTTCAGGCATGACTGTTATAAAATAATTTTTGGTTGCTATTGTTAAGTATTAGTCAGAGTTTCTGTTGATTTGATGGGGGTGGGAGTGGACACAGCTTCTGTATCAACTCAGTGCTTCCTCCTTACCAATGTCAGTTAGTAAGTGTCTATTCTCTTGTTTAAACTGTTCCGAGTATAAATCCCAACCAAACCTGTCCTTATTGGCCAATGTCTACTCAATATCACCAATGTTGGACTCCTGCCTCAAGTGTCTAACCTGAATCTAATATAACAGAAAACAGAATATGATAGAAAACAATAGGACAAATCCAGACTAAAAGATATTCTGCCTAACAACTGGCCTGGACCTTAAAAATATTGATGTTGTGAGAGATAGCAAAAGAAAAAAGCTGAGGATTTAATTGAGGTTCAGGTAAATTAAAGAGACATGATAACTAAATTCAATGCATAACCCTAATTGGATCTTAGATTGGACAAAAAAAAGCAGTTATAATATGTAGGAAATTTGAATATGACCTGTATATTAGCTATAGAATCGTATGTAGGTTAAAATTCCTTATTGTGGTAATTCGTGTTTTTGTAGGAGAATGTCCTTGCTCCCAGGAAATACATGTTTAAGAATTTTGAGGTAAAGGATCAGAAAGGGAGAAAGAATAAATGTGGCAAAAATGTCAACAACAGGTAAACCTGGATGATGGGTGTGTGGATGTTCATTATACAAACCTTGCAACTTTCCTGTAGGTTCTTTTTTTTTTTTTTTTAAAGATTTTATTTATTTATTTGAGAGAGAGAGAATGAGAGACAGAGAGCAGGAGAGGGAGGAGGGTCAGAGGGAGAAGCAGATTCCCCGCTGAGCAGGGAGCCCGATGCGGGACTCGATCCCGGGACTCCAGGACCATGACCCGAGCCGAAGGCAGTCGCTTAACCAACTGAGCCACCCAGGCGCCCGGTTCTTTTTTATTTTAAGGTTTTTTTCATTTATTTGACAGAGAGAGAGAGCACAAGTAGGCAGAGCGGCAGGCAGAGGGGGAGGGAGAAGCAGACTCCCTGCTGAGCAGGGAGCCCGATGCGGGGCTCGATCCCAGGACTCTGGGATCACAACCTGAGTCAAAGGCAGACGCTTAACCAACTGAGCCACCCAGGCACCCCATCCTGTAGGTTTGAAAGTTTTTAAAATGAGGAGTTCCTCAACACACTTGTACCTTCATTATGAAGCCCTTCCTGATAGACTTGAACACCCTCTTTGCTGTATACCACGTGGCCCTACAGATACTTCTATTGATGCCTATGTCCAGTTAATCTTAAGCACCCACTCCTTTCCCTGGATAGAAACCCTCCTGAGGGCAGGGACTCCGTTTATTTCATCTTCGCATTATGACTGCCAACTATATAGCAGCGTTGAAATAAATGTTTGTTGAATAGACTGAAGAAGGAAGCAACAATCTCTGGAAACCATTCCCATTTTCAGACCTAGACAGCAAGCTTCCAGGGTTGACTTCCTACCATGAGCTGTTACTGGGACTGACATTTTTATAACAACACGTTGGTTCCTCAGACAACCTAAATATGTCACTGTGAACTTCCTCTCCCAGACTGATTACCAAAATGCTAAATGAGACAAGGGTTCATTCTGATTCCTGAGATCAAAATCTTCAGAATGAGAGGAGTATGTTTATTCTGGCCCTGCTTCTTATCTCTAAAGCAGTTCTCCAGATAAATTTTCCTTTTTTAAAAAGAGATTTTGGTGTAAAGCCTAGTAACACTCACTTTCTTAGACTAATAAATTTTATTCTTGTTCCTATGTTTTCTGTCTACTTATTTAGCACTTGGAAAAGCTTAGTCAGCTGCTTTGGTTTGTTTTTCCATTTAGAGAAACTGTGGTTCCTAACTGGGTTGAATTCAAATAGTACTTATTAAGTTAGTTTTTGTCTCAAATAGTGAGTGTTTATAATTTGGTCATGTTGGCTATGATTTTCCTGGTTATGATACAATTTGCCTAATGTAGGCAAAAAAAAAAAAACACCTGCCTAGAACTACAATGGCCAAAGCCTCTTTCTAATTTTTAGTAGTATTAAAATTTAGTTTTCTTACTATAGCTGGACGAACTTTTGTCCACAATTAAAATATTATTTTGGAGGGTTAATGAAACTTATCATTTTCCCATTGTATTTAACATCTCTGGTTACAAGAACAGTGTTTTTGCCACCTTTTCTGATAATAGGATTTTACGACTTAAATTTCAGTTTAATGCCTCCTAATCAGGATATCCAGTTCTTCTCTGAAAACTGGAATAGAGTCATCTGAAAAGTTGATCCTTTTATGTAAACAATGCATACATTTTGTTTAACCATGTGTTTAAAAATATCACCTGTGAGGGGCACCTGGGTGGCTTAGTCGTTAGGTGTCTGACTCCTGATTTTGACTCAGGTCATGATACCGGCAGAGGGTGGGGGGAGGGGATCAGGCTCTTCATAGAGTTCTGCACTCAGTGGGGAGTCTACTTGGGATCCTCTCTCTCCTCTCTCCCTCTAAAAATAATCTTTAAAAATGTCACCTGTGGGAATAAACAGACCTTAATATCCTATTAAATCACAAGGAGCACCTGGGTGTCTCAGTAGGTTAAGCGACTGACTCTTGGTTTTGCCTCAGGTCATGTCCTCAGGGTCTGGGGGAATTGTCTGGAGATTCTCTCACTCTGTCCCTCCCCTCGCTCGTACTCTCTCACTCTCTCTCTCTCTTTCTCTAAAGTAAATAAATAAATGTTAAAAAAATTAAAATCATAAATATTGAAAATAAGAGAAATTATTTGGAAAAAGGTTGCTTTCTGGAATTAAAATAGACTTCATGCAAAAAGACACACATCCATTTGAGAATAGGCAAAGGACTTCAATAGACATCTCTTAGAAGAAGATACATAAAGCAGATGGAAAGGTGCTCAGCATCATTAAGTCATTAGGGAAATGCAAATCAAAACTGCATGGGTGGTCATAGTTTTTTAAAAATGGAAAATAACAGGTGTTGGTGAAGATATGGAGAAATTGGAAACTTCATCCATTGCTAGCAGACATGTAAGAGGGGGCAGCCCCTGTACAAAACAGTTTGGCAATTCTTCAGTAAGTTAAATATCAGGCAGCAATTCCCTTCCTAAGTACATAATCTAAAGGACTGAAAACAAGTGTGCAAATAAAACCTTGTTCATGAATATATATGGCAGCACTCTTAGTGATGGCCAAAAGGGGGAAGCAATCCAAATGTCCATTAACAGATGAATGAATAAACAAAATGTGGTATATCCCTACAGCGGAACAATACTCAGCCATCACAAGGAGTGAGGAAGTACTAACCCGTGCTGCAGCCTGGGTGAAACTTGAACACTATGCCAAGTGAGGGAAGTCTGATCCAAAAAGCGGCTGTAACATCACATTTCACAAGTACTGTCTTGAGCAAGTTTTGAAGTCATGGGTAAAATTTTCATTTCCCCTGACCCTTTGTGGGTAGTTTGCTAAGAATATTCCACCCTAACTACTTCCCTTTTGGGCCCTGTCACTCCTCAGTTTTGACACACACATTTCCAACTGCTCGTTGTGCCCAGATGCCGAACACCTGGGGTGGCCTCTTCTTGCTTGGACCCATGGAATTATTCAAAATACTCAATTCTCTTTCCATAATTTGGCTATTGTTAGTAATGCTGCTATAAAAATTGGGGTGCATGTGCCCCTTTGAATCAGTATGTTTGTATCCTTTGGGTAAATACATAGTAATGCAATTGCTGGGTCTTAGGGTAGCTCTATTTTTAACTTTTTGAGGAACCTCCATACTGTTCTCCAGAGTGGCTGCACCAGTTTGCACTCCCACCCACAGTGCAAGAGGGTTCCCCTTTCTCCACATCTTCACCAACATCTGTTGTTTCCTGTGTTGTTAATTTTAGCCATTCTGACAGGTGTGAGATGGTATCTCATTATGATTTTGATTTGTATTTCCCTGAAGATGAGTGATGTTGAGCATCTTTTCATGTGTCTGTTGGCTATCTGGATGTCTTCTTTGGAAAAATGTCTTCATGTCTTCTGCCCATTTCTTTACTGGATTGTTTGTTTTTTGGGTGTTGAGTTTGATAAGTTCTTTATAGATTTTGGATACTAACCCTTTATCAGATACGTCATTTGCAAATATCGTCTCCCATTCTGTCGGTTGCCTTTTAGCTTTATTGATTGTTTCCTTCACTGTGCAGAATGTTTTTATCTTGATAAAGTCCCAAAAGTTCATTTTTGCTTTTGTTTCCTATGCCTCCAGAGATGTGTCTAGCCAGATGTTGCTACAGTGGATGTCAAAGAGGTTGCTGCATTGACTGACGAATGGGTAAAGAAGATGTGATATATATATGTGTGTGTACAATGGAATATTACTCAGCCATCAAAAAGAATGAAATCTTGCCATTTGCAACAATGTGGATGGAGCTAAAGTGTATTATGCTAAGCGAAACAAGTCAGTCAGAGAAAGACAAATACCATATGATTTCACTCACATGTGGAATTTAAGAAACAAAACAGATGAACATAGCGGATGAAAAAAGAGAAGGAAGCAAACCATAAGAGACCCATAACTATAGAGAACAAACTGAGGGTTGATGGAAGGAGGTGGGTGGGGGGAGAGCTAAATGGATGATGGGCATTAAGGAGGGCACTTGTTTTGATGAGCACTGGGTGTTATATGTAAGTGATGAATCAGTAAGTTCTACTCTTGAAACCAATATTATACTATATGTTAACTAACTACAATGTAAATAAAAATTGATACAAAAAATACTCAATTCTCAGGAAGCCCACAAACCTCTCTAATCCCACCTTGCTTGTCATACATAAACTGCCTCCTAGAGTTCCAACTTGTTGTTAGTTACCTTGTCCCCAGGCACAACTCCCTGTGTGGCCCTGTGAAGCAGCCTTCTCTCATTTGGAGCTATAAATAACAAAACATTCTGTCTTTGGTCTATCCAGAGTGTCCTTGTGTTCTGTCACCCAAGGAATCTATAATTATACCTGATATCATATAATCATAAAACAACCGCATATTGTTATTCTACTTATATGAAATACCCAGAATAAGAAAAATCCATAGAAACAAAAATCAGACTTGTGGCTGGGAAGGGCTAGGAGGAAGGAGAATGAGAAGTGACAAGTGGGGGTTTCCATTTGGGGTGATGAGAAAGTTCTGCAACTGGCTAGTTGTGATGGTCACACAACATCTGAATGTACTTAGTACCACTGTATTACACACCTTAAAACTGCTCAGAAGGTAAATTTTGTTATGTGTACTTTACCACAGTAAAACACCACCACCACCACCGACAACAACAAAACTACAAGGCAGGGCGCCTGGGTGGCTCAGTTGGTTAAGCGACTGCCTTCGGCTCAGGTCATGATCCTGGAGTCCCGGGATCGAGTCCCGCATCGGGCTCCCTGCTCAGCAGGGAGTCTGCTTCTCCCTCTGACCCTCCCCCCTCTCATGTGCTTGCTCTCTCTCATTCTCTCTCTCTCAAATAAATAAATAAAATCTTAAAAAAAAAAAAAAACTACAAGGCAAAAAATAAAATAAGACAGGGTCTCAAAAAAGAGAGAGACTGCATGTACATGTTGTAAAGTATCCTAGTTTCCTGTGACTGCGAGACAACAAGGTCTTGTCAACTCCTCTAAGCGTGGGTAACCTATTTTTTTATAAAAATAGACTGACTTTGATTATATTAAATGCACTTATCAAAAAATAAATAATACTCGACACACTAACAGAATGGCTACAACTAGAGACTGCCAGGACAAATAGTGGACATGTGGAGTGACTCAAATTCTCCTGTGTTTGTGGTGGAGTATAGAATGGTACGGCCACTTTGAAAAAATCCAACAGTTGCTTATGAAACTAAACACGTGCCTATCCTATGACCCACACATTCCATTCCTAGGTATTTACCCAGGACAAATGAAAACAAATGTGCACAGAAAGACTTGTATAAGAACATCCAGAGCAGCATTATTCAGAAGAGCTCCAAACTGGAAACAGCTCAGCTGTTCATCAGTTGGAGAATAAATCACATACAATGTCTTTCACAGAATGGACCACTGTTCAGAAATAAAGAGAAACATACTGTTGATACACACACAACATGAATGAATTCTAAAACATTATATTGAGTAAAAGAAACCTTGCATAAAGAATGCATAACTACATCTTCCTATGAATATGAAGTGCTAGAAAATGGCAAAATTAATTTTTGGTAACAAGTTTCAGAACGATGGTTGTCTCTGAAGGGTTGTGGGTAGAGATTTATCGCGAGAGGGTATGAGGAAATTTTCTGTGTGTAATGTTTATGTTCTGTGTCTTGTAATGATTTAGTTTGTACACATGCATATATTTGCTGGAACTTATGGAATTGAATACTTAAGATCTGTATATTTCATTTTATGTAAACTTTACCTCCAAAGAAACAAAAAAGGACCATTAAAATATTGACTTAATGGGGCACCTGGGTGGCTCAGTCGGTTAAGCATCTGCCTCTTGATTTTGGCTCAGGTCATGATTTCAGGGTTCTGGGATCAAGCCCCGCATGGGATTCCACACTCAGTGGGGAGTCTGCCTAGAAGCTTAAAATTCTCTCTTTCCCCCCTCTCCCTTCCCCTTCCATCTCTAAATATATATATGTGTATATATATAGATAGATAGATAGATATGGAATTAATGACATGCACGCTGAATGCTGAAATGTTTCAGGGAATGTATAAAGATGTCTGCAACTTACTTTGAAAAGCATACCAAAATAAGAAGGATTGTTAAATGGAAGGAGACGTGGATAGGTGGCTAGATATTTGATAGAGTAAGAATAGAAAATATCAATGGTAGAATTTCGGTGGTGTGTGTATGGATGGTAATTGAAGTAATTTTTTTTCACCTTTTATGTGTGGGAAATTTTTACAATAAAATATAGGGGAAAATAAATAAAAAACAAATAGTAAAGTATACATCATCAAACCCACCCTTCTTATTGTTTGGGGTCTTAAAATTTGGCAAGGAAACTGGACAGGTATTTTTTAAAACAGGTGAGGTACCTCAAATTCTGAGAAACTATTTTTATTTGTCTAAAAATCTCCATGATCACCAGGAGCAGCAACAAAGCTTCTTTGTCCATCTTGACTGTACTGACTTTTGACATCTGGGCCAAATGTTGGGAGCCAAAGGCTTACAAGCTTCTTAGTATCAATTACTAAGCTCTAATAGCCAATTATAGTGTGAGCCGATGAAACCCTCTAATTTGTGAGAATGAATTCTTTATTGCCTGAGAGTAACCTCTCTGCAATGTCAGTCTCAATTTCCCTTCCCAGCCAATATCCAACTGTGGCCTTCTTGGCTTGTGTTTTTCCTTCCTCCTATCCTTTCACCTGTTGCTGTCCTTATCTTTTTTGAGAAAAGAGCACAGAGTGCTGAACAGGGTGCTTACTCACTATGCAATAGCGTTGTGCAATAGCGTTGTACAATAGCAGATAAACAAGTTGAGGCACGTAAAGGAAAGATTTTTGGAATAGAAGTGAGGGGATCTGGCCTCTGGACCTGGCTCTGTTGCTACCTAGGTGCTTGACCTTGGGCAAGTCACTTAACTCCCCTGAGCCTCCTTTTATTCCTCACTACAATGGAGGAAGCAGGCTGGGAGGTTCTTCTTCTTCTTCTTTTTTTTTTTTTTAAGATTTTGTTCATTTATTTGACAGAGAGCACAAGTAGGCAGAGTGGCAGGCAGAGGGAGGGGGAGAAACAGGCTCTCCACCGAGCAGGGAGCCTGACCCAGGACCCGGGGATCATGACCTGAGCCGAAGGCAGACGTTTAACCAACTGAGCCACCCAGGTGCCCCTGAGAGGTTCTTCAAGGTAAATTCCAGCTCTAAGACTCAACTGCCAAGTTTTTAAAGTACTAATCTCTAATTAGTACTGATTTGATTATTATACATTTCTCAATATTGTAGCATTTCTCCCATTAGCCTTGATATTTTATTTTTTTTAAAGATTTTATTTTATTTTATCTGACAGAGACATAGCGAGAGAGGGAACACAAGCAGGGGGAGTGGGAGAGGGAGAAGCAGGCTTCCCGCAGAGCAGGGAGCCCGATGCGGGGCTCGAACCCGGGACCCTGGGATCATGACCTGAGCCGAAGGCAGACGCTGAACGACTGAGCCACCCAGGAGCCCTTGATATTTTATTTTATTGGTTTTTATTCTGATCAAAGTTAAACATGTCTGTAGTTTATAAAGTCAAATACTCAACAAAGCTTATTCTGAAAAAAGAGCAGCTCACGCATCCCTACCTTTGTCCCTCCTCAGAAGCACTTAAAAAGTTTTTTGATCTTGCACAACAGCTGAAAGCAGTATTTAAATATTCATACCTGATTAGTCCTCATCTGAAGGGCTACTGTTGACTTCTTACCACACTGCCTCCATCTTTTTCTACACTTCCTTAATGCCAGACCATCTGAAAGTGGGAGGCAGATATATGACACTTCATTCCTAAATACTTCAATGTGCGGGCGCCTGGGTGGCTCAGTTGGTTGGGCGACTGCCTTCGGCTCAGGTCATGATCCTGGAGTCCCCGGATCGAGTCCCGCATCGGGCTCCCTGCTCGGTGGGGAGTCTGCTTCTCCCTCTCCCACTCCCCGTTTGTGTTCCCTCTCTCACTGTGTCTTTCTCTGTCAAATAAATAAATAAAATCTTTAAAAAAAAAAAACAACTAAATACTTCAATGTGCATCTTCCAAGATCAAGAACATCTCCTACATAACTACATCATTGCTACACCTGAGAAAACTGACACTAAATCACCCATACTCAAAGATGCCCATTGTTCCACAAACTGTCTCATCAATGCTTTCTTCCTGACCTAGATCCAGTCAAGGTTCACACCTCGTTTTTGAGTGTTAGGTTTCTTGAATCTCTCCCAGTATCTCCTGCCCCCTACCTCCCTTGGAAGAGATCAGGCTAGTTGTCTGGACTGGATTTGTCCCATAAATCCTATATTTGACTGTTTCTGTTTATTAACGTCAGGAGAGGTATTTTTGGCAGGACTACCACACTGGAGATATCTCCTTCCCCTTGCATCACAGCAAGAAGCAGAGAATATCAATCCCCTAGTACTCTTGGCAACTACAGGCTCCCCCGCTGTCCAAAAGAAGTCCATTTCTATGAAACCTTTCGTAAGCCAAAATGGTGTAAAGTGAAGAAGTAATTACCATTAACTACATGGGAAAAGATTTGTGCATTCCCAGACCCCAAAAATAACCTCTCTTAGGCTTTTCTGATACTTTAGGCCACATCTTGTTGACGGACGCACAAAACAAGTGGGGCCAAAGCGCAGATGCTCCCAGACACAGTTCAAAGCTGTGGCGGCTGGAGGCGGAGGCACTGAGTGTAGGTCCCAGCGAAGGAGCTGGGCGGGGCCCCTCTTGGGGCTCCCTGCGCGTGGCCTGCCTAGTGGCTGGGCGGGCTGCAACAAACGCTGAGTGCCGGTTTTGCTTCTAGCCTTTCTTCATGGACGGCAACAACCTCTTTGGATTTCTTTTAGTTAGCAAAGGCGGGTACTGATTAGGTCTTCCGTGAGAGCAAAGCGGCCCAATGTGAACATTCAAAAAGCCGGGAGACTTGTATCGCCAAGCTTGACCACTTGCCTAAGATCGTAACCACCGAATCTCCACACTGCGAGGGTACACTCTCCCCTTTGTCCTTAAGAAGTCATCCATGGAGTGATATTTTGAGACTGTGAGAACACCTAATTTATAGATTTTGAATCTCTGCATTGTTCTCGAGGTAGAGGTTTCACTAGGCAAATGCACCGTTTTCCACCCATGGGCCATGAGATAAGAGGGTGTTAGGACTGAAAAGAAAGAGAGATCTTCTTCAGTTGCTTTGTTGTTTTATTTCATTTTATTTTAGGCGGTCACATTAAATCTTTTTTTTTTGTATTTCTTTCCATAAGTAACATACCTTTTTTTTTTTTTTTTTTTTCCAGTTTTGGGCATGACCTTTTGACTCTCACCGTGAAAGAGTACACACACATTTCCGTCCACCACCACCACGTATGTGCATCTTTTCCATCTTCCTAATGCAGTTATAACATGATTTTGTTTGGATTTCTATTTCATGTTTCCACTATTATAAACATTTAAAAGATCCACAGTTGACCCAATGTATCAATACTATGCTGTATATCTTCTGTTTACCTGTCCAGATTCACTCTCCATCCTTCATTCCGCCCTGTGTCTTGGGAGGCTGATATGCATGGACTCCATCAAAGGGCTCCCTTGCACTCTGGTTACTCTGTTGGGTTTGACCAAGAGAAGACATCAGCAGGATATTGGAAGGAGGGTAAAATGAGATCCTAGTATTTATTCCCCAGCTCCTTCCCTACTACTAGGTTGCCGTGGGTTAGGGGCTTTGTTCTACGAAAGGCCACAGTTCTTGTCTTGTCTCTATATGATGGTCTCTTTGGGACCAAGCAAAGGCACGTTCTTCTTGCCTCTTCAGGCCTGGAGTAGTAATAGTTCCTAGGTTGTTATTAGTCCTTTTAGTTTTTTTAAGTCCACTTACACCTAAAAATTATTAGTCTCTTTATTAAACTCTCTTGAATTATGCCATCTGTTTTTTGCTGGACATATATTATGATTATTTTCTTTTTCTGTAAAACTGGTCTATTTTCTCTGGAGTTAATATGTGATCTGATTTTTCCTCTTGAACTTATTAATTCAACCCAAATACCTCTTATAGTTTTCTAATTCTCCTCTGAAAGTGTTAAGAAACATCGGAAATTTTCTCAAAATTCATTTTCTTAAAGACATTCTTTTCTGGAGTTCCCTAGCTTTTTCCAGTTATGCCGGTCAGCCTCTAGGCCTGATGACAGCTTTCATATTGGGATCTCCCTTTCTATCATGGAAATTATCTTCTCATGTGAACTGAAAACTCTTTCCGTTTGGTTTAAATCTTCAATATTGGCTTACATTCTCACGTTGTTAGTGCATATCCTTTAGTAGTTTCTTGAGAGGAGATACTTAGAAGGTAAATTATTTGAGACTTTTATGTTAGAAAATGTCTTTATTCTATCCTAACATTTTATCGCTACTTGGCTGGGTATAGAATTCTATGTTAGAAATTATTTCCTTTCAGTATTTTGAAGGCATTTCTCCGTTATTCTCTAGCTTCTGATACTGCCTTACAGAAGCCTTAAGTCATTATTGTTCCTACTCCTTTGTGTGCCATCTTTTTTCTTGGAAACTTTCAAAAGCTTCGTGGTGTTTGTATCCTAAAATGTCACGATGATGGACCCTTGTATATTTGTATTTATTGCTGGGGACTTGAGGAAAACTTTAATCTGAGGAAATCTCAGAGAAAACATCAGTCTGAAATGGTTGCCAGGAGTTGGAAGGAGGAGGAAATAGGGAGTTGTTAATCAATGAATGTAACATTTCAGTTACATAAGTCCTAAAATTCTGCTGCACAATATTGTACCCATAGTAACAATACTGTGTTGTATACTTGAGAACTTATAAAGACGGTAGATCTTATGTTGTGTTCTTATCAAAATAAAATAAAATGTCTATCTCACAACGCTTGGTGAGGTAAATGACAGAATGCTAAAAAGCACTTGATCTGTGAACAGTATTTACTTTTTTTCGGGGAGGGAGGAGGGATTGCAGTGGTCCAAGGCTAGAAGCAGGGAAAACAGGGGACCATCGCAATAGGCCAAATATGAGAGGAAGTGGACTTGTCTTAAAGCAATAATCATGAGGATGGAAGGAAGAGGGCAGATACAGGAGATGACAATGCACCAGGACTTGAGAACCAACTGTGTGTGGTGTGGGAGGAATCAAAGATGACCCATGTAATCGTGATCTATATTCTTTGCTAGTAATAAGTGTAGAAACACCACATGGTGATGTTATAACAACAACAAAAAAAGATTACCTTTTTCACTTAGTGGCCCTAAGGAAATGTAATTGGGAAAGCATCACCTGATAACCGCAGAGATACTGGTGAAGACTGCTGGGGTTTGATTAGGCTATTGAAGTGGGGAAAGTGATTTGTGCGTGTTGATTTCAGAAAAGATTCATTACTTAGCAATGGACTTCAGCCTTAAAAAAAAAAAAATCAAAGGTCACAAAAACTACATTAATAGTTTGTCTCATAGCTGATGCTGCAATGTGTACAGATCCTGGGGTTTAAGCTCCTGGGCTTCTTGCTGTGGACACCAGCATTTGTCTGATGCTGCTAATTCGGGCTTTGCATCCTCTTCCTGGCCAAGCCCCCTCATGAGGACTCTCTGATATTGCTCTTAATGCTTTTTCCTTTCCAGAGAGGAACAAAGACAATGAGCTGTGATTAACATCTCCCGTTCTTAAGCAAGGGCTGGTGCATTCATTCCCCAGAAGAGAAAATCTATTGTTTTGCAGTGAAGGAAAAGAGCAAAATTCCCTGTCAAAAGTCCTTCTTTGCTTAGAAATCATGCCAACCTACTTTTTATTGTTTTTTTTTTTTTTTTAAGATTTTATTTATTTATTTGACAGAGAGGGAGATAGCGAGAGCAGGAACACAAGCAGGGGGAGTGGGAGAGGGAGAAGCAGGCCCCTGTGGAGCAGTGAGCCTGATGCGGGGCTCCATCCCAGGACCCTGTGATCATGACCTGAGCCGAAGGCAGACGCTTAACGACTGAGCCACCCAGGCGCCCACTTTTTAATGTTCTGATTAAAGAATAGAGAAAGAAAATTGCTCATTAGGGTCCTGAATGAGGTAGGAGCATTGTGTTATAAATACACAGTCACTTCTATATGAAGGGAACACAGTCTGTATGCTGGTTGAGCCCTCCTTTCTCTTTCTCTTTGGAGTTCTTACCTGAAAACCTGAACTTCCTGGCACATCGTAGGCCCTCAACTAATACATGTGGAACATATTATTTCGAAGTATATCCTTCAAGTAGTGTTGCAGATTCTCCCTTCTGCACTGCCAGCCCCACCGAATCTACCACGGCTCCCCACTGGCGTGTCCTCTAGTAATTTCTTGCCTTCTGCCAGAAAGCTCTCCTCTCCTGGTACTGTATCACCTCTTTCTTTCTTTGCAGAAAGAACACTTCTGCCTCAGATGTGCATGGGGATGCCACACTGGCCTGTCTGCTCTTACATGTTACAGGCCCAATAACATGAATCACTGAGGTGGGAACATATTCCTAGAATGAACATAACTGAAGAATCCCTACAGACAAAACTGCAACTAGAATGCTGTATGCTTAAGTTTTGCTGCAAGTTGTCAAAACCAGTTTTGAGAGAATGCTCTTTTTAAGTGAGGCAGTTGGGGGGGGTGCAGGTGGGGCAGGCAGGGAGAGAGAGAATCCCAAGTAGGCTCCATACCCAGTGCAGAGCCTGATGAAGGGCTCAAACTCACAACCCTGAGATCATGACCTGAGCCGAAATCAAGAGTTGGATGCTTAACCGACTGAGCCACCCAGGTGCTCGAGAATGCTCTCTTTTTGTTTTTTTTTTTAAGATTTTATTTATTTGCAAGAGAGAGAATGAGAGACAGAGAGCATGAGAGGGAGGAAGGTCAGAGGGAGAAGCAGACTCCCGCCGAGCAGGGAGCCCGATGTGGGACTTGATCCCGGGACTCCAGGATCATGACCTGAGCTGAAGGCAGTTGCTTAACCAACTGAGCCACCCAGGCGCCCAAGAATGCTCTCTTTTTGAAACATTGTTTTATTCATTCATTTTTGGCCACATTTCATGAAAAAAATGTCAGACATAGAGGGATATAAAACATGGAGACGTTGTACCTAGAGATCTATCTTTTCAGCCTGCTCAACTAGAGGTTTAGTCACAATGAGGATCTTGACCACAAATTCCTCCAGGTCAAAGGGAATAAAGATAGACTTATGGTTTTGTACAGGGGTTACTGCCATCCCGGGGCTGCAAACAGCTGGCTTAGGCTGTTACTCCACAGGTTTGAGCTGGATAGGGGAAAGACACTGATCCACTTGGGGAAGCTATTCACCATGATGGCTTCCTCGAAGGCAATCTGGATTCTTGAGGGCACTCTTTTGGTGCCTCCCTCTAAAAAAGGAGGGACTCATGACAGCTTGCTTTGGCAGTCCAACATGTATTGCAACTTACGGTCTTTTCAACCCTAGGTACAATTCTAGACAGTTCTGAGTGATTTCTTCAGTCAAGTAGTCTTGGATATCCTGCCTGATAGATCACTTTCCCATTAGAACATATCCTTTCCAGCCTGGAGACCTCTGCTGACATCTGACAAACTGGATTCCGGAGGTAGTTTTACTACTGCTCCCTACTCATCCAGTTAGGCATAATATTGGTCATTCGACAACCTAAGCAGAGCAGATGACTTAGCAAGGTGCTTCAGGGAGCCCTTCTACCATTAAAATTCCTGTGGATGGACAGATGGGTGGATATTTAATAAAGCAAGTGTTAATGGTAGAATCTAGGTGGTGGGTATATATGGATGTATGATATTTTAAACTTTGCTATTTTTAAAGAAAATTTTTGTAATGAGATGTTGGAAAAAAGAAAAAAAAATCCCTTAAAGGTGTCTGGTGCTGAGGTGTTCAGCACTAGCTCTTATTCTGCCAGGTTTTTAGAGAAGCAGGTAGCCTAGAAAGGGGAATAGCAGTGAGTGGCAGAGCAGGTCAAGTCTCAGAGATCTTTGAGGGAAAAAGTCAAATTTAAGAATAATGCATAAAGCAGGATGCCATTTATGTAAAATAAAAATTAAAAACAATTGTAAGTAGTTATATGTGCAGATAGTGTGTGTAGTATCAAAAGAGACCGGAAGGATACACACCCCACTCTCTCAGGAATTACCTCTAGAAGGCGGCCAAAAAGATTTTACTCTTATATGTCATGCTTAAAAAACTTTGTGGGAGATGTAGCCATGTATTACTTGTATAATTAAAATTTAATTTAAAAAGAGAAAGTAAGCTGGAACATTGGTTTGGAGGATCCAACGGATTTCTTTTGAATTTTAGCTCAGTTACGTACTATATCTTTGGACAAGCTAACCTCTTTGTGTCTTTTTTTAAATATTTTTAAAATTTATTTATTTTGAGAGAGAGAATGAGAGACAGAGAGCATGAGAGGGAGGAGGGTCAGAGGGAGAAGCAGACTCCCCGCCGAGCAGGGAGCCCGATGCGGGACTCGATCCCGGGACTCCAGGATCATGACCTGAGCCGAAGGCAGTCACTTAACCAACTGAGCCACCCAGGCGCCCTAACCTCTTTGTGTCTTAATTGCCTTATTTGTTAAGTGATTTAATACTATTTTTATAGAATTATTTTTTTGAGGATGAAAGTGTTATATAAAATGACTGGTACCTAGTGGACACCCCATAAGTAGTAACTGTTATTAGTACTGAGCCTTGAGTACAGAACTTCAGGGCTATATTCATGGAGACACAATTAATGTCTTAATAAGTGACTTGTACCTGTGAGGAATACAAACTGCAAAGCCCAGAAACCGACAACAGTGGAGTAATGACCAGCCTTGGGCATAAGGGATTCCTCCATCAATTTGTGCCCAATAGTCTTTTGTAGAATGTGGTGGTTCTAACACAATAAGCAAAGAGTACCTCACTGCAATCTATGACCTTGTGGTAGAGAGTACCTCTGACTCGGTGATACATTCTTGGTAAGAAATAGGAGTTTATGCTCCTGATAATCCATGAATATGGTTGTACAAGTCAATCGATATTTGTTTGACATTCTAGGAAGTGTTATCAGGCTGAGAAAGACTTCTTGGAAAGAACTCATATTTCTTAGACAAAAAAGAGACTCAGCAGGTCATATACGGGAGAATATGGGAGAAAGTAATTCTCCTCAGGAAGGCGTTGTGACCAAATATGCCATGAATTGCAATATACCAGAGAGGATCTCTGGTAAAATATTAACGGGTCAGAGGTTGATCCTGATTCCACATTTTTTCTTTCACTTTGATATCCAAATGTGTTAAACTACAGAAGAGATTCTAAGAATTGGTACAGCTACTTCATTCATACTTGGATTACTGAAACAGCTTTCTATGATTTCCTTTCTAGTCTATGTAATGCCACCCATTTTCATATTAAAAGCAAATAACCCCTTCTTAAAATCATATTAATAGCTTCTAATAGAAGAGCATTCTGGAGATGTCTTTGCATCCTGACCCTTCTTGCTCTAAAGAACACTACCCCACAGGAATGGGCCACAGCAGCATGTTTGTGTTAGTTGACCTTACTTGCCTAGGCAGAGGTGAACATCTGACACAAATTCAGCCCATCTGGAGTTGAGATGGAGACACACTAGGCTGGTTGCTGGAACTGCAGCAGTGTACAGCTGGAATATGGAAGCCATGCGTGTTAGATAGGCAGAGGTGAGACTATGGTCCTGATAGCTGTCTTGTTCTTGGACCAGGCCCCTTTGAAGCCCAGCTGTGTTCTTGCTCTTGGATTCTAGGCGATTTTCCTGCATCCATATGATAATCTTCTACTCCCACCCTCATTTCATTTTTTCGTGAGCTAGTTTGGGATTTTGTTACACCGAAATAAAACAGCTTTGACTAAGACAGCCTTTAGGATAAAAATCAAACACTTTAACATGGTCTGCAATGTTCTTTATGATCTGGTGTCTACCTTCACCTCCATTCTACCTCTGGCCTCTCTTAATCAGCACCACACATAACTCAGCCCTGACTGGTCTCCTCCCCTCACTTAAGTCCTTTTTCTCAGACAAGAAACCGTGATAACCTTCCCAGCCTGTGAGGTTCCCTTCTTGTGTACTGGTTATACTGGTATTATGGCTGGTGGTTTACTTGTCTCTCTTCTACTGACTTTATGTCAATGTAGTCAAGACTAGGTCTTCCATTTGTTAGTGCTATGCTTGTGCTAAACCCTTAAAAGATACCAGTAAATAGTTGGGCGCCTGGGTGGCTCAGTCGGTTAAGTGGCTGCCTTCCGCTCAGGTCAGCTGTGAGTTGATAAGGAAATGCCAACCTCTCTAAGGCAGTCTCTTGAGCCACAACCACATCCCGGGCCAGCAGTCCTTAGGATTTTTACATAAAAGAAGGCCTGCAAAACAGTTTTACCTTAATAGTAGCCAAAGCTCATGGAAGGACTTGCTTGCAAACAGCTCTCATAAGCGGGTCATCCCTGTTAAACTTCAACTTGGAAAATGGTTGCCTTTAGAATTTTCCAATGCTTTATAGAGTCACTGATTCTTACATTTGTAGGAGTCTTAGCCATGTTTCACTGAGTTCCTTGAGGATCAATAAAAAGTCTACTAATCACGAAATGCTTACTAAGTGCCTAATATCCCAAGCCAATGTTACAAATGGTTTACACAGTATGTCCTTTAATTCTCATAACCCTATCATGTAAATAGGTTTTACCTCTGTAGTAGTCTGACTCCAAATCCTAACGCTCTGTAGCACTTCACTATAGTAGAAGGTTCAGTTTTCATAATCTAGTTTTTACATCAACACTGTGTAGTTAGTTTTATTATGAATAGATTCTCATTCTTTTTATTTGCTATTTATTGGTATCTTTTTTTTTTTAAAGATTTTATTTATTTATTTGACAGATAGAGAGAGAGCCCAAGTAGGCAGAGAAGCAGGCAGATGGAGAGGGAGAAGCAGGCTCCCCGCTGAGCAAGGAGCCCGATGTGGGACTCGATCCAGGGACTCCAGGATCGTGACCTGAGCCGAAGGCAGTCGCTTAACCAACTGAGCCGCCCAGGCGCCCTTTTTTTTTTTTTTTTTTAAATCTTTTTAAGAGCTGGATTGGATTCTGTAAGATTGTCCCAATTTCTTGCAACAAATTTCCTTTCCTTAAGCTAGCTTGAGTAGGTTTTGGTTTTAGTTTTAAATTTTTTTTTTTTTTAAGATTTATTTTGAGAGAGTGAGAGACAACATGAGCAGGGGGAGGGGCAGAAGGAGAAGCAGACTCCCTGCTGAGTGGGGATCCTGATAGGGCGCTC
>NC_138369.1:84569822-84596143 GCF_054177405.1 Leptonychotes weddellii
GACTCCCTGCTGAGTGGGGATCCTGATAGGGCGCTCAATCCTGGGACTCTGGGATCATGACCTGAGCTGAAGGCAGATGCTTAACTGACTGAGCCATCCAGACGCCCTTGTTCGTTTAGTTTTGAGGCTCACATCAAAAGATTGGTACCAAGACTGGTGGGAAGCCCCAAGGATGCTGTAGAGTTGGGGTGAAGAGGGGTGGTTACTATGGATCTCAGTGTGAGGATCTGACAGTCTGGGGGATTGAAGTGGAAAAATAGCTATCTAAGTCCCTCCTGCTGGACTATCTAATAGCTATCTATAGGCCTCCTGCTGGATCAGGGGGCCAAATACTCTATCAGGATGTGATTGCTCCTTGGGACCTTGAGTGAAGTACAACAGTAGAGGCAGTCTGAGGTTTATTGGGCAGAACTGGGAGCAGATATAGTAGGAAGAAATTTTCTTCCCTCCTTAACCCTTCTTTCCAACTCCTTCCCACCCATACCATTGGGAGAATGTATCGGAGTTATATTGTGAGACATGGCTAATATTAGCAAGATGTTAGTCTTGTAGATTCGCCAGTCGTATGAGTAGAAATTAAAGCCTCTTTCTATGAGGCTCTGTAAGAACCTTCCCCTGCATGGTAGAGAAGATAGTGAGGATTGTGACAGGGAAAAAGAAGAACAGAAAGAGTAGAGTATCCCAGATGCCCAAGTGAAGCACAAGGACTCTATGAACTAGATACTGGAGAGTGACTCAGTGGGAAAAGCATAGAGGTATTTGGCACCATCTAGAGGACTCTGTGTTTGGGACCCAGTTAATAGATTTTCATATACACAGGACAAATCCTTATTTACTAACATCTGTAATACACCTAGTATGTACCTAGTGCTTTATACATTTTAACAACAGAGTGTTTTCATCCTTTAAAAGATGAAGAAACTGAGGCTTTGGCTTTACATAACTTGGCAATGCTAATATGATAATAACTTATTTACAACTAGTAATAAGTAGAGTAAGGTTCTGAACAGTGGCCTTCTGAATCTACAATCTTCAGACTTTTTCCACCAACCAATCTGTCTGTTTACTCTAAATGACATAAATTCAAAATACAGATATAAAAAGATAGAGGGTTTAAGTGAATACTGTAATGTTTCTACTTTTGATATCAATGCAAATATACAAGAACAAACAGCTTTTGAAATCATTCTCAAGTGTTTAATTAAAATCCATATAGCATTTAACATGTATAGATGTTTAAACTCTTTCAGTGACTCTTATTTTAAAATCCTTCTGCACAACATTTTGAGGCTAACTTCATGCGAGAGATCTACAAATGTACAACTTAACACAAAAATACATTCGGAGTCCATTACAATGCAAGTTTAAAACACTTTAATTGCAGACAATGTAAAGATATTTAAAAAACAAAAACTACAAAATGAGCACATAAAAGTCTTCCCTTTTGAATTTTTAATAAAATACTGCTCTGTATAAGATCTAATGAAAAAGTCCAGTTACTTATAAAATAGCTGAGAAAAGAAATGAATTAAGGTATATATGTATGAATTATATTGTTTAAATGAACAGAGTGTTGAACACTTTGATGATACAGCACACTATTTATTATTCATATATCAAAATAGAGGAAAACCCTCAAAGAAGCAACTGGGTGCAAGCAAAAGAAAATGTAAGAGACCTGAGGCAACAAAACAAAACAAAACAACAACAACAACAAAAAACCCCAAACCCCAAAACAAAGGAAAAAGTCCCTTAGCTATAAAGGGAAAGGAGTAAAATAAAATAACTTAAAGCAAACTGTGGACCAAATTCTCAGTCTTTTTATTTCATGAGAAACAGTATGAGAATTTGGCTTCAAATTACTAAAACATCTGTATAAACTTAATTATTTGGCCTAGGCAATTTAATAGTATACCATTGCTGAAATCAATAGCAATGGATGTACTGCTGGAAAAAAAATTAATTTTTACAGGTTTAACTATGTAAAACTATCTACTGGAAACCAGAGTCTCCATCACAAATTGCACTTGAGATGGCTGAATGCATTGACTGAGCAAGGCATAATTGTTGGTTCACTGACATACATACAAACACAAAAGCAGCTGTAGATTGCTGATATTCTTAATTACTAAAACTATTTTACACATTTTTCTCCCCTCTCTCTTAAAAAAAAAAAAAAAAAAGGAGTGATACCCGAGCTGTTAACTCAGTATGGTAACGGGCACTTCCGCACGCCTGCTGACTCAGTGCCATTGCCTGTCTGTTTCAACGCTGTCTCCTACTGCTCCCTGGCGGAATATGGAGAGGTCTGATGGAAATACGAACCAGGTCAGTTTGAAATACTCATTTCTGGAATTTTAAGCTTTATCCTCACTAGGAAAGGAAGCTCCTGTGAAAAACACTGTTCCACTGACAAAGCTTACAAAATATAAAGAACACTGCCAGTCTGAGTACTATCACTATCTCTAGAAAAATGATAAAGGAACTTGATTTTTTTTTTTAAAGTAGAGAATGCTTGTCACAGTTATATCTCTCCAATAAATTAATTCTCCTCTATAGTAAAAACACAATTTGGAAGCAAGGTGATCCTAAGAAAGATAGCAAGCTTGAAAAGCTGGGAAATTATACACTGTTGCTTTAAAAAAGATGCTCTGAACAATGAGGCAAAGCACGTTAGGCCTAACTTCAGTGGAGATCTGGACAGTTTTCTCTACCTTAAGGTAAAAATTAGACAACCACTACAAAAACGTATGATTCATTAATACAAATAGAACAGATGATTAAAAAGTGAGTAAATAAAAAAGCCCCTGCAACTTATCTATTTCCTTGAGCTAGAAAGAGATAGTCTGAAAATGCAGTGATTGGATATATCTTATTTAATTGGTTTCCTTCTTCCAACTCCTCCTTCACTGCTTCTCCCCTTAAATGAAGACTGTAGATTAGTTCGGAAATAACAGTCTAAAACCAAAGCAAATACCTGATCATAGGAAAGGAAAAACAACAAAAAGCCTGCATCAAGAGTTCTTCATCTCTCCCACCAAAGGAAAAACAAAAACAAAAACAAACCTTATCTTTTCAGTTTTAAAAGAACTCCTTATCCCTCTGAAAAGCAAGAACATCTTAAATTGAAACCAAGGTACACACAGAGGCAAAATTAATGTTTCATGCAACTGACTCTCTGATGTTTAAGATTTTCGTCTACATGATGTTTAAATCAATTAATACATTCTGTCAAATTATAAAACTAGGTGATGATCAGGTAATGCAGGCAATTGTAACAAGGAACAATGAGACTAGAAAAATCAATTTCAAAATTCACTTAATGCACTCAAAAAAAAAAAAAGAGGGAAATTACTGAGTAAGAATATTTAGATTTAATTTCTTCGGTTACGTGGAAGCATGAAGCAATTTGGGCACTCTGCTCTCCTATGCCCTATAGAGACCACAGCTTTCACAGAAAGTTTACAGCAGATTCAACAGTCGAATGGGCATATTTCTAAACTTGGAGCTGGTCTGAGTTTGCCCCATCCAAGAGGGAAAAACTAAGTTTCCCATACTATCAACGAATCCAGTCTCCTCGAGATTATCATGAGATAAAAATAGTCTGTTTCTTATGTCCTGCACAGGGAGGCACGAGTCCTGCTGATCTCCTATTGATCTCATGCCCATATTTGGAACAGGTCTACAAAGGAAAAGGAACAGAGATGAAGGCTTGACCACTAATCTAGTCATTATCGAGCTCTTTCCTATTTTAATCTCTCTTCAATCTTGACCTTTAGAATACTGTGTGTTTTTTAAAAAGGGAGGAAGGAACAAAAAGAAAACACTTTTGCTGCCTATCCATGTAGAATTATAAACTCCCTTTGCTCAAACACTGGGGTGATATCCTTATGGGTTCAGTGGCAATATGCTTGTTGAAATTTATCTTGGGAGTTTTCAGAAGATGGCACATGCTCTTTCCTTTGTACTCTAAAAAAGATGTGGGTTGTACACTGTTTTTAGAGGGGCCACATAGCAGTAATGAGCGAGGCAATTCTTGAATGCTGGAGTTTGCACAGGTACATAAGGTGACAAATATTAACACACTTTAAAGTAGTAAGATGTTAAAAGAACATTATTGTCACAATTTAACTTTTTTGTATTGTATTCTCATAATAGAGATTTCCTTTCAAAACAAATACAGAGTTTGTGAGACACTAAGGACAAACACTGAGAATTATTTGAGCCTCATTATTCAAGATCCCACTACAGATAAACATTCCCAACAAGGACATGCTGGGAACCAACATCTGAATCTGGAAAATTAACAGAAAATAAAATCACAGACGCTCACATGACTATAATAAATGACAGATAATGAACATTTATCTCTTACACTAAAGGCACTACTAATATACAAATATCCTCTTAGCATTTAGAGAAACTCTGAAATCAGCAGTTAGAGAAAGGAATCCATTTAGTTCAATACCAGCATTTAAAAAAAACAAATAGACTAAGACTCATGGCAGGGTTTTTAATGAGTTAAATGAAACTGGATATAATAATAAGCAGCTCCATATAAACATTATGGTTCCTACTTTTTAAAAAAGTATGATAACTTACTTCCTTAAAAATATAAGCATATCACAAAAACTAAAGGATAAATGTGTGTGTGTGTGTGTGTGTGTATACATGTAAAAACTCAGGCCCTGGTACCACTGAGAAATTTTCATAAATTCTAAAATAATTTCAACAGCCACAGCTTGAACAATACACACCCATACATGACATGCAAAGACAAAATGCCAGAGTCACTGAACAGTTCAGCATAAAGCTAAAAATATGGAAACAGAATGAGACAGGCGTTTGTCATGTAAATAAAGTACATCACAAACTGATTGTGCCTGTATTTAGCACACCTCAGAATTTTTTTAAAAAATTAGAATTTCATCAGTCTCAAGAAGCGCTACACATGGACCAACAAAGAAGCTCTCATATATGTTTAAGCAGGTAAAAAGCTATACAAAAGAATAACACAATTTATTTCAACTAACATGATTAATATATTTTACTTTATTCTATTAGAAGATTAATTTGTAGTCCTTGTACCCTGTAGATTTTGAAACTTAATTTTATTAGAAATTTCTAATGCTGGTTCTTGAATAATCTAAAAAACTGTAATTACTTGCTCAAATCTCGATTGCTATTTATGGTTCTAAGCAGTTAAGTGAAATACTCTGATCAGTATTCTAAAGTTGCTTTGGTACAAAATTTAGAATCAAGCAAAACTGGCAGCACCACCACAAGTGTGATCATTTCACAGCAGGTCTAAAGGACCCTCAGAGAAAGCAAAATGCAAGTTAAAATACTCTAAGAGCCATTCTCCTGACAAACCTGTCACATTAAAGAGAGAAATAAAATCCACTCAGTAGATTACACCTGAGGCCCAATTTTCATGCTCCATTTAATTATCCCTCAATGGTATAACAATTTTTTTTATTATTATTGCACTATGATGTCTAATTCATAGTTCAGGATACTTCTATTGATGAGAGGCCAAGAGTTAGAGTGGTACATTTTAATGCTTAGTCCACTGATACTATTTTAACACAAGGTTTAATTTAGTTTTTCTTTTTTACAGCTTTACTGAGGTATAACTGATGTAAAACTGCACATGTTTAAGACGCACAATTTGATATAGCATGAAAAGTGCCTGACAACCAATTAAAAATTTTAATTGAAAAGAAAATTTTTAATCAAAACATATTATTTTAAAATAGCACATTCTAATTTTTTATGAGACACAGATATGGATTTCTAAAAACATGGGTGGAAAGGAAAGAAATTAATTTAATTTCGAGTACCATATTTATTCAGAAGGTTTAGAAACGCCAAAATTGACAGCCAGTTTTCTTGATTTTCTTCTTGAAGATGAGCTTGGTGTGGACTTGTGATGAGACATACTATGGCCTTGGGAGGCAGCTTCAGCTTGAAAAGAAGATGCAGGTTGAGTAATCTGAGAGGACTTTAAGGAGGCTGATGAACACTCCTGTGGAATCACTTTGGTGACATTGGAAGACCCTGGCTGGCTAGTCTGAAGCGGGGTAGCTTGAGAACTCTGGGCCTCCTTACTCTCAAAGTTCTTTTTATTTGCAACCCTTTTTTTAGTAACCTTTAAGGAATAAAAGTGTCGTTAATTAACAATGTACACAGAAAAAACTAGTGTCATAAACCATGTTGCTAATATCTGTCAATTATGCTGACTTGTGACTTCCACTTACAGTCTCCAAACCAGACTTCAGAAATTAAAGGAAATTTTAAAATTCTCCATAACTTAAAAATAAAGAAAATTTATATTCCTGATTTTAAAATCACTTCGTGCTAGAAAAGGGTATTACTTGCTGTAATTATTACTGGTCACTGCTGGTCATAATGTATATTCTTTAAAAAAAAAAAAAAATATATATATATATATATTTTTACATAATCTCTACACTCAATGTGGGTCTTAAACTCATGACCCTGAGATCAAGAGTCACATGCTCTACTGACTGAGCCAGCCAGGCACCCTGACCACTGGTCATTAATATATATTCTTAGCACCCAGACCAGTACTGGGCTTCTGGTTGGCATTCAATCAGTAATAATTAAGTAAACAAATTCTTCTCAATAGTTCTTAAGCATTAACAAATTAACTCTCTTAAAAATATAGTAATTGTCTTTTCAGGTCTCACCTGTAGAGGTATGAACTGATTGTGCACACCACCTGGCAATCCCCCAGCCATGGGCATGGTCCCAGAGTATGAAGTATGATGAAATGGCTTCCCAGGAACTGGCACTGGTGGTCCCCATGGCATGGAGCCAAAGAGATGAGATGATGAAGGCATTATATTAGCTGTTAAAAATCATGGACAATTTCTTTTTTAGTAAAATGGTATCATCAAAGTCGTAAAATTTAAGATCTCCTTCTGCTACCCTTTTGTGTGGTTTTTTTTTTTTTTTCCATCTTGGCAATGGGCATACACTTAACTTATGATTAATTTTGCTTACAACATTCCACCTTGGGAGCCCCCGTTAGGACCATGAACTATCTACGTAAGACACCTTGTCATTATGTTGTCTGGCTTACAAAGGCCAATAGTACCATATACTTATATGAGCTTTAGGAATATTTGATACTATTTAAAAAAATAATAAAAGGATCATGAAACTGTCCCTTGGGGGAGAAAAGCCAGGGCACAAAGAGAGAAATCTTAAAGATCTCACCTGCCCCCAATGCTAAGTTGCTTCCATAGTGATCCCAGCCTACAGAAAAACCAAAAAAGCTCAAGTCTTGAACTCTGATCACTTTCATATGACATGTAGAATCTTTCTTTTTCCTATTCTAGTACTTGTAATTAAAGGATTTAAAAAAATTACATTTTGTTTCTTAAAAGTACACTGAATCGTGGTTTCCAAAACTGATTTGTGTATTGGAATCACCTGGGGAGTTTGTGAAATACAGATTCCCGGGCAAAGCCGCACGCAGGCCTAGTCAACCAGGCTCAGAAGGGCCCAGGAATCTGTATTTTTGAAGTATAGCTGACATACAATAGAATATGAGTATCAGGTGTACAACAGTGATTTGACAGTTAGATACATTACAAAGTGCTCACCATAAGTGTGGTTACTACCTGTCACCATACAAAGTTATTATAATATTATTGAATATATTCCCTCTGCTGTACTTTTCATCTTTGTGACTTGTTTATTTTATAACTGAAGTTTGAACCTCTTAGTCCCTTCACCTGTTTGCCCATACCCCCATTCCCTTCTCCTCTAACCACCACCAGTTTAATCTGTATTTATGAGTCTGTTTCTGTTTTGTTTTAGATTCTACAAATAAATGAAATCATACGGCATTTGTTTTTCTGTTTTACTTTGATGGACACTCAGGTTTCTTCCATAAGCGTGCATACATCTTTCTGAATTTGTGTTTTTGTTTTCTTTGGGTAAATACCCAGAAGTGGAAATTCTGGATCATATGGTACCTCTATTCTTAATTTTTTGAGGAACCCAAGGAAATCTGTATTTTGTTTGTTTGTTTGTTTTTAGAGGGGAGGGAGGGGCAGAGGGAGAAGGAAAGAGAATCTTTTTTTTTTTTAAGATTTTATTTATTTATTTGACAGACAGACAGAGAGAGAGGGAACACAAGCAGGGGGAGTGGGACAGGGAGAAGCAGGCTTCCCGCGGAGCAGGGTGCCCAATGCCGTGCTCGATCCCAGGACCCTGGGATGCTTAATGACTGAGCCACCCAGGCGCCCCAGGAAAGAGAATCTTAAGCAGGCTCCATGCCCAAAGTGGAGCCTGATGTGGGGATCTATCCCACGACCCTGAGATCATGACCTGGGCCGAAATCAAGAGTCAGACGTTTAATCGACTGAGCCACCCAGGTGTCCCAAACTTGTCGTTTAATGTAGTAGTTCCCAAATGCTGTATTGGTAGTGACTGCATAAAAATCCATGTGTGGAGCTTGTTAACAATCAGATTCCTGGGGTGCCTGAGTGGCTTGGTCAGTTGAGTCTCTGACTCTTGCTTTCAGCTCAGTCATGATCTCATGGTTGTGAGATCGAGCCCCATGTCGGGCTCTGCACTCAGTGTGGAGTCTGCTTGAGATTCCCTCTCCTTCTCCCTCTGCCCCTCCCCCTGCTGCCACAGGTGCTCTCTGTCTCCCTCTCTCTCTCAAATAAATAAATAAAATCTTTTTTAAAAAGATTTTATTTATTTATTTGAGAGAGAGAGAGAGAGCATGAGAGGGGGGAGTGTCAGAGGGAGAAGCAGACTCCCCACTGAGCAGGGAGCCCGATGCAGGACTTGATCCTAGGACTCCAGCATCATGACCTGAGCCGAAGGCAGTCGCTTAACCGACTGAACCACCCAGGCTCCCTAAAATAAATAAATAGGGGCGCCTGGGTGGCTCAGTCAGTTAAGCGTATAATTATACTAAAAATTTATATATAGTTACTGGGTTCATTTTTGAAAGTGAAAAGGCTGTCAAATTAGATTTTGGAAGTCACAGTGAACCTACTCCCTTAAGTTATATGAAGACATCAGATTTATTTAGTCATAAAAATTTTATGACTAAAGCATTGTTTATACAGGCAAAGAAACGCCAGTGCAGTACAGTAACAAAAGCATGGACTTTGGATTCAGAAAGACTTGGGTTTGAATGCCAGTTTTGCTACTCAGGAACTTACGTCCTTAGACAAATTACATTTTCTTAAAAAGTCAAAGTAGTACATAGACATTGTAGTAAAAAGATTTTCAACATAGTACAATATCCCAGGTTTAACTGTTTTTAGCTATTTATTTCCACCACTGTTCAATAATTTGCTTCTACTACTACTGATTTTTCAGTGTTAGGCATTTTTAGGTCTGACTTCCTATTAAGATAGATCAAAATTCAGGTAGATCAAAATCTAAATTATTTTATACCACCCCTTACTACTAGCTCTGTCCTTCCAATATAAACGTATCACAATATTTGTTTAAATATATACGTGGGGTTTACAGTATGTGGTTGCGTAAATACTGTCATTGCAGAGCCAAACAGGGTACTCTGATTATGTTCTTTTCTTGTAAAACTTTTTTTTTTTACTCTTTTAAAAGTAATTATCTTTTTAAAACTTCTTGATCTTCTATGTACTTATCCTTGATGTTTTTCCAAATGCCACCCATTTATCAGATAACTATCTTACCTTCCAAGACCCCACCTCTGCTCTTCCAACTGGGACTACTTTCTAGACCTGCTGAGCAGCTGACATGCTGGGACTTCCATTCGTTGCGTAAGTATACAAGATCTCTTGTGCTGTAGTCTTATGTTTTTTTTCGTTTCTTTTTTCTTTCCTTCTTTGTGTCTTCCTTTTTTTCTTTCTCCTTTTCTTTCTCTCCCTCTCTTACGGCTACTTTGTTTATAATCCTCTAGCTTCTTAAGAAAGGGTGCGTAAGAAGTAGATCTGCATGTCTAAAAATGTCTTTATTCTACCTTACACTAGATTCATAGTTTGGCTATACAAAGAAATCTATGATAAAACTAATTTTGCCTCAGAATTTTGATGTATTCGATGCTCAAATGCTTCCCAGTTCTCTTCAGACATCCTTTTTATCACTGGTATTCTCAATTTCAAGGCAATCTCTCTTTTCATGCACCATGCTAAGCATTTGGTGGCCCTTTCAATTTAGAGTTGCGTGTCCTTTAGTCCAGGAAATGTTTTTATCTTATTTCTTTGATACTTTCTTCCTTTCCGTTTGTCTCTGGTTTATTGTTCTGGAACTCCAATTAGATGGGTACCGGATCTGTGTACTCTTCCTCTACATCTCCCTTCTTTCTGATTTTCCAGTTTTTCTCTTGTTCTTCCTGAGATTTCTTTGGCTTTGCTAAAGCTTTATCTATTGGAATTTAAAATTTCAACTTAACAATTTAGTTCTTATTCTCCAATTAATCTTTTTCTCCCCCCTTACATTCTTTCTTATGTTTTGGTTGCAATACTGTTTTATCTAAGTATGTTAACTATGAGCTATCTTTGAAGTCTTATTTCCTACATTATCTCTATTTCTAGGTCCCTTTCATTTCTCTTTATTTTGGGCTGTCTCTTTTAATTTTAGAGATTTCCCCAAAATGTTCAGGATCTCTCACAGTCTAGTATCTATTCATATTAAAGAGCAAGGCACTAAAACTGTGATTAGAAGCAGTGTTTGTGTTAAGGGGCTACATGACTTGAGGGCTTCTCTCTAGAATAGTCCTAGAGAGATCCACTTCTTACTTGGTAGTGAGCCAGCCTTTTGGTTGGAGTATCTTCCAAAAGTCACCAGTCACTTTCTTTAGAGTCCAGTGAATTTCTGAAAAGAACCATCTTCCCACTTCCTATATGAGCTATGGCTGGCTACAAACTGAGAATAGGCTGGGGAAAAGGAGTTTTACCCTAATATCAGTTTTCAGCCTTATATCTCTACTCTGTGTCTGGTGTCCCCATATTTAGGGAGCCCTCTGGAGAACATACCTCCAGTGCTCTGCCTGAAGAGGCAACTGCCTGGCTGTGTGGGGGAGGGATCTGAGGAGGAGTTGCATTCCTCCAAATATAGACTTTGAAACAATCCTCTTTTCAGCCCATGCCTCTCTGGAAGCTCTGATAGCTTCTTAACACTTCCAAGTTCTGAATCTCTTGGGATTTGTGAGGGCTGAGCTGCTCATCAACTCATTAAGATACTTTAGTTTGCAACTTACCACTGCTCTGTGAAATTAGTTACTACTCCTTCAATTGCTTTTCTTATCACAAACTCTTTTCAAATTTCTAATCTGCTGGGGTATTTCCTCTTTCACCTCTCTGTCCTTATAGGTTTATACTTTTAAAATCACTTATTGTTCAGTTTCATGTAGTTTGGGCAAAGAGAAAACTTGTTTAATCAGCATTATTAAATTTTCTAATGCTTGTAGTGAAGATTAGATATATAGAGCTCCTAGAATAATACCTGGCACACAGTAGGCTCAGAAATTTTCTAAACTTGAAATAAACAAATGATTGGTTTTAAAATGATAATGATTAGGATATAAAGAAGCCAAATGCTATTAGGAAAAAGAGGTGATAAAAGACATGTTTAATGAGCTAAAGATTTAGAATCATATAATTACAAAATGGTAGTCTCAAAGAAATCCTGGATACAGTCTAGCATAAATAAGAAAATGGAGTTCCAAAGAACTTACATGATTTTCTCAAAGTCAGTTAATAAAAGAGCCTGGACAAAAACCATCCTGATTCCACAGTGATCTTTTCATTCCCTCAGAACATCAGGAAGACCCCAAATGGCTACAGGAAGCAGGGAGCTACCTGCTTGATAACTCAGGCTCTACATTTTTTTTTTTTTTTCCCTTTTTTTAAAGATTTTACCCATTATTTGACAGAGAGAGAATGAGAGAGAGAGAGAGCACATGAGAGGGGGGAGGGTCAGAGGGAGAAGCAGACTCCCCGCTGAGCAGAGAGACCGACGCGGGACTCGATCCCGGGACTCCAGGATCATGACCTGAGCCGAAGGCAGTCGCCCAACCGACTGAGCCACCCAGGCACCCTCAGGCTCTACATTTGAAGGAGGATGATAGTTAAGAGAATATTAAGAGATACACAGTAAGCTTAAAAACTCCTTCATTCTTCATTTCCTTCATCATCAAGGGCAGTTTCATATTCACAGCTTCAAAACCTTATCTGTTTATTCCTTCCCTTCCACCTCTGTTTTCTCTCCCCTTTCCCCACCTGTGTTTTGATGTCTGACTTAAACCCAAATTCATCTGTTGGCAGCTGCTACTGGGGAATAAGGGGCTGCCCAGAACAAAGAACAGTCCTACTTTAGCCACACTGGAAGCTGTAGAAGGGGAATGATATTTCTAGATGAATCTGCAGGCTCTGGTTTCAGACTTACTTCTCCCAATTCCTTCTTATATTCATTAGACATTTAAAGAAATTTTTTGGTTTTCTCAAAATGATGCTTCTTAAAATAACTTTCTAAAAACAGTAACTCAGTAACAAATATTTATTTTATTTTTTAAAGATTGTATTTATTTATTTGAGATAAAGCGAGGGAGAGAGAGAGCATGAGGCGGGAGGCAGAGGGAGAGGGAGAAGCAGACTCCCCACTGAGCAAGGAGCCCGATGAGGACTCGATCCCAGAACTCCAGATTATGACCTGACCCAAAGGCAGACACTTAACTGACTGAGCCATGCAGGCACCCCAATAACAAATAATCAGAAGAGCCAAATACCTTACCAGTAGGTTGAGGAAAAACTGGAGGAATGGTTCCGGGTGGTATAGCAGGAGGATAATTTGGAAATATTGGTGGAGGCAAAGGGAAATTCACTCCTAAGGAGCCCTATGGAAGTATTTAAAAGTTAGAAGACAATGCAACCAAAACATCTATAGAGATTAATTGAAAGTTTAGTAGAGAAGTCATGATCAATTCTTACCAATTGTTGTAAAGCAAAAAGTGCGGCTTTTTCCTTGGCTTCATTTTCAGAATGGCACTGTGGCCCATGTACCAGTAAGCCATTAGATAATTTTACCTGGCAAACTGTCATTGTCTAAAAAAGAGAATATGAATGTCTATGAAGTTATCTCTCTAGGATATTGACCTCCTCCCCACCAAGCTTAGTCTAAACAAGCATGTGACATTCTGTAAAAAATTCAAAAATTCAAAAGAGCAATCAATTTAGTTTTGGGTTGCCCTGCAAAAACTTTAGAATTGTTTCCTTATCTTGCAATGTTTACAAAATAAAATGCTCTTTAAGCTAGCTGAAGGGTCAAGAATCCTAATGCAAATGAAAGCCAACAAAATTTTTTCTTTATACCAAGGACTGGAAACTGGGCCTTTTGCTCGTTTTTGTAAATAAGATTTCTTGTTTGTTTGTTTTTTTGCAATACAGCCAAGTCCATTCTTTCATGTATTGCCTGTGTCTGTTTTCATACCATAACAGCCCAGCTGAGTAGCTGTGACAGAGACCACAAAGCCTAAAATATTTACTATTTGGCCCTTGAAAAAAAATTTGCTGACTCCTGCTTTACACTGTCCTCCGAATAGCAGATATTTCATTAATATGAATTAACTGCCAAAATCTAAAAGACTTAGTGGTAATGACCAATTTTATGTTCACATTTAAGTTATAACTCTCTATTATACATTATTTCTTTTACAAAAAAAATTTTTTTTTTAAATTCTACTTTTTTAAGAAGGTAGTCATTTCTATGTAATAATATTAGTTTAAGATTGCTTTCTGTTTTAGGTGAGAATGTATCAAGAACTTGGATATAAAGAGGATAAAACAACCTTTCCTGTAGTAAGTGGTTCTCAAGGTGCAGTCTGGGGAGCCTGAAACCCTTTCAGGAGGTCCTTGAGGTCGAAACTATTTTCATAATAATATTAAAGTGCTATTTGCCCTTTCCACTCTTAGTTTCTCACAAGTATACAGAGGACAGAAAACTCACTGATATAGCTTTAGATTCTACATTGCAACTAACTTCTAAGAAAATACCACATTTAAATGTAGTATCAAAAAATATCCATTATCTGAAAAGGTTATTAAAATTCTCTCCCTTTCTCTATCAATCTGTCTGGGGCCAGATTTTCTTCAGGTATTTCAACCAAAACATATCTTAAGAGATTGATATTAAGAAGCAGATATGAGAATCTAGCTTCTTCCGTTAAGCTAGGGATGGAAAAGATTTGCAAAACTGTAGAGCAGTGCTCCTCCTTCCACTAAATTTTTGAAGTTATTTTTAATAAATATTTTTAATTTTTTTCAGTTTCAATTTCCAATAGAGTTAAATAAGGACATAACACAAGTAAACAAAAATTTGGGGGGGTCTTCAAAAAAAAAAGTGGGAGTTTATGAGGCCAAAACTTTGAAAACTACTGCTGTAGACCAAGATCCCTAGCTCTATCAATCTGTCCAGGGTACGTGGTGCCCAGGTTCCTCTCTGTCAGCATCTCTGTGGGCTCTGGCATAAATGTGAGTGAGCCATAGTGGGAAGTAAAAATCTATGCTGCTCATAAAGTAAAAAAAAACAAACAAAAAAACCCAGCTCCATTATATTATTTTTGACAAAGATTTTCAGTTGATTTATTTAAGTTCAGAGTTAAAGAAGTTATATAAATGGAACAGTAGTATACTATACCTGTGGTGTTCTAAGAAAGGAGAAATCTGGTTGTAGCATTCCAACAAGGGAACAAATTCGAGAAAGTTCAGTTACTGGTGTGGACACAGGAGGGATATGGCTGGGAGCAGGCCAACACACATGGTCCATAGGCTGAACATTATGGTATTCGCTAGCACTGTGAGGCTTATTCATATAAGATGCTACCAAAAAACAGAAAAGGATATATATATATATATGAAAAATATATATAAAATTATATATTGAACTGTGTGATTATTATAGGGTTTTATAGACAGCAAGCAGAAAATCGTTAAAAGGTTAAAAGAGGAATCTCTTGGGGCACCTGGGTGGCTCAGTTGGTTAAGCGACTGCCTTCAGCTCAGGTCATGATCCTGGAGTCCCGGGATCGAGTCCCACACCTGCTTCTCCCTCTGACCCTCTCCCCTTTCATGCTATTTCTCACTCTCTCTCTCAAATAAATAAAATCTTAAAAAAAAATAATAGAGGAATCTCTCATGAAGCAAATATAGGAATTATTTAGTATTTCCTAAAATTACCAAGAATTCAATAGAGGTTTTTAGATGATTATAACTGATTAATGATACATGACTAAGATAAAGATTTTAAAATTTGGTAAGTAGCAGACTACCAAAAACTGACATCTTGAGAGATCAATGACTATATAGTTATGTTTGAGCAAAGCAAAATTTGAACAAGCAGTTTTCTTGAGCTGATTTACAATGAATACCTAAGTTTTGAGGCTTTGGCTTCAGTTTTACTTGTCAAAATTCCATCTTACATTCTGAGACACATGGATAAACGGTTTTGTTGCTCCCAAATGATGCTGCTTAAAAGTTTTTCTAAAAGTAACCCTTTTAGGGGTGCCTGGGTGGCTCAGACGGTTGGGCATCTGCCTTTGGCTCAGGTCATGATCTCAGTGTCCTGGGATCGAGTCCCGCATCGGGCTCCCTGCTCAGCAGGAAGCCTGCTTCCCCTTCTCCCTCTGCCTGCCGCTCCCCCTGCTTGTGCTCTCTCTTTCTCTTCCTCTCTCAAATGAATAAATAAAATCTTAAAATAAAAGTAACCCTTTTAAAAAGTGCTTTTATAGAAGATGATAAAAACATTCTAAAAGTTCACTTTCTTTATGATCAACAAAAATAGAACAAGAGCATATCCCAGTGAAGAATGAAACTAAGCCTCTTATTATTAAAGATGAAAAAAAGGTAAGTGGCTTGTCCAAAGTCACAGAACTTATTAGCTCTGTAATTTGGGCTAGATTCTGAGCTCTTGACTCTAAGAGATACGATATTCTTCACTATTCTGAAATAAAGTTACTTGTTTTTGACAGTGGAACCATCTTTTTCCAGTTTTGTTTTAAAATTTTTATTTTGTTCTTTTTTAAGAGCATGTATGTCACCATGATAGTTTCCTAATAGTTACTGGAATTTTAAATTATTTATTCTAATATTCACTAAAATAGAAAATAAATGAAGCTAAGCTCTGATTTTGATCCTTAATGAACTCATATCTGTTTATTTCAAAATGTTTTACCTCTAGAAACTTCTGTCCCCACTTACTTTTATATTTAGTCATTCTTCCTAGGAGGCTTCTGCAGATAATTTACACAGGCAAAATACTAAAGTATAGGGGACACAGAGAGCAGGAGCAATGATGGACGTGTATTAAAATCTGGCTATGTGCCAGATGGTATGCTACAGGCTTCACAGTTTTAAGTACCTACTTTCCAATGTCTACCTTCATTAATTTTTTTTTTTTTTTCCCCCAGAGAGGGAGAGAGAAAGGGGTTTGGGGCAGAGGGTAAGGGAGAGAGAATCCCAAGCAGGCTCCTTGCCCAGCACAGAGCCTGATGCAGGGCTTGATCCCACAACCCTGAGATCATGACCTGAGCCAAAATCAAGAGCTGTACGTTTAACCGACTGAGCCACCCAGGCACCCCTCCATTAATTATTTTTAATTGATTTTATAGCTTTTTCTATTTTTATGTTGGTCAAGCTATTGTAACAGAGTATTAGTATCAATTATTGGTACCTATAATATGCCAGACACAGTGCTAACTGCTTTATATGTATCATATAATTATCATAAGTCATTTGCAATGTTATTTTCATTTTGTAAATAGAAAAAAAAAATCTTAAAATCTTAGTAAAGTTAAATAATGTATTTAAAGTAACATAACTGTTTTTAAATTACTGAGAAAAAAACTAGAATGTGAAAACTTTTCTAGGTTTGGGTACTACAGAATGAGTATCTGCAATAGCACAATTTAAGTAATCACAAGACAGGGACTATAGGTCTATTGGTTACATAGTTCTATTATTATTTAATGACACAAGCATAAAAATTATACTCTTATTTGTTACTCTTAATTATACTCTTTTAAAAATATAAGTAGTTTTGGGGGCGCCTTCGGTTTGGGTCATGATCCCAGGGTCCTGGGATCGAGCCCCACCTCGGGATCCCTGCTCAGCGGGAAGCCTGCTTTTCCCTCTCCCACTCCCCCTGCTTGTGTTCCCTCTCTCGCTGTCTCTCTCTCTGTCAAATACATAAATAAAATCTTAAAAAAAAAAAGTAAGTAGCTTTATCTTCAAAAACCACATGACAAAAAAACCCCCAAATGAATCGCAGTTTTGAAATGATATTGGTTGTTAGTAATAGTACTTAGTTTACGTACTTAATTTCTTATTTTGTTTAGCCTGGGAGGAAGGTCCATATTCATCTCTTCTATTAGAGGAAACAGTGACTTCGTTACCAAACTGCTTCATTTCATTTTTATGGTCCACAGCATCAGAGCCATCAATTTTTAGTATTTCTTTAAGCATCCGAGTTCCCTTCTGTTTTGAAAATGATTGGTATGGAGATGGTGGGGGTAGGTAGAGAAAAGTTAACATTAGACTTACAGAGCTTATAAACCCTTCTTTTAATGAGTTCCATTGTTAAAAATTAAGATGGTAACTACATTCAGAAAGGAATTAAGCAAAATCAACAGTCTAGAGTTGAAAAAAAATACCCACATTTCCTGGCATAGAAACAATACTTAATCCTTCTGCTTAACCTAACCAAATTGCCTGGTAGCAATGTTTGAAAAGCAAGGGAGCTATATGGTTTAAAGAGGAAAACAAACAAACAAACAGCTAAATTGCCCAGGACAGCCTGGTTTTCCTCACAAAATGACAATAATGATGTAACACACCAGTACACGGGAGACAAAACTGTTTAACAGTTGCATGGGGCATGTACGCATAGGCCACAACAGTGAAATTACTATAGTGTAAAAGCTCCTACAAAATACAAACCATAGCAAATGATTGTGGTGACAAAAGTTCTTCACTTGGAGGCTCTTCATGATGAGATGACTGTACTTCATTTTCTTTGGAGATATTCAAGGATGCTAAAAAGTTCTCAATTCCAGGGTTAGGCTAAAAGAATAAATATTTTGTGCATGAAGATGAAAATATAAGGACATGGAAAATTTTAGGTACAAAAATGATCATTTAATGTTCCCTTAATCATCTTCCCAGGTGCTAAAGTTCAGGAAGAGAAATTGAATAAATGGTCTTTTACCTTATCAATAGCATTTGGGTAACTGGTCACAACCTTCTGGTTTTCTGACACTTCTGCACTTTCATTTCTCTTCAATAGCTTAATATTACATTGGGCAGGCCCTCCAAGCATCTATAAAAGAGTAAGAATGAGCTTTCTGTGCAAATAAAATAGCTGTTACTTAATAGTGTTGTAAATAAACTGCTGCCAATTTTTTATGTGCCATTTTCTTTTATATCATAAGAAGGGGACCTATAAACTTGGATGAGGAAAAAACTTAGATCTTTATCTTCATTAACTTCTATATGAATTTAGAAGTTTTCCTTCAATTATGAATGTAGGCAATAGAGGTGATTCTAATCATATTTCAATATAATTAATTTTCTTTCAAACCTTATGTATTTTGTTTTAGCATTAAAAACATTATTCTGGGGCACTTGGGTGGCTCAGCTGTTAAGCCTCTGCCTTCGGCTCAGGTCATGATCTCAGGGTCCTGGGATCGAGCCCGGCATCGGGCTCTCGGCTCAGTAGGAAGCCCCCTGCTTGGGTTCCCCCTGCTTGGGTTCCCTCTCTCGCTGTCTCTCTCTGTCAAATAAATAAATAAAATCTTAAAAAAAAAAAATTATTCTGAGAAAGAATCCATAAAAAAGTTTATAAATCCCTTCTCTAGAAGAAAGGAAATTATAGCTAAGAGTTTCAGAAAAAGAGGGTCTTAAAAGTCAACCATTTCCTGGTATCTAAATATTAATGGGTTCCATTTACTGAGACCCTGTTAATGTGCTGAATATTCTGCTAAGATGTCTTTTATAAATTTGATACATTACTAGCTTTTAAGAGATTTTTAAAAAACTTTGTATGATAATAATAGGCATATAGAAAATACATATACTATAAGTGTACGTGAATGTTTTTAGAGTAAAAATTTGTTATTCTTTGATTATAAAATGTGTATATTCAGGTGCCTGGGTGGCTCAGTTGGTTAAGCAACTGCCTTCGCCTCAGGTCATGATCCTGGAGTCCCTGGATTGAGTCCCGCATCGGGCTCCCGGCTCAGCGGGGAGCGTGCTTCTCCCTCTAACCCTACCCCCTCTTGTGTACTCTCTCTCTCTCTCTTTCTCGCTCTCTCAAATAAATAAATAAATCTTTAAAAAAATGTGTATATTCTCCTTATCAATCAGCAGAGACTATACAAAGTAAAACATAAATGATCTCGGCTTCCTCCTACCAAGCTACTCCACAGAATTAACCATTAACTTTGCTATGTTGATTCTAAATGATTCACTGAATACATACACATTATTTCCACATATTTTATACATATATACATACATTCATGTATGTTGGTATGTTCGTATGTATGTAGGTATGGTATGTATATATAGACCACATATATGGAGTGAGGCAAGTGATCTATTTACTCCATTTTAAAGGTGAAGATAGTTGAGGCTGTGAGAGGTATAGTGAATTGCTCAAGGCCACCCAACTATTAAATATATATGTATGTATATATACGTGTGTGTGTGTGTGTATAGTGCCAAATCCTGATTCTAGTTGTGTAACCTCCCATCCAAGTCAGGCAGTTGCTATACTTCAGCAACCTTCTTGTCACACACCTTATGGATTTGTTTTTTTTAAAGATTTTATTTATTTGACAGGGAGAGACACAGCGAGAGAGGGAACACAAGCAGGGGGAGTGGGAGAGGGAGAAGCAGGCTTCCCGCGGAGCAGGGAGCCCGATGCGGGGCTCGATCTCAGGACCCTGGGATCATGACCTGAGCCGAAGGCAGATGCTTAATGACTGAGCCACCCAGGAGCCCCCACCTTATGGATTTGGGCTGCAAAATTCAGAGCTACCAATTGTAACAAAAAGTTGGCTACTAGAAATATGATTTAAGATAGCTTACCTGCTTATTTGACATTTTTTGTAACCGACTCTCAGTTTTAGGACTCTTACACTCTTCTTTAACTAAAAACAAGAAAATAGGAATTTTGGTAAGTGAAAAATATTGCTACAAAGCAGTTAAATTTACCATATATTTGCCACAGCAAGGCACTATGTTGCTGTTTTGAACATTCAAAGAATTCTAAGAAGACAAAGGCCCTCATTTTGAAAAACCTGTAGAGGAACAAAAGAGATACTCACAGATAACAACAATAAGGGAAAATGAAAGGTGACATGTAATTGAGTCTCCAAGTATGTAAGTCTGCAAAGGGCAGAGCAGGAGGCTAAGCATTCCAGGCAAAGGAAATCATAGGAGAAAAGAAATGGAAGCAAAAAACATGGAATGTATTTAGGGAACTCTTAAATAGACTAGTTCCACTGGAGGTCAAGGAGTATAATGGAGCTAATCTGGTAGGCAAAGGGCAACCAATCACAGAAACGTTTTGAGCAAGTAGTGATCTGATCAGAATTGTGTTTTAGGGAGATTAAAATATGGCAGTGGCTTATTGAATAGATAGGAGAGTAAGAGAAAAACTAGGAAGCTATTTTATTATTCCTGTTAAGGGGAAATTGGGAAAATGGTAGGAAAAATGAAAAGGATAAATTAGAAAAAGGAAGGAAGAGGGGTGCCTGGGTGGCTCAGTTGGTTAAACGTCCTGGGATTGAGCCCTGCATTGGGTTCCCCGCTCAGCGGGGAGCCTGCTTCTCCCTCTCCTGCTCCCCCTGCTTGTGCTCTCTCTTTCTGTCAAATAAGTAAATAAAATCTAAAAAAAAAAAAAAAAGAAGAGGAAGGAAGAAAGGAAAAAAAGAAGAAAGGAGGGAGGAAGGAACAAAGGAGGAAAGAGGGTGAGAAAAGAAGCAGGGAGAAGGGATGGGAAGGAGGGAAGGGATGGGATGAAGAGAGAAGGGAAGAAATGAACAAAGACAGGAAGACAGGGAACAGAAGAGGGGAAATAAAAAGGGGAGGGGAGGAGAGGTAAGGGAGGTAAGGAAGAAAAGGAAGGACGTAATCTTGCAAAAAGGAGGATATGAAAAAGCAAGTTAACATGTATTGACATTAAGCCTTTGCTGAGACACACACACAATAAAACTAATTGGAATTCCAAATAATGTAGTTTACACACATTCATGTAAATAATAATTTGAAGAAAAATCACAACACATTTCAATTAAATATAAAATCTTTAAGCTATATTTATCAGATTTATAGGGACATTAATCTATAGTTAAAATGTAAAAGAAATAAAAATAACATATAGATACTTGTGCAAATAATAGTTTAGCAGTTATCAAACTGAACCAAAGTTATAAAACCACAATTTTTTTTTTTGGAAAATAGCTTTTTAGAAAAATATTTAAAAAGACCCTTCTTGGGGTGCCTGGGTGGCTCAGTTGGTTGAGCATCCAACTCTTGGTTTCGGCTTGGGTCATGATCTGTGGTCATGGGATCGTGGGATCGAGTCCTGCGTCATCAGGCTCCATGCTCAATGAGGAGTCTGCTTCTCTCCCTCTGCCCCTTCCCCCCATTCATGCTCTTTCTCTCTCTCAAATAAATAAATAAATCTTAAAAAAAAAGGCCATTCTTATACTATACGTAACATATATATATACACACACATAAAATACATGCATGTATAAAATATAATAAATTAGACTCAGGACTCTGCACGTGATTATTTCCTCTGCTGGAAAGCTCTTCAGCAAATGTTTTGCATACTTTATCCCATCCACTCCCCTTTATTTGGGTCTCTGCTCAAATGTTATGTCCTCAGAGAGGCATTCCTTGACCATTCTATAAAACACCCCCCTACCTATACTTTTAATATGCTTTATTTTTCATCATAGCACTTATCATTACTACACATTATGGAATTTATTGGATAGTTATGTTTGTTTGTTTGTTTTTTGCCTATTGTCAGTCTCCACCTTAGAATGTAAAGTCCATTAGGCTGGAAAAAGTTGTCTGTCTGGTTCAGTCATATATCCCTAGCATCTAAAACAGTACCTTGTATATACAGCTCAATAGATAGAAGCTGAATAAATAAATGAATAACAAATGAGTCATATTTTGAACACAAAGAGCAATTTGCAGCAATTTGGGAATATTCTGATCAAGAGAAAAACTAACTGCAAGATGAAGATTCTCATCTCTGTATCTGCATTCCCTACTGTGCCTGAAACATAGTAAACACTACTAAAGGACTTAAATAAGTAAAAATATATAAATTATGTAAGAAATATTAACAACAAAATATACATATTTTTAATAAAAAATTATAATATAGGTTAGAGTAACTTAATAGGCAAGTGTTTACACACAAAAAAGTAACTGGATTACGCTGAATAAAATTTATTCAAAAAGTAGTGAGGGGACATCAGCAAAAATGTCAGAGTAAGGACCTTTAAAAATTCTGTCCTCCATAGAGGCCTAGTATCCAAAATCTATAAGGAACTTATCAAACTCAACAAAGAACAAATAATTCAATCAATAAATGGGCAGAAGACATGAATAGACATTTCTGCCAAGAAGACATCCAAATGGCCAACAGACACATGAAAAAGTGCTCAACATCACTCGGCATCAGGGAAATCCAAATCAAAACCTCAATGAGATACCACCTCACACCATTCAGAATGGCTAAAATTAACAAGTCGGGAAATGACAGATGTTGGCGGGGATGCGGAAGAAGGGGAACCCTCCTACACTGTTGGTGGGAATGCAAGCTGGTGCAGCCACTCTGGAAAACAGTATGGAGGTTGCTCAAAAAATTGAAAATACTCTACTCTATGACCCAGTAATTGCACTACTGGGTATTTACCCCAAAGGCAGAAATGCAGTGATCCGAAGGGGCATGTGCACCCCAATGTTTATAGCAGCAATGTCCACAATAGCCAAACTGTGGAAAGAGCATAGATGTCCATCAACAGGTGAATGGATAAAGAAGATGTGGTGTATATATACGATGGAATATTATGCAGCCATCAAAAAAAAATATGAAATCTTGCCATTTCCAACAACGTGGATGGAACTAGAGGGTATTATGCTAAGCGAAATAAGTCAATCAGAGAAAGACAAGTATCATATGATCTCACTGATATGAGGAATTTGAGAAACAAGACAGAGGATCACAGGGGAAGGGAGGGGAAAATGAAACAAGACGAAACCAGAGGGGGAGACAAACCATAAGAGACTCTTAATCTCAGGAAACAAACTGAGGGTTGCTGGAGTGGAGGGTGGTGGGAGGGATGGGGTGGCTGGGTGATGGACACTGGGAAGGGTATGTGCTATGGTGAGTGCTGTGAATTGTGTAAGACTGATGAATCACAGACCTGTACCCCTGAAACAAATAATACATTGTTAATAAAAATAAAATAAAATAAAAATTCTGTCCTCCATAAAAGCAAAAAGAAAATGGGCATAAATTACCCAAATCCAAATTTTTAGAGTTATGGAAATTAATCAAAGGCCTGTAGCAATCTGGGGGGTATTTATTCAAGAAAAAAGACTGACTCTCAAAACAGTGAGCTTTATGGTTTAACTTGCCGTAGTCTCAATCCCTACTCTACAACTCTAAATAGCCTTGAAAAATAGCAGCCAGCACTTTTTGGTGGAAACCAATAACCTGGCAGCCACCAGAGAGATCAGAATGAGGCTGAGCTCTTCCAAAGTGTTACTCCCCACATTCTGTAAGGTATTACCCTGATTTCACAATCAAAGATATCACAAGAAAATAAAATGACAAATATCCTCTATGAATATAAATGCTAAAATAAAATCCTCAACAAAATACTAGCAAATCAAATCCTGTAGCATATAAAAAAGATTAAACACCAAGACCTGGTAGGATTTATTCCAAGAATGCAAGGTTGGTTCAACATAAAAAACAATCAATGGAATCTACCATATTAATTAAGCACAGAAACAGCAACTGACAAAATCTAATATCCCTCCAAGGGGGGCAAAATCAACAACCAAAGAATAGAAAGGAACTTCCTCATCTAATAAAGGGCACTTACCAAAACCCACAGCTAACATTACACTTAATGCTCACAGATTGAAAGCTTACCCCTAAGATCAAAACAAGGGTGAACTGTTCACTCTCACTACTTCCATTCAACATTATGTTGGTGGTTTTAGCTACAGCAATCAGGTAAGAAAAAGAAATACAAGAAATTATATAAAAAGAAGTAACACTATTGCTATTTGCCAAAGCCACAAAAAATTAGGACTAATAAACAAGTTCAGCAAAGTAGCAGGATATAAGATCAATATACAAAAGTCAGCTTTATCTCTATAAACAGCACTGAACAATCCACCCCCAACCACCAATTAAGAAAACAGTTCCAGTGACAATAGGGGGGTCTGGGTGGCTCAGTCGGTTAAGTGTCTGACTCTTGGTTTTGGCTCAGGTCATGATCCCAGGGTTGTGGGATTGAGCTCCACATTGGGTTCCATGTTCAGTGCAGAGTCTGCTGGAGATTCTCTCCCTCTCCCTCCCCCACTGCCCCTCCCCCTGTTTTCTCTAAAAAAATAAAATCTTGAAAAAAAAAACAGTTCCACTGACAATAAATAGCATTAAAAATAATAAAATACTAGGAATAAATTTTTTTAAAAGATGTAAGACTTGTACACTGAAAACTACAAGACATCACTGAAGGAAATTAAAGAAGACAAATAAATGGAAAGACATTTTATGTTCATGGATAGGAAGACTTAATATCATTAAGAGGACAATGCTCTCCAAAATGATCTGTAGATTCAACGTAATCTCTATAAAAATTCCAGCTGCCATTTTCGCAGAAAGAGACAAGGTGATCCTATAATTCATTCAGAAATGCAAGAGATCAGAACAGACAAAACAATGTTGAAAAAGAAAAACAAAGCTGGAGGACTCAAAGTTCCCAATTTCAAAACTTACAACAAAGCTATGATAATTAAGATAGTGTGTTCTTTGCATAAAGATGGCATATAGATCTGTGGAACAGAATTGAGAGGTCAGAAATAAACCCATACATCTATAGTCAATTGACTTATAACAAGGGTGCTAAGAAAACTCAATGGGGTGCCAAGAGAATTCAATGGGGTGCCAAGAGAATTCAATGGGAAAAGAACAGTCTTTCAGCAAATGGTGCTGAGACAACTGGATATCCACATGCAAAAGAATGAATAAGGACCCCTACCTCATACCATATACAAACACTCAGAAATGGAAAAAAGACCTAAATATAAGAGCTAAAACTACAAATCTCTTAGAAGAAAAGAGGTATAAATCTTTGTGACCTTTGATTATGTAATGGTTTCTTAGATATGACACCTAAAGCACAAGTAATCAAAGAAAAAGTAGAAAAGATAAATTAGAATTGATCAAAATTAAAGACTTTTGTTTCAAGGACACTATAAAGTTAAAAAGACAACCCACAGAATGACAGCACATATTTGCAAATCAAATATCTGAATATGCACGTTATATACAGAAGATGTAAAGGACTCACACAACTCAAGGACGAAAAGAAAAATAACTCAAAAATGAGCAAAGGACTTGAATAGACATTTCTCCAAAGAAGATGTACAAACTGCCGATTGGCACATGAAAAGATGCCCAATGTTATTAGTCATTAATGAATCACAAATGAAAACCACAAAGAAATTTCACTTTACACCTACCAGGGCTGCGGTAATAAAAAAGACGGGCAATAACAAGCATTATGGAAGATGTGGAGAAATTGGACTCTCATATATTGCTGGTGGGAAACAGCAGTTGGAAAACAGTTTGGTAGTTCCATAAAAAGTTAAACACAGAGTTAACATATGACTAATTCTACTCATTTGGATGTATACCCAAGAGAACTGCAAACATATGTTCAATCAAAAACTTCTACATGGATATTCACAGCAGCATTATTTATTATAGCCCCAAAGTGGAAACAACCCAAATGTCCATCAATGGATGAATGGATAAACAAAATGTAGTATTCATAGAATGGACTATTATTCAGCCGTAAAAAGGACTGCAAACAAATCAATCAACGTGATACAATACATTAACAAAAGAAAGAACAAGAATCATATGATCCTCTCAATAGATGCAGAAAAAGCATTTGAGAAAGTACAGCATCCTTTCTTGATCAAAACTCTTCAGAGTATAGGGATAGAGGGTAC
>NC_138369.1:84596643-84615982 GCF_054177405.1 Leptonychotes weddellii
ACTGCCTTCGGCTCAGGTCATGATCCTGGAGTCCCGGGATCGAGTCCCGCATCGGGCTCCCTGCTCGGCAGGGAGTCTGCTTCTCCCTCTGACCCTCCTCCCTCTCATGCTCTCTGTCTCTCATTCTCTCTGTCTCAAATAAATAAATAAAATCTTTAAAAAAAAAAAACAAAAACAATGTCCTTATAATGACCCAGAAGGTCCTGCATGGTATCTAATTACAGTTCCTACAACTCAGCCTATTGATTAAAAGCCATAATGGTCTTTTTTCTCTTCCTTGAGTACACCTGGAATTGTCTTCCCAACAGGGTCTCTGAACTTCTCTGGAATACCCTCACCTCAGGTATCTACATACTCTACTCCTCATTTCATTCAAATCTTTACTCAAATGTTACCTGATCATTCTCTTTAAAACTGCAAAACCTTGCCTCCCCACCACCCCGCCAACATTCTCTATCCTCCTCTGAAATTTTTCTCAAACTTCTGTATTACCATCTAATATACCATGTAATCTACTTGTCCTCTCCTCCCCAGAATATAATTTGTTTGAGGGTCAGACTTTTTTTTTGTTTATAGCTATATTCTCATCACATAGAACAATGAACATGATAGGCCCTCAATAAATACATGCTGAATGAATTAATGAAATGAATGAATGATAACGAAGCATTCCTAAAAAATGAATGGTTAGTGGTATCAAATAAATTAGAGAGGAAAAGAGGGTTTGAAACTCTGGATATAGACTGCATTTAGATAGAAAGGATTTATGGATGATCTAAGAAAAACTAAGCATATTAGCAGAAGAGAACTATGTATTTTGTCACTCTCACTTTTTCTGTTTATTTCACCATCATTTCCTTTGCTATTTTCTTCTCTCTACTCTGAAAATGCCACCATCACTGGAGGACATTAGAATAAATGAGGCTTTCATGGTGCAGGCTGTTGGTTTATAAACTTGAGAGAATATTCTTTCTTTCTTGACCAAAGCTGAGAAGATAGGTCAGTTACCAGCAAAAAATGTTGTAGGAATTTATTCTTTACCTTTTTCCTTTTTTTGGTCTGAGTCTACCTTTTTAGCAGAATTTCTTTTCCCTTCTTAATCTCTATTAAGGAATGTGAATTTGCTCATTCATATTTAAGACAACCAAGTGCCAGCATAAAGCTCCACATTCAAGTGGAAATTAATTAGTTAATAATAAGTGCATTAAGGCCTTTGTTGAATTTAAAATATAGTTATTAGGATTTTGCAAACAGCTAAAATAAAATCCAAACTGATTTAAAAGAAAAATTATCTATATTCCTTCTCATGAGTCCAAAAACTTTTATATACAGCTGAAGAGACTTATGAAAATTCATGATTAAAACTGTTATTCTATTTTATGAGATTTTAGGAAAAAAATAATCATTGCATACTCACAAGAAAAATGTAAATTTGTTTTTTTAATTTAAATGTCTATCAAACAAGGTATACTAACTTTCTCTTGTAGAGTTGGCTGAAAGTGTTGAACCTTTCCAGATCCCTGTAAGGACTGCCAAATGTTGCAAAATTCATCATCATCTTTAGTAGGTACCTGGCAAAGCACAAAAAATTTCTTAAGGAACTGAAACATGAAAAAAATAAAGATTTATATTAAAAATAAAAAAATTCATTAAAGTTATTTAGCAGTAGATAGAATATTAACTTCCATTATCTGAAATCTCAGTTCTTTTTTTCTGGTGCTCAGTACAGTCATCATAGAAATATTCTATTGGACTGAAAATGGTCTTAAAGCATGACAAATGTTATGGAAGATTATACTAAATCAATATCCCTACCAACAGATTTTTTTAAATCTCCCAATGTACTGATATCTCATTTAAGCTAACATTTAACAATTTTATTTTTAAAATCTTCATCTTACACAAAAGTAATCCAACAGATTAAAAAACCAGCTATTACTTATGAGGAGTTGATTTTGGGCAGATTAATAGTGATTACCTATGAAATTTGATTTTTGCTTCTGCTTCCTTTGCCATTACCTCCTTATCTAGGCTTTCTAATTAGTCTATAGGGAACACGTTATTACTTGGATTAAAATGTGGTTAAGATTTGGGGACATGGAGTTAAACAAGGTTAAATGTCTCACACAAAACAATTCAATTTTTTTCCCCAGAAAGATAAAATAGAGGAAATCACCCATGAGTTGCATGGGTAGGAACCTGAAAATGGCTTTTGATAAATATAATTCTCTCTCTGTTAACCTCTCAAATTCATGTCATTTCATAGCAGATTGAATACAACATTAGAGTTATACAAATGTAGCTTGAAAAGTAAATATATGAAAAGAAAACAGACATTCTCAAGCTCATATTTAAAAATGTATTTCTTCTTTAACTATAATTTTATAACAAATGTAGGATGTTATCAGTAGCGTTGTTTTTTTTTAATTCTATTTATTTGAGAGAGAGCATGAGCGGGGCGGTGAGGGAGAAGGGGAGAAGCAGACTCCCCACTGAGCAGGGATCCTGACGTGGGGCTCCATCCCAGGACCCTGGGATCATGACCTGAGCCAAAGGCAGATGCTTAACCGACTGAGCCACCCAGATGCCCCAGTTGCATTCCTTATTAGCCTATTCACTTAAAACAAATCTGAAATTGACTTGAACCAAAATTTTTTAAAAAACTAAGTCAAATTAGGTTTTACTTACAAAGTCTGCCTGAGATTTATAAGAGGTCAGAAAGAAATGAAAGACTAAGAGCCTTACTTGAGTAGGAACAAAAAGTGATTGAGGGGAATGGTTCAAGCCTCCCAAATGCCCAGATGAAATTGATGAATTTGAGCTATAGTGATTCACAGCTGGTTGTGGTTTCACAATGGCTGTCAACTTCTGATTTCCGGTTTCAGAGCGACTCCCATGAGTAAGATTCACCAAGGCACTTGTTGGCAGTCGATAACCTCTACCAGGTGAGCACCTAAAAATAAAGTTATTTCAGAGGGAAATAATACTAGGGAGCAGAAGAACCAAATTATTTTTGGGTGGACAGTCAGTCCATAATCTGAATTAGTAAACATTACTTTTAAATTTAATAGAGGAAGCTGAAATCATAGAAAGATCTCCACTTATAAGATGATATATTTCTGAAACCGGACTTTATTTAATCCTCACAATAACCTAGTGAAGTATGTATCTTCATTACAAACGAGGAAACTGAGGGTCAGAATGCTTTTAACGACCTACCCAAAGTAGCACAAAGGTTAAGTGACAGAACCCATTCCATGCATCTTTCGTTCTATCATAATCTTTTTTTCCTGTAACTTTAACTTTTTTATCAGTGCTGCCCCAAAATAAGTAAATCTCACTCATATAAGTTAAAAACAAAAAATCCAAACCTCTGGCTTTAAACCTGTTAACCTCCAGTTATTTTTTCTCTCCTTCATGGTCAAACTTCTCAAGGGTCAGCTCAATTTCCTGCTTCCTCAAACCACCCCAGTGTGGCTGTACACCCACAATTCCACTAAAATATAAATCTGTGATCATGTCACATCTCTGATTTTGATGACTTCACATTGCTTTAAGGATAACGACCAAGATACCAAAATCATTAGCATGTCCTCAAAGTTGGCTTACAAGCTCCTGCACAGTGTGTTCCTTGCTTTTCTCTCTTACTCTAATCTTACATAGTTGCTGAAGTTCAGACACACTTGCATTCTTTGTTTTTTTTTTTAATGAATAAATCCTTTGTTGTCTCTTCTTGACCACCTGTCATTCTTCTTCCCTCTTCCTCCAGTTAACTATTACTCAGTCTTCAAGTCCCATCTTAAATATCACTTGTCAAAGAAGCCTTTCTAGAAGTCATACTCTTACAGAAACCAGAACCTCTCCTTTCCAGCACTTCTCACATTTTAATTAAATAAGTAATACTATAATCAGTTACACAATTATCTCCCCCACTAAAATGAAAGCTTTGTGAGACTAGAAAACATGCCTATCTTACTCATTGTTACATCCCTACTAGCATGTATGATGTCTTGCATATAACAGGAATTCAAATTTTGGACAAATAAGTAATGTAAAGTCACTGCCACGTGGATATATTTACAAAGCGTAATTATCACCAGGAAATACAAACCTTATTGTTAAGCCTCCAGGAAATTCTTCATCAAATAATACTTCAAATAGTATATCAGCTTCTCTATTGGCTGTTAAATAAGAGAGATTTAAAAATTATATGATGAAAAATTAGCATTTAAGTTTTTGGCTTGTAAGAGGCATTACAACTATCAGAGAATGGTATAGGGGATTATAGTAAATGAAAAGTAGATAAACTTGCAGATTACCTTACTGGTATTAATTTAAAGTAAAATAATATTTTAAATTAGATGCTATGAGGGGATTAATTATATTTTTCTCTGTGCTTTTGTCTATGTTGGAAATTATTAATAAAAGTTAATAAAAGAGGTAACTTTGGAGTTTGCAGTTCAGAAGGTATTGCAGTAAGACAGATAAAAGACAATGACGATTTGAAAGCATGGCAGTTTATTTAATAAAGGGAACAGGATGGAGAGAACAGAAATATTATTAGATAGAACTGGCAGGAATTTGTGGCCTGTGTAGATAAAAAGGACAGAGATGCCAAAGATGACTCCAAGGTTCTGGCTGAGATGACTTGGTAGATTATGGATGCCATAACTGAGATATGAGATACATGAGAAAGTGCAATAAACTTAGATAGGAACAGAGAAGAACAAATTTGGCAGAGAGGCTGATGAGATATATCTGGCAAGATTAAATTTACCCGAAATGCCAAGGTAAAGTGAAATAATTAGCTATATTTGAATTCTAAGCCCAAATTAATAATAGAGTCTATCACAGTACTTCAGAATTGACCAACCCTACCCCCTTCCCTCTCCCCTCCTCTCCCTCCCTTTCTCCTTCACCCCTCCCCCTCCCCCCATCCTCGATTTCTCTCCACCTTTCCACCACCCCTTTTCCACTTTATTGGTTTCTGTTTCTCTAGAGAACCCGAATACAGTATTTGATAATATCCTAGCCGGGGGTAGGAGTGGAGGGATGTCTGTCCCCCATCCCCAGTCCTTCATTGCTCAGCTGAAACCAGGCCTGCAGAGCTCACCCATTCCCCAACATCCACCTGTATCTTTCAACCTACTTTTACCTGAAATCTAAACTCAAGAAAGTAAGGCTCAATGAGAGGCAGGAGTTTCTCCTCTGAAGGCTTAAAGCTCACCTTTTAGGTTCTTATTCCCTATCTGAGGGAGGGGTATTCCTCAAAAGATTATTAAGGTTATAAAAGGTAAGAGGACTGTTTACTCCCTTTAGCGAAACTGACTATGGAGATGAGGTCTCAGCTAAGGGCAGTAATGAAATATTCCCCTTTTTATCCATGGCAGACATGGTTAATCAACGACAGAGCTCTTTCCCACTCAGCACAGATACAGCTTTAAAATCCTTCTCAAGACAAATCCCAAGCAGTCACTATTACTGATAGGAACTGTCAGAAGAAAGGAAACTTCTATGTTATCAGAGTCCTAGGGCCTTATATCAAGACAACTTAACTATAATACCATCTAATAAGCCCAGTATTTGAACGGCTGAATCAGGGGGTTGAGCAGATAGCAGCAGGAGGGTTGTTTCATTATACGCATGTGGCCCTTACATTCCTAGTCCAGACAATCAGACCAAGGTTGAGTGCTTGAGAGATGAAAGGACAGTGCTGCCAATACCTTGACCCCTTGGCACCGGATTTGCTGCTTCATGCTAGGCTGACTTTTTTTGGTATCTACACTGCAAAGCTGCTCAACCAGGCATCCCTTTGCGCACATTTAGATCCTTAGTTGCTTCCTCCCTTTTCCTCCATTCTCTCTCTTTTTTTTTAAATAAAAAATACGTGACATAAAATTTACCATCTTAATTATTTTTAAGTGTACAATAGTGTTAACTATATGTACATTGTTGCCTTCTGCTTAGATATAAGGCACAGAAATTTGTGTTTCACTTTACAATTTTAGATGCAGTTGAAGACACGCCAAGTATTGAGATATTACCCCCTTTAATTCCTATGATGGTGCCCCGAAGGCCAACTGGAACTGAAAAGTTCTCTCTCACATTTACCACACGGTCAAAGAGATGAAATTCTGCATCTCGATCAGGAATGACTCCATGTTGCTGTTCTAAAGGCTGAAGAGAAGAAAGCTTTAATTATTATTAACTCTAATTTGAAATAATTTTTCTATTACTGTAACAAAAACATTTTGTTCCTTCTATACTTTCAAAATAAAAACAACTTGGATAAGAAACTTACTCTGTACAGCAAATGGGGCTTCACTGTCACTCGTACCTTCTTATTATTCTTTCTTTGCTGAAGAAAGAAAAATTTTTAAATATTTAAAAACATTAAATTATAAAATTATTGTTATCTGGATTTACATTAAAAATATAAAATTATTATTATTCAGTTGGACATCATTTATTACTATTCATTTTTAAAAGCCAAATGAAATGAGCAATTTAAAGAATATTTGAAGTTCTTCAGATGCAGCAGGGAGGAATTATAAATTCTTACTTAAAAAAATTTTTGGGGGGCGCCTAGGTGGCTCAGTTGGTTGAGCGACTGCCTTCGGCTCAGGTCATGATCCTGGAGTCCCGGGATCGAGTCCCACATCGGGCTCCCTGCTCAGCAGGGAGTCTGCTTCTCCCTCTGACCCTCCCCCCTCTCATGTGCTCTCTCTCTCTCATTCTCTCTCTCAAATAAATAAATATCTTAAAAAAAAAAAATTGGGGGGGCACCTGGGTGGCTCAGTCGTTAAGCATCTGCCTTTGGCTCAGGTCATGGTCCCAGGGTTCTGGGATCGAGTCCCGTATCGGGCTCCCTGCTCAGCAGGAAGCCTGCTTCTCCCTCTCCCTCTGCCTACGGCTCCCCCTGCTTGTGCTCGCTCTCTCTCTCTGTGTCAAAAAATAAACAAATAAAAACTTAAAAATAAGTAAATAAATACATAAAACCTATTTTCCTTACAAAAATTTTAAAGGTTTTATTTATTTATTTGAGAGAGAGAGCGCATAAGCAGTGGGAGAGGCAGAGGGAAAGGAGGAAGAAGGCTCCCTGCTGAGCGGGGAGCCTGACCCAGGGCTTGATCCCAAGACCCCAAGATCATGACCTGAGCCGAGGGCAGATGCTTAAGCAACTGAGCCACCCAGGTGCCCCTTAAAATTTTTTTAAAGTTAAATTTTTTGTTGAAGTATAAGCCATAGAAAAATGCGAAATTGTATGTATACAGCCTGATGAATTTTTATAGTATGAGCCTATCTATGTATAACCATGCTGAGTTCAAGAAAGAGAACATTACTAAGCACAACATAAGAACTCCTGTATTCCTTCCCAGTTACTACTACCTTCCCCAAAGTAACCTTACTGCTAACAAAAGATTAAATTGTTTAGAACTTTATGTAAATGTTATCCTATTCAAATGCTTTTTTACTCTTTTTTACTCTAAAAAGAATTGTACATGATGGTCAATGAAGATCTATATTAAAAGAAAAAAAAGTATAAAGTACTGATCTATGACAATACTGTGGGTTTTATGGCTACTTATAAAAATTAAGGTGGCACTGATTTAATAAAGCCCTAGCTTTTGGAATCTCTTATGAAATTGGCTTTGATGTCTGAATTTTTTGATCATGTAACAAATGCTGGAAGAAGAGTTCTGTCCCATCTTTACTCCTTGTCAATTTTGTGAACTCACACTCACCTTAAGCATCAGCCTCCTTCTACTGTAAAATAGAAATAACATTACCTGTTCTACCTAATAAAACCATGAGAATAGTTTATATCCATTGCAATCCATAACTACCCCCCTTCACATTAAATATTTTTAAGTGAATTCTTACCAACTAAGACAAACGGCAACAGTTTACTTATTTTGCAGCCACCTATCTTTAGAACATACCTTATGGAAATAAGTACAAAAGAGAATAAAACAACTCCAAGCTATAGAGACCATACACTACAGAGTTCATGTATTTATATATTATAAAATGCTCAAGACTTTAAACAGACCCTATTATCTTTTACTATAAAGGCATTTCATTTATTCTTTCAACAAATCTTTACTGAGTTACATTTATGTGCCATGTATTGATCTAGGTGCTAAGTATAAAACAGTAACCTGTTCCTTTACTTAGGGAGACATACAAGCAACAAATGTTTGAAGGTAAAAAGCATAGAGAAAAATAAAGCAGGGAAGGGGGATCAGCACTGTGGAGAGAGAGATCGCAGTTTTAAATAAAATGAATAGTGAAGGCAGTACTGACAGGATGTCTATGCTTTCAGCCCACAGCAGACTAGGACTAATAGGGTACAATTTGTGCCCCCTGATAACAGCAAGAAGGAGTAAAAATAAGTATTTTAAGTAATTTTAAAAAGCAGACCCCAAACTTATGCCTGGAGTTCTGTATATGAAAAAAAACAAACAACCCATATGCTTTAATACATCTCTAGGCATTACTACATTATAGCACTGATTAGAAGACAGGGCAATCAAACCCGATTCATTAAGCAAATTAATAAACTCAGGAATTTTCACAATAGGCTCCAACCCACAGCTACGAAATGAAAAGTTCTGGGTCTGGCTATTCAAAATGTGATCATCTGGGAGCTTGTTAGAAATGGAGACTCTCAAGCATCAAAATAAAATTTGGGGGCTTAGAGTAATAAACTTTTATTAGGTGGAAAACTCATTTCAAAAACAATGCTGTACAAATGGATTTTACTCTAGGTTGAAAGACAAAAAGAAATGCCGGTTAAAAAAAAATGAAATGCAGGTTTCTATCCTTATCTGAGTATCAGTGACCTTTCAAATAATCAAACTCTTGGGCGCCTGGGTGGCTCAGTTGGTTGGGCGACTGCCTTCGGCTCAGGTCATGATCCTGGAGTCCCGGGATCGAGTCCCGCATCGGGCTCCCTGCTCGGCGGGGAGTCTGCTTCTCCCTCTGACCCTCCTCCCTCTCATGCTCTCTGTCTCTCATTCTCTCTCTCAAATAAATAAATAAAATCTCAAAAAAAAAAAAAAAAGAATAAAAAAAAAAAATAATCAAACTCTTGGCTCTAAGCCGTATATTTTTTCCTAAAGAGAAAAAGAGTCATCCAGTAGTAATTTTCCAGACTGTCTTCACAGCTCTTGAATATGTGATAAGAGAATTCAAATAATAATAGCCAAGCATTGTTAGGCATTAAAAACAGGCATTATTAGAAGGAGTTTACATGCTTTAACTTAGTTAATCCTTTCGATGACCCTATGAAGTAGTACTGTTTTATTCTCATTTTACCAGTGAGGAAATAGAGGCATGGAAAGTAAAAGTAAGTATCTTAAGTATCTTGCCTAAGGTTAAAAGTATTGAAAGAGAAATGGGGGAAAATGGCTTCAGAGCCCATTTCTTAACTTAGTTTGCTATTAGACTGCTGTGTTAGCAATGCAACATCATTTTTCATTTATTTATTTATTTATTTATTTTTTATTCTTATGTTAATCCCCATACATTACATCATTAGTTTTAGATGAAGTGTTCCATGATTCATTGTTTGTGCATAACACCCAGTGCTCCATGCAATGCAACATCATTTTAATAAAAAGGCAAATGTGTGGAAAATAAAATCAAAAGTTAAAAAAGGGAATATAATCAATTCATTTTCCATTATATCAAGATAGAGGATCAAAATAAGTAAAACAGTTAAGCCTATACGGAAGATTATTGTTTTTCAAAATCAAGACATAAAAAAATAGGAAAGATTAAACAGGATTTAAAAAATATTGAATGTGTTTGTGGGTGGGAAAGTACACTTTAGAAGAGATTCTGTAAAAGTGAACTAAACACAATGTTTATGTTCTATAAAAAGAACTATGTCTTTAAAGAACTTAGAATAAGAAGGCAGAGGGGATTAACCTTCTTCCTTAATCACAAACTTTGTATTTTGGCTAGAATTACAGAATATTAATTCCTAAAATTAGAAACATCATTAGGACATAAAATTTAAATGTTATAGCTTTTATATATTAAAGTGCATTTCTTTTTATTCAGATAAACTTATTAATGGCCACTGGAAATGGCTGGAACTTTTTTTAAAACTAAAGGATTACCTGACATAAATTAAAATCACTGAGTTCATGTTTATTTGGTTGAAACAAAATTATTTGTAGGATGATATACAGTCCATTTAACTTCAAATCTCATCAAGCATCTTGGGTTATCGAAAATTAGTACCTTGCACTTTTCGACTTCTTCCTCAATTTTCTCAACAATAGCTGCATCCAGAATTTGTAAATCACAAGAAGAACGAGACAAAGTACTGACAGGATGTCCCTTTAGCCAAGTAATAATTTCTTGAACTTTCTCAGCACTACATTAAAAACAATAATTTTTTCACAATGATTAAAACTTTGAGGTTTTATACAAAAGGCCTAATATAAAGTTCCTGACGGCTGTGACTTATAAAAGACATAAAATACATAAATAATAATTAATCACTAAACATTTTAATTGGGACTAGTTATAAATCTAATGTGAACATGGACATATTAGTTCTCAGTAACTTAAAAAAACCCACAAAATTAGTTTAAAAGTACTTTACTGATATAAGTGAAATAAATTATATGAAGATCTTAAAGCAAATATATATAATTATATATATATATATATAAAACCCTCCTCACAAAAGTAATAAATTCTTGATAAACTAGCTACTGTACCTTTCACTGGAACACTAAGCTGAACTATGAGCCAATAAATACCACAAATTTTGCTTACCCGTTCTCATTTTCTCCAGGCCAAATGTCATCTTCATAGAATACATCCTCTTGGCTATTTTTGGCTATATAACTAAATAGTTCTGGAGCTCTAGCCAAACAAACAAAAATACTGCTTAGAAAATATATATGGCTAACTTCACATAAACTTCCCCATCAAATAATTCTGGATCCCAAGGGGACATATAAAACATATTGAGGACTGATTGTAACACACAGAGTATTAATAAGGGATAGAGACTAAATGATTTGAAAGTATTCACAGGCCCTCAAAAAACTTTCAGTAGCTGAGGGAGAAATGATTCAATTCATAAACTGTAATAAACTTTAATTACTTATTCAATTACTAACTCTAATCGTTCTCAGATCATAATGATAGGTGATAAATGGACAAAAATAATACCTACATGTTCATTTTCTAATTTTCACAACTAAACTGGAGCATCCCACAATAAAGAAAATTAAAATACACTAGAAGTTTCTTTTGATATTCCTCAAAACTCCACTGCTTCCTGAATAGTGCAGGACTTTTAAATACACATAGCAGATTGAACATTATGTGCTTAATTTTTTGCTTACTTCCCAACCTACTAAAAATAGAGTAAAGTATAAAACAGGGCATAGACCCAGAAAGGCATGAAAAGAGAGGTGGTGAGTCTGATACCATATATGAGTTGTTAACAAAATTTTAGAAACTGGAAACTGGATGGGTAAGCATTAACTGGTTTGAAAGATAGGAAAAAGCTGCACCCTAAGCAACCAGGGTGGGAAGTCAATAACAAACAAGATAATTTAAACTGTGCAAGTCTGCAAAAGCGCAGGAATTACGGGCTCCAGGTACATTTTAATGCCGTAGAATGGGCAGGGTGAAGTTTACTAGGCTTTAGTTGAAAATTTTGTATAATAAGCAGTTGGATGATCATGTGCTTACTCACCTTCACCCCAGCATAAGATCTGTCTGTAGTTTATCTTTTGGAGAGGTTGAACAGGGGATGCTCTAGCTTTAGGTATACAAGGCACAGGGAGACAGGTGGGTAGGGCATGAAGAGATGATAGGGAATTAATGAAAGTGTAACTACTAAATAACATGTTGCTAGGAAGCAGGCTAGGAAGTGTAACTTCTTTAGGAAGCACACTCTTGAGATGAAAGTAAGCAAGAAGAAAGTTTATCAGCGAGCTCTTGTGGAATCAAAACATGTAGAAGGGAAGGAAAAAAGGAAGGAAGCAGAATTGGGCAGAGGGAGAAGTTGGGCTGTGATCCACTGTTAATGAACTCCTTGGTCAGTCCTACAGAGATCTCAAACTAGGATGGCCCTTCAGATTTATCCTGAACTGGGGCAATCAGGTCGGCTGGGTCTTTCACACCTCCTTGCAGATCAGGTGTTGGATCTGTGGCTGTTGTGGGAAGGGGATATAACTTTAGGTGAGGCAGTTCTCTTCTGCAAGGCAATTCCTGAAGAGAGCTCACAGCTGAGGGCTGTCAGACAACAGCATTTAAGCTGCCATAGAAATAAGTCCTTTAAAGGGAGGTTTGGAGGGCATTTCATAGTATCCATTACATAATAAGTTCCCTTTACCTTGGTTAATATCCAAAACACTGGAAGTCAGTTTTGTTCCTCACATCTGTCCTCCAAGGAAAAGGCTGGAGGCTACCTCTCTAGGAAAACTAGCCAGCCTGAGAGAAAATATACACATACAGGTAGTGATAGCTGGAGGTCCTTTGCAGAAATAGCAAAGTCCCACCTGACAAGCCCCACCAGAGCACACTAAATTTCCAATCAGCTTTTTAGTGCCTCATTCTTAAATATGATTAGACACCAAAGAACCAGCAGACAAGTAAAAAACAAAACAAAACAAAACTTTAATGTGAAAGGTGCAATGAAATCAAACAGAAAAAAAAGAGCAATGTGGAGAAAACAGAAAATATAGAGAAGAAAAACGATCTTCAGAGAAAGAGACACTATAAAAAAGGAATGTCAGAGAAAAAGGACACACTTTTAGAAATTAAAAATGATTAAATCAAATAAAAATAAAAATGATATAAGTTGAAGAACTCTCCCACAGAGTAGAACAGAAGTGTAACAATATAGAAAATGGGTGAGAAGAGATAAGAAAGTAAAGAGGATTAATCCAGGTCTATCATCTAACAGAAGTCTCAGAAAGACAGAACAGAAAAAAAGGAGAGGAGGAAATTATCAAAGAAATAATACAAGAAGTTTTCTCAGAATGGAAGGTCATCAGTTTTAAGTGTGAAAGGACTGAATAGCCAAAGGAAAGAAAGAAGACCCATACTAAGGTACACGTCATCACATTATTAAAACAGCACTGGTAAAGGGAAGATTCTGAAAAGATTTCAGAAAATGAAAATGGATCACACACAAAGATTCCGAATCACAATGGCACAGGACTTCTCACCAGCAAAGGAAACAAAAAAAGAATAGAGCAGTACTTTTCAAATTCTGAGGGAAAATAATCTCCAATTTAGGATTCTACACCCAGGCCAGCTATCAATCAACCCTGGTCAGGGAAGAATAAAGACATTTCCAGACACACAAGCTCTCTCAGGAAGCTACCAGATTAAGTGCTCCATCAAACTGGAGACATAAAACAGAAAAAGGTATGAAAGCCAGGAAATAAAGGAATCCTACAAAGCAGAATGGTGAAGGGAATTCCTAGACAGTAGAGAGAAGCTCTAGAATGAGAGCTGTGTAATAGCCCTAGAAAACAATTAGTTTACACTGAAGCAGGAAGACAGAAGGTTTCAAGGAGGAAGTCTATAAGAAAAAAAATGGAATTGAGAGATCTCCTGATGTGTTTGACTATATTAAGTCTTTCAGCTATGACCAAGAGTTTAGGGCTGAATTAGTTATATGAATATAGACAATAAGCAAATGATTAAACAAGAGGGGGAAAACAAAAATGTGTACAGAAAGGAAATGCAACCATAATACTCTACAGGGTCCACCTGTGACCATTTACATTATCTCAATCAAGTAAACCTTAAATACAGATTTAATACAACTATAATGAAAGGGGAAATACACACACACGTGTGTGTAATGTGCAGGAAGGTGAGGAAAGAGAAAGGGTAGGTAGCAGAAGAGAGCTAAAGCTTCATCTTTCATGGTATGAAATCAATGCATATGTCAAGTTGAAAAATAATGAAAAAGTAGGATAAATACAACATTTGAAAGAAATATGGAAGTGAACAAAAGAAATAAATTTTCAGATGGTAATATAGGATTGAATTACGTTCCTTCCCAAAAAAGACAGATTGAAGTCCCACTCCTACTACTTTCAGAATGTGACTTTATTTGAAAATAAGGTTTTTATTGAGGTTATAAAATAAAAATGAGGCCTTTAGGGTGGGCCCTAATCTAACAAGATTTTTCTATCTTTATGAAGTGTCTTTATGAAAAGAGGAAATTTGGACACAGAGATAGGCATTAACAGAGAAAAGATCATGTGAAGATGTACAGGGAGAACACGGGAAGGTGGAGGACTGAGTTAAGAACAAATGTGTGAGGCCACAAGAAGCTAGCAAAGAGGCATGGAATGGTTCCTTTCCTATCATCTTCAAAGGAAGCACAGCCCTACCAAACACCTTGGTTTTGGACTTCTGGTCTCCAGAATTGTGAGACAATAAATTTCTGTTGTTTTAAGCCATCCAGTTTGTGCTACTTCATTATGGCAGCCCTAGTAAACTAAGAGGATCCTCAAATACAAGGTTAGAAACCAGTAGAACAAAGGAATGAATATTCAATTGTGAATGAGAAGTAAACGTTTTCCCTATAAATCTTTGTCACTGAGTAACTCAGTTAATCTCAGTACACAGTTTTCTCATTTTTATAATGAGGAGCTGAGATTTATTGATTTCTTAGACCATTTCAGCATAAAATTCAGTAATTTTAGGACAGTAACCTATTATCTGGTTGGAGTTTTAAGATTCAGAAAATCCACTGTGTGAAGAGTTGTTTTGTTTATCCATACCAATCCTCTTACTACTTAGACATGCAAAGTAGTGAATAATTTATGATAGCAAGTTAAGGAAAATTTTCATTAAAAGGAGGCCAAGGGGCACCTGGCTGGCTTAGTTGGTGGAGAGTGCAACTCTTGATCTCAGGGTTGTAGGTTCAAGCCCCATACTGAGTATAGAGATTACTTAAATAAATAAATAAATAAATAAATAAAAATTAAAAATTAAAAAAAGATAAAAGGAGGCCAATTCTCATCTTTTTTTCATTTCTGAAACAAATAATACATTATATGTTTAAAAAAAAAGAAGATAGCAGGAAGGGAAAAATGAATGGGGGGAAATCGCAGGGGGAGATGAACCATGAGAGACTATGGACTCTAAAAAAAAAAATGAGGGTTCTAGAGGGGATGGGTTAGCCTGGTGATGGGTATTAAAGAGGGCACGTTACTGAATAGAGCACTGGGTGTTATACGCAAACAATGAATCATGGAACACTACATCAAAAATTAATGATGTAATGTATGGTGATTAACATAATAAAATAAAAAATAAAATAAATAATATACAGTATTTTTCTATTTTCTTTTAGCTAATAGCTATGATGCTCCATGATATAAAATTAAGTTTATATGTAATATGTCACATTATTTACCAAAGGAAACATTTTTTTGTCTAAAATTGGTATCAGCAAAAGCAAAATAGTTATTACATTCCACATTTTTGGGATGCTTAGTAGAATCTTGTTAGGCACTTACCTCTCTAAGTACTCTGCAAGAAGCTGTTCTGCTGCAGATGAATACATCCACTCACTTCCAACTTTCTTGGTATATCCAGGTACCTCCTCATTTTTTTTGTTGAATTTGAGATTCAAACCCACATTTGCTTTATGGTCTCCATGAGGGCTGAATTTAAATCACACACACACACACACACACACACACACACACGTTTTAAAATTTTGTTCAAAGAATACAAAAAGTTTTGCTTTCAAAAAATTCTTAGAAAAATTTAGTTTTGATTGTTCTATAGTTTTCATGGTTATTTCCAAAGTAGCAGTAAGGCTTTGAAACCCAAGTTAACAAATCATATAAATAGGTTATGTATCTAGAGAAGAGAATGAAATAAGAAAATGCAGGAAATATATTATTGAGATTCACACACACCTTCTGATACCTTTTTTCAAGGTTCAATTTGTTAGCTGCTAAAAATAGGAACTGTCTTTTCCAAACACCTAAAACATGTCCCATTTAGATGAAAGATCACCATCAGAGGAATTTATGCATAATTTTTAAAGAAAATTCAGAGCAATTAATAAAAGAAAATACTAAAATATTAACCAGTTTATCTTTATCATTTAATTTTTTCTGCCACTTTAAATACATTTCTCTAACATAAACTTACTTTCTCCTAGATCCTCTTCCAATAAAAATACTTCCTGTAAACCTTGAAACAAGGTATCCACTCACTCCAAGACGACTGGCCAACACATATCCTGGGTTGTACTTTATAGAATATTTCTTTAAATATAAAAACAAAAAGGTCAATTATGGAAACACAAAGCATCAAATGTTATTTCTTTACCTTTAAAATCTGGAGATAATCAAGACATCACTAACCATTGGAATGTGGCAATATAAGGATTCTCAAAAGTAAGTGATCCATTTCCCTTTTTTTTTTTTTGAAAGGATCTGTAGGCAGAATTTTTCTGCTCCTCTCTCTCCTTAAAGGACAGAATTCCCAAGGATGGATGAAAGGGGGAGGAAATATACAATTTGTGAAACTGTCTCAAGAAATAAAGTCTACTGTAAGTCTAAATGGCAAACTCTGCAGGCAAGAACTATTTTTAAACATTGATTTTCATATTCCAAGTAAGGATTAGTAAAGTACTGGGACATAATGAGGCCTTGATGATTATTACATTGAACTAAAACATGAGTATGTCATCAAAACAGTTGCTACTGAGCAAAATTAAAAATGTTCTTCATATATGAATATAAGTAATATTTTCCCTTATATTTACTATCATATGAAAGTAAGAAGTATGTATAGGCTTATAGTTAATACAGTCAAAGAAATATAACCTTAATTTGTGTACTTAAGGGAAGAAACTATGAAGATTAAAAAAAATATATCATATCATATAATTTTTAACCAGGAAGCAAATTATAAATCCAGTACCAAAAAGGGTAAGTTACCATATAACCCTAACATAATGTACATAATAATGACACACACTTATTTTATATGGATTTCATATACTATATTCATATGAATGTGTATAAATATAATACATATTTATATGAATTATATGCATATTTTATATGTCTACAATAACCCCCAAATAAGTAAATTTTTTTAGCTGCATGGAATATATAAATTCATTATTAAAATATGTTAATATCCTAGTAAAGAATGCAATATAGTTTTTCCATCAAGAGTATTATTAGGTTTAGAAATAATACAGACAAATCAAATATGCTTTCCAGAATAGATAGGAAGAAATAAGGTAGTAGTTCTCTATCACAGGTAGTATCACCTATTTTTCTACTAAGCATCTGGAAATGTATAGGGGCACATCATTCAGTTATTGGCATGGGCTACTACCTCTTCGTGTTCAGGGGACAAAGATGCCAACTATGCTGCCATATATAGGACAGTCCTATTTTATACATTGTTGTCCTATCCAAAATACCAATGGTATTCCTTTTGAGAAGTATTTGGTTATGGCATAATTAAAATTGATGAAGACCATCACAAATATTCTAGAAAATGTAAATAAAAAGCAGAGAACACTGGAGTAGAGAAAGAAGGCTTGAGTAAAAGTTAAAGAAAGTATGTAAAGAGAAAGAGAGCATAGTGGAGAAGGCATGCCTAGCAACACTGTACGTTGGAGATGGGCAGGCTCATTCAGATCTAGAAAAAGCTAGGGATGAAGGAACATAAATAAGTTGCTCTACCTCCACTAACTCCCAGAACAGAGAGCTCCAGCATCTTAATCAAATGGGACACTCTTCTGGTTTCCTGACTGTGCTTTCTGAATTCTTTCTCCAAAAGACACCTGATGGTAAGAATTTAGGGACTTGTCTGCCTTCCATAAAGTTTCCTCAAGTATATGCTGATGTTCAATGCCTTGAGTTCATTTTACAGGATATAAAGCTTTAGAATTTACAATTAGAGAGAATAAAAGTGTAAGTATCAATAGCTGGCTGATTGTGAATTAATTTCAAATTAATTATCTAGTTAATCAATAAGAATATACAACAGATATCAGAATCCTCCTCCTATTGTAATAGGGAAAAATAAAAGGAGGTCAGTGAACGTCTTTGGAGAAAAAGGTCCTAAAAAAGGATGCTGTGAATTTAAAGGCAGTTTCCCAATTTTTTCTAGTGATTGTTCATCTTTAGCTTCCATTGCAGAAAGGCCATTACTTGTAACTAAAAATGTAGGCATTGATTATGAAAAATTTATTTAAAAAAAATCTAAATCTATTCCCAGAGGGTGGGCTAAAAAATGTGCCCCTTCTTAAGCTTGAACATGATAACCCATAAAAACTATTATAGATTAATAATGGGATTTCAGTGATTTTTCTCCCCTGAACATTTTTTTTTAGATTTTTATTTTTATTTATTTGAGAGAGAGAGAGAGCGCACAAGCAGGGGTAGTGGCAGAGGGAGAGGGAGAAGCAGGCTTCCCGCTGAGCAGGGAGCCAGATACGGGGCTCAGGGCTCGATCCCAGGACTCTGGGATCATGACCTGAGCCACCCAGGCGCCCCTCCCCTGAACATTTGCATGAAGTTTGAGCACGGATTCCCCACACTCATTTTTAAATACTAGATGCAACTGTGAGATAATTTAATCAGTATTAAATAAAAATATTTATAATATATTCAGAGGAGGTGATAAAAATATGCTTCTAACACTTTTAAAGTTTATCAGTTCTAAATTAAGCAATATGGACTATGGTACTCACATGCTGGTTCTGTATTAAAGCATCAAGATTGGGTTCACATGGAATGCTGAAAACCACACGAATCCTACCTTCTGTAATCACATCCCCTGAATCTTGAACCTTGGAGGGAAAAAGAAAATCACAGTATGTTTTAGTCTCTTTCACATTTTATTTACTTTTCTACTTATTTGAACAGTGTTTATTTCTGAAATACAGTAAGACAGTAAAGTTGGATACTGGAGATTCTCTTAGAAATTATAAATGAATGTGATTATATTATAAATTTGAGTCATTGTACATTGCTTTAATAGCTGTTAGCAAATAATTTTAAATTACCAAAAAGCTGCAAACACAAAAACAGGTCAAAGATCACTTGTAAAACATTCACCTAGATGTTAACATTTTACTCCATCTGCTTCAACATTTATACTCTGTGTATTTACATACACATAATTATTTTTTTGAACTTTTTGAGGGTATATTACATATATCATGTCCCTTACCTTTTTTTTTTTATTCTTATGTTAATCCCCATACATTACATCATTAGTTTTAGATGAAGTGTTCCATGATTCATTGTTTGTGCATAACACCCAGTGCTCCATGCAGAATGTGCCC
>NC_138369.1:84616082-84631390 GCF_054177405.1 Leptonychotes weddellii
TCATGTCCCTTACCTTTTAATATTTTGGTGTATATTTCCTAAGAAGAAGGATATTTTATTACATAACCACAGTACAGTTACTAAGTATATTAATTTACATTGATAAAATACTTCAATCAACTGTCCATATTCCAATTTTGTCACAGTTGACCTAAAATTGTTCCTATATTATAATAAAGAAAACCCTTTTCCCCCTCTACTACAGAAACTAGGCTAGGATCAGACATTGCATTTAGTTGTCATAGCTCTAGCCTCCTTAAATCTAGACTATATCCAAAGTGTTCGTCTTTTATAACATTGACATTTTTGAAGAATAAGGTCATTCTTCCCTCTTTATCCTGCCTTTAAAAACAAAAGTTCCTCATTTTGGATTTGTCTGATGCTTCCTTATGATTAAGTTAAACTCATATATTCCCAGCCAGAATAGTGCATGGGTGATGCATCCTTCTTAGGTATCACATATGGAGGTACATGATATTGCTCAATTTCTTCACTGTCCAGTTAGGTTTTTTTTCCTCTTACAACTAATTAACGGTCTGTAGGAAGACACTTTCTAAGGCCATGAAAATATCCTACTCAGATAAAAAATTCCCCCTAGATTTAGTTTCCAATGATGATTGTTACTTGACTCAATCTTTATCGTAATGCTTATAAAATGACAGTTTTCCAACTCTAGCACTCTCTCCATTTACCTTTGACAGGATACTATAAGCAAGAGCCCTTCCTTTCCCTTTTACTTTTTTTTATCACTATGGAATCATTAATTCCTATCCCCCCCCAATGGTTTATAATCCATTACTGTACTTTATTATTTTGGTACTCAAACTGTCCCAGATTTGGCCAGTTTGGTAGGAGCCCCTTTAAACAGGTTTCTGTGTTTGTGATATGATCCCATCACTCTTTTGAGCACTTCCTTACTTTCTGGCATAACAAGTGGTTCCAGGCTTATCCTGTACCTACCCTGCCCCAGCCCTGTAATGGGCCATTTCTCTGAGAAGCTTTCAGTGGAGTATGTTATTAGAGGTCAAACCTGCAGATTATATGGTGTTCACTGTTACCGAAGTATCTTGGCTCCTTATCCTTTTGAGCAAACAGAGGTAAAAAATATGTGTATGTACAGGCATATATGCATTCATACACATACAAATATACATATATATCCATACACATGTGCCTATATACATATATGTATACACATGTATTTTAAAAATCATGAGCTCACATTAATACCTTCAATTCTAATCTGTCCCCACAGATTCCTCCTTGCATTCTTCCATTTCATATTTACATGTATCTTTTTCCATGTGAGAACTGGAGTTCCTCAAATATCAACTCATTTACAAGTTCATCAACCCAATAATACAACTAAAATAATTTCATAATTGCTTCATCCACACTACCATAATGAATAAACCTGCTAAATAAGAGATTAGGATTTGAATTCTTTTTCCCCTGCCTCCTGACCCCAACCTGCTCAAGATGAAAGATATATAGTCAAATACTGTGTTCGTAAGTTAGACAAATGAATCTTTTCCCCTTCAGTATTACGTTTTATCTTATACCTAAGTGAAGAGAAGTTAAATAACTGTATTAACTTAAAACTAGAAAGAAATTTAATTAGTAACAATAACAGGAACTAACTTCTCCAGCGCAGCCGTAATAGGGGGTTCCCAGCATAAAGACCATACTTCTAGGAGGAAACAAGTCATCCAATGTTTTGATATTGGAGAAACGGGAGTCAAAAGCTCGGATGTCCTACATAGAATGAAATATAAAAGTAAATTATCACAGTCAAAATTTCTATGGATTGTACATCAAGTTTTTCTTACTCTGGGGTTATTACTATGCTGTGTGCAGATGTGAAGTGTAAAGATTTTCTACGTAACAATACTAGTAGCTAAAATTAATTGACTTTATATGCCATTCTTCTTGGTACTGCATACATTTATTAGTTCATTTCATCCTCAAGACAACCCTCTATAGCACAGATCATTATTAGCCTCAATTTACAGAGGGGGAAACTAAGGCATAGAAAGGCGATGAAATCTCACCCAAGGTCATACAGCTGAAAAGTCAACTCAGGCAGTTTGTGCTCTTAATCACTACACTATACTGTTTCCCAAAATTACAGGATCAATACATACTTTAAAAAAATTTTGTCTCCTTATCACACCCAAAATTACAAACACAAAAGCAAATGCTTTTATTTATTTATTTACTGATTTATTTAAGGCAAACATTTTTTGGAGAATAAAACTCTAAAACTGCAGGCTGTTAGGCTAATGCTGGGCTTTTTCATTAGAGATTAAGTTTAAAAAATAAATAAAAAAAGACAAGTTCCCTAATCATACATAGAGTGAGTGAGCATATAATAATCCTTTTAAAGACTACAGTTTTTGTGGTGGTTCAAGATGGCGGCACAGGAAGATCCTCAACTCCTCTCCTCCCATGGATACACCAAATCTTCAGCTATATATGGAACAATTAGTTCCCTCTTAAAAAGACCTGAAAACTAGTTGAACAGCAACTCCACAATAAAAGACTAAAAGGTACACATCGATATGGGTAGGAGAGGCAGAGACATACTCTTGCCAAAAACCCCACCCCTGATGTGGAGACCCACAATCAGGAGAGATCTCCTTCTTGAGGAGCAAGGGGTTTGTGTTCCACATCAGGCACTCCAACCCTTGGAAACTGCACTGGAGAGACAGGCCGCCAAAGTATCTGGCTTTGAAAACCAATGGGGCTTATGTCCAGGAGACCCAAAAGGCTGTAGGGAATGGAGATTCTACTCTTATGAAGGGCTTGTGTGCAGACTCACCAGCCCTGAGATCCAGGGTAAAAGCAGCAGTTTGAAAGTGCCTAGACCATATGCAGAAAACATTCATTTGCTAATCTTAAAGTGTTTGCCAGAGGGACAGGGGACTGTTGGGACTTTCTCTGGGCACAGAAGTGCTGGCAGGTGCCATTTTTTGTGTTCTTCCTTTATTTTGCTAGCATTGGCAGGTGTGTCCTGCTGAAGCTGGCAGGCACACCCCACCCCCATGTATATATGTGGTCTCTCTCTCTCTCTACACACACACATACACACATACACTGGGATACTACTCAGCCATAAAAAATGATGAAAATCTTGCCATTTGCAACAACATGGATGGACATGAGGGTATTATGCTAAGTGAAGTTAAGACAGAGAAAGACAAATATATGACTTCAGTTAATATGGAATTTAAAAAAAAACAAACAAATAAAACACAAGTAACAGATACAGAGAAAAGACTGGTGGCTGCCAGAGGGAAGGGGTTTGGGGAAATGTGTGAAATGGGTGAAGGGGCTTAAGGGATACAAACTTAGAGTTATAAAATAAATAAATCATTGGGATGTAATAATGTACAGCGTGGTGACTTTAGTCAATAATAATGCACTGCATATTTTAAAGTTGTAAAACAGTAAATCTTAAAAGTTCTCGTCATAAGAAAAAAATTTTGTAACTTTGGTGACAGATGGTAACTAAACTTACATTGGTGATCATTTGGCAGTGTATACAAATATTGAATCATTTTGTACACTTCGAAACCAATATGTCAATTATACATAAATTAAAAAAAGACTACAGTTTTTTCAGATTATATTAAATCATAATCTCCATTATGCATTGCTGCATGTCTTCTATTTATAAATAAATATTAAATATGATATAGTCTTTTCTTTATACAGTGGGAGTAGTGTACATTAAGATATAATTGAGTTTTTTTTTTTTTTAAAGATTTTATTTATTTGACAGAGAGAGAACACAAGCAGGGGGAGTGGGAGAGGGAGAAGCAGGCTTCCTGCGGAGCAAGGAGCCCGATGCGGGGCTGGATCCCATGACCCTGGGACCACGACCTGAGCCGAAGGCAGATGCTTAACGACTGAGCCACCCAGGCGCCCTGATATAATTGAGATTTGATGGACACTTACCTTTACAATAGTTTGATAAACAAAAGGAAGAACTTGTTTTGACCATTGTTTCTCTAGACGAACTTCACCATTTTGATTTATTTGGTATTTACGACCTGTGAGTAACTGAGCATATACAACTGCAGATGTTTCATTTATTATTATTCCTTTTCTTCTTAGGTAGCTAAAAGAAAGAATAAAAAATAAATGTAGATATGTATGAGTATGTATATATTTTAGGATGATAAACTACCAACTCATAATCAAATATTTAAATAAAATTTAAATAAATATGCTAGCAGTTCTGAGTACCTAACTTAAAATTTTTTTGCATTAGTTTTTTACTGTATGGATACCTCTCCTAATGCCTGTGTGATTAAATGAGAACTCGTTTAAGTGCTATAAGAAATTCTCGTGTTTCATAATCACTAGGATGGGGATAACAAAAAAAAAAGTGAAAATAACAAGTGTTGGAAAAGATGTGGAGAAACTGAAACACTTGTACATTGCTGGTGGGAATGCAAAATGGTGCACTCACTGTGAAAAGCAGTTTAGCAGTTCTTCAAAAAGTCTAGCAATTCCACTTCTAGGTATTACACAAAGAACTGGAAAGGTACTCAAACAAATATTTATAAATGAATGTGCATAGCAGCATTACTCACAATAGCAAAAAGGTGGAAAGAACCCAAATGTCTTCCAAGAGATGACTGGATAAACAAAATGTGGTATATCCATACAATAAAATATTTGGCCATAAAAAGAAAGAAGCACTGATACATGTTACAATGTGTATGAACCTAAAAAATATGCTAAGTGTAAGAAGTTAGACACAAAAGGCCACATATTATATAGGATTCCATTTCTGTAAAACATACAGAATAGGTGAATCCAGAAAGACAAAAAGAGGTTAACAGGGGCATTCAGTGGGCCTTTGCAATCTCAAGTAGGGGTCAGCAAACTACGGTCATGAGACAAAACTAGACTGACTCCAGTTCTTGTAAATAAAATTTTACTGAAACATAGTCATCAACTTATTTACTGTCTATGATGGCTTTTGTGTTACAACAGCATAGTTGAGTGGTTGTGACAAACACTGTAAGGTCTACAAAGCCTAAGATATTTACTCTCTGGCCTCTACAGAAAAAAACCTGCCGACCTCTGATCTAAAGATACAATCATTCTTCATCCAAGGAATATTTTTCTATCTCCTTTCCATTTTCTCTTTCTAGAACTTCTATTAGAGAAATATTAGAAATTGACTATACTCTTTTCATCTCTTTGTGCTTTTGTATTATGTGCTAAAGGAATCCCTCAGCTTTTATCTTTTAACTCACCGAATGAATTTTCAGTATGCCTATATTACTATTCAGACCATCTACTGAGCTCATTATATCATAATTTAAATTTTTGTATTTGTTTTTATATAAATATATGTATTATAAAATATATACTATATAGTATATAGATGAATGACATTATATATATATACATATATATATGTTTTTTTCATAGCAGCTGATACTTTTATGTTGTTCTCAATGGTAGCCTTGGTCTGAAATAAGCGACACCATCTTAAAAAAGAAACAGAAGTTTTCCAACAAATTTTTGAAATGTAGCATTCTGCTACCATTTTCTTTCTTTCTTTTTTTTTTTTTTTAAAGATTTATTTATTTATTTGTCAGAGAGAGAGAGAGAGCACATGAGGGGGGAGTGGCAGGCAGAGGGAGAAACAGTCTCTTTGCTGAGGAAGGAGCCTGATGCGGGACTTGATCCCGGGACCCCGGGATCATGACCTGAGCTGAAGGCAGACACTTAACTGACTGAGCCACCCAGGGGCCCTCTACTACCATTTTCTAAAAATTCAATGGGAAAACCTACTACTTTCACTCAAAAGTTATTTAGCCAGTAATCTTGCTACCAGTATGACAAAGATATCTCAAGAAAGGAAAATTATAGGCTAATCTTTCTCATGAAAATAAAAGCAAAAATCCTAAACAAAATGTAACAAATCGAATCTAATTACATATAAAAAGGATAATATATCATAGTCTAATAGGATTTACTCCAGGAATTCAGGGATAGATTTATATTTGAAATTCAATCAATATCATTCACCAGATGAAAAAAAGAAAAATCATATGGTCATTTTGACAGATGCAGAAAAAAATTGACAAAATCAGTACTGATTAATGATAAAAACTCTCAACCAACTAGGAATAGAAGGAAATTTCCTTTATCTGATAAAGAATATTGATTAAAAAAAAAAACCTCTATGGCAATCATATTTAATAATGAATTATTTAAGGCTTTTCTCTGAAATAACATCACAAATCAATAATGAAAATTACAAATAAAAGACAGTAGGGCACCTGGGTGGCTCAGTGGGTTAAGCGTCTGCCTTCAGCTCAGGTCATGATCCCTGGGTCCTGGGATTGAGCCCTGAGTCAGCTTCCTGCTCAGCAGGGAGTCTGCTTCTCCCTCTCCCTCTGACTCTCCCCCCTGCTTGTGCCTGTGCTCATGCTCTCGTGCTCACTCGCTCTCTCTCTCTCTCTCAAATGAATAAATTAAAAAATCTTAAAAACAAAAACGAAAACAAATACGAGATGGGTAATCAACTCGGAAAAAGGGCAACAGGCATTGCACAAAAGACCATATTCAAATGCCTGAGAAATATGAAAGGATGCTCATCAAGGAAATGCAAATTAAACCAAAAGAAATATCACTATATTACAATGGCTAAAATGGAAGAGACAATAATAAGCACTGATGAGGGTAGAGATAAAAGAAATTCTTATAAATTGCTAGAAGAATGTAAATTGATACAATCACTTTGTAAATCTTTTTGGTGGTATCTACTAAAGCTGAGCTTAAGCATTATCCTATGAAGCAATAATTCCACTCATAATTATGTACCTAACAGTAATGCATACATATGTATTCACTAAAAGCCCCAAACAAGAAACAACTGCCTATCCAAAAAAGTATGGATAAATTGTGCTATATTCATACAATGTAATGTAATCATTAGTGAAAATGAACAAACTAAACTATAAGTAACAACAGAGATGAATATTAAGAACCACAGTACTGAGGAAAAGAGATCAGGTTCCAAAAGAATACATTATGTATGAATCAATTCATACAAAGTTCAAAATAGGAAAAACTAATCTCTAGAGTTATAAGATTTATTTATTTGAGAGAGAGAGTACATGAAAGTGCACGTGTGTATGGGGGGGGCAGGGGCAGAGGGAGATGGAGAGAAATTCTCAAGCAACCTCCTGGCTGAGCGTAGAGCCTGACCCGGGGCTAGATCCCAGGACCCTGAGATCATGACCAGAGCCAAAACTAAGAGTCGGAGGCTTAACTGACTGAGTGACCCAGGCACCCCTCTCTATTTACTTTTACCTTACACTTTTATTGCTTTGGAGTCAGTGTTGTAGTCAGTATTCTTTTTTTTTTTTAAACATCTGTGTTTATTTATTTAAAAGATTTTATTTATTTATTTGACAGAGAGAGACACAGCAAGAGAGGGAACACAAGCAGGGGGAGTGGGAGAGGGAGAAGCAGGCTCCCTGCAAAGCCAGGGAACTTGATGCGGGGCTTGATCCCAGGACCCTGGGATCCTGACCTGAGCTGAAGGCAGACGCTTAACGACTGAGCCACCCAGGCGCCCCACCTGTGTTTATTTAAAGTAAACTCTACCCCCAGTGTGGGGCTCAAACTCACGACCTTGAGATTAGAGTCGCGTGCTCTACTGAGTAGCCAGGTGCCCCTAGTCTGTATTCTTTCTTTTTTAATTGAAGTATAATTGGGCATACAACATTATATTAGTGTTATTTTACTATATAGGGAGACTACAAAAATGGCACCTGCCAACTTTGGCACTAGCAAGGTAGAGGAAGAATGCAAAAATGGCACCTGTCAATGCCTCAGTCCCTGGAAAGAATTCCAACAGGCCCCTGTCCCTCCAACAGTTACCTAAGGTTAGCAAATCAGTGTCTTTCCCATATGGTCTTGGTACTTTACAAACTTCAGCTTTTACCCTACCAGGGTCCTGGGATAATGGAGTCCACGTGGGAGCTCTTTAAGAGCAGAATCTCCATTTCCTACAGCTCTATGTTTCTCCTGGACACAAGCTCTATTGGTTTTCAAAGCCAGATGTTTTGGGGCTTGTCTCTCTAGTGCAGGTTCCAAGCGTTAAGGTAACTGATGTGGGGCATTAAATTTTTAAAGATACTTACTATATCTCTTCTTTTCTAAATTATAAATAAAACTATGCTTTAACTTTCTCTCATGTAAAATGAGAGTTAGTACTTAAAATATAATTCTGTATTTTAATAATTTATTAATAATTGGTGTTTATCACCAATCCTTTAGTAACCACATTTTTTTGGTTGATTCATCTCTTGCTTGTTTGAGGTACAAGGTTTTGGAACTCCAAATTATCTTCCAAGTGCATCATCTTGGAAGACACCTTGTGTCTTTCTTCTTATCTTCTTTCTCCAATTCCTAATCCCTTTCACTCCATTAAATCCTCAATAGCAACCTCTTTAACTGAAGGTTTCATCAATTCTCTGTGTAGCCCTCTCAAGGAGTAGCTGTTTGTTTTCACACTGTATATGGGCTAGGAGAGGGTGTTGGTGTTCTTACAACCCACTGTGACATTCAAATCCTTCATAGTAAACTACTCTACTCTTTTCCATTTTACCCTTATGCCCACCATCTTCCAGAATGCCTTCAATGTTTACATAAATAACTTACCTAAGACCTCAGGAATTTAGTTTCACAATCTCCTTATTGCCAATAACCTTTTTTTTCCATTCCACTTCAGCCATCTAATCCTACGGCTATGACTTGGGTCATGACAGCACCCATAATGGTTTCACCTCCAAAATCATTAATCCCAACATCTTATTGTCTAAAAATTTCTCCATCCAACTTGTTTGTTCAACCACTTTATGATTAACTTAGTTTGGGATCTCCAATCCACTGACCCTTCTACTTTCTCTGAAACTATTAACTTAACCTTCTACTTTCTTTACTTCTCTTACTATCCCACTTAGATTCCATTGTCCACTATTTAGTAACATTCCCACCAATATCCTAAACTTCTTTGCCTCTTTGTCTTTTCATTATATCCATCTAGCAAAATCCAGTGCTGGTTAAATCTCTCTGCTTTTTCTAGGCCTGTAACTGATCAACTTCAAAAAGGGCCCTCAATATTGCCTATAATTCAAACATGTTTTTCTGATCAATTGATACTCTTCCATTTTCCCCAAGGACTATTTCTTTTTAAAGTTTATTTATTTATGTAAGTAATCTCTACACCCAATATGGGGCTCGAACTCAAGACCCCAAGATCAAGAGTCACACGTTCTTCTGAATGAGCCAGCCAGTTGCTCCCCTACTATTTTCAAACCTCCTCTACTTTACTCAAATTTTTTTTTTTTTTTTTTTTTTTTATTTATTTGAGAGAGAGAGAATGAGAGAGAGCAAGCACATGAGAGGGGGGAGGGTCAGAGGGAGAAGCAGGCTCCCTGCCGAGCAGGGAGCCCGATGCGGGACTCGATCCAGGGACTCCAGCATCATGACCTGAGCCGAAGGCAGTCGCTTAACCAACTGAGCCACCCAGGCGCCCTACTTTACTCAAATTTAAGACCAACCTCCCTTTCCCTGCCTCCATTCTCAATAGCTAAATTCAACATTCACTTTACAAAGAAAACAAAAGGCATCCAATGAGAGCTTCTCATCTGCCCCATGCCAAACAAACATACCAACCTATATTTGTATACCATCCTGTTTAAAATAGAGGAACTATCTTTTATATTCTTTAAGAATCTATCTTGTTCCATCCTTCAAATATATTGTTTTCTTTCTTTTGAATATTGCACCTCTCTTCTCATTTGTTTTTACACATGATCCTATCTCTCTGAATAAACCAAACAGAAAGTCCTTCTTCAGCTATGTCTTAATGGTAGTTTTCATCGGAAAGGAAATCTGTTACACAGGAATACAAAAAGGTACGAACACTGTCAAATGTACTTAGTTAGAGGGTTTCTAAAAATAAAATCACATAATTTGGTACTCATGGAAATATGTCATATGTTACGTTCACAAAAAAATGATGTACTGAACTTAGGAGAACATGTCTGGGTTAGTAAGATATATGGAGAGATAAGTGAAATAAGTAGTAGGTTCTACATTCTTGCTGTAGAAGTCTTAGAGTTAAGGAGGGTCTGCATAAGCATTACTCCTAATCATTAGAGCCATGAGATCCTCATGCTGATATAATGTGCAAAATCACAAGTAAAGTAAACCAAACCCTCAGGGGCAGAGTACGAGAGGCCTTGTGAATGTCACCTTAGAAGACAGATTATAGAAGAGCTGGGGAGGTGTAGGAGGAGGGGACAAAACGTGAGGTGATATGAGGGAGGAATATGGTGGTAAAAAAAAAAAAAGCAGTCTAAGAAAGTGGTAACCAGAATAAATAAACCTGCTTATGAATCCACATAGCCTTGTCTACTCTACTTGGTTAACAAGAGATCCTGAACAGGCAGGCACCAAAAATCATTCTTTTGTGTGAACCAGCATATATTGCCATCAACTTCAGCAGCAGTGTGCTGCTTTCATTGTTATCTCTGCTCTTTGTGGCCATCATAGAAGATCAAGCCCATCCATATGGGAAAGAATAAGTAGAACAAGGGGTCAAGAGTTTTTGGTTTACTTCACAACTGAAGTTTCAAGTCGTTTATTCCTATTATGTCTCCATTTCTGTTACTCTCAATCATTCCTCCACCCATACTAGTCTGGCTTGCAGCCCCACTGCTCAATCAAAATAGCTCTTGCTTAATCTTCTTCATAACATTTGACATGACTTATTCCCTTATTCTTCACTCTTTTTCTTTGATTTGCATGAGGTAACTCTTTCCTGGTTGTTCTACCTCTCAGATTGCCTCGTTCTTTTTCCTTTGTTGCCTCATCTTCCTCATTAGGGTTCCTTTTTGGTTCCAACACTCGAGCCACATTGGTCATTATCATTAATGTTACACATGCTACTTTTCCACTTGCCATAGGGACTTTGTACGTACCTTTCTCTCATCCTGAAACATCCTCCCTTTTCACTCTTTGCCTAACTCCTACCCAGATACCAGTTTAATCAACATTTTCCTCTGCTAAGTTTTCTCTAAGGCAAATGCCTCCTTAGCTAAGTCTAACTCCTCTTTTATATGGTCTCAGAGAACTACTCCTTGAAAGCAATTATCATAATTACAGTTTGATCAAAAATTCACACAAGATGGGGCACCTGGGTGGCTCAGTTAAATGTCTGACTCTTAGATTCGGCTCAGGTTCTGATCTCATGGCTCCTGAGATTGAGCCCTGCATTGGGCTCCACACTCAGTGGGAGTTGGCTTGGATAGTCTCTCCCTCTGCCCCTTCCCCCACTCACACATGCGCTCTCTCTCTTTCAAATAAATAAATCTTAAAAAAAAAAATTCATACAAGACATTAATGCCCATTTCTCATCTACCTGCCGTAAGTTTCATGAGTGTAGGGACTGTGTGATTTTTAAAAAAATTTTTTTTTTAATTTTATTATGTTATGTTAATCACCATACATTACATCATTAGTTTTTGATGCAGCGTTCCATGACTGTTTGCATATAACACCCAGTGCTCCATTCAGTACGTGCCCTCTTAAATACCCATCACCAGGCTAACCCATCCCCCCACGCCCCTCCCCTCTAGAACCCTCAGTTTGTTTCTCAGAGTCCATAGTCTCTCATGGTTCGCCTCCCCCTCTGATTCCCCCCTTCATTTTTCCCTTCCTGCTATGGGTGAGTGTGGACTGTGTGATTTTATTCACCATGGTATCTACAGTGCCAACTACTAAACCTAGCAAGTATCAATAATTGCTGAACACATGAACAAATGTCTAAACTCTTGTAGTATTCTGAAGGAGTTTCTTTTCAATCAAAGGAGTTGAACAAAACAATCTCTATCCACTTAAACAAATATATATTCATTGAGTGCTTTAGCATTAGCCAAGGAATGAGAACAGAGTAATAACAAAAAGAGATGTGGTCCCTACCCTTACGGAGCATACTATCTAAGGAAATGGTCATTAAAGTAATCACACAAATAAATTTATTATTGTGATTTTTATTTATGAACTATAAAATAAAATTCAGTATAGTATGAACTATGACAGGGATATCTAATTTGTACTGTCAGAAGGCAAAAATAGCTCTACCTCCCGAGAGCTACGTTTATCTCGTTTTATGCTGGATTTTTTTTTTTTTTAAAGATTTATTTATTTATTTGAGAGAGAGAGAAAGAAAAAGTGTGTGCAGTGCAAGCAGGGGGAGGGGCAGGTGGAGAGGGAGAGAGAATCTCAAGCAGACTCCATGCTGAGTGCAGAGCCTGACATGGGCTCCATCTCACAACCCTGAGATCACAACCTGAGCTGAAACCAAGAGATGGATGCTTAACTGACTACGCCATCCATCCTACACTGGATGGTTTTTTATTGTCTTTTTACATTTTCCCTGTTTACTCATCTTTGAATAAGGATATTATAGCCTGGTATTGGTTCCAAAATTGTATAAGAGGCATCTCCTTAAATTCCCCATTTACCAATGGATGTCATAGTTTTAACAGGAAGGGTAATGGATATACATTTCTAACACCATTCCATGTGCTATTGCCAGTCTCTATTATTCTGTTTTGGTTTAGAGAATTCTAGTACTTGGATGAAGAAAGGTAAGTCATGGTGGGATCATGGAGGAGGGCTAGCGTCTTAGTTATTTGGCTGGTATAGACCTAGCATTTCTGAATTCAGGGGCATAAGGGACTTAGGTGTAGGGAAGGTAGGAGAATGAGCAGGGAAGGTAGGAGAGTGAGCAGGTGAGGAACAGAGAAAAATTTTCCTTCCTGTTTTCATTACTTACATGTGGCCAAGAAATTCAATGGCAACCTATTAACTATTATTAACTGTTATTCCTAGTATTATATGATTGTACCCTTTTTTGTACATCATGAAGTATTTTAGTGACAAACTGGGCAAGGCTATAATAGCTCCTAATCAGGTGTTATTTTAAACTAGAACTCATTGTTTTCTTTGGAACATAAAATGAAGATGTAGTCAGTATTCATAGTGATTACTATGTTAAGCAGGAAATTAGCTTGAGAACAAGTACATTAGATCACATTCTAGTTCTATGACATTAAATATATTTATGACACTCACTATTCTGAAATTCCTTGTACTTCTTTTGTCCAGTTAGATTGTTCTTTGTCTCCAAGATGGACCACTTTAGATGGTGGGGCAGTTCTTCCCAAATAAAGCTTCTGTGTTCCTGGAGGTTCTTCCAAGTAAAATCTTAAAAATTAAAATAAAATTAAAATTATATTACCCACAAATTTATGGTTTAATATAGTGTTCTAGCAGTATAAGTCTTCAAAATGGAAAGGTTTCTACATTGTATAACAGCACAAAACCAGGTGTCCTTTTTTTTTAACTGTAACATAAATTTTAGAACAAGGACTTGTAAAAATTTTCATTCAAATATAAAAATTTTATTTTCTCTTAAAAAAAACTACATAATATAAATTTTTAAAGAATTAAAAAAAATACGCTTAAATTCAATAAAGTATTTTTGCTAAAAAGTTTAACTCGATTCTGATCAAGCCATTATACCTAACTTCCAGTTGGCAAGAAATATATGGGATGGAGGACCAAGTTAAATGACACTAAGAGGAGACAACCAGGTAAATCCAGAATTCTACAAAATAATTGGTCTGGACTCTTCAAGAAAAGAGGCAGGGAGGTAAGCTTAGTCAGCCAGGTCCCAGGATATAAAGTCGACATACAGAAATCAATTGTATTTCTAGATACTAGCTGGGGAAACTAAAATTCAAAACACAGTATCATTTATAGTTGCTCCAAAATAATTTAAACACTTAGATGGAGTGATTCCTTCTACCTTATTTTTCAAAATTGTTATTTTTGTTCTTTGCCTTTCCATATAAATTTTAGAATACATTGTTCTGCATCTATAAAAATCTGGGAGAGATTTTGATAAGCGTTGCTTTAAACTTATAGATTTGGTATCTTCACTATGTTGAGTCTTTTGATCCAAACGGATCTCCATTTATCTCACCATTTATTTCAATCTTTCTTTCCTCAGTGTTTTGCTTTTTTCAGCATACAGATCCTATATGTAATTTGTTAGATTTATACCTAACATTGAGACTTATATATAGCTACAGTAACAAGACAGGGTGGTACTGGCATAAAAACAGACATACAGATAAATGGAACAAAATGGAAAAGCCAGAAATAGACCCACACAAATATGCTCAACTGATTTTTGACAAAGGTGTAAAGGCAATCTAATGGAGGAAGGACAGTCTTTTCAACAAATGGTGCTGGAGCAACTGAACATTCATTCATAGGCAAATATATGAACCTTGACCTAAACCTCATACCTAATACAAAAATTAATTCACAATGGATCATGGATTTAAATGTAAAAGGATGAGGTAAAATTATAAGACTTTTTGAAGAAAATATAGGAGAAAAGCTATGGGACCTAGGGTTAGGCAGAGTTCTTATACCAAAAGTATGATCTGTAAAAGAAAAAAACTGATAAACTGGACTTCAATAAAAAGGGAGGGGAATTGAATTCTGATGATTAAAAAAAAGAAAAGAATTCTCAAGATTTCTTGATATCTCAACAAAAGCAGATACCCACAGAAGAAAAAAATTCATAATGGCACTGATCTCTCATCAACAAAATTATATGACAGAACACAACTGGAGTATGCTTGCAGAGAACTAAGGAAAAAGGATTGGGCCTCTAAAATTCTAAACCTATGTGTGAGGAAAACAAAAATGATCTCTTGGATATGTAATGGCTCAGAAAATGCAAATTTTCTCTGAAAAAAATTACTTTTAAAGGTTCTAGACACATGAAAAATAACAAAATAACAACAGACTAAATTTACATGAAATAAAGATAAAAGATAACAAAGAATAAATTGTCTAAATAATCATTGACAAAATGATCGTGAACTTGAATAAAATAAATTATTTCTTAAATAGAAGCTATGTATTTTTAAAAACTGATGTATTATTTAAATGAAATCTGGGGAATGAGATCTTCCCATTTGCAACGACGTGGATGGAACTGGAGGGTGTTATGCTGAGCGAAATAAGTCTATCAGAGAAAGACATGTATCATATAACCTCACTGATACGAGGAATTCTTAATCTCAGGAAACAAACGGAGGGTTGCTGGAGTCGGGGTGGGGGGGTGGGTGGGAGGGATGGGATGGCTGGGTGATAGACATTGGGGAGGGTATGTGCTA
>NC_138369.1:84631490-84652272 GCF_054177405.1 Leptonychotes weddellii
AGGGCATGTTCTGCATGGAGCACTGGGTGTTATGCACAAACAATGAATCATGAACACTATATCAAAAACTAATGATGTAATGTATGGTGATTAACATAACAATAAAAAATTTAAAAAAATAAATGAAATCTGGGAGGGGCATGGTAAAGGTCAGGTTATATATGCTATTCATTCTTGTTAGAGAAATATATTTGCTAAATAATAATAACTGCTAGCAAAAGATTAGGATATAGAACTTTCACATTATTAAAAGGAAAAGAAAGCAAAAGGGAAAAGATAAATGCATCTAAAATATTTCAGCGATGTACTATGGTTGAACATCGAGTGATATGATTAGAAGACTTTTGTTTTCACTATAGAGTGTAAATATTTTTACAGTAATTATATCAGTTTTTAAAAGTATCATTAAAAGCCATCAAGTAAGCAAAACAAATATGAATTTAAAAAATATACATCAACTCTTACTTACTTAGTTTCTCCATCTGATATACCAACAACTCTAGCTTCTTCAAGATGAGGCCAATTAACAAAGACAGACTTTCCAAGCACTGATGAAGCTATATTTTCTACACTCTTAAAGTAAAAGCAGAAAAGTTCACTCATGTTTCAGGTCCAAGGGAGAAGTTTACAAAGGCAAAATTAAATAATTAAAAGCTGGCTGTGTTTATAAAGGTCTTTAAAATCAGTAAAAACCTCACCTTAATCATTAAAACAGATATAAAATACCATTTGCTCACTCAAGCCATTTATTCCCTACAGTTCCTGCTCTTCTCAACTTTACTCTCCAACTAATTATTCCACCCACTTGAATTCAGTTAGTTTTCTTAATTTGTCTTGTCTAAGTTGTACCTTTATTGCTAACTACTCTATTTCTTTCTAGTACGTTTCCCAGGATTTCTGTTTAGAGTTTTTTTTTTCCTTTCCCTTATTTTTTTATTAACATATAATGTATTATTTGTTTCAGGGTACAGGTCTGTGATTCATCAGTTTTATACAATTCAGAGTGCTCACCATAGCACATACCCTCCCCAGTGTCCATCACCCAGCCACCCCATCCCTCCCACCCCCCACCACACCAGCAACCCTCAGTTTGCTTCCTGAGATTAAGAATTCCTCCTATCAGTGAGATCATAGGATACTTGTCTCTCTCTGACTGACTTATTTTGCTTAGCATAATACCCTCTAGTTCCATCCACGTCGTTGCAAATGGCAAGATTTCATTTTTTTGATGGCTGCATAATATTCCATTGTATATATATACCTCATCTTCTTTATCCATTCATCTGTTGATGGACATCTAGGCTCCTTCCATAGTTTGGCTATTGTGGACACTGCTGCTATAAACATTGGGGTGTACATGCCCCTTCGGATCACTACATTTGTATCTTTGGGGTAAATACCCAGTAGTGCAATTGCTGGGTCATAGGGTAGCTCTATTTTCAACTTTTTGAGCAACTTCCATACTGTTTTCCAGAGTGGCTGCACCAACTTGCCTTCCCACCAACAGTGTAGGAGGGTTCCCCTTTCTCCGCATCCTCGCCAATATCTTGTCATTTCCTGACTTGTTAATTTTAGCCATTCTGACTGGTGTGAGGTGGTATCTCATTGAGGTTTTGATTTGGATTTCCTTGATGCCGAGCAACGTTGAGCACTTTTTCATGTGTCTGTTGGCCATTTGGATGTCTTCTTGGCAGAAATGTCTTTCTTTAACCCTTTATTTTAGTATGAATCTGTTAAAGCTGACCAAGTTTACCTTCCCCTCTGCCAATCCCTTCTTATGAGACAGGAACTATGACCTACTGAAAGTACTATTCTGCAGTATAAACATTATGACACCAGGAAGCTTGCCTCCTCCTCTTCTCAACAGCAATGGCACTTATTAGTAAAGGGTGGCCCACTGACTTTAATCCTGAATGAAATTACTTGGTGAGAAAATAGGTTTCAGTGAAATTATACTGAAGAGCACTGACCTGTAATGTATTACTGTCCATAATAATAGCCAACATTACTAGAAATAATGTTTAGCAAGAAACCTAGGTTCTTAGTTCTGCTGCTAACTCCATTTAAGTTTCTTAATTTGTAAAATTAATGAGTTGGAATAGATGCTTTACAAATTCTACCCAGTTGTAAAATTCCACAATCCTATCATTCTCATGATTATTTTTCTCATGGAGACTGAGAAAGGTGACAAGAATAGCAGAAATGTCTAGAAAAGGGCTATTATTCATTGTTTCATATCACATAATCAGATAACAGAATCTAAGAAATCTGACTTCATTTCAGTTTGTAGTTGGCATAATGAAGTAAGAACCCTTAGATTTAAAATTAGGAATCATGGGTCCAAATTTGGGTTCTATGTCTTTCCAGCTATTGAGTCGTAGGCAAATCATTTAAACCCCACTGAGGCACAGTTTTCTTATATGAGAATAAGAAATAACATCTACCTCACAATGTTTATTTGGTGATAAAATAATATACACAAAAGCTTTTATAAACTATAAAATGCTGTATAAATATTCTGTATGAAATAATACCTTAGGTAAAAATTCTGGTTTTAAAAGGAAACATTATCATTATTATTGGTTAAACAACAACAACTTTGTGGTAGCAACTGAAATTTAAATACAAATTCTCATTCAATTCTTTTCTGTTTATTATGCTTAATCATTATTAGCAAATATTTCTTTAACAATTACAGATGACTATTTTTAGACTTTTTGCAGTAACTTAGTTATATTTAGACATCTCTTAATGTGAACATATAAAACAAAAGAATGACTATTCTGATAAATAAAACAAGTTTCAACATTAGAGCTAGGATCCCATAATTATCTTTTTCCCTTCTATACATCTATTTCTTCTTTCATTCTCCCACTCTTCCCTTTAGTTTTTGAAGGAAAAGTCATTTCTCAAATTAATCCTCAGATTAAGCCTAAAACGAGATCCCTTAATACCTCACATGGGGTCTTGTTATCATTAAGATTCCTTCCCTCTAGTGTCTTTAAGACCTCCTTCCTCCATTAGCTCTACCTCTCTCCTTTTGTATGGATTTAGCTTGTTAAACTGTCTCTTCTCTACCTACAGTTATGTTTCTAGACTTCTTTTCAATGATAATCTTCCTAACCAAGGGCCTAATTCCTGCTACTTCTACTTTCCATCTACCTAGACCCACCAACTAGTTCTTAGGAGTTAGGAATGAAATCCTCAAAGGCCAATAATGATGCCTGAAGGACAAATTCACAGACCTTGTTTTAGTTTTTATTCTTGCACTGTATGTAGTATCTACTTCATGCTTCTGTGATATTACCTAACTTAGAAATCATTCTCTCTCACCTCTCTGAACACTATTGTCTTTTTCACTGGTTCCTTTTCCACTATGGGTATTTCTTCGTGCTGAGATTTGAACTCTCAGAGTCAATTTTCTTCAGGAAAATAAGCCCCAAGGCCTCAGCCATCACCCCTTGCTAATGACTCATATATCCCTACTTCCCTCCAAGCTCTAGCTCCAGGTATTAACTGCGTATAAGCAGCCTATCTCCACTGAGGTTTTTCATCTGAACCACAGAACACAAAAAATAACTTGACTATTTTCTCAATTCTCCAAAGGATGGTACACAACTAGTCCCACTCTAAATGTACAGAATATAAATTAATCTACTACATTCAAATGGATGACTTAGGGCATTAGGGTTTAAATCTCTTGTGGAACTGTTTGTTGAGAAAGGCTGGCAGGGCAGCACCAGTTAAGCATCCTAGCATTGCCTTAAAATTCCATCATTATTTATCATTAATCCCCTCAAGCCAGAGACTTTCCCACTTTAACTTCCTTATTCCAATAAACAGCAATTATTTTCTGGTTAACCAGGCTTGATATCTCAGTCATATTTAGTATTTTCTTCCTCTTTTCATCCTCTATGTTTGAACAAATGATGAAACTTGTCGATTTTATTAGTCTTATTCATCCAGATCTATCACTACTTCCAGTTTTTGTCCTTATCACCTAACACTTCTATAACCACAACCTCTGAACTTGCAGGCTTTTCCATTTTCTTCCATTTCTCTTTTGTGCAATTTAGTCTATTATATTGCCACCAAATTAATCCTTATGAAAGTACGATTTCAAGATAACAGTTATGAAAAAAAAAAAGTCCAAACTCCTTAGCCTGGTATTCAAGGTCCTCCATAATCTGGCCTCAATCTGTTTTTTCAACCTTATCTTCTACTACTTCCCAACACAAGTCCTCTGCTTCAGTCAGGTTTATCTATTCTTTCTCCTCAAATACATCACATTTATTCTAAAAAAAGAAAGAGTATTAAGAAAAATTTCAGACATACAAAAAGGTTAAAAAGAATAAGATGATAATGTATCACACATTTATTTCCAGCTCAGGTTATTCCTTTCAACTAGAATACCCTTTCCCTACTTTTCTCCTCCCTGTGATAATCTTTTTCTTAGCACCCAGCTCAAGCCTAGTCTCATTTACAAGCCTGTACTTAATCTTCAGCTCACACAGCTTATCTCCTTTCCAAAATTCATGGAGTACTTTTTGCTCATTACATCACAATTATACATTTCCTTTAAAATTTGTGTAAATATTTCTTTCCTTTTTCCTTATTTACTATGAACTTTTGGAATTACTACATGTTATATCTCTTTGGTAAATTGCAACTAGAACAGTTTTATGTATAATAAGAACAGTTTTATGTATAGTTTTATGTATAATAAACACTTAATAAATATATAACAAAGAAAATACTTACAAGTTCAACTGATTCTGCATTCACTAAGATTTCTAACATCATGTTTTCTCCACGACTGCTTTGCTGGAATACTTGAACCCCACTTTTCTTCAAAAAAAACTTTAAAAGAATTCAGAGAATTTAATTTTAATTCTTTCTCCATAATCACGTTACATTCAATAAGGTAAAAAAATTCTGAACTAAACAGCCACTGACTTTGTGTTTGATGTGTTTCAGGGTAGGAAATCCACAGAAATACAGTGCCTTCTGGTCAACCCTGGTTATTTTGTTCTTGCTTATGTCTACACGCCAAGCATCTAATGATATTATTTTATACCTAGAAAATAAATCAAAGCATTTAATTCAAAATTCACACACTGCAAGCAATCACAGTTTTTCAGTATTCCCTTGAATATTTTGCAAGAGTCATCCTTGCTTTTAAGCAAGGGAATGACAATTTGTCTTTTAAGACAAAGAAAATATACAGCAGGGCAACCCAGATTCTCTGTTATTATAATTGGCTAGATGCAACTACGCCTATGGGTTACTGAATGGAAGTTTTCCCCATTAACTTAGAATAAAACTATACATATATATATATTTAATTTAGAAGTAAAAGAACATATAAAGCATGTTACAAATCTCCATATCTCCCATGTTCTATAACCCAGATGGAAAATCAACATTTTATAATGTCTATTCCATCCTTCTCTTTGCTTTAACAAAAAGGAAAAGCATAACTGGGAGATGTTCACTTTAGGTGCCATCTGGGTCATATGCAGCGAAAATGAGAGAAAAGAAAAAAAAAGGACATTTTAATGAGGAAGAGAAAGTAGAAATGGGTTTGAGGCAAGAAATTATAGGACCTCTTTTATTTCTTTTTTTCTTCTTTCTGGTTGGGTGGTTGGGAATGTAAGAGGCAAAGTCATAGCACATCAAATAATGCTAGGAGCAGACACTGACAATGGAAACAAAAATTCATATATCCTCTTGAGGTGGGGAAGATACAGATATACACTAGGGAGGAAAAATTAAAAAAACAAACAAACAAAAAACCCAACTTTAACAGAAAAGAGAGAGAGAGAAGAAGAATCTGACCAAAGCAGAGAACTACAGTTGTGAGAGGGAGATGCTATGGTCTTTGGCAAGTTGGATGTAACTCATTATCAACTGACTGTAACTATCAAAAATTATTTATTAATTCTCCAAGTAGATACTCAAAGCTTCCCCCTCCTCTCTCTTCCCCCCCAAGGGGAGCTCCTTGCTATTGTTGAAAAATTACCAAATAACATTACCTTGTGCAACAACGTTCTATGGCAGGGAACTTTTCTGGCCATGGTGAGGGGTAGCTGAACTCTGTGTCTCTATCATACCAGCACATTAGGCACTCACTATGTTGGTTTCTTTTCCTTTCTTCCTTTTTGAGGGAGTGGTTACATGTTTCCATGGCTTCCAACAATCGCTTCTAAATTTAAAGATTGAAGAGAAGGGTTAAAAGTATAAAATTTCTGTAAGCTCAACATCCAGAATAGATCTTTTCCCTCAGTACACAGAATCATTATTTGTGTTCTTGAAAAACAGAAATCTTAACTAATGGAATTCTTTTCCATTTTATTACATGAAAAACTGTTTCAAAGAACCCTAGAATATTGCTTGCCACTACAAATTATTCTGAACCTATTATTCCAACAATAGGCACTAAGTGTGAATAAGAACAGCAGAGAATCGGGGCGCCTGGGTAGCTCAGTCGATCAAGCGTCTGCTTTTGGCTCAAGTCATGATCCTAGGGTCCTGGGGTCGAGCCCTGCATTGGGCTACCTGCTCAGTGGAGAGTCTGCTTCTCCCTCTGCCTCTCCCCCCAGCTTGTGCTCTCTTGCTCACTCTCTCTCAAATAAATAAAATCTTAAAAAAAAAAAAAAAAGAACAGCAGAGAATCAAATTTTAAATGTGAACTTACCATAATTATTATAGTTTATCATAACTCATAAAGCATTAATCTCTTACTTTACAAATTCTGCCATGGTATAGAAAATGTTTACCTCCCCAAATTATCTCATACATTTAATTAATTTAATTACATATATTTTAATTTAATTTAATTACATTTAATTCCAGTCAGAATCAAAATTGTTAAAAAAATTTTTTTTAAGGACAAAATTGTTGGTGTTCATATGGAAGAATGTGTGAACTGCAAAAACTGGGAACCTGTCTTACTAGATCCTACCACTTTTAATAAAGCTACTGTAATAAAAACATTTTAATATTGACACAAGAAACCCATAGACCAGAGGAAGAGAGGTCAAAACAAATTTATATCTATGTCAAACATAGTATTTCAAATATTTAAATAATGGTGTTACTATAACCACCCAACCAGCTGGAAAAAGAAGCACATACACTTCCCAACTTCATACCATATACAAAAACATGTATCAGAGTAATAAGACAATGGAAGTATTAGAAAGAAAATCTAGGAGAGAGTATCAGTAATTTGGAGTGATAAACTCTTATAAGAGTGGAAAAAACCAGGCGCCTGGGTGGCTCAGTTGGTTAAGCGACTGCCTTCGGCTCAGGTCATGATCCTGGAGTCCCGGGATCGAGTCCTGCATCGGGCTCCCTGCTCGGCAAGGAGTCTGCTTCTCCCTCTGACCCTCCTCCCTCTCATGCTCTCTGTCTCTCATTCTCTCTGTCTCAAATAAATAAATAAAATCTTTAAAAAAAAAAAAAAACAACACAAAATCTCCAATACCTAAGACTGCATAAACAAAAAGAATACATGAATACACAGGTAGTTTATTATAGCATTATGCACAGTGACAAAAAACATGAAGATTCACACGTTGCAAAATTAGTACAGAGTGTTCTCATGTACCTTTCACCCAGCTTTCCCCAATGATAACATCCTACACATAGCATCAGTACATTACCAAAACCAGGATACTGACATGAGTACAACACTATTAACTATAGACTTATAGTTAATAGTGTTAACTTAGCTGACCAGTGAAATGTGGTTTTTTGTATGTGATTTTTTGTCTATACACTGCTATGAAATTTTTATCAAATGTATAGATTCATATTAACCACCACTAAAACTGGAATACAGAACTGTTATTTTTTTTTTTTTAAAGATTTTATTTATTTATTTGACAGAGAGAGACACAGCGAGAGAGGGAACACAAGCAGGGGGAGTGGGAGAGGGAGAAGCAGGCTTCCCGCGGAGCAGGGAGCCTGATGCGGGGCTCGATCCCAGGACCCTGTGATCATGACCTGAGCCGAAGGCAGACGCTTAACGACTGAGCCACCCAGGCGCCCCTACAGAACTGTTATATCATCATAAAGAAATTCCTTGTTATCCCTTTATAATCACACCCTATCCTCAACTTTAACCCCTAGCAACCACTCCATGTTTTGTATCACAGTAATTCTGTCATTTCAAGAATATTATATAAATGAAACAATATAATATATAACCCTCTGAGACTGACATTTTTACTCACTGACTTTTTTCACTTAACTGAATTGTTTTCATCCAAGTTGTTTATATCAATAGTTCTTTATATTGCTGAGTAATATTCCATGATATGGATATACTACAATTTGTTTATCTACTCACTCATTAAAGGGAATTTGAATTTTTTCCAGTTTGGGGTTATTACAAATATACTGCTCTGAACATTCATGTATAGGTTTTCTTGTGTGGACATAATTTTCATTTCTCTAGGATAAATATCCAGGAGTGTGACTGCTGGGTTGAATAGTAAATCTATGTTTAACTTTATAAGAAACTGCTGAACTATTTTCCAGAGCGGCCTCCTAGACTTTTAGTCCAATAATTATCTATGCCATTTTTTAAAACATTTACAGAAAAAGTAGTATAAAGAGGAAAGAAGTAGCAAAATCTAGAGAAGATTATAGAATAAAACAGATAATACTATACCATAATGTCTTGATTCTAAGATACCACTGATATTGTAAATATTAATACAATAAAATTAATAACAAATTTTCAGGAAATATAACAAACTGAATTTCCATAATTACTGTTTACTGACAATGGTATTTACTTACATCCTATTTTCTTCTCTAATGTCACATTCAAAATTTGAGTCTAATCCTTCTTCATATTCAAAATATAAAAAATTGTCAAAAATATATGTATATATATATACTGGGGCCCCTGGGTGGCTCAGTCGGTTAAGCATCCAACACTTGATTCCGGCTCACGTCATGATTTTGGCTTAGGTCGTGATTTCAAGGTTGTGGGAGTGAGTCCTGTTTCGGGCTCTGCACTCAATGGGGAGTTTGCTTGAAATTCTCTCTCTCCCTCTGCCCCGCCCCTCCAATAAATAAATCTTAAAAATATAGGGGCGCCTGGGTGGCTCAGTCGTTAAGCGTCTGCCTTCGGCTCAGGTCATGATCCCAGGGTCCTGGGATCGAGCTCCACATCGGGCTCCCTGCTCGCCGGGAAGCCAGCTTCTCCCTCTCTCCCACTCCCCCTGGTTATATTCCTGCTCTCACTATCTCTCTGTTGAATAAATAAAATCTTTAATATATATATATATATATACACATATACACACATATACATAAAATTTTCTAGGTTACTTGGCTCTGTGAATGTATGAATCTTTATAATCTTATAATCTTGAACACTTTAGCATCTTTAGGGATGGACAGCATAACATTAAGGTAGAATGATGTTGTAATGTGCTGACCCCCATTAGTACTGAAGGACTTGTTTGCCCAGATGCTGAAAGTGCTACTGGCTTGCAACCCTCCCTCAGCTATCTCTTGGAAATATCCTTAGATGAAAAGTTATCTCACATAAGGTCATGCACCCTTCTGAAATGAAGTCTGCATCCAAGACTGACAGATGAAGGGAATAAGGTCTCAGGCCCTTTGTAGCAACTTAGTAGAACTTTAATGGGCCATTCCAGCTCTTAGAGTGACTTCTGGGGTCAGCTAAGGCCTTTGTTGAGAAAGCACTGTAGCCCAGCCTGTCCTTCTAACCAATCCTGTTTTCTTCTCTACCCAACATCTTAGAGGGTAGCCATCAAGAAACCAGAGGAGGGGGCCAAAAGTCTAGGAGAAGAGAGACTGCAGAGACATTCCCAGAGAACAGATTTAGCTCTAATTAGGCTCTAATCAAGGAACAATTTGTGCCCCTGGATATAGGGACTCGCTGCATGTTACTTAGTTGGGATTTCAAAATTGTTACAGATCAGTGATTGTTATGTGCATCCTCTTCCTGCCCTTTTTTGATAGGAGCTACTTACTGCGGTAATCCTGTCATTGTCTCTTCAATACAAATTTGGGTATGTTGGGGAGTGTAGATGTGTTTTTTTTGTTTTTGTTTTTTTTTTAATTCACAGGTCTCTGAGTCAGGAGAGCTGTCCCTGGGGAGCTGCATTTGAGGAGTTTAATCCACATCTAGACTTGATTTAAAGATGAAATTCTAGGCTTTGAGCCTGATGTATAATGAGATGAAATTTTTGGGAGAAGTCAGTGTGTCTTCAATTTGAATGGGATGCAAATTTTAGCCAAAGGGGACAGACTGTAGTAGATGGTTTGCAAAGATGGCCGTAATAATTCCTCCTATCTTCGTATGCAAGCTCCTTTAAATGTTAAGAAAGTGATCTATTTCCCTATTTCTTAAATCCAAGTTGGTCTTATAACTTGCTTTATTCAAAAGAATGTAGTGAAAGTGATACTATGCAAACTCCAAAGCTCAAGAGGCCCTGTAGCTTCTGTCCTCACCTTCCTGGAACCCAAGATCACTGTGAGAATAAACCTGAGTTAGTCTCCTGGAGGGTGAGGGATCACATAGAGGGCTCAGCTCACAACTAACACCAACCACCAATCATATCAATGAGATCACCTCAGACAACCAACTCCACTAGAGAGCAAGAGTGAGGGTGAAGGCAAGGGTGAGAGTACACATGGCAAACAGCTCAAGTCTGCAGGTAAACTGTTTCTAGCACCAGAGTTTGTGTAATAATTTTTCACGAGGCACAAATAGGTCCTATCAATTTCTCAGTTCTGAAAATTTTATCATCTATTCCTATTTAGTAATTTCCACCAGCATATACTTTCACTGACTATCCTGTAACAGGAATTTTTCTTTTTACATCTTACGTACCTACTTTCAGATAACTTCTTGTGTAAATTCTGAGCTTCTGCTTCCAAAAAATAGAAAAGAATATGGTAATTCTGCCAGCTACAAGTTTTGTTTCAGTGGTAATATCATAATGCAATTTTGCTGAAAACATTTAAAATTTCATTGAGGTGTCCAACCTTAAAATTCAATCACAATGAACTAATGTGATAACTGGATGAACAACAATATCTACATGGAACTAAGTTTGTACACATGCAGGCTATAATGACTATGTCACAACTTAATCCTGTCTGGTGGCTAGCAAGTATCTCTTCACATATAACAAGTGTTCTTGTTTAAAAATTAATAAGATGTGAATAAACACTTGTTTCCTCCACTCCATAATCATGTCAGTTTCCCCTCCCCCCACCCCCCGAGAGGACACTTTTTTTGAGGTATAATTTACTTTCAGAGCTTTTGGTTCCATTGATTTTTCTCCATTGTTTGTTCATTTTTTATGGATTTCTATTCCTATCTTTATTATTTCCTTCATTCTGCTTAGTTTGGGTTTAATTTCTCTTGCATTTTTAGCTTCTTGTGGTAGGAAGCTTAGATAATTTATTGTAAGACTTTTTCTTGTTCAGTATAAGCATCTAGAAACTTAAGCATCCAGAAACTTAAGCATCCCTTTAAGCACTGCTTTAGCTTCATCACACAGATTATGTTGTGTATTTATTATCATTTAGATCACAATATTTTTGAATTTCCCTTCTAATTTTTTCTCCTTTTAATTCTGACAGCTTTTGCTTTATGTATTTGAAGCTCTGTTATAAGGTACATATACATTCAGGATTTTTATATTTTCTTGATGAACTGACTTGACTTTTTTTTTTAAGTAATCTCTGTCTAATATGGGGCTTGAACTCATAACCCCAAGATCAAGAGTCACATGCTCTACTGACTGAGTCAGCCAGGTGCCCCAAACTGACTCAATTTTTTTTTTTTAATATTTTATTTATTTGACAGAGAGAGACACAGCAAGAGAAGGGACACAAACGGGCAGAGGGAGAAGGAGAACCAGACTCCCCGCTGAGCAAGGAGCCTGATGTGGGACTCCATCCCAGGACCCCGGGATCACTACCTGAGCCAAAGGCAGATGCTTAACGACTGAGCCACCCAGGTGCCCCCTTACTCGATTTTTTAATCAATATGAAATATTCTTCTTGATCTCTGGTAATACTCCTTGTCTTGAAGTCTATTTTTCTAATGTGAGTAAAGCCACTCTGGCTTTCTTAGCATACCTAGAAGTTTTGATGCACATAATGAAGAAGAGAGTAGTTAAATCTCATTAATAAAACATAAATGGTGATTAAAACCCATTGCTCATTAACTTACATGAAATAATCTCTAAGAATATATATGTATAAATGAAAAGATGTTCAACATCACTCATCATCAGTGAAATACAAATCAAAACTACAATGAGATATCACCTCACACCAGTCAGAATGGCTAAAATTAACAACAAAGGAAATAACAGGTGTTGGAAAGGATGTGAAGAAAGGGGAACACTTTTACACTGTTGGTGGGAATGCAAACTGCTGCAGCCACTCTGGAAAACAATATGGAGGTTCCTTAAAGTTAAAAATAGAACTACCCTACGATCCAGTAGTAAATACCTTTAGGTATTTACCTAAAGGATATAAAAATACTAATTCAAAGGTATAAATGCACGATGTTTACAGCAGCATTTCCACCAATAGCCAAACTATGGAAAGAGCCCAATGTCCATTGACTGATGAATGGATAAAGAAGATGTGGTGTATATATACAATGAAATAAATCAGAAAGAGACAAATACCATATGGTTTCACTCATATGAGGACTTTAAGAAACAAATGAATGTAGGGGGGAAAAGGCAAACCAAGAAAAAGACTCTTAATCATAGAGAACAAACTGATGGTTACTAGAGAGGAGGTGGGCAGGATGTCGGGTTAAACAGGTGATGAGGATTAAGGAGGGCAAGTGTTGTGATGAGCACCAAGTATCATAAGTGATGAATCACCAAATTCTACACCTGTAAATAATATTACACTATACTTTAACTAACTGGAATTTAAACAAAAACTTGGAAGAAAGAAAGAAAGAATATATGCGTATATGTAACTATTTCATGTACCGACCTCATCAATAAAAGGTATTAGTACCACAGCTTCCCATTCCTGTTGTTTCCCATTTAGGTCAGTTTTAAAATCAGGTGGATAATATTCTATAATTGGTGAGTCTTCACTGGTCATCAAGTGCTATGGAAATATAAAAGAGTAATAGAAATATAAGAACTAATATCAATATAACTTTTTGTTAATATATTTACAATATTTACTCATGTTACAGTTTAAAATTCCTAAGCAAAAGCAAAACTAAAGTTTTACATCTTAGAAATGCTACAATATACTTGCTATATTTTTGATTTTCAGCTATGAGACTTCTAATTTCACTGCTACTCATCACTTTCCCATTCCAGTGACCTAGTTATGTAGCAAAACCATCTTTACTCTGAATTTCAACTTTACCATTTCTATCTTTTATTGTCTTATCACTCTATAAGGCCCACTTAAATTCTGTTCTCAGACTTCATTTCACAGGCTTCCAATAGTCCTCCATTTTTAACCTTGTTTACTTTTGTACTTTTGTGTCCTAATCAATTGATTTTGTTAAGTAATATAAGATCTAAGTTTAAATTATCTAAGATAATTTAAAAAGAAAAAAATTCTAAAATCCAAGAATCTCTTCACCACTAATAGCAAAGATGAAAGGTCCAATAAAAAGACATGTTTTCATTAGACATTTTACAACAGAGATAGATGAAGAAAGCCTAAGTATGTCTTCTAGGAAAGAACTACAAAAGACTATAGTATAACATTTTTTAAATAAGTAAAACAGCATATTTCTCAGGGTAATACAAAAATATTTAATAACCAGTATGGCATGGGCACAGAACCATCTAGATCTTCTAGGCTTGTATGAGGAGCTCCTAAGTATCAAAACAGACATAAAAACATTTAATTTTAAAACTCACCTGGTAGCATGTAGGAAGTAAATTTTTGCTAGCTGCTGGGAGAACAGCAAGAAGCTGTTCAAATGGCTTAAAAGGTTTTCCTAGTTCAAAATGGATTTTGAGTGTACTGATGTTACGGATATCAGATAGGAAAGGTGCATAATGGTAGGGATAATACCTATAAAACAAAACTGAGTTTTAAACAATTGGCAACTTTATGAAACAGGTCAATATTAAATATATACTTTTCCTTATTTAGCAACACAGCAATAACTCTAAAGAAAAAAAAATGATTACCCATAGTACTATCACTTGATTTAAGAAATCAGCAGCACTAGCATATTTAGGTCATGTGATGGCAACAAATGTTGTATTTTCTTAATTTTTTTTTAAAGCTTTTATTTATTTATTTGACAGAGAGAGAGAGAGAGCACAAGCAGGGGGAGCGGCAGGCAGAGGGAGAGGGAGAAGCAGGCTCCCCACCCAGCAAGGAGCCCAATGCGCATCTCGATCCCAGGACCCTGGGATCATGACCTGAGCCAAAGGCAGACGCTTAACCAACTGGACCACCCAGGCGCCCCTGTATTTCCTTAATTTTTAAGGTATAATTTCACATTTCCAAAATTGGGATGTATCATGTAATTGAAGGATATAGATATAAACACAAATATATGTGTATTTATATAAAATATATGTGTGTGTATATATATGTATGTTACCTAAATAAAATATAATGGTCCTTTTAGCTTCCAAGATACTGAGTGTGAATCTTCCAATCAGTAGACTCTTAGAATATGTACTGAGGTGGTCAGAAGACTTTCAGTTAGCACACATGAGCTGGAGCCTCTCTCAAGAGCACAGAGAGAACAGTGAGTCTGAGCTCATGTGGCTGTTACTAGTCAGCTCTAAGAACTTTTATATCTTTGAATTGGTATATATAAGATTAAACCATTTATCAATCATACACACTATTTTTGTTTTTAATGCCTTCCCGTCTATAACTACAGGTATAAATATTATTTTTTTTTAAAGATTTTATTTGTTTATTTGACAGAGAGAGAGAGAGCACAAGTAGGCAGAAAGGCAGGCAGAGGGAGAGGGAGAAGCAGGCTCTCTGCTGAGCAGGGAACCTGATGCGGGGACCCTGGGATCATGACCTGAGCCGAAGGCAGACACTTAACCACCTGAGCCACCCAGGCGCCCCCAGGTATAAATATTTTTTACAAAGCCTTAAACATACAATTTTTAAATAATTTCACTGTTTTTAATGTTTGACTAAGGATGCTAAAAATAAATATTTTTTCCCCACAATTATGACATATTTCAAAAAGATGAGAAAGTTTAGGAGACAGATAGCATTTAGAATGGGAATGGATAGACTTTGGAATCAGATAGGCTTAGACTTGATTCTTGGGTGTATGCCTTTAGAAAGATTACTTTCTGGGGTGGCTGGGTAGCTCAGTTGGTTAAGCGCCCAACTCTTGATTTTGGCTCAGGTCATGATCTCAGGGTTTTGAGACTGAGCCCTCCGTTGGGCTCTGTGCTGGGCATGAAGCCTGCTTAAGATTCTTTCTCCCTCTCACTCTGCTCCTCCATCCCATTTTCTCTCTCTCTAAAAAAAAAAAGAAAGAGAAAGAAAGAAAGATTGCTTTCTAAAGTAACTGAGCCTCATCTGTAAAAGTCAGACAACAATACTTACTTCATAGTGGTGAGGATTATATGAGAACATGCTTTTCAAGTGCCTGGTCTTAATGCATGATACATAATAAGATTAGTTTACACTCACCCTATTAAGAAATGCCAAATCAAGGATTTTTGTCATTAGAATGCTCTTCAGAGAGGCCCTGAGAATTAGGTAGTTATTGCAAAAATTTTTTTAAAAGATTATAATTAAGTGAAATCAATTAATATACATAATTTGTACTGGTTTGTTTTCCTGTATGGTGCTTTAAAACAAAACCTAGCAAAGGTGCTATCAAAACAAAACAATCTCATCATTTAAAAGTCTCTCCTTTTTCCTGTATCATTTTTTGGTTTATTATTTTTCTATTCTGGTGGATGGTTTAGAAAAGTAGATGGAACTTGCTGGAATAGGAAACATGAGAGAAATGGAAAATTATTACTATTTCAAGGAAAAGCAAATAATTCCTTTCTCCTTTCTTCTTCACCCTTCCCAGTCTAACATTCAAATAACCCATTCTTTAATAATCACTCTTTTTTTTTTTAAAGATTTTATTTATTTATTTATTTGAGAGAGCACATGAGAGGGGGGAGGGTCAGAGGGAGAAGCAGACTCCCCACTGAGCAGCGAGCCCGATGCGGGACTCGATCCCGGGACTCCAGGATCATGACCTGAGCTGAAGGCAGTCGCTTAACCAACTGAGTCACCCAGGCACCTTCTTTAATAATCACTCTTGATAGAAAAATTTTTTCAAACATACAATAATATAGCAAAGAATGTAATGAACAACCCTATATAACCATCACTCAGACCCAATAATTATCAACACTCTGTCACAGTTGATTCATCATAATAGAGAATTTTAAATCCTTAGATTTAAAGCGCTTTCATTATTGGCCATCTGCTAGGGCTGGAAGTATCTTTGTTACACAAAGGTCTTTAAAAAGTATTTTCATATAAGAAAAGATTACCTGTATTTCATTTAAACTTGGCTATATATATCTTTTTAAAAATGCCACCATAAATAGAAATAAAGAGAAAAGAGAACCCTAAATGAGATTATAGGAGAACAAACCATTATTTAAAAAAAAAAAAAATCAAAACTTTATTTTTGTTTGTATTCCTCACCAGCTCCAAGACTGAACTCCGTGATAGTAATAGTGCAAAATCCACTGTATTGCCTGAACATAACATGCAGCTTGATCAGCCAGAAAGTCGCTGAAAATAGAAAAGAATATTTTCATTATAATGTTAATTTTTGAAGACAGGCCATTTGTCTTTAGAGCATGAACTGCTGATACACTCTGCCTCACATATGTTTTATATAATCAATGAATAAGCTAAAAATTGTAATCAGAAAAATTCCAAAATATTATTTAAAACAAATTCCATCCTGTCAGATTAAAGGTTTGCCTTATAGTTTCCCTAAACCGCCCATCAGAATAATACTTAAACCTACTGTGCATATTTATTCAGTCAATGTACTATGCCTGTGGTTTAAAGTTTGAGGATTTGGCCAATGAAGCTTTTGATAAGGTGGCATTACCACTGTCCAAAATAGCCAGGGTGTGATAGGAGACAGGGATGGGAAACTTTACCTGAGAGGATGCCTGAGAAAAATCACAGGAGGAAATGAGGAAGATCACAGAATCTGGTTATAGCAGCTAGAACACACTTTGAAAAATGCTATATTCACTGAACAATATTCCCTCTAATCCTTTCTTTCTCAAAGACCATCATTTAAGGTAAAAAACATTTAAGGTAAAATACATATACACACACCCACACCCACACACGAGACTTGGGCTAAAGCCAAAAAGTAGCCATAAACCTGCTAGTGGCTGTTAGCAAAATTCAGGTAGAGATGGCATTTAGAAATTCCAGACCTCAATATTTCTGGGAGGTACACTTTTGAAAATGAAACATTAATTTTTCATTAAAAAATATTTTCTCATTATTGAAAATCTAGACAATGAAGAAAAGCATTTTTATTACCTTACAGCAATCACTATTACATATTGGTATTTTTTTTTCAGTCTTTTTTCTATGCCCAGGTTGGTTGGTTTTTTATGTTTAATATTAATTAGAGTATACTGTATACATGATTTTGTGTCCTGCTTTTGAAATCTGTGCTTAATAATATACTATAAGTATCTTTCCAAATTGTTATGAACTTTTTATAAGTACCAGTTTAGCAGTTCTACAGATTCTGAGGACAGTGTTATGGCAAGATAGTGACTATGATACATGGGAAGTGGACATGATTATGAGGACATGTAGATCATTTCTAATTTTGTGCTATTATAAAAAACTCTGCAATAAACATCCTTGTGTATAAGAATCTTCTGTGTTTCAGTTTATATTTTTAAGACAGATTAGTACTTAGAATTACTGAGTCAAAGGGATAAATATTTTAAAGACTTTTGGATATATACTTCCCAAAATAATTTTACCAATTTATATTTCCACCAGTAATTAGGAAAGAATACTACCATCACTTTTGGACCAACATTGAACATAACGATTTTAAAAGATTTGCTTATTTGTTAGGCAAACAAATGGTATCATATTTTCATAAGTCTATATTTTAATATATAAAAGGGAAGGGAAATAAAACACAAGATTTGTTAGCTATCATATTAAGAATGTACTGCCAAAAGCAGGTATTACAGTGCTATATAACTGCAATCAAGGAAATATAAGGATTAAGGAATAAAAGATTAAAAGCATAACTATTTTATTTGTTTTTTTAAAGATTTTATTTATTCATTTGACAGAGACACAACGAGATTTCTCAAGTCTCAGAAGTCTTACATGCTAGTGGTACTTGACAAAGCTTTAAATGAGCTGGTGAATTGTACTAGAATTCCTGTACGTCTAGTTCCTAGAGGTCAGTATGAATATAGACCGGAAATACTATGTCTAGACTAGACTAGAAGACAGTCTGAGAGTATATAAAGCAATGTCTAAAAGCTTGGGTCTATCTCTGGGCAGGCTCTAGAAAAGATCTAATATTTAGTGTTTTATTACATTAAAAAAAAAGATAAGAACAGTATAGAAAATATCTAAGTATAATATCTAAGTATGTAAAAGGGTACATAGAATTTCATGAAACTCTTATCTCACTTAGAGAGAAGCAGTCTCATCCAGTGGTTAAGAGTATTAACTGGGGGCACGCCTTGGAGGCTCAGTCGGTTAAGCGTCTGCCTTCGGCTCAGGTCATGATCCCAGAGTCCTGGGATTGGGCCCACATTGGGCTCCTTGCTCAGCGGGGAACCTGCCTCTCCTCCTGCCTGCTGCTCCCCCTTCTTGTACATGCTCACTCTCTCTTTCCCTCACAAATAGATGAAATCTTAAAAAAAAAAAAGAGTATTAACTGCGGGCACCTAAGCTGACAGTAGAGCATGTGATTCTTGATCTTGAGGTTGTGAGTTCTATATCCATGTTGGGTGTAGAAATTACTTAAAAAAATGAACTTAAAAAAGAAAAAAAAAGAGAGAGAGAGAAAGAGAGTATTAACTCTGGAGCCAGACTGCCTATGTTCAAATTCTGGCTCTGCCACTCACTGACTATGTCACCTTGGTAAGTCACTTAAGCCTCTCAAATCCTGGTTGGCTCAGTTGGTAAAGCATGCGACTCTTGACCTTGGGGTTGTAAGTTTGGGCCCCACATTGGGTGTAGAGATTACTTAAAAATAAAATCTTAAAAAAAAGAAAAAAAGAATCTACCTAAAAAAAAAAAGCCTCTCCATTCCTTAATTTCTTCTATTGTAAAATAGTAATTTATTTATCTTAAAGAACTGTTGTGAGAATTAAGTCAGTCAATATTTTAAAATTGCTTAGAATAGCACTTGGTACTTGGTAAGCACACTTGGTAAGCACTTTCTAAGATTTTGTTAATTAAATAAAATACAAACATATGTAGTTCATACTGTGGGCTGCAGTTTAAAAGTGTGAAAGTTACCATTCTAGAGGTCAAGTTCTTAAGGAACTTTTGGGCTAGGTATTAACTTGGGGCTAAGCCAGGTAGCCTTTTTTTTTTTTTTTTTTTAAAGCCAGGTAGCCTTTGAGATGAGTTTGATGTGAATCCAGAAAATGGAAGGAAAAAAAAACTAACAATTTTCTACCTGCTAACTTTTTACCAAAGGAATATAACACATGTCAATTATCACCTTCTCCAAAACCACAGCAGTTGAAAGACTGACACTACAATAATTTATGTAATCAAAAAATTTTCCTTGCCCACTACCTTAACTATCAAAATTATGCTGTTTTTTGAAGAACTGCAAAATCTAATTTTTTCTATTTTAAAGTAAAAGCATTGGTAAAAACGTACTCAGACACTACATCAACTCCCATCTTCGTCATGTAATATGTTCTTTTATATTGTCTAAACTCAGTTTCAAATAGGTCATCATCTTCAGTTTCATCTTCTAAATTATCTGGAAAAAAAGCCAAAAGACAGTGGCTGAAAATTATAAATATTCTGTTTTTCCACCTAGAGTTTTGATAAATATATAGCAAAGCAGATGCCTACAAACTAACATAGAAATCTGTTCCATCCAATATTATTAATTAGTACTTACTAAGGAATGATACAATAATCATCTTGTCAAAAATATAACATAGTGAATACAGAGTTTGTACTCACCCTTAGAAGTTACCACTTCTTCTCCATTTTTGTCTAAAGCAGCCCAACAAATGGCATTTCCCTGGCCCTACAAAAATTATAAATCAATATAAAATTAATGGCGAGATGTATTTCAAAGTAAGATAATTGAACAGGGAGATTTAAAAAATACTAAAAAGAACTGAATGATCCTTAAGTGACAACACTGTGAAAGTTCGTTCAAAAAATAATCCTCAAATACTATGTAAATGTTTTGGTTTTATATCACTTGTTTTCTAAATCTTTATTATTCAGGCCTCTCAAAAATATGTAATAGGTAATTCTCACCTATTGTGTTAACATAATCTATTTGTTTATAATCGAATCCAATGATTACAAATATTACATGTTTTCTGTATCTTTGGATTCCATCATTCTTTTTTTTTTTTTTTTAAAGATTTTATTTATTTATTTGAGAGAGAGAGCACATGAGAGGGGGGAGGGTTGGGAGGGTCAGAGGGAGAAGCAGACTCCCTGCCGAGCAGGGAGCCCGATGTGGGACTCGATCCAGGGAATCCAGGATCATGACCTGAGC
>NC_138369.1:84652372-84747624 GCF_054177405.1 Leptonychotes weddellii
CTTTTCTATAGTTCTCACATCTCATCACATTCTTCATATCCTTCCCATCTGTTTTTCCCCCCTTGTGATCTCAAATTTTCTGTCCTCTATTTTCTGATTGCCTATCTACTGCCAGTGATTCTCATTAGTTCTTCTTACTCCCTTATTCCCATTTCCCTTTGTTCATCCAAACTACGGCCTCTGCTAACTTCCTTTGCTGGGACTCTTCCTCTAGTTCCTCTCAGTTTGCCAGTGTCTTTAACAGTAACTACATGCCTGAAGACTTGTGAAGCTTAAGGACTGGGCTGAGATGTGTGGAGCCAGGGATTACTGATTCCCAAATAGTTGCTGAGACTATTTCCTTAAGAGAAAAAACAAAGTAGAAAGCAAACTGACGGCTCCTAAGTTTCACTGAGAAAAATCTAATCAATTAGAAGCACTACACTAGAGAAAATCAGGATAAATACCCTTCCTGGAGCAGAATTACTAGCCTTGAACCTAAATAGAACCAGTATAGCAAGGAGAGTGCAGGAAACTCCTTAATTTTATCAGAACCCAGTAACTATGAATAGGCTGAGGAAAATTTCAGAAGAGGTTTCTTTTCCAAGCTAACACATATAAGACATTCTTTAGAGCTTATTAGTGATGTTTTATAGGGTATTAGCATATTCTAACTGATTCTATTATTTATTTATTGAGCACCTAGCATTTATTAGCTATTGTGCTATTATTTACTCTTAAACTAGCCTATTGCTGTTTTTTATTTATGATTTTATATATAAATTACTTCTAGGGAAAAATCACTGATCTAGTTGATGTCTCAATATTAAATGCTATTAATACCCACATTTTACAAAAGATAACTAATTTTCTGGGCTCTTATATTTAAAAGTTTTTCTTGGGCGCCTGGGTGGCTCAGATGGTTAAGCGTCTGCCTTCGGCTCAGGTCATGATCCCGGGGTCCTGGGATCGAGTCCCGCATCGGGCTCCCTGCTCAGCGGGGAGCCTGTTTCTCCCTCTGCTTCTCTCTCTCTCTCTGTCTCTCGTGAATAAATAAATAAATAAAATCTTAAAAAAATAAATAAATAAATAAATAAAAGTTTTTCTTCACTTATTAATAGGATGGATGAACAAAGAAAACACGATGTTCTTCTTCAAAGGTAAAAATAAGAAGTTGATTTTTAAAGATCACATTTAAATGATAGGATCTAACAGAGAAGAAACCAAAAAAAATTTTTAAATGTTCAATAGGAGAAAATAAGAAATGAAAATGAAATGAGGCAACCCTAAAAATCATAAGAAGGAAAATGAGGAACAAGGAATATCAGTTTTACCTTTACAGCTAAAAAAATGAAAGGACACCTAAAAAAATGGACACCTTTGATTTTTTCTTTTCCTTGTAGTTCTTGGCTTCTTCTGCTGCAACACCTGCTGCTTCATTGAGGTACTTGTTACCAACTTTGCTTTCAAACCACTTTAGGTCCACAAAAACTTCACTGAAGTGTTCCCGATCAAACTGTAAAAAATATTTAAATTCATTTAAAAATAATTTAAGTATGTCTGGGAGAATACAAACCAAACTTTTAACATTTTTTTTTTTTTAAATGGTATATTGTGATATATCTGCTAGGGTTTTCTTTTTTTCTTTCTTTTTTTTTTAAAGATTTTATTTATTTATTTGACAGAGAGAGACACAGTGAGAGAGGGAACACAAGCAGGGGGAGTGGGAGAGGGAGAGGGAGAAGCAGGCTTCCCGCTGAGCAGGGAGCCCGATGTGGGGCTCGATCCCAGGACCCTGGGATTATGATCTGAGCTGAAGTCAGACACTTAATGACTGAGCCACTTCTGGGGCATAGGAAATCAAAGAATGTTACTTTTTTATGCACATGGGGACCTCATCTACTAGTCTGAAAATTAAAAATAAAAAGCAAATAAAAATAAATTTAGGTGAAATTACACAGAATGATCAATTGGAGTAGAAGTACCAAAACTTTTTCTTCTGACATTATGTAATTGGCTTCTGACCACTTATAGCTACCCTGGGACAAGAAAATAAAAATATCTAGTTACTTACATCTGATAGTTTCACAAGGTATTTCTCAAATCTAGGTAAGTTGAGATGCCCACTTTCATTAATATAACCTAAAAGGAACAAAATCTAAATTTGTACTAAAAGCGGACACTATTTTTTCTAAACAATTCTACAAAATTCTTTTTATAAAATGTTGAATGTTGGCACTCTACTAACCAAGAAAAAACACTCAGAGTTGGGCTATATAACTGACTCTAGTGTCTATGAACTTGATGTTATAATATAAAACATGTAACAACTAAAGCAAAATAAAAGAAATTCCAGGTTCACATAATAATCCTACCACATTTCCAACATCTGGTAATAGTTAATTACATATGTTCTAAAATCTATCCAGATTATTCATTTAATATGTTAACTTGAGAAGAACTAATGCCCTGCTATTCTGCTGTCTGTTTGATTCAGCATTCACCACTGTTTATCAATTTCTCAATTGAAAAATCTTTCCCTATTAAATATTGTGATACCTATCCATTCAGAAAAATGAACTTCTATGCTTTAATATGAAGGGAGCTAAGTGAAATAAACAACTTCTGCTGGCTTTCTTAAACAATCAAAGGCAGAGATTAGTCAGATATCAATAAATGAGGCTGCTTAACTCTTGTCATTTTCTTTGCTTGTGAACCACTGAAAATTACAACCCCAGAGCTTGGTGCCTTAGACCAAAAGAAACCCCCAATTTTTTCCCTACTGTAGTTGTGCATGCAATAATCTAATAAACTGAGTGAAATTTTTAGGATTAGCTGAGTGCTAAATTAAAGTAGCCTCCAATGAATATTAAACTTTTCTTACCACCAAGTTCTGGCAGGATGGTAATATATGTTCCATAAAGAAGAGGCAGTGCATCATGATTAATATGTAAATGAGGTAGATGAGGGATAAAATCATTGCCAACAAGAAATCCCATCAAAATCCAATCATCTATTATCCTTTCAATATCATATTTAAAAGTGATCTTGTCCTACAGCAAAATGGAGAAAAAAATCAAATTGTATGGAAATTCCTGCTAACACATCTTTGGTCCACAGCTATATTAATACTTACTTTTAATACTGAAAACTCATAGTCAATATACTCTCTCATTAAAGACAAGTGTAGGAGGTGAAATGTGGTTTCTTCTGGTGCACATACCCTGTAATTAGATAATCAACACAAAATTAATTATATCTTTAAGGTTCAAGTTTAAAAATGCAGCAACGCTTAAAATAAAACATCATTAGAAGATAATTAATTCTTGTAATCCAGGCATATAATTTATATGAAAGCTGCAGGGTAGTGTAAAGATAGAAATATAATAGATATAACATAAAGTTCAAAATAATTGGTCTGCATTATGCTTTCTGTGGAAAGATTCTCAGAATTAAGAAAGCCTAAATAAGATAGAACAGATATAAGAAACCAGTGGGATCTGGCCCATTTAAGTCTGGTCACCAGCAGAAAGCATACAGATAAGTGAGTATTTATACTTTTCTGCCTATTGCAGTACAGTCTAAGGCTTCAATGGTGAGGCACCATCACTTCTTTCCTCTTATCTTTCCCTGGCTTGGTTAGGGGTCTATATTCCAAGCTATTGGCCAATACTCCAAGTTTAACCAGAAGTAAGAATATAAACTGACAGTAGTATTTTAAAAGGATTAGATACCACGAGCAAGTGGATTTACCCTGGGAATACAAGGGATGGCTCAACACAAGAAAATAAATCAATGTAATAGATCACATTAATAAGCAAAGGAAAAAACACCATACAATCAACTAGCAAAAAAAACATTTATCAAAGTCAATACCCTTTCATGATAAAAGTACTCAGCCAAGTAGGGATAGGAGGGAACCTCCTTAATATAAAAAAGGGAATTTATGAGAAATCTACATTTAATATAATTGATGGGAGAAGACTGAAGGTTTTCCACCTAAGATCAGAAACAAGACAAAGATGCCCATTTTCACTATAGCTATTCAGCAGCGTTGTACTTGAAGTCCTAGCCAGGGCAATTAGGCAAGCAAAGAAATAAGAGGTCCTTAAAAAAGAAGAAAACTATCTCTCTATTTAGAGATGCCATGATTCCATATACAGAAAATCTCACAAAATCCACAAAAAGCTACTAGAGCCAAAAAATGAATTCAGTATAACTGCAGGAAGCAAGATCAACACATAAATATCAGCTGTGTTTCTACATACCAGCAACAAATAACCCAAAAAAGAAATTAAGAAACAATTCCATTTAGAATACCATCCAAAAGAATAAAACACTTAGGAATAAACTTGACCAAGGAGGCAAAAGAAAAAAAAACAAAAACAAACCAGAGACAAAAAACTGAACTTACAGATGCAGAGAATAGACAGATGGTTCCCAGAGGTGGGGGAGTGAGCACTGGCCAAAATGGGGGAAGGTGGCCTAAAGGTGGAAACTTTCAGTTATAAGATAAGTAAATCCTGGAGATGTAATTAATGTATAGCATGGTGACTACATTAATTTTTTTTTAAATAAAAGGAAAAACAAGTAAGAAAAAAAAGCTGATAAAAGACTTATACACTAAAACTACAAAAGGCAGCTGAAAAAAATTAAAGAAGACATAACGAATGGAAAAACATTCTGTATTAATGGATTGGAAGACTTATTATCAAGCTGTAAATAGTACCCAAAAGAATCTACATATTCAATGCCATCCCAATCAAAATCCCAATGATGTTTTCCACAAAAACAAAAAAATCCATCCTAAAAATTATTAATCTCATGAGACCCCAAATAGCCAAAATAACCCTGAAAAAGGAAAACAAAGTTGGAGGTTTCACCCTTTCTGATTTCAAAACTTACTACAAAGCTTCAGTAACCAAAATACTGTGGTACTGGCATAAAGACAAACATAAAGATCAATTGAATAGAATACAGAGCCCAGAAATAAACTCTTGCATATATGGTCAAACAATTTTTGACCAAGGTGCAAAGACCATTCAATGGGGGAAAAGATACTCTTTTCAACAAGTGGTTTTGGGAAAACTAGATATTCACATGCAAAAGAATGAAGTTGACCCTTACCTTACACCATATACGGTTATTAATAACATGGATCAAAGACCTAAGTGTATGGGCTAAAACTACAAAACTCCTAAAATTGGGAAAAGCTTTATGACATTAGATTTGGCAATTTCTTGGATATTATACTGTAAGTACAGCAATAAAAGAAAAAATAGACTGGACATTGTCATAATTAAAAAACAAATTTTGTGCATCAAATTTCAGCAGAGTAAAAAGGCAACCATGGAATGGGAGAAAATCTTTACAGATAATTTTTCTGTTAGATGATTACTATTCTTAATTTAACTGCTGTTCTTTCTTCTAACATATATGCAATATGATTTACCTTTGTGTCTTTTTGCCACCAAACCGAACTTCTTCTCTTAAAAGAGAGAAATGTGCCTCGTGACTTGTTAATCCAAGCATAATCTGTTGAAAAGTGATTAAAAAATGTCTCTATTCTCTAATTTTTTATAGTATCAGGTTCATAGAAACAACTAAATAAAAAACATTTCTATATAGAAAAACACATGCTTATTTAATAAAAACAATTAGCACATTAAATACACAAATATCAAAATCTAATCCACTTACTGGTTATGAATGGGGTGAAGTGTGTTTTTCTAAGAAAAAATGTTTACCTTAGACTCACATAACCTTTATAACAATCACTGTTTATTTTATTTCAATCCTGATTCAAACAAAACAGATGAAACAATTATGAAGCAATCAGAGAAATGAGAATACTAAATGGTTATTTGTATATTAAACAGTGATTGTTAATTTTTATTTTATGTAGGATAATGGCATTATGGTTATTTTTTAAAACAACACTTCTCCTTTAAAGAAACATTATAAAATATTTATAGATTAAGTGATACAATGTCTGGGATATACTTCAAGAGTCAGAGGAGTAGGAGAAAGGAGACAGATGGTTAGGAATAAGAAAATGAAAATATTTAAGGTGGATTATTTAAAGTTGAAAATTATTTAAGGTGGATAAAGGACATAGGAAGGTTTATTATATTGTCTTCTCTACTTTATGTTTGAAAATTTCCGTAACAAAAAGTTAAAACAGGGCGCCTGGGTGGCTCAGTTGGTTAAGCGACTGCCTTCGGCTCAGGTCATGATCCTGGAGTCCCGGGATCGAGTCCCACATCGGGCTCCCTGCTCAGCAGGGGGTCTGCTTCTCCCTCTGCCCTCTTCCCTCTCATGCTGTCTCTCATTCTCTCTCTCTCAAATAAATAAATAAAATCTTTAAAAAAAAAAAAAGCATAGTAAAGTTATTTGGGTCATGGAGTTACCAGATCAGGTATTATTAAAAGTTATATATCAGGCATGAGGGTAGAAGCGCCCTCTACCCTGATCTCAGCAGAGTATTCATAGCACTAGGATCAGTCAAGTATGAAGACTATAGAGACCTGTTGATCATAAACTAGAACAAAAGAGTTCATTTTCCAATTGTTTAAGAACCTTGCTAATGGCAGAAGTAGCAATCCTTATTATGTCTCCAGTATTTGTTTCCACAGCCAGAAAGCTTCTTATATAAGTCTCTTAGATATTTAACTATAATGGCATAAGGTTATAATAATAATAAACATTATACCTACCAAGTCAGCATCTAAACCATAAAGACAATGTCTGGTGTTTGGATCATGATCTGGCTTTGCTTTCTCCGATCTGATAAATTCCATGATTTTATGCTCTCCTTCTCCGGGAGTCTAAATATATGTTTAAAAAAAATGTGGTAATAATGCTATGCTTTAGAATATTAAATTTTTAAAAATCTCTTTAAATAAAAAAAGGTAATAACCTCATGGCCTGAGAAGTAGATGGTAACTCCTTGCCACGACTTATCTGTAGAAATTTTCATATTTACAAAATACTTCAGATGTTCATGTAACCTGGCCATGAATTCAGTCCCTATAAATAAAAAGTTTCAAAAAGTTTATAATGAGAGAGACATAAAAAGCACTCTTTTTATGTTCCCAGGGACAACACGAAATTGGATCTGAGTGTCCAGGAAATAGTTAGGTGTAAGATCTCTAAAGAAGTCAAACCCCTCATGCTTATCTTGAAAAGCAAATAATTTTGTACCTTTCTCTAGCAAATATTACAACTGTTTCTCATTTCACTGCTCACCCTAAAATCCAGCTAAAGTTACATAGGTAAGTCAAGAAATGTTACTACTGCCTCAAACTATGCTTCACATATTTTCACACCAGGGCAGTTTCAACTCTCTAATGAAACTCAATCTTCGGGGCGCCTGAGTGGCTCAGTTGTTAAGTGTCTGCCTTCGGCTCAGGTCATGATTCTAGGGTCCTGGGATCGAGCCCCACATCGGGCTCCCTGCTCAGTGGGAGGCCTGCTTATCCCTCTCCCACTCCCCCTGTTTGTGTTCCCTCTCTTGTTGTCTCTGTGTCAAATAAATAAATAAAATCTTTAAAAAAAAAAAAAAAAAAGAAACTCAATCTTCTATTTCCTCTGTTGGATTCTGAACCTTTTTTTTAAGGCATGCAGCTTTAATTAGATTGCTAATAACAACAACTATTATTATTACTACTATTTATATGGAAAATTATTATTATTATCCTAGAAACTGAGTCTACAGTGATTATGTTTCAGGAAAAGTCCAGATGGTCAAGAGTCAATGGCAATGCAGTCTTAAACCACAATTAGGATAAAATTGATTATTAAATCAAGCAATGTATGATAAAGGCACTTAAATGAAAGACAAATTACCACAGTAAAGAATTCATGAATAAATAAGATTTTAAGATTTTTTTTTCAAAGTAAAGGATTGTAATTGTTAGACAAAGCTCTAATAAATACAGAGTATGTTGTTGTACACAAAGTTAAATTAAACTTATAATACTAATAAATTCATTAAAGTCATAGAATTTTTACCTGCCTTTAAGAAGTACAATAGTAAGTACTCTAAAGTAGGAGAACGGGTTTCTTATCCTGATTATAACAGCTAGCTATGTGAACGTGGGTGAGCCACAACCTCACTGGGTCAGTTTTCACACAAATAAATGGTGGGAGTAGGATGGATCTTGTAAGATCCTTCTAGGTTTGAAGTTCTGTGCATCTGGGAGAGTTCTGTACACAACTGCTCTTATCGACATCTGCAAATCCCTAGAGTGGGTTTTCATAGGAGCACTTATAATCAAGGTGACCAAAACATCTCCTGAGGGGACACAACTGGGAAAACAGCATTTGGAATTTTAAGGACAAAATAAGTAGAGGCTAGAAAAAAAAATGCATTTGAAAAAAAATTTACATTTACATTTAAATCTCTCATAATTTGGGGTGCCTGGGTGGCTCTGCCTTATGCTCAGGTCACTGATCCCTGAGGTCCTGGGATTGAGACCCATGTCGGGCTCCATCCTGAGCAGGGAGCCTGCTTCTCCCTCTCCTTCGGCGCCACCCCCTCCCCCCCCCGCTCATGCTCCCTCTCTCTCAGATAAATAAATAAAATTATTAAAAAAAAAATCAATCTCTCAGAATTTTTCTTTCAGTGAATTTACCTGGTGTAATACAGTTGGAATCAAATCTGGCCTCTGTAGGAAGAGTTTCTCCTTTTTCTAATGCCTTTTTTATTTTGTCTTCTGCCTCCTTTGCTGACCTTAAATGTTAAGTAAAAAAAATATCTTAAGGTTTCTGGGAAAAAGTACAGATCTTTACATAAAGTAAACTGTTATTTAGATGCTTCTGTAACTAAAATACTAATTAATCAATTTTAGGTTCAAAACATAATACAAGTTTTGAAATGATTATAATTGATAAAGATGAGCCTCAGAATTGTTCATTTTTACTTATTTAAAAAATTGAGTTTTTCAGAGACAGGACTATACAAGTAGACATTATAACAGTATAAAACTGACACAGAATGTTACAAATAGTTATAAAGCAATTCTTTTCTTAAGTATATAGCAAATCAATTCTACAAACAAGCTCAAAAGTTGAACATTAAACATTCATCATATATACTACATTCTATATTTAATAGTAACATCAAACAAGTACAGTATTAAAATGATCTAAAATGATCTAAGAATATTAATATAAAAATAACTGTACAATTTTAATGGATATCTTTGAGTTTCCTTATAAAAACATTTAAAATATAAGCCTAATAACATTAATGACATCATTTGCCAAAATCATCTTATGTTTGAGGCAATAGGATTTACTAGAAAGAACATGAATTTTAGAGTCGGACGGACCTAGGTCTGAATATAGGCATCCCAATTCCTACCTGCTTCTCCTGGAATCCATTTCTGGCACACTGTATGCCACTGGCATGTAAGTTAGGAAGCTCTGCTTTATGTACATTTTCTACAGCCTTGCTACTAGCTCTATCTACTGTGCGCTGTGGAATTATATTTCTATGATAAACAAACTCTTTTTCATATGTAACCTTTTACCAAACTCTTTTTCGTATGTAACCTCTTACCAACCTCCTCAATATAACAAAATCTGAAGATATCAACTTATTTGTAATTTCTCCAATAGAAGCCATTCTTTCGTCTTTTCTCTCCTTCCTTCGATTCCTTTGATTGAACAAATTCAATGTTACTATGTGACAAGTTTTGGGACTATAACAGCAATGATTCCCATTTTCACAGAGCTTACACTCTAGTGGGGAGACAGAGAACTTAACAGCCATAATGTTTAATGTAGCTGCAACACAGAGAATGTTTGGGACAGGGACAAGGAAAGACTACTAATCTACGTGGAAGATTATGGTAGCCTAGGCTGACCAGTAGCAGTAAAGATGAAAAGTAAATATATATGACAAATTTAAGAGACTGGATAAGGATTGGGTGTGGAGAATGAGGAAGAAATAGTTCAAATTACTCTTGGACTCTTGGGTTGAGCAGCTATTTGCTATTGTTGTTATCATTCACCAAAATAGGAAACAGAAGGAAGGCAGCTTTGAAGTGGACTTCAGTTCTGAACATGTTAAACCTGAAATGTATCTGTGGTATCCAAAAGGAGATATTTAGGAGACATTTGGCTATATAAGGGTTCTGGAGAGAGATATCCACCAGGAAGATAAATTTGGGAGTCATCAGTATAGACACGGTAATTAAAATCACTGAATAAGATCACTCAGGACCAAGGATAGAACCTTAAGAAAAATCAATATATAAGAAAAAGGCAAAGGAAGAGAAGATAACAAGGAGATCAAGAAGGTGCAATCAGAGAGTGTGGTTACATAAAGATCGAGGAAAGGAAGTTCAAGAAAGAAAGAATCATCACATTGTTAAATACTAGAGGTAAATGAAGTTAACATACAGAGAGAATTATTTAGATTTAGTCATAAGAAGTCTATTTGTAATCTTTTAAGGAGGTTTTACTGGTAGGGATGAAAGCCAGATGGCAGCAGATTTAAAGTAAGAGATACAGGAGGTTATAATTAAATATTATGAATGGAGAAAACAGTATCTGTGGAGAATGAGAAAAAGCTGAGTAGGGGATTTCAGGGAAACATGGAGCACTCAATATCCATTTCATTCTCTTAGGCTGTCTTCTGATACTGGAGAGGTTAGAAACCTAAAAAATTAAAATCTCGGGCTTGCTTGCAGCTAGGTGAGTGGATATAACTTAGATTCTGTCAGTTAGATGCCTCCACAAAAGGTTTGGAAAGTGGAAGTGTGGTGAAGTCTGTATGACTGTTGAGGCAGAGGGTTTGTGGGGTGTGTGTGTGTTTCATCAATAGTAGAAGAGCTCTCAATATTCAGTAGTTTTGTAGGTGCTAAGAAGCAAACTGTAGGGCAGATCTACCAGGTACACTGGGGCTCTGGAGCTAACAGATACAGTGGTGGCTTCTTGATTGCTGAATTATAACTAAAGCGATGTATTTTTGGAGCCAATAGTTCAAGTTCAGGTAGTATCTTCTTAATTCCTGGATCATAACTAAAGGAATAAATTCCTGGAACAACCTGTTCTGGTGGGGGCCTCTGAACTCCTCACCTTCTTGAATGTTGTAGTAATCGTGCCACTAGTGGGTCAGTTCTGTGGTGCTGTTCTGAAGTCATTCTTGAAGGCTCACCTAAATTCCCATTCTTTTGGCTCTTACAATGATTCTTTTTTTAAAGATTTTATTTATTTATTTGACAGAGAGACACAGCGAGAGAAGAAACACAAGCAGGGGGAATGGGAGAGGGAGAAGCTGGCTTCCCGCAGAGCAGGGAGCCCGATATGGGGCTTGATCCCATGATCCTGGGATTGTGACCTGAGCTGAAGGCAGACACTTAATGACTGAGCTACCCAGGAGCCCCTCTTACAATGATTTTTATAAGCACCTAATTCTTTGTAATATATCCCCTTCTGCTTAAAATAGGCAGGCTTCTACTTCTGCAACTGAACAGTGACTGATATAGTGGGCTTATATAATCCTTTCTTAACACTAGATTTTCTAGCCCAGCAGTCCCCCCAAACTAGTTTAACAAATACCAAGGGAATCTGGTAAAAACAGTTTCCAGGGCCCAATTTTTGAGATTCAAATTAATTAAGTTTGGGTGGTACTTGAGGATCTAAATTTTAGAAGAGATGGTCCTTGTCTTTAAAGATGTCACAGTTGTTCGAATATCTTCAATATCTTTTCTCTTTTGGTATATAAATCACTACTTTTTACCATCCTTTTCTCATTCTCATTGCTAGCCTTCTCTAAGGTACCCTCCCACCTTCCTTGATGATTTCCATTATTTGATTCACAGGTGCCCTTTCCACTCCTTTACCTGCTGTTGTGATGAAAGGATTCATTATGCTAACAACACATCAAACACACTGGACTCAAGAGTCTTCCCATCAATTCTAACAACCCTCTTAACTTTACTTATCCTACTCATAAATAAGGTCACAGCATACCTCATTGTTTTTTAAAACTATTCCACATGCTCAGGATTTTGACTTTAAAACTCTACGTGCCTCTTCTCATCCTGTTACTTTTCCTACTATCGAACTCACACACTGGGGATGATAGTATCTCAAGTGTCCTAACTCAGCTCTCTTCTCATACTCCATCAATCACCTTCTAGTCTCACTTGCCTTTCTGTCCAATTTGGACCCATGATCAGTCATAGTCAGCATCTAGCCCAGGGTCTGGGCATTCAACAAATGTTTGTTGAATTAAACTGTCAATGTTTCCATTAGAATAATATCTCATTGCACCCCGTAGTTCTCTAGTTCAGGAGAGACTATGAGAGGAGCTTTCTCTACTACAGTTGACCCTTGAACAACACAAGTTTGAACTGAATGGGTCCACCTATATATGGATTTTTTTCAATAAATACAGTATAGTACTGTAAATCTATTTTCTAATAACATTTTCTTTTCTCTAAGCTTACTATAAGAATATGGTATATAATACATACAACATAAAAAGTATGTGTTTATTGTTTATGTTACTGCTAAGGCTTCCAGTCAACAGCAGACTATTAAGATTTTGGGGAGTTGAGTTATATGTGAATTTTTGACTGTGTGGGGACTGGCACCACTTAACACTGCATTGTTCAAGGGTCAACTGTACCGCTCTTTCTAAATTACCAAGGAGAAGTTTGAAAAATTTATGACAGAGAACAACAGTAACTACACAGCCCAACATATGCTTTGAGAAGGACACCTCACTTGAATTACTAATTTGTTTACTTGATTGATAAAATGTGACATAATCAGTTATTTCCGTTTCTGGGGGAATTTAAGCAGAAAAGAAACATGAACAGAAGATGCAGTGTACTAAGTCAGTTATCTTTAAAATAATACATTTTATTAGTCTAAGTAGTATTCTAAAATAAACCACAAATGTTTTACCTAAAACGCCTCCCCCGCTGCTGGTTCATTTTTGCTCGAGGAGCCACACCATCAACAGCCATAAAGAACACTTTCCTAGGTTTAATAATGCGAAACAACACCTCCAAGTAGTGAAAAATATCAGTGAAGATTTTATCATCTGAAATTCTGAAGTGAACATCATCATCATTGGGATGGGAACATTGATGTATGATTCCATTCATATCCAGGTACAAGTTATCAAATTCAGGAATCTAAGAAATAAAGAAAAAATGATCAAGATTGTTACTATAATCAACGATGGATATTTAAGCAGCTGGGAAAAACAGCTGATAAAAAGCAGGATATAGGGGCATTCTTATTATATAAAAACTGAGAAAATAATCACAGTTGAATAAAGAAAGTAAAGAAAAAATGAACAGGAGAAATTGGTACGATGGAGACATATTATATGGCTATATAATGCACCAATGGCTTGATCAAATTTACTGTCAGGAAATTATCTACTTATTTAAATACCAAATGGGAAAATTTCAAATGAAGTGCTTGGTTCATTTGGTACTCAAACTATTAGTTTGACATCAGCTTTTCTTTCTTTTCTTCTTTTTTTAAAAGATTTTATTTATTTGAGGGGCGCCTGGGTGGCTCAGTCACTAAACGTTTGCCTTCTGCTCAGGTCATGATCCCAGGCCCCGCATCGGGCTCCCTGCTCCGCAGGAAGCCTGCTTCTCCCTTTCCCACTCCCCCTGCTTGTGTTCCCTCTCTCGCTGTCTCTCTCTCTCTGTCAAAATAAATAAATAAAAAATCTTAAAAAAAAAAAAAAAAGATTTATTTGACAGAGAGAGACACAGCCAGGGGGAGTAGGAGAGGGAGAAGCAGGCTTCCCGTGGAGCAGGGAGCCCGACGTGGGACTTGATCCCAGGACCCTGGGATCATGACCTGAGCTGAAGGCAGACGCTTAACAACTGAGCCACCCAGGCGCCCCTTGACATCAACTTCTTAATGCCTCAATTTCCCCTATAAATGGGTAACATAATGTCCATTTAAAAGGCTCTTTGTACATGGTCATTAAAAGATTTTACAAGTGATTTAAAGCCTTAGTGTATATTTGGTTTCACTGAGAGTCACTGATTTGTTCATATTAATTTAGAAAGCTTAGATTATGCCAAGAAATTTAGGAAATTTTGAAAACAGATTTCTTGTTTTTGACATGTGGATTAAAAATATCTTAAACTTTGGCTAACAGGTGTCTACTTTCATAAAAAGACTTTCATGGCTCTGGCTCTCATTCATCTTTCCTTTATTTAAATGTTTGTGAGCAAGTAGGGGGAACACTACTGAAACAAATATACACTAACAAGGAAATGAAGTGGGCACAACTTAATAGTTATAATATCTAATTGTAATTAAAGAATTTGAGTAGTGTGTCTTACATACTAACTAAAGTATTTTGAATTTTCAGACATAAAAACATAATGAACTTTTCTTGTATAAACCTTATGAGAGCCATCTCTGAAACACTTCAAGTTTTACCATATGTACAGAAACGATACATTTTTCTCTTACTGAGAAAATGGCATGCCTCTGAGTTTGGGGAGTGAAAAAGTTTTGGCCTTTGAATCAATGAACAGCATAAAAACGTATTGACAAAACCCCATTTATACGGGATTGTACCAGGCACCACATAAAAAAAATGTAAATGTCCTTACTGAGTAATAAGCTCAAAGGACATGATAATTGTGATCATGAGGTTTAAAAGTATATTCAAGATTTACTATTTGCTTCAAAAAATCTGAACCTCAATCAAAATCTCCAGGTGAGAACTTTACAAAATGATTCCAAAGTTTCTCTAGGAGAATAAACATGCAAGAAAGAATATTAAAAAAGAAAAGTAAATGAAGGAAATCTGCTTTATATGATATTAAAAATTATAAAGGTGATTGAACAAAATAGTTTAGAAATAGTTCAAGTGTGGGGCGCGTGAGTGGCGCAGTCGGTTAAGTGTCTGCCTTGGGTTCAGGTCATGATCCCAGGGTCCTGGGATGGAGTCCCACATCGTTGGGCTCTCTGCTCAGTGGGGAGCCTACTTCTCCTTCTCCCTCTGTCCGTTTGTGCGCACCCTCCCCCCCCACTCTCTGTCAAATAAATTATTAAAATCTTAAAAAAAGGGGCACTGGGTGGCTCAGTTGTTAAGCATCTGCCCTCGGCTCAGGTTGTGATCCCAGGGTTCTGGGATCGAGCCCCACATCGGGCTCCCTGCTCCGCGGGGAAGCCTGCTTCTCCCTCTCCTATTCCCCCTGCTTGTGTTCCCTCTCTCGCTATGTCTCTCTCTGTCAAATAAATAAATAAAATCTTTAAAAAAATAAAATAAAATAAAATCTTTAAAAAAAAGTAGTTTAAGTGTATATAGAAATTTAGTATATAAGAGGCATTTCAAACCGGTGAAAGGGATGGGGTACCTAGCTAACTATCTGGAAATAAAACACAACTGTATCTCATCTTATAAAACAAATTCCAGAAAGTAAAAATTTTTAATGTGAGAAATAGAAGTAAAAAAATTATATACAAATATTTTGGTAATTTTAGGGTGGGGAAAGCCAAAAATCATAAACCAAACAAACGATGGAGTTGGCAATCTGTATTTTTTACATCTATAGGGTTAAAAAAAAGTCAAAAACAAGTTTAAACTGAAAATGACAAAATGCAGGGAAATGCTTGCAAATTACGATAAAATCAACATTCCCAATATACCAAAAAATCCTCTAATAAAAGAGCAAATTTTAAAAGCATGAAAAATGCACAGCAATTCAAAAAAGAGACACAAGAGTTTGATAAATATATGAAAAGATGTTCAACATCCCCAAATTTCAAATTAAAATGTATCATTTTTTCCCATCATGTTAGCAAAGATTAGAAAAAAATGATATTACCCAGTTATTGGCAAGGTTTTGGGGAAACAGATATTTCATATCTTATTAAAAGTAATAGCTGGCATTTATTAGGTACTCATTAGGTGCCAAACATTGGGCCAAACATATTCATTGTCTCACTAAATTATGGTAACTTTAAAAGAAAAATATTTAGATTCTCCATTTTACAGAAGAGGAAAATCCCAGATATAGAAAAGAGAGAGAGAGATGGCATTTATACCCAGTAGTCTGGATGGGAACATAAATTGGTGTAATAATATGAAAGTATATATCAAAATCTGAAGCATATATATCTCTGACCCAGGATTTCTTTCTTTCTTTTCTTTTTTTTTTTTTTTTTAAGATTTATTTATTTGAGAGAGAAAGAGAGAGAGAACCAACAGGGGAACGGAGGCAAGGGGGAAGGGAGAGGCAGACTCCCCACTGAGCAGGAAGCCCAACGCGGGGCTCAATCCCAGGACCTGAGATGGTGACCAGAGCCAAAGGCAGACACTTAACCGACTGAGCCACCCAGGCACCCCCAGGATTTCTACTATTGGTAATTTATTCTGAGAAATAATCAGAAATGTGCACAAAGACGTAAGCACAAGAATATTAATGGGAGTACTATTTAGAAATAAAAAATGAAATCAAAATGCCTAATAACAGAAAACTGATGATGGTACATCCACACAATGGAATACTACACAGTAATTATAAATTATGATATACATTAATATTTGACATTAGATAATGTGTGTAATACAAATGGTCAAATGACAAAAGTAGGCTATAAAACAGCAGGCATATTATTATCCCATTTATAGAAAATACTTACCTACATGTGTATCTGCATATAAAGGTTAAGAGTATATAGAAACAAGATGGTACTGGTAGTTAACCCTTGATGATGGAATTTCAGTTGTTTATTTTCCTTTGGAAGATATAACAGCTTATACATCTCTTTGTATTATATTAATTTTTACATAATGAGCACATACCTTCATAATCCGAAAAAAACCTATAATTATCTTTTTAGAAAAGAAATTTAAAAAATTCTCTTAGGTTTCAGATTAGCAAGAAAAATACAGAATGACTGAGTAACCATTGACTAATGCAGTGAAGAAAATGAGAACATGCAATAGAATCTTGCTCCTTCACAAACACATAATAATGGGGAAAAAAAAAAAGACAGAGAGAGGCAAACTGAGAAACAGACTCTTAACTATAGAGAATTGAAGACTGCTGGAGGGGAGGTGGGTGGAGCATGGGTTAAATAGGGGAAGGGGATTAAGGAGGGTACGTGTTATGATGAGCACCGGGTGTGGTATGTAAGTGACAAATCACTGAATTCTACCCCTGAAACTACTATTACACTCTTAACTAACTGGAATTTAAATAAAAATGGGGAAAAAACCCAAAGACAATACTGAATTATTACATCTGTAAAACAGAAGTTTTGACGTTATTTTACACTTTCACCTCTCCTCAACCCCTGTATCTAATTAGTCACTTAGGTTTTGTTTTGTTTTTTAAAATTTAACTTCCAAAATGTCTCTAGAATCCTACCCTCCTAACCATTCCCATTGTGTTAGGCAATCTCACCATTTTCTCCAACCCCAGATTTCCTGCCTTAGTTCAAGCCCTGAGTTTTCCAACTAGACTACTTACTTTTTTTCTCTCCCACCACAGTGTAGTTAGCCATTTTTCTAATATATAATCTGATCATGTTGCTTCCATACTTAAACCCATACGATACTATAAACCTTTAATACCATAAAAGAATCTGTATGATTTGGCTGTTATCTCTCCCACCAATTCCATATTCTTTCCTGTTTGTACATATAGTCTACAAGTTAACTACATACAGTACGTTATTTAGAAAGCCATAAATGCACTGGGCTTTTCCAAACCTCTGTGACTTAATAGATGCTGCTACTACTTCCTGAAATACTTTTCTTTCCCTTATGGTCTTTCTTCCACTGATCTTGCAGATTTTGACTCAGCTTTCAAGATCCAGCTCAGGTATCTTTGGAAGTTTTCTTGTACTTACCCAAGGGGAAATGATGTTCCTTTCTCTATGTCATATCTTATTTGTTTTTGTGTTACCAATGCACACAAGAATACCAGGCACATATATTACATGCTCTGTACATTTTTGTTGAATGCTGAAGTGTAACGTTTGTCCTTTCCTAAACTGTGAGTTCCTCAAATCAAGGTCTCTGATTTGAGGAACTCACAGTTTAGCACAAAAGGACAGACAATACACTTAAGTATTTGGTCATGTTTAGAACTCTTGGCATACTACCTGACACAAAGTAGCAAATAAAAATATTTAATAATAAATAGCGGAGCTCTCCCTTTATTAAATGTGATAGCACATGTAAGTTATAACACTTACTTTGAATATGCATTTATACTGCTTTAAATTGTGGTTAAGTATTAACTTTAGTATCTAATTTTCTCAAATTAGTTGAGTTTCTTTTTGCTAGTATACTTTGTATCCTACTTAGTGCAGCTGCAAAATGCATTTTTCATTAAGACAATGTATATTTGACTGTTTATGAGAGCTATTGGCAATTCTTTTGTCCCAGTTCTTTAATCCTATTTACCTTAAACACTCCCAAGATTTTGTTGCTTCAGTTCATTTTTTAATATGCATATTTTTGGGGGGGGAGGGGTGGAGGGAGAGAGAAAATCCTAAACAGGTTTCACGCCCAGCATAAAGCTCAATCTCACAACCTTGAGATCATACCTGAGTCAAAATCAAGAGTCGGATGCTTAACTGACTGAGCCACCCAGGCGCCCCTTTAATATGCATGTTTTAAAACATACTATGTATTCTTTATGTTATATAGTATGATATGATTAATATTCATTCACTCAATAAATATTTACTGAAGATCTATTATGTACCACAAAAGTAGAGGCAACATATATATCTGATGAAAACTTAACCTTTACAAAAAAAAAGGTCATACAACTAAGATTATAAACTCCTAGAACCTATGTAGTTCTCTTTGTGATTACAATCTGGTACAGTGCTACTATAATAGCTAAAATATGGGGCACCTGGGTGGCTCAGTCAGTTTAGCATCCAAGTCTTGATTTCAGCTCAGGTCATGATCTCAACGTTGTGAGATCGAGCCCTGCTCCACCCTGGGCATGGAACCTGCTTAGGATTCTCTCTCTTCCTCTTCCCCTCCTTGCTGGTGAGCAATAATTACAGGTAAGATCTGTTAAGCACTTGCCATGTACTAGACAGATTTAAATGCTTTACAGTTGACCCTTGAACAACACAGGTTTGAACTGCATGGGTCCACTTATATGTGGATTTTTTTTTTCCAATAAATACAGTACAGTACTATAAATATATTTTCTATTTTCCTATGATTTTATTAACATGTTCTTTTCTCTAGCTTACTCTACTGTAAGAATACACGATATATATAAGATATAAAATATGTGTTAATTAACTGTTTATGTTATCAGTGAGGCTTCCAGTCAACACTAGGCTATTAGTAGTTAAGTTTTGGGCGAGTCAAAGTTATACTTAGATTTTTGACTGCGTGGGGGCTTGGGGGGGGGTCAGTGTTCCTAATCCTCACATTTTCAAGAGTCAACTGTATGTGCATTCACTTACTTAATCATAGCAATCCTAACATTATTATCTCCATTTTGTAGCTGACAAAACTGAGTCAAAAAGATTTGAGTTACTCACCCATAGCTAGTAAAGTAAGTGTTGGGGCTAAATTTGAACCAAGCAGAATTGCTCTAGAGCAGTATTTCTTAATCTTTCTTACACTATTGTCCCTCTTCCAGGTAGCTCTTTAGACTTGTTTTTTCCCTAATCACCACCCTCCAATGGAATTTTAATACCATAGTTATACTGTATATCTGTTTATACACTGTGCCACTTTAATATGTAAACCTCCACCCTCTCAACAATTTTGGCCCCCTTGGGAGCGATGTTCCTGTTCATAATTCATACTCTTGTGCCTGCATTTTTTTAAACCGTGGTAAAATATACATAAAAAATTTGCCATCTTAACCACTTTTAAGTGTACAGTTCAGTAGTGTTAAGTGCATTCACATGCTTATTCCAGTGCCTGCACTTTTTTTTAAAAGATTATTTATTTGACACAGAGAGAGAGAGAGACAGAGAGCACAAGCACAAGGAGCAGCAGGCAGGCAGAGGGAGAGGGAGAAGCAGGCTCCCCATGGAGCAAGGAGCCCCGATGCAGGGCTTGATCCCAGGACCCTGGGGATCATGACCTGAGCCGAAGGCAGCCGTTTAACCAACTGAGCCACCCAGGCGCCCCTGATGCCTGCACTTTTAAAGCCAATCTTCTATGCATTTTGCTACAGATTGTACAGAAAGAAACACAAGCTAACATTTCCATTTTAAAGTGTGTGCTCTTATATAGGGAGCACATTTGTTTTATCCTTTTCTATATCTGCCTCAGAATGATGCCTTGGCAAATCAGTTATGAGAGTTCATAGGAGGCCAACTACTCCTGCCCTTTAAAACCCCTTAGTTACAAATACTGCTATATAATTGGCCTACATAGTCTTTTAGCGAATATTCTTTAGTTCTTCTGTTCTCAGGTCCATCAGATATTGCCCCATTGCTTCCTTTTTCCTCTTGCAGGGATGCCAACACCAACTGGGTCTAAAGGCTATTGGTAGTTTGTCCCCACCTACTTGTTTTTGGGGGTTCGTAGGGATACAATATTACATGGTTTTGTCATAAATGTTCTATGGATTTCAAACTTTGCTATCTAGTTGTTCCTTTTTTTTTTTTTTAAGAGTTTATTTATTTATTTGTCAGAGAGAGAGCACAAGCAGGGGGAGTGGCAGGCAGAGGGAGAAACAGGCTCCTCACTGAGCAAGGAGCCCAATGTGGGACTTGATCCCAGGACCCTGGGATCATGACTTGAGCCAAAGGCAGACACTTAACTGACTGAGCCACCCAGGCGTTCCTAGTTGTTCTGTTTTTATGTGAGGATTCAAAGAGACCAAAAATGATGCTGTTGTCTTTACCACCACCATCTTCCCACAACTTACTCCTCCTCCCAATCTCTTCCTCCCAGGACTAGCTTTTGAATCATTGTGACTTACTTAGGCTTATCGTCTTTTAAATACTGCTTAAGAGAGCAGCTGGTACCCCTTTATAACATTTGCTCTCTTTGTTGTTGTGGTCGTTGTTAACTACAAGAATCAAACATTTTTGAAAGACACCATTTTGATAAGCCAAGTTTTAAACCTATCCTTTTAAACCTATCATAAGACTGCCTTAAAGAGATTGTTTTTGCTCTTCAGTAAAAAAAATTTCTCAGGATGGTGAGAAGCCAAGACAGTTTCACCAAACCAAATTCTGCACCAAAGAGTACAGAATAAAATATTAATAAATAAATTATATGTTATCAAGTCAATTCGAATAACAATCACATTATAATGACTAATACATGGCAGGCACTCAGACTTTTGTTGAATGAATGACCCAGGAAAAGCCAAAGTCGGTTGTCTCCATTTCTGAAATGTACTAGTAATCTTTTTTTACCGTCTTCTCTGGAAAGAACTATTTCCTAAATCGACTCAACCCATGTTTCAAATAAATGAAAAATAAACTACTGTTTTGGAATTTTTTGTAAGCTCTTCTTCATTTACCAAATCTGACTGGGATCCAACAACAAAGTATCCCTCTGGAAGTTTAACCCTATCTTCATGCTTATAGTACTTTTTAAGATTAAACCATAATTTAATAAACAGCATGATGGTGCTGGCTGGATTATTTCCCCTCACTACTACTAATAAAATGTTACCCATCAAAACTGATTCATTAGCTATACAAATATCAAAACTGATTTTCCTGTAAAATATAAAACGGACAAAAGATCTACCAAAATCATTAAATGTGACAAACACTAATGTATCACCCTAAGTCTAGTTTACCTAATAGATAAATGCTTACTATTTCTTTCCACAATTCCAATATATAAACATTTTTGGAATCCGCACAAAAACCTTGCACTGGGATATTATTACATACCGGATTACAAACCAGATATTATGACTACTAGTATTAGTGTTCTAACAATCCATTTCTTTCTCTCCTCTCTCTTTGTCACACACGGACACTCGCACACTGAAGTCTCCAAATAACTGCCCCTGCCCGTCCAAGTGTATTTTTGTTTCTTTTACGATCTTTGAGATAATCGAAAAAGAGTAACAAAAGGTATCATAAATATGAATCATCAGCTATGTCAAAAAGTCTAGGCGTTGGGGGTGGGGTGGGATGCAGGTCCTGATAAGGGAAAGTAAACAAGGTGACTCAACTGCGGAGGCACTTATTATTGTTCGTACGTGGGTCTGTTGCTTTCAGAGGGGGATGGGGGGGGGGGACTCAGAACACCCGCTCCGGCTTTGCTGCCTCTATAAGCTCCCTGGGCAGGAAAGGAAAGAACTCACTAAAACGTTCCTCCCCAGGACTTAATTTCGGAATCGCGGAGGGCCCTGCCCCACGGCAGAGCTGTCAGAACGGCCCCGATTCCCGCGGCTCTGCCCACAGAAACGAAACCTACATCTTCGCCCCCATTCAGATCATCGGGATATCCTCAAACCTTCTCCTCCCCTCCCTTCACCGTTCATTTGGCAGACGACGAGCAGAAAGAGGAGGCTGGGGGGCCCTGTTCCAGGAGGGAGGGAGGGCCGCGGAGCCCCGGGTTCTCGGCCTGCTAAGCCGCTGCCCCCTCGCTCACCCACCTGATGCTCTTTCACCACTTCACTGAGGCAGGGATACCGCTCCGAGATCCATCGGTAAAACTTGGGGACTCCCATTTCGACCGTCAACGCTAATTCCAGTCAAGGCCAAACCGAAACCAAACGCCCCGCGGGGGCCTAAGCCGCTGCCTCCGGCCGTCGCTCCGCGGATGACAACACACCTCCCGCCCGACCATAGAGAGCACTCGCCGGGCCTAGAGCGGCCGATTCGAGGCCGCATCCCCGGGGCGGGGCTCTAATCCCGGCTCTAACTCGCCGCCGCCGAGCTCTCCGGTGGTAACGTTTAAGAGCCGGGCGGCGTGTTGGTGCGTTAAATTTAGTTCTGGAATGTTTGTTGACAGAGCTGTGCTTTGTAAGTAGACGTGGGAGTGGTGTGAAAACCTCACGAGCCTGCTGGAAGGTTTGGAACACTGGTATTTGTCCTGCTTCTGTATCCTGGAATTACTAATCTCAGTATTTTTCAACACAGATTTGGAAAGATCTGGTGACTTACTTGGTTTAGTTTATTTTGTTTGGGGAGGGGGAGGTTTTTTTCTGAGGAATATAACCCTGTATCAAACTTCTTTTAAAAACTTTTTTCCCCAAATTATTTGTTGGAAAAAATGTCCTAATTCCCCTCCACCCCCACCCAGCTTCCTCCTTAAATCAACATTAGGCTCCCCGAGGAAATGGTATACTTTTCACATTCATGTCTCTTGGTTTTCATGTTTTCCCCATCACACTCTAAACAGTGCAGAAAAGCATAATTCTGTCAAGCGAATTTAAGTAAAATTCTGTTATAAAAAATTTTTCCATTTATTTGAATGTAATAATCTCATAATTTTGTAAATATTGTGAATTATTTTAAATCATCAGCAAGAAAACTTACAAAAAATGAACATTAAAATATCTTTAATTTTAAAATCTTATGAAATTTTAAGTGTCTTCTAAGACCACTAGATTCTGTATTCTGGTAAACTCTCAGTATGACAGAATCTTTAAAATTACATTATTGAGTTTTCAGATTCATGCTCTTTGGTTTATGTTTTTTTCCTATTACATTTTCAGCCATATAAAAAAGAGTTTTATTAAGTGAACTTGATGTGTGTTTTATGTTTATATCTGTTTTATTAGACTAGACAGTCAGTTCCTAGAGGGCAGGGCAGGTAGCTCTGTTCAGGAATCTAGCATCGTGCTTTGCCTACAGCATTTATTCAGTGTAATTTTTTGTTGTTCAAATGAATCCTTTTGCTAGCTAGTACTTAAAAGAAAATCAATAAAAGTTATAAAATGAAATTAGGCTGGCTTGTTTCTTGCAAATACATCTTTTAGAGCATAAAAACATAAGATGTTCCATTTCTCCAGTTATAATGAACAATATATATTGAGAAAGCCGTTTAGGGGCACCTGGGTGGCTCAGTCAGTGAAGCATCTACCTTTGGCTCAGGTCATGATCCTAGAGTCCCCGGATGGAGCCCCAAGTTAAGCTCCCTGCTCTGTGGGGAGTCTGCTTCTCCCTCTTCCTCTGCCCCCTCCCCACTTGTGCTCTCTCTCAAATAAATAATCTTAAAAAAAAAAAGAAAGCAGTTTATTTCTTATCAACAACATATATTATTTTAAATATTATTAACAATAAGGGAGTTAATACCAGTTACTCCGAGAACATAAACTTATGCTGTACTTTGGAACTGAATATACAATCACAGTTAATACCAAATGCATTAATTTTAGATTATTAGCATATTCTTTGAAGTAATTTCATTTCACATATATGGGGTCCAACCAAGGTACATTTGGCACAGTAAGTTTTCATCAGTAGCTTCTTGTATAAGGTAATGCACATGTCCTTCAATAGATAGTGGCAGCCCTGTCACTCTATTTCGGGTCTTGATTACACCTTGCAGTCGCTGCTCGATGTCAAGAACATGGGTCTTGGCCTAATAAGAAGAAATTGAAAATCATAAGTGCTAAGAACCTAATAACACCTGGATATTGATAATTTGAAATTACTACTTTTCTGGTGTTTGACAAATATTTATGTCATTTTACAAATCATTATCCCCTTTTTAGGAGCAAAAACAGGGCAAAAGAGAGAAGAAATGAAACAAATGCAGTAACTTGAGATACTGATTTTGAGGCTTGCAATATTGATTTAGCATCAACTGCATGGACATTTTTCTGGACTATGTGAAATACTAGGGACTCTCTTCCACATTACAATTCTAGAAAAATAATAATTTAAAAAATTTACCCCGAAATGTTACGACTTAAACATTTGAATGAATATTCTAATCATAGCAACAATACTCTAAATGCCTAATATTTAGATTATGCTACTATGTGCAAATGGAGTTCTAAGCTACTTGGAATGAAAGGTACACATCTCTCTCAATAGGAAAGCTTATAAAAATGCAAAAGTGAGAATGTTGTATTAGAATAACAATCCTCAATCTATTCTCACTTAATAAAAATGATTATCTGCAAACTTTGAAACTTCAACTAATGTTAGTAAGGAGTGAATTGCTATATATTAAAGTTGAGACCTGCTGCTGCTTTCTAAGTTCAGGCAATCTGTGTTCCAAGTTTTTCCCACTATATCTCATAACTGCAAACTGTCTATAATTAAGTGTCTTGAACTTCATTACACAAATGATAATAATGTTAACATTAGTAATGACTAAAGAAAACTTATTGGCACTTTCATACTAAAGAACTACATTTCAGGGGCACCTGGGTGGCTCCACTGGTTAAGCGTCCGACTACTGATGTTGGCTCAGGTCATGATCTCAGGGTTGTGAGATCTGAGCCGCACATCAGGTTCAGTGCTGGGCGTGGAGCTTGTTTAAGATTCTCTATCTCTCTCTCCCTCTGTCCCTTCCCCTCCCTCCCTCTCTCAAAAAAACAAAAATAAAAAAATAAAGAACTAGATTTCAGAGTTCAATGGCCAGTCAATTCAATGACAGTATTTAGAATCAATTCTCATTGACAGAGACGTATTATGTCAGCTCATATCACGCTACACCTTCTACTAACCTTTTCATTGACAACCTCCCCGGTTTCATTCAGTGGTGCTTTGGAATGCCCTTTCACTGGTTTACTCCATTCCACAAGAGGATCATGTAGAAAAGTTTTTAAGACACTAAAATGCAAACAAATATGATGATACAATGTTATCTCTGTATAAAGAAGTGCTGCTATAGTCAACATGTAGGTGAAAAATAAGTGAAGGATGAGAAGCTAATGGTAATATTCTTATAACACACATTAGTACTGCATCAATAAGACATGTGAACTTACTGTTTTGGACTGAGGGGTCGAAAGAAAAGAGGGAAGATAGAGGGGGATCTGAGGTGTTCTTGGAGAGTAGAGTAAGATGAGTTGTGTGTGCCATTTCTAAACGCATACTGTGCACTTGAAATACAACTACCTATGGAAAACCTACTCAGGCACCTCAAATTCAGTATTTCCAAAACAAAACTCATTACCCTTTCCCAAACTATTTCGCCTGTGTTCCCCAAATCAGTAAAGAACATTATTCACTCATTTGTCCTAAATAAAAGTCTAGGAAACATCCTTGCCTCTCCTTCCTCTTAACACTCAATTCTACCTCCTAAATCCCTTTAGAATCTACTTACCTTCATCTCTACTATCACTGCCTCATCCAATGCACCATTATTTCTTCCTGAGTTACTCAAACAGTCCTCTAACTAGTTTTCTGGCCTCTAGCCCAGACTGCAACTATAATTTTTCTACAGTGCAAAATCTGATGAATTTCATTTCTTTTTTTAAAATTTGCTTCTTACCCCAACCCCCAATGACTTTTGGTTGTTTTCAGAGCAAGATTTAAATGTGTAAACCAGCCCCATGTGGACTCTTCATAATCTAGCCCTGCTCATCTGTGCCATCATCACAGCACCATCTACTTGAAGTGTACCCTCTAGAAAACAGAATTACATTTTTTAGGCAGTCCAGGCCTTCACTTGCCTTGATATTTCTATCACTTAGAACACTCTCTTCCCCTTTGTGTGGTCAATTCCATTTATCATTAAGGTTTCAGCTACTTCCTTCAGAAATTATTTCCTGACTTCCCCAGATTGGATAGGGGCTCTTAGTGTTTCACAAGAGGCTGTACTTCCTCTTGCAGAGAATTTGCCTTTTCCTATGTCTAATTAACCAATACGTTCTACCAAAATGTCTGGTAGAGAGCTTTAAAGAAAGAAGGTGAATAAATGAGCTTTAAAAGTCCTTTTAAAAAACTACATCCTGTAGCTAACATCATATTTAATGGTGAAAGACTGACTTCTATACCCCTAAAATCAGGAATGAGACAAAGATGTAGATTTCTCACCTTGTCTACCTGACATTCACTTAGCTAGGGGCAATTGGCAAGAAAAAAAAAAAAAAGCACGAGATCGGAAAGGAAAAAACAAAACTATCTAGCTGCAGATGTTGGAGAGAGAAAAATCTTAAGGTATCTACAAAAATAAGTATTAGAACTAATAAATGAGTTCAGCAGTGTTTGCAAAATATGAGATAAATATACAAATATCAGTTGTATTTCTAAACTAACAATGAATAGTGCAAAAATGAAATAAAAAATTCCATTTGGAATAGCATTTTAAAAAGCACATTTTAAAAAAATACAAGATCTGGGGACGGCTGGTGGCTCAGTCAGTTAAGCGCCTGCCTTCGGCTCAGGTCATGATCCCAGGGTCCTGGGATCAAGTCCCACACTGGGATCCTTGCTCAGTGAGGAGCCTGCTTCTCCCTCTGCCTGCTGCTCCCCTTGCTTGTGCTCTCAGTCTCTCTGACAAATAAAACCTTAAAAAAAACAACTGTGATTTAAAAAAATAAAATAAAACCACAAGACTTGAAAACTAAAAATCACAAAACATTATTGAAAGAAATTAAAGAATTATATAAATGAGAAGACATCCCACATTCATAGTTCATAGACTTAATATTTTTAAAATGACAATATTCCCCAAACTGATTAACAACTCAATGCCATTCCTATCAAAATCCAGGCTTGACTTTTTGAGTTAATAAGATGATCTTAAAATTCCTACAGAGATGCAAAGAACCCATAATAGCCAAACAATCTTGAAAAAGAAGAAAAAACCTGGAGCACACATACTTCCTAATTTCAAAATTTACTACAAAGCTACAGTAATCAAGACAATGTGTAGTAGGAATATGGTTAGATATAGAGATCAATGGAATAAAACTGAGAGTCCAGAAATAAACTCCTGAATATATGCCGAGACAATTAAGTGGAGAAGAATAATATTTTCAAAAAATAGTGCTAGGAAAACTGGATATGCACATTCAAAGGAATAAATATGGACCCTCTACCTCACACTAGAAACACAAAATAACTGAAAATGATCAAAGACCTAGTAAATATAAGAGGTAAAACTATAAAATGCTTAGAAGAAAACAGGTGTAACTGTTCATGATTTGGATTATGCAATAGTTTCTTAAATGACACCAAAAGCAAATAACAATAACAAAAATAGATAAATTGAACATCATCAAAAGTAAAAACTTATATGCTAAAAAGGACATCATCAAGAAAGTAAAGACAACCCACATAGAGAAAAATATTTGCAAATTATGTATGTCTTAAGGATCTAATATCCAAAATATGTAAAGAATTCTTACAACTCAGCAATAAAAAAATCCAATTTAAAAATGGGAAAAGTATCTGAATAGATATTTATCCAAAGAAGATACACAACTGACCAATAAGCACATGAAAAGATGTTCAACATCACTGGTCATTGAGGAAATGCAAGTCAAAACCATAATGAGATACCACTTGATACCACCCACTAGGATGGGTAAAGTAAAAAAGATAAATAACAAGTGTTGTTAAAAATGTGGAGAGGGCGCCTGGGTGGCTCAGTTGGTTAAGCGACTGCCTTCGGCTCAGGTCGTGATCCTGGAGTCCCGGGATCGAGTCCCGCATCGGGCTCCCTGCTCGGCGGGGAGTCTGCTTCTCCCTCTGACCCTCCCCCCTCTCATGTGCTCTCTCATTTTCTCTCTCTCAAATAAATAAATAAAATCTTTAAAAAAAAAAAATGTGGAGAAATTGGGGCGCCTGGGTGGCTCAGTCGTTAAGCGTCTGCCTTCGGCTCAGGTCATGATCCCAGGGTCCTGGGATTGAGCCCCACATCAGGCTCCCTGCTCAGCAGGAAGCCTGCTTCTCCCTCTCCCACTCCCCCTGCTTGTGTTCCCTCTCTCGCTGTGTCTCTCTGTCAAATAAATAAATAAAATCTTTAAAAAAAAAAAAAATGTGGAGAAATTGGAACCTTCATACATTACCAGTGGAATTGTAAAGTGTCACAACTGCTTTGGAAAACAGTTTGAAAGTTCCTCAAAATGTTAAGCTTAGAGTTCACATGTGACCCAGCTATTCTACACCCAGGTATACCCAAGAAAACTGAAAACATATATACACAGACTTTTCACAGTAGCCAAAAGATGTAAACAATCCAAATGTCCATTAACTGATGAATGGACAAAGAAAATGTGGTATACAGGGGTGCCTGGGTGGCTCAGATGGTTAAGTGTCTGCCTTTGGCTCAGGTCATGATCCCAGGGTCCTGGGATCGAGCCCCACATTGGGCTCCTGGCTCAGTGTGGAGCCTGCTTATCCCTTTCCCTCTGCCTCCCCCCTGCTTTCTCTATCTCTCTGTCTCAAATGAATAAATAAAATCTTAAACAAACAAACCCAAAATGTGGTATACAATGGAATATTATTAGGCAATAAAAAAGAATGAATTACTGATATATGCTATAACATGGATAAACCCTGAAAATATCACGTTAAGGGAAAGAAGACAGACATAAAATGCCATATGTTGTACGATTTTATTTATACATGAAATGCCCAGAATAGGCTGATCCATTAAGACAGAAAGTACATTAGTGGTTGCTAGAAGATGGCAGGGGAGTAGGGATGGAGAGTGACTGCTAATTTATTTTGGGAGTGATGAAATGTTTTATAATTAGCAGTGATGGCTGCACAATCTTGGGAATACACTAAAAACAACTGAAATGCACACTCTGAAAGAGTGAATTTTATCGTATGTAAATTACATCTTTTAAAAAACTGAGACATAATGGACATATATTAGTTTTAGGAGTACATGATTTGATATTTGTATATATATTGCAGAAGGATCACCACAATCTAGTTAATATCCATCACCAAAGTTTCAAATTTTTTTCTTGTGATGAGAACTTTTAATATCTATTCTCTTAACTTTCAAATATACAATACAGTATTATTAACTATGTTCACCATAGTTAATATTCCCATGACTTATTTATTTCATAGCTGAAAGTCTGTACCATAGTTAATATTCCCATGACTTATTTCATAGCTGAAAGTTTGTACCTTCATCCATTTTGCCCATCCCTACCCCCAACCTCTGGCCACCACTGCTTTCTGTATCTATTTGCTCAGGTTTTGTTAAGTTTTTATTTTAATTCCAGTTACTTAATATACAGTGTTAGATTAGTTTCAGGTGTACAATATAGTGATTCAACAGTTCCATACATCACCTTGTGCACATCATGACAACTGTACTCCCTAATCCCCATCACCTATTTAACCCATCCCCCCCAACCCTCCCCTTTGGTAACCATCAGATTGCTCTCTATAATAAGAGTCTGTTTCTTGTTTTGTCTCTTATTTTTTTCCCTTCCCTTGTTTGTTTCTTAAATTCTACATATGACTGAAGTCATATGGTATTTTTCTTTCTCTGACTGACTTATTTCACTTAGCATTATACTCTTCTAGCTCCATCCATGTCATTGCAAATGGCAAAATTTCATTTTTATGGATAAATAATATTCCATTGTGTATATATACCACATCTTCTTTATCCATTCATCTGTCAACGGACACCTGGGCTGCTTCCATATCTTGGCTATTGTAAATAATGCTGCTATAAACATCAGGGTGCATGTATCCCTTTGGATTAGTGTTCTTTTATTCTTTTTTTTTTTTTTAAAGATTTTATTTATTTATTTGACAGAGAGAGACACAGCGAGAGAGGGAACACAAGCAGGGGGAGTGGGAGAGGGAGAAGCAGGCTTGCCGCAGAGCAGGGAGCCCGATGCGGGGCTCGATCCCAGTACCCTGGGATCATGACCTGAGCCGAAGGCAGACGCTTAACGACTGAGCCACCCAGGCGCCCCGTGTTCTTTTATTCTTTTGGTAAATACCCAGTAATGCGATTGCCAGATCAGATCATAAGGTAGTTCTATTTTTTTAAGACTCCACATACAAGTGATCTCACACGGTATTTGTCTTTCTCTGTAGGACTTATTTCACTTATGAATAAATGCCCTCAAGGTCTATCTATGTTGTTGCAAATGGCAAAATTTCCTTCTTTTTTATGGCTGAATATTATCACAGTGTGTGTGTATTCATCTATCAATGGACACTCAGGTTGCTTCTGTGTCTTGCTACTGTAAATAATGCTGCAATGAACTGTAAGTTATTCCTTAATAAAGCTATTATTTAAAAAGATCTACTTTAATGCAAAGTGGCTTCTAGTATAAAAAAACATATTTAGGAACCAATAATTACATTCAAGATTACTGTCAAATTGTTTACAAAACATAGGTAATTACCTCATTAAAGGCTCTCTCTGATCTCGCATCAGCCTCATTGTAACTTCACAAGCCCTTCGAAAAAGACCTTCTGTTCCCATAGGACCCATTCCATTAACCATATTATGAGTCAGTCGAAATGGAACAATTTCTGGAACTTCAAAGGTTTCTCCCTTAAAACAATGCATTTTATTAAAAAGTCACAATGTTAAAATTTTAAATCTTTATGCAAAAAAATTAGATCTTCATGTCTAGAGTCTAAAAGTGCAAAGATACCCTCAAAATATTTATATTTTTAACTACATTAAAGGCCTCTATCATGAAGAAGCCATATAACTACCTCTGATCTAGAGGATGGATGCTCACCAGGCACTGAATTACAATAGTGAATATTACTATAGAGAAATTTTTATGCGTTCAACATTTAGTCTCATATTAACTTTCTTACTGCTCTTCTTGAATAATATAAAATAAAAACAAATATTCTTATATTTTTCTTTTTTAAGACTTTCACTTTAAAGCAGGAAAGGAAAGAAACAGTCAAATGTTAGATGCTCATATCCCTCAGACAGAATATGTTAACATATAATATAATGAAGTCCACTTCATTTATTTTCTGCCATTCTCAACCTGCCTTCCATAAGGCCTTTTTATCCCCAAACTTACTGAGTTTCCCTAAATTCCTTTCTTGTATGATTTAACATATACTAGTGGTTTATTTCTGATTTGATCTCATGTGTATCTGTGACCCTTCTTGGTTTCCTGTGACAGCAGAAGGTAATCCACAGAGAATGGGGATTAAGAAAATAGGGAGTTAGCCTACTTGTCTGCCTTCTAGGATCATAACATTGGAAAATTAGACGGGGCTTTAGGGAGAGTCCAACCACCTTAATTTATTCCCAGGCCCCACTCTGAACCTATAGAATCTCCTAGGATGTCTGCTAGATATCTGTGTATTTTGTTTAAATTCTTAGATGATTCTGATATGCTGCCAGGTCTGTTCTGTCTAAAACTGAGTCTCAGTAAAATGAACTGATCGGTTCATGTTCACATAACTAAGAACTGAGTCAGAACTTGAACCTTTGGATTTCAAGTTCAGGGCTGATTTTACTGTATCACTCTTCTGAGTTCTCTTCATCCTAAGTTGCTTTGCTGAGGACTCAGGGATCCACCAATCAAAACCAGTCAACAAACTCTCAGTGTGACCCAACTGTGACTATAACTGCAACCAATGGGTATGTCTAGGAAAAACAGCCGTTGAGGAAAGGTAATTGGGAGTAAACATACAATTACTAGAGTAAGTCACATCATTTACCTTATTGAAGAGACAGTTGAAATCCACATGTACACATTCACCAGTCAAAGAATCAAAGAGAATGTTTTCACCATGACGGTCTCCAAGCCCCAGGATATAGCCAACCATTGACATAACCGCTGTGGAACGACAGTATGCTGATCTGCTACTGTACCTAAAGAAAACACAATGCTTATCAAATATCCTTATGCCACATGAGGCAACATAAATCTAAAATATTTTTTAAAACATTAAACCATAACAATGTATTATCCTCTTGGTAACTTACCATGATGTAGGATCAGGGAATGTCCTCAGAAACCACTCGTGAAAAACAGGAGGATGCCTGGGTAGGAGAAATTCTCGGAATACTTTGAGTTTTTCAGACAAAGCTGCGGCTTTTGGTAACATACACTGGCGAAGTTCTTTTCCTGTCATATAAACTCCTGCAAGGTGGAGTGGTTTCCATTAACCACACAAGCCAAATAAGAAAATGGGTAATTTTTAAAAAAACATCTATTTTTATTCAAATTGTTATACAAAAGCAAGAACAAATAGGTAAACTTATCTTATTATAATAAAATAACACATTGTTTCTCTATACTTATCCAAAGTGAAGCCTCCTGTTGATGAAAATTAATGTCAACTAAAACTAATGTTGTTGGAATCAACTAATTCTAGAAAGTATCACTCAGAATAAATCCAATTTAAATTGGATTAATAAATTAAATAAATTAAATAAAATAATTGGAATTATAAAAATGCTGCAGCCCTCACTAAAATTATAATGATTTCTCTGTTCCTCAGCATGTAGTATAGGTCCACACAGAATCGTTATTAAAAAACCTACAGTGGTGTTTTGAAGTAATTTACTCTGTGTGAATGCTAGCCTATAAGCTTCATTGTGTACCTCGTTCTTGAGCTAATCTTGTACAATGCAAATCATCTGGAGAAACAGAACTTTTCCTTCTGATACAATGGTGAGCGTGTATTAGATGGGTGATATTACTCTGGTCTATTAAGTGCCTTTTAGGCCCACCTTGGTTTGGTGCTTTTTTACACCCGAAGCACAGCCAAAAGTTTTATGAACAAGTTTGAGATTTGAGGTTTTTAGGCTCAAATGTTATATAATTTCCGTGTGTTCATGATATTAAAAATTTTTAAATACTTTTAAAAATCCAAAAACAATAACTAAAACACACAATATTTTATCTTTCCAATAAAATAGTCAATAGCAGGTTCCTTGGAATAAGAGTCCAGTCTTTGAGTTTCAGCTCTGCAACTTATCAGCTTTGTGAACTTGGATAAGTTACTTAACCTCTGGCACTGTACATAAAATAGGGATAATCAGACTTATTAACAATAAACAATAAAGTATATAACATATTTAGCACAGTAATATAGTAATTTATCAATACCACTTATTGTTATGGGTTAAACTGTACCCTCAAAAAAATGTGTTTAAGTCCTAACCCCTGGTACCTGTGAATGCGACCTTGAAAGAGAGGGCTGTTGCCCATGTAATCAGGTTAAGAGGAAGTCATTAGGGTGGGCCCTTATTATAATATGACTAGTACATAAAATATTATATAGGAAGAGAAAACAGAGACATATAGACTTAGGGAGAACACTGTGTGATGACAGAAAGGAGAAAGAGTGAAGTGATCTATCTATAAAACTAAGGCACGTCAAAGATTGCTGGAGACAGAAGCTGACAGAAAGGCATGGAAGAGATTCTCCCCTTGAGTTATCAGAGATCTGGCCCTACTGACACCAAGATTTTGGACTCATAGCCTCCCCAATTGTGAGAGAATACATCTGTTGTTTGCAGTACTTTGTTACAGCAGCCCTAGGGAAACGAATATACTTATTTTCTACCTTATTCTGATAACTTGATCTATTTACTTTTAATGTACTGCATCATATGCATTAAAAATTTTTTTATTTTGAAACAGCTTTAGACTTACAAAGAATCGCATAAATGACACAAAAAATTCCCATATACTCTTCACCCAGCTATTCTTAATGTTCGTGTCTTTTATAATAATAGCACAATTACCTAAATTAGGAAATTGATAGTTACAATATTATTAACTAACCTTCAGACCTTATTCAAATTTCACCAACTGTCCCACTACTGTCTTTTTTTCTGGGCCAGGATCCAATCCAGGATCCCATATTACATTCAGCTGTCATGTCTCCTTAATGTCCTCAAATCTGGGAAATTTCTGTCTTTGTCTTTCATTACCTTGACATTTTTTAAGAGTTCTAACCAGTTATATTTTTGTTTCTCCACTGTAAAGTTACTATTTTTTTCCCTTTATAATCAATAAGTATGTTGTGAGGAGATACTTTGAGACCCTACAAATTACCTGCTTCTCATCATACTTTTGCTCATTCATTTCAGGATCCATTGATATTCACTGCCTGCAACAATTATTACTGCGGTACTTGCTAATTGGTTTTCTATTTCCATCATTTTCTCTACATTTATTCATTGCAATTCTATTGTAAGGAAGAACTGTTCCTACATCCCTACTTATTTATTATTTATTTATATCAGTGTGGATTCATATCTATTTATTTTATTCCATGAGTTATAACCTAATACTATATCATTATTTTGTTGCCCAAATTATCCCAGGTCTGGCCAGGTGGAGACTCTAATTCCAATCTAATACTCTATTTTAGGCTTCCCTTTCCTTTTCTTTCTCTCACAGTGAAAAAGGTAGCTCTCATTATCCACATATAGATATTTATTTGCTAAAGGTAAGTATACACATGAAGTAGTTTCAAAATTGCTAACCAATATCTTTGTGAAAAACAAATTTTCATATACATTCTTATAAGCTACATCAAATTCTTTTGGGATAAAGATATAATTAGGATAAAGAAGGGATTAGAACATTAGGAAGAAAAACACATAAGTACTTGTGTATACAGAATCTCATTTGACCTAGAAATTCTACTATGGCTTATAAAAAAAAGGTATAATAACATATGTTAATATTAATTATACATATTGGCAGATTTTATAGTCATATTATATATTTATATTTTAAGAATTAATTTTAGTACCCTTTTCCTTGTATAGTTTGGTCAGAATAGGTCTCAAGCCAGCAGTGTTGTTAACCCATTCAATAATCCCACATTCATCATTCAGGGGAATAACTGCATATGTTCGGATATGAAGTTCTCTTCTACGAGATTCTGCATCTTTTCTTAAGCACTATTAAAAAAAAAACACACATAAACTTAAAAATTCAAAATTTCCAAATGTATGTCAAATATATCTAAAGATTATTCATTTCATAGCAAAAGAAACTCCGTGAAAGTTTACTATGTGGTATAGATGAATAATTCTTCAGAATGGTAGGGAAGGAAGCTACTGGGATAGTATCTATAGTCTTTTTCCAAATCATTAAAAAAAGCCTTAGGCAAGTCCCTTGTTTTAATTATTCACTGTTAATGTAATATTGTGTTCAAAATATTATACCTGTATATTTAACAATGACAGAATGTTCTTTAATTTTTTATTGCTTCATAGATGTTACTGAAGTATTAAGTCCTTAGGCACCAAGACTGCTGTTTAATTTTTTTTTTTTTAAAGATTTATTTATTTATTTGAGAGAGCGAGAATGAGAGAGAGAGTACATGAGAGGGGGGAGGGTTAGAGGGAGAAGCAGGTTCCTTGCTGAGCAGGGAGCCCGATGCGGGACTCGATCCCGGGACTCCAGGATCATGACCTGAGCCGAAGGCAGTTGCTTAACCGACTGAGCCACCCAGGCGCCCTAATTTTTTTTTTAAGATTTTTTATTTACTTATTTGACAGAGAGACAGAGAGAGAGAGACAGTGAGAGAGGGAACACAAGCAGGGGGAGTGGGAGAGGGAGAAGCAGTCCTCCCACTGAGCAGGGAGCCCGACATGGGGCTCAATCCCAGGACCCTGGGATCATGACCTGAGCCAAAGGCAGACGCTTAACCGACTAAGCCACCCAGGCGCCCCTAATTTTGATTAAACAAAAAAGTATGAGTTTTATAATATCCTCAAATGTCATTTTATTCTTGCAATTTAATATCATGGTTTCATTTGAAAAACTGTCTCCTAGCAGAAGAAAGCTTTTTACATCTCATCGGATTAATTCTGAATTATTCTAGGTAAGGATAAACAGTATTTTGTATAATTCTGAAACCGTATGAAATAAACAAACTAAGCACACAACTATGATTGCAACCCGTCCAATTCAAAAGCACAATCACTAACCAAAAACATATTTTAAACTTTAGGAATAAATAGGCTACATAAATGTCAGCCAAACAGTACAGCATTAGGATGACATGTAAAGATCAGTTTGTGGTCTCCTAGACCAACACAGACTGTAATTTTTCACAATCAGGCTATTGTATTTTACCACAGCAATGTGGGGGAACAGTAATGAAATAATCAGTAACAAAGCTGATTAGGATAAATTTATAAACTGAAGCCAGGCCAGCTGATACTCCTAACCAGAAAAACACTCAAGGGAGCTTCAGATGAACATACTAATGGTTTAACAGTCAGTTAGGTTTCCAATTTTCTAAACACTTTAAATAAAAAATAATCCTTCACTTTATAGTGCCTTTGAAATGGATTTTTAATATGATACTAATTTTTAAATTATTTTTGATTACACTAAGTACAAACCATAGTTATTCTTTTTTAAAAATGAACTTATCTGTTGCTCTATCTTTTCTATGTTTAAAGTCCGTAACTTTTCCTGCTAATTAAAGAGGTACTAGTGAAATGTGGGGAGAGGATAGAGGAGGGACAAAAAGTTTATAAAAAGAATAATTAAATTTCATCTTTCTGTTGTATGGTTTAATTTTTACCAATGGAAAAAACAGATGCTATGCATTTACAAATACCTGGCCACAGACTAATTCAAAATACCTAAGGTCATCCATTTATAATAAACCCTTAATAAGATTTCTCATATTATCTCTGCAACAGAAATCAAGCACTTACCAAATGTACTGAAAAAAATACTAATGATCACCTTTAAGCAGTGTGTTGATAAAAACAACCTAGGGGCAGCTGTGTGCTCAGCTGGTTAAGCATCCAACTCTTGCTTTCAGCTCAGGTCATGATCTCAGGGTTCTGAGATCAAGCCCTGCAGCAGTCTGCTTGAGATTCTCTCTCTCCCTCTCCCTCTGCCCCTCCCCAGCCCCTGCACACACAGTCTCTCTCTAAAATAAATAAATAAATCTTTAAAAACAAACACCCCCCAAAAACAGAACCTAACATCTTTTGTCTAGCACTAAAACATAAATACATCGATAGAGTCTATTACAGATAATTTAAACATTACATAGAAAATATTTTCCCTAACATGTGTTACACATTTTTCTCAATATAATAAAAGTAATCTTATTTTTTAAAGTAAAAAGTTACATGAAACCAGCAATTCCGTTTCTGGGTAAATACTCAAAAGACTGAAAGAAGGGATTCAAAGAGCTATTTATCCACCTATGTTCATAACAATATTATTCACAATAGCAAAAGGTGGAAGCAATCCCAAGTGTCCACTGACAGATCAATGAATAAACAAAATGCAGTATACACATACAATGGTATATTATTCAGCCTTATTCAGGAAAAAAATTCTGACACATGATATAACATGGATGAACCCTGAAGACAATGCTAAGTGAAATAAGCCAGGAAAAGGGACAAAAAGTATATGATTCCACTTCTACAAGGTATCTAGAGTAGTCAAATTCAGGAGATAGAAAGTAGAATGGTGGTTACCAGAGGCTAGGGAGGAAGGGAATGAGGAGTTATTGTTTATTGACAGGAGAGTTTCATTTGGGAAGATGAAAAATGTTATGGAGTGGGATGGTGGTCATAGTTGCACAAAAATGTGTATGTACATGGGCGCCTGGGTGGCTCAGTTGGTTAAGCGACTGCCTTCGGCTCAGGTCATGATCCTGGAGTCCCGGGATCGAGTCCCGCATCGGGCTCCCTGCTCGGCGGGGAGTCTGCTTCTCCCTCTGACCCTCCTCCCTCTCATGCTCTCTGTCTCTCATTCTCTCTCTCTCAAATAAATAAATAAAATCTTAAAAAAAAAAATGTGTATGTACTTAATGTCACTGAATTGAACTGTTAAAAGTGGTTGGTTAAAATGGTAAGTTTTATCCCAATTAAAAAAATTAAGTGAAAACAAAAAAGGCAATACATTTCACTCTCTTTTTAAGAATGATCTATTTGCATTGTGAAAAGCTTGTATCACATGATAGTAATTACGGTAATTCTAAAATTAAAGCAAACTCTCTCCAAACCTTATTAATCAAGGAATTGAATTCCATTAGTCTACAATCCTTTCTCAGGTCATCTTTTGGCTTACACATCATGATGTAGAACTTTCCATCTGATCCTTTCAAAGAGATCTTCTTTGGTTTCTGAAGAGAAGCAAGAATTTCCACCTACAAGATAATGAATTATATATAAGTTAAGGTCAAGATTCTTTGTTTAAATTTTATATATAAATACTGTATTACCTAACAAAAACAATATAATAACCTATATGGTGTAGTAAGTTTATTATTTTACTAATTTCTTTTATCATAATCACCGATGATGTATGAAAAGAATGCCCATGGACAGAGACTCACTGTCACCCATTAGGAATGGCTATAAAGTAAAAGGATTACTTCAATATAAGTACTTACACATTCAAATTTAGGCAGCCTCTTTAGGACAGCCACAATATTTAAAAGATTTTTTTTTAAGATTTTATTTATTTGAGAGAGAATGAGAGAGAGAGAGAGTGCACGCACAGGCAGCGGGGAGGGGCAGAGGGAGAAGCAGACTCTCCACTGAGTGGGGAGCCTGATGCAGATCTGGATCCCAGGACCGTAGGATCATGACCTGAACCAAAGGAAGTCACTCAACTGAGCTACCCAGGCTCCCCTAAAAGATTTTTGAAACAGTTTTTAGAACCTGTCTTTAGAGCTGAAGACATTGTTTTTAAATATCTTTAGTGGTAGAAAATGCTTATCAATTTAATGTAACTTGATTTTTGAAAAAAGAAACTATTCCAAAATCAAGTCCACCTAATGAGGTGGGTTAATAAGCTGAATCCTATTAATTTAAAAACAAAGCATGACTGTAAGTGAGTAAGAATGATTTCATTATGTGGTTTAGTGTCTGGCTCTGAAGCAATTAAACAAATGTTTGATACATAGAATTACTGGAACAAACAGTTTTCAAAATTATTTACTTAGAAATGCTCTAGTATGGGGGGCCTGGGTGGCTCAGTCGTTGGGCATCTGCCTTCAGCCCAGGTCATGATCCCAGGATCCTGGGACTGAGCCCCGCATCAGGCTCGCTGCTCAGCGGGAAGCCTGCTTCTCGCTCTCCCACTCCCCCTGCTTGTGTTCCCTCTCTTGCTGTCTCTCTCTGTGTCAAATGAATAAATAAAAATCTTAAAAAAAAAAAAATGCTCTAGTACCACATATTTAAAATAGTCACATATTTATAGTCACATTTATACTTAAAAAAAAAAATCAAGCTCTTCTTAGCTGAATTTTGCTTTCTCCTAAAGTATAAGCAAAAACTGTACTTTGTTCTTCTCCATTTTTAGGATGAAACAAAGTATGGAAAAATCAAACTGTGAAAAATAATAATTATACTCATACTAAAACAATACATGCATCTAAAAAATCAAAATACTCAGTTGAACATGGGTTGTTTTTTTTTTTTAAGACACTGTCCTAGGGGTTGTAGAAGATTAAAAGGAGAATAAGCATGAACACATGTGTGTGTATATCTTATAATACACAGGGGAAGGAAGATAAATGTATATGGTTGAAAAGTTGACAATACAAAGGTAGTAACTGATTAGAAACAGACATGTAATGTTAGCAATATGTACTAGAGAAGTTTAGGAGAGAAAATGTATTCATTGGAGGACATGAAAAGCTAAAAATTGTGAAGGAACCATCTCCCTATTATACTATTTAAGATGCAAGGCTCTCATTCATTATAATACACATTAGAAAAGTATCAATCTTTTCCATATGGATATTTTTATAGGTCACAGATACTGGGAACATGGCATTTTTAACATTTAATTTTATCCCAGCAATATAAGAGAGTTTTACTTTTCTGTATTTCTAATCATTTTTTTCTTTGCAAATAAAATGCACTTAGTCTCTGAGAAAAACACTTTTAAAAAAACCTAATTTGAAAATTTTAGCTTAATTAAATTTTAAAATCATAGTTACAGTTACATAACACTGAAGTTTACCATATCATCAAAGCTTGAGATATAGGCCCAATGCCCAGGAAATGGCTCATGGTTAGCATGGGCACCCGGAATTGATGGAAGAGTAGGTATCATGACTGATTGTAAAGGAATGAGGATTTCACTAAATGTTGGTTCCTCTACCAGCTTTTTAAGCATTTTAAAGTGAGTGCTCATGCTTAATGTGGAACTACTTCCATCCACCTGGGGAAAGAAAATAGTACATTTTAATTTCTCTGGGTTTACCTTGAATTATAGAACACTTATTTTCAACCAAAACAAAAATTTTACTTCTACAGTATTTTAGTTACAATGGTTAAGCAGTCAGCAGTTTTCTAAGAATTTATTATATATCTCATTTTACCCTCTCTGTACTCTTTTGCCTTATCGGTAATCATACATATACCACAGGACTGTTTAATGACTAAAGGAGACAATAAAGGCCTACAATCTATTATCAGACATTACCAAATCCAAAGAGCTGTGTAAATCAAACCTTTTTTTTTGTACCAAATCTCATTTAACTGAACTTCTCACTTAAAGATTAGTATGTTTCATTGCAGAAACAGTTATGTAACTGACTATGGGATACTCGATCAGAATACTCTAGGTAGGGAGACTCAATATTGAGTACATATACTATATTACCTTAAAAAATCTTAAAAATTCAGAATTCCTAAATGCAGCCTCGCTGGTCACAAAAATTTCAGATAAAGAACTGAAAACCTGTACACATAAAGCACTTAGAAAAGTGCCAGTGTTTAGTAAATGTTGACCATTATCATAACGTTGTCTTTGATAATGCTAAGTGCATCAGAGGTCAAACAGGAGTAAAATAGATAACAAAAACAGATTACTCTTTCAAGGTGTTTACTGATAAAAGGAAGGTGAAAAATAGAATAGTCTGTGTTTTCTCACCTATTAACAGCTAATAGACTGAATATTTGTAAAGTGAAATCTAGCTATTTACCTGTAAAGAGTCTCTCTCCCCTTCCTCATAATTATCCTTACTCCTTTTCTATATATATATTTAGGGATTTTTTTCCCTTCTATTTCCTTGAGCAAAAGAGTGTGTTACTCCTGTAAGCATATTCATACTCTAGACACAAGTATACTGAAAAAAGTAGTCATTAAACTAGATGATAACCATCTGCTTAGTTCCCTAGAACACTATCAGCACCTCTATTTCCTTGAGCAAAAGAGTATTACTCCTGTCAGCATGTTCATACTCTAGACACAAGTATACTGAAAAAAGTAGTTATTAAACGAGATAATAACCATGTGCTTAGTTCCCTAGAACACTATCAGCACCTCAATGCAGGAGAACATGCCTTCTTTATCTTTGTTTCACTTAGCATTAGTGCCTGTCAACAGGTAATGAAATAAGTGTGTACTGAGAATGAAATGAAATGAAAACCAAAACTCCAATCTTCTTTCCTCTCATATATGTAGGTATGTATTCAAAACTTAATATATATAAGTTTTGAAAATTTAAAGCTATGACACAAAATAATAATAGAGACAACTTTGAGTATTTTACATACTTACATTTTTACGGCTTATTTCATATCCCTCTACTTAAATTATTTCTAATTAATATGGATAATTTACTCTCAGAATCTACACTAAGAAAAGCTTTAGAAATTTTAAAGTATAAATTTGAGAGAGGGACATGTTAGAAATTTTAAAAACCTCTTGATTAAGGTAAACTGCATATATTTAAAGTATATAATTTAATGAATTTTTATGTATGTGTATACCCACTTATGTTTGAATTTTAACTGAATTAAGTCAAATGAAAGAAAACCAGCTAAAATCAGAGAAGTTTTATATAAATGATCCAACACTGGTCTGTAAGTAGGAAGATTTATGATCATACCGGTTTATTGCACAATTCCAAAAGCTTGTCTGTTAGGCGAGTTGCATCTCCAATAAATTTTTCTAAGGATTTTTTCATATGAATAGCTTTATTTAGGATTTCCTTGCATCTGTTCACACGCATGGGATAAGAAGACTGTCATAAAAGAAGTAAATGTAGTTTTATACAAGATCTTTTTAAAAAACCCAGAATTTTGATAGACACAAATCAACTTAAAAAGTGTTCATGATGAGAATTTATGTTGATTCAAATTTCCTGGAAATCAATTTGGCAATGTTCTCAACAACCATAAAAATGCTGTTATCCTATGACCTCCTGAATTCCCTTCTTAGAATCTATCCTGGTGGAATAATCAGAAATGAGTATAAATATAAATATGTCTAAATGTATTTATTACAAGAGCAAAAAAATGGAAACACAACAGTTAAAGAAATTATTGAAAATAATTATAGACTAACTACTATAGAATTTTACATAATTATTAAAATTGTGTCTTCAAAGAATAATTAATGCATAGGAGCATGCTATGGTAACAGTGTTAGGTGAAAAATATCAAATTATTTATCTCTATAAGCCAAATTTGGCATTAAAATATGCACAGAAAATACACACACAAAAATAGAGAAGACTATCAATAGTAGAATTAGTGAATTTTAGTTTTCTTTTTTGTATCTGTGTATTTTCCAAATTCTCTAAATATTTACAATTAGATATATTACCACCTTATAAATGCCCATTAATAATGCAATAAAGTTTTTCTATTATTAATAGTTTAAATACTTTGGATAAAACACTTTGAAAAAATAGTCTACCATTTTATACCAAGCACTAACAGTTTGACTTCATAGAGAAAAAACATGCTGAATTCTTTGATCTTAACATATTAGTCCTTTCATTTAATATGGTAAATATTTCTGAATTTTAAAATGATACACAATGCTTTAATTTCTTTTTTTCAAATATTTAAAATTTATGTTTTGCTATTAATCTAAGAAAGAAATACTGGAACTTGCATCTTCATATTAGCATTAAATAATCAATGCCATATAAAATGGAAAAAGACACTGTCATGATTACTATATTACCTTTGACACAGCTGTCATCATCCACATTGCTTGTTGAGGATAGGCAAGAAACACTTTGGCTATAATTTCCATCAAGACAACAAAAACCTCATCATGAGAATGACAAATTCGGGAGATCAACTGTGAAAAAGCAGTCAAAAACTGATATGGTGCTAAATGATTTGTGTGCTCTGTGATAACCTTGTTTATTTTAGCTAAATCATTTCTCATTTGTACACGATCGGAACGGCCAGCTGGAAAAAAATCAAAGTTAAAAAAACAGAGAACAAAACAGTATATCAGTTCATTTCACAGAAGAAAAATTCTGTTTGAAAAACAACTTTACAATATACATTATTCCCACACCCAAAGCTAGATCACTTGCCAAATTGTGAACATAATTGTCTTTGTCTAAATAGGAAAATATATTTAGAGCCATTAAAAAACTCAAGGGCTATTAATTTTCACTAGAAACACAGAACAAACCACATTCCACTAAAATTTTTAGGGTACATTATTTGGCTTAAACTAGTTTCTCTCAATATGTGTTAGGTTCAGGAAGGAATGAGCAGATTCTAATTTGCAGCCTTGAACTGCAACATGTCTATGTGTTTAGTGTTTCTCCTCTTTGTTAACATTCTTGCTCACACTTACATTCAATCTAATTTATCAAATTCATTCCTAGCTTTTTGTAAGTTAGACTGTCAAGCCAAATGTGACTTTATACCAAAGTTAAAATTTTATCCCTTAAAATTTTTACATAAAAAATTATACCTTTTTCCCACTCGTATGCCTTAGCACCAAAATCAAGCCATAGTGATAACATTCGTGGCATTGACTGATATATGAATTGGTTTCCATATTGTAGAGATCTGCAATTATATAGAAAAGATGTTATTAACATAGTGCTTTTTTCACATTAGATGGATTAAAATGTAAAGACTTAAACTACCACTTGACAGATATAAACAGAAAATGTTTGCAGGATCAAATAATTATCTAAAAGTATCCTTGACATGGGGCACCTGGGTGGCTCCGTTGGTTAAGCTGCCTTTGGCTCTGGTCAAAATCTCAGAGTCCTGGGATCAAGCCCCACATTGGGCTCCCTGCTCAGCAGGGAGTCTGCTTCTCCTCCTGCCCCTCCCCACCTCGTGCTCACATGCTTGCTCTCTCTTTCAAATAAATAAATAAAATCTTAAAAAGAATGAATGGAATGTCATTATTACTTCTTAGGAAATAATATGTGAAAATATAAACAGGCATGAGATAATACACTATGTGATTACAATACATTAATATATAAAATCAAGTTATATTTTACCTGTTATCTAGTCTAAGAGATAAGCTCTTTCTACAAGACTAATGTGAAAATCATTTACATATATAGTATTTCTTAGCAGAATGGGCAGGAAGGAGACATCCCATTGGTAATTATAACCAATAAATATATTACATTTAGGATCTTCTGGAATTCTAGTGTGGGGGACTCAGGAGATGAGGGTCTGGAATGGGAAGGACACTTAATTTTCATTGTATAATATTGGTACTATGAAATTTAAAAATATAAATGCACCTTACTTTTTCCATTAATAAAGTTATTTTTTAAACGGAATAAAGAATGCTACAAAGAAAAAATTTATATCTCATCTAAGGTTAAAGACTGAATCAGTGGTAAAGCAGAAACATCCTGAATACACTAAAACCTGTGATAACAGTTCAAGATCAAGAGTCACTCTGACATATTTAATCAGCACACATCAGTTCTCACACTTACCTGCCAAAATGAAGAACTATATACCGAATGAGATCACCCTGCTTTTCCATTTTGTTGTCTGTGACCATGGGCATCAATTTGTCATAGTACTTGGCAAGGTAAAAATGCCCATCCTCCCACTCTGGCAGGAACAAGGTCACATCCTGTAAAAGACAACACTCACCTAAGAAACCCCCATACTATACTGGGAAATAAAGTATGAATAGATGATTAGGGATCAAAAAGTATAAGACCCACATGTAGGCAGAGCAAAGCCAAAGGCAGAGTGACTCTTTCATTTGGATAAAGAATTCTCTTAGAAAGGTTTTCTCAGGATGGCTGGTTGGTTCTGGTGAGTTGTCCACTGGCCAACATGAAATAGTGTTGGGATAATTAGCTAATTAGGGAAAGAAAACTCTATTTACATTGCTACTTTATATGTCATCAAAATAATTTCCAGATGGATTAAAGTTTTTATGAAAGTGCTTATACGTATATTTTTATTATTAAAAAAAAAATCTCAGTGAAAAGAAAATATCAAAGCTCAGAGGAAAGGACTGACTTTAAGAGCATAAAAATATGGTTAAAAAAATTACATCTTATTTTTCTCCAAGATCTTTCATGGGTTATCACCCTTCTTCTCAACACCTTTAAAATCAGGCTTCTAAGAATTCACCTCTCATTCACTCCTCAAACTATTTCTTCATGGTTTCAGTCTTCGGCATTCCCCAAAAGCAACTCCTTAAATCTAAAAGATCTTCCCAATTCTGATCTCATTTGAACTCTCTTTAGCATCTGTTTCTGTTGTCCACACCATTTCCTCTTTGAAACACTTTCTTCCCTTAGCTTCAGTGAGGCCACAATCTTCCAAGTTTTCTCCTTTCTGGCCACTCCTACTCTGTCCCCTGTCATTTCCTTTCCCTTTCTCTGCCTTTTAAGTGTTTGTGTTTATTTTAAAACAATACTATTTGAGAGAACAATACTATTTGAAATGTGATGGAAAACACAGAATGCTGATTGTAAAAAAAAATTTTTAATGAAGTTCCACACTAATTCAAGCAAGTATGAGAACATAGTTTGAACTAGGAACATAAATGAGATCTTTTTGAGTTTCCCCTGAACCTAATCCTGCAAATTTTAGATGGCAACCTGCCTGTGGATAGAGAGAATGACATGACCAGATGTAAGGAACAGATGCTGGATTCATGTGCCCAACCAGCCACAGGGACAAGGCTGCCAGTATCCCTTTCCCATCTAGTCATAGAAGCAAAGAGAATAAGGAAACATAATAAAATTTCTTTTAAAAAGATATTTTTCAGTCTGGTTTAAACCATCATTTTACCCTCCTTCTTTCCTCTTATCTGTCTCCTCCTTCCTTCTTTTCTGGTTTAAATTTTTAAAATTTATTTTGGAAAGTAAAATTTACATACAGAAAAATACACAAATCTTGTAAGTATAGCTTGATCAATTATCACAAAGTGATCACATACAAGAACTCCAGGAACACAAGCTCTCCTATTCACCCTCCCAATCACTACCTCTTTTCTTTTCCCTGAAAATAACCACTGCTATAGAGTGAATGTTTGTGTCCACCCACTCCCAAATTCATGTTGAAGCCTAATCCCCAAAGTGATAGTATTTGGAGGCAGGGCCTTTGGGGCGTGATTAGGTCATGATGATGGAACCCTCATGGATAAGATTAGTGCCTTTATAACAGAGACCCCTAAGAGACCCCTCACCCCTTCTGCTTATAATAAGATGACAGTCTATGAACCAGGAAGCAGGCCCTCATCAAACACCAAATGTATAGCACCTTGATTTTACTTCCCAGCCTCCAGGACTGTGAGAGTTGTTTAAGTCACCCAGTTTATGTTTTATGTTTATTATAGTATATGGTTCTTATAGCAGCCCAAACAACCACTATTTGAATTTCTAATACAGTAATTTTGTTTTGCCCATTTTTGAATTTTATATAAATGGAAACATACTACATGTATTATTTTCTTTTTTTATTTTTAAAGATTTTATTTATTTATTTGACAGAGAGAGACACAGCGAGAGAAGGAACACAAGCAGGGGAAGTGGGAGAGGGAGAAGCAGGCTTCCTGCGGAGCAGAGAACCCGATGTGGGCTCGATCCCAGGACACTGGGATCATGACCTGAGCCGAAAGCAGACGCTTAATGACTGAGCCACCCAGGCACCCCTACATGTATTATTTTCTATCCAGCTTTTTTCATTCAACATTATGTTTGTGAAATCAATGGAAGCTGCTGCACGTAACTTTGGTTTGTTGGTTTTCTTCGCTACATAGTATTCCATTATAGGAATACGCTACAACTTGTTTATCCATTCTTCCCCTCCCCCCAACCTCTTGGTTATCCATTCTGTAACCAACTGACATTTGAGTTACTTCCAGTGTAAAATCTACAAATGATGTTGGTATACACATTTTTGAACATATTCTATAGAGACAAGTAGAATGGTTGGGTCACAGTATTATCACCTTGAGGAGATAATGCCAAACTGTTTTTCAAAATGATTATACCAATTTATACTTCCAGCAACATTGCATAGAGTCTAAATGCTCTAGTCTAATATTTGGAGTTGTTAATCTTTAAATTTTAGCTTTTTAATAGGTATACAGCATTGCCTTGTAATGTTTTTAATTTGCATCTATGCCTGTCTACTATAATTCAATACATTTTCTTTGTTTTTGGTCATTTATATATTTACTTCCATAAGTCTTCCATACAATTCTTGTCTCAGGTTTCTTATTGACTTTTAAGAGTTCTTATTGTGTTCTGGATACGAGCCTCTTATCATTTATGTGTTCCAAGTATTTTCTAATCTATGGCTTGCCTCTACATTCATAATGGTATCTTTTCATGAACAGAAATTCATATTATTAATGTGGCAAATTTATCAATCATTTCTTTTATAGTTGGTCATTTTGGTCTGTTTAAGAAGTCCTGACCTACTTCTAAGTTTGAAGATACTCTCCTATATAATGCTTTGGAAACTTTATCATTTTGCCTTTCACATTTAGATCCACAATCTACCTGAAGTTTACCTTTGTTAATGGTGTGAAGAAAGGATCAAGTTTGACTTTTTTTTCCTAAAAGATAACCAAATGATACAACACCATTTATTAAAAAGACTATCCCTAGGGGCGCTTGGGTGGCTCAGTGGGTTAAGCATCTAACTCTTGATTTCGGCTCAGCTGGTGATTTCCGGGTCTTGAGATCGAGCCCCGTGTTAGGCTCTGCATTGGACATGGAGCCTGCTCAGGATTCTCTCTCTCTGCCCCTCCCCCACCCCCAACCAGGCGTGCACGCTCTCCCAAAAAAAAAAAAAAGACTATTCCTCATGGCTACTTAGGCCATCATGACAGAGCTTTAGGTATGTAGTGAGAGTAATCAGATTCTAACTTTGGTATCATGAGGGCATCTCTCCCTCCTCCTCCAACCCAGGCTTCAGTGCAAGAGATGTAAGACCTGGAATATCTGCTATAAATTTTGCTGTGGGGGTGCCTGGGTGGCTCAGTCATTAAGCGTCTGCCTTCGGCTCAGGTCATGATCCCAGGGTCCTGGGATCGAGCCCCGAATCAGGCTCCCTGCTCAGCAGGAAGCCTGCTTCTCCCTCTCCCACTCCCCCTGCTTGTGTTCCCTCTCTCGCTGTCTCTGTCAAATAAATAAATAAAACTTTATAAATAAATAAATAAATAAATTTTGTTGTGAAGAATTAGTGAGTTTTTATGTGCCTCACAAGTTAGAAGAAATTCAGATATCTCCAACTGGGAGAGTGAAACTTATAAAGTATGACTTTAGGATGTGCCTCATTACTACTTCCCTTTAGTACAGTATATACATATATTTTTTTATTTTTTTGAAGATTTATTTATTTTGAGAGAGAGCACACGGGAGGGGCAAAGGGAAAGGGAGAGAAACTTTTTTTTTTTTAAGATTTTATTTATTTATTTGACAAAGAGAAAGCGAGCACAAGTAGGCAGAGCATCAGGCAGAGGGAGAGGGAGAAGCAGGCTCCCTGCTGAGCAGAGCCCGATGTGCGGCTAGATCTCAGGACCCTGGGATCATGATCTGAGCCAAAGGCAGACACCTAACCGACTGAGCCACCCAGATGCCCAAGGGGGAGAAAGTCTTAAGCAGACTCCACAGGCTGAGTGCGGAGCCGGACACGGGGATCCATCTTACAACCCTGAGATCACTAGCTCAGCCAAAACCAAGAGTTGGTCACTTAACTGTCTGTACCACACAGGTGCCCCAAAGTACTGTATTTTTGTAAAAAGGTTTATTTATTTTTTTGAGAGAGAGCATGAGTGAGCACGTGCGCAGGGGAAGGGGCAGAGGGAGAGGGAAAGAATCCCAAGCAGATTCCCTGCTGACTGTGGAGCTCAATGCAGGGCTCTACCTCACAACCCCGAGATTACTACCTGAGTCGCAATCAGGAGTCAGACACGCAACCAACTGGACCTCCCAGGTGCCCCAGTATATTTTTTGATGAGAAGAAGCAAGGTTAGTTACTTCGGTGGCATGGTACCTTCGTTGTCTTTTTTTTTTAAGATTTATTTATTTATTTGAGAGAGAAAGAGAGAGCATGCACGTGAGTGGGGGGAGAGGGAGAGAGAGAATCTTAAAGAGACTCCCCACTCAGCATGGAGCCTAACTCAGGGCTCCATCTCACAACCCAAGAGATCATGACCTGAGACAAAAATCATAAGTTGGACACTTAACTGAATCACCCAGGCGCCCCTCCATGGAACCTTCTTGTAAACAAGGCAACAGGGGCTAGGCTCCCACTATGTATCCTACTCAGAACTCATCACTGCCAGGATCTAAATATGAGTGTTTGTTTCACCTACTTTAGAGCTCTTGGTCCCATTTAGGTCTTTCTTTCTTTAAATATCTTCCATTTATCTCCTTACCATTGTCATGTTTTCCTCTAGGCTTAAGCATATTTATGGTAGTGATTTTATTTTATTTTTTTAAAGATTTTATTTATTTATTTGACAGAGAGGGAGAGAGCACAAGCGGGGGAGCAGCAGGCAGAGGGAAAGGGAGAAGCAGACTCCCTGCAGAGTAGGGTGCCTGATGCGGGACTTGATCCCAGGACCCTGGGATCATGACCTGAGCTGAAGGCAAACGCTTAAGCAACTGAGCCACCCAGGCACCCTTATGGAAGTGATTTTAAAGTCCTTAATCTGAAGCATATTTATGATAGTTGTTTTAAAGTCCTTATCTGCTCATTTCATCATCTCTACCATATCCGGGCCTATTTCTATTAACTGATTTTTCTTTTGTGTATAGCTCATATATTCCTGCCTCTACATATTTAGAGTAATTTTTTACTGGAGGCCAGACATAGGTCATTTTATGTTGCTTAGTTTTAGATTTTGTTATATTCCTTTAAAGAGTGGTAGACTTTGATTTGGTAGGCAGTAATGTTACTTGCAAATCAGCTTAATCCTTTTAATGTTTTGATGCTTTTGTAGGATGGATGTAGAGTAGCCTTTAGTCTAGGGCTAATTAAACCCACTTCTAAGGTGTGACCCTTTGAGAGTCTCTATATATTACGTATGCAATGAGGCCTCTTGCCTAGCTGGTAGAATTCTGAATGATTCTCAATGCTATGTAAGCTCTGGAAATTGTTCTTCTTACAGCACTTCCTAACATCCCCATCCCTCAAATGATTGTTCTTTCCCCGGTAACTGTTTCCTGCCAGGCCTCACAAAATGTTGAGCTATGCACGTGCAGCTTGGGATTCGGCCAAAGACACAGGTGAATTCCTGCACAGATCTGGAACTGTCTCTGTTGAACTCCTTTTTCTCACTTTGCCCCACAAATTCTAAAAGTCATCTGCTCTTACTTTATTATTTCCAAGCTTCTACATTCTTTGTTTTTACTTTTTCTGTTTTTCAGTTCCTTTCCTAACTCCTTGAGATGAATACTTAGCTCATTAATTTTGGGGCTTTATTTTCTTCTAACATACACAAATAAAATTTCAAATTCTCTTTAAGAATGGCTTTACCCTTTATCCGAATCCTACAGGTTTTTTCTTTTTTTTTAAGTTTTCTTTTTTTTTAGTAATCTCTACACCCAATGTGGGGCTCAAACTCATGACCCCAAGATCAAGAATCATATCTCTTCTGACTAAGCCAGCCAGGTGCTCCCCCATACTACAGGTTTTGTTATGTCATATTTTATTATCATTCAGTTTATTATAATTATTTTATAATTACAGATGACTTAAATTTCCACTGCAATTTCTTCTTTGACTCATGCGTTATTAGGAAGTAACTCCCTTATAACACCATCCATGTAAAGCTTAATACTTAGTAAGGAAGGTTTACATTCTGTTTCTTTAAAAAATTTCAGGATACAATGTGGTTAACTTTGAGGAAGGTGAAAGGGTGGGTCACAGAGTGCTAATAATATTCTACTTCTTAACCTGGGTGGTGGTTTCTTGAGTGTATTTGCCTTGTGATAATTCTTCTTATGCTTTCCACACACTAAAAAGTAAAAAAGTTTCCTGGCTATTTTTAAACATGTATTCTTCCATATGGACTTTAAAATCATTTTATACATTTTCTAGGGTGCCTGGGTGGCTCAGTTGGATAGTGTCTGCCTTTGGCTCAAGTCATGATCCCAGGATCCTGGGATCGAGACCCACATCGGGCTGCCTGCTCAGCCAGGAGCCTGCTTCTCCCTCTCCCTCTGCCTGCTGCTCCCCCTGCTTGTGTGCTCTGTCAAATAAATAAATACAATCTTTAAAAAATAAAATAAAATTATTTTACAGATTTTCTAAACAAAGATCAAGTTCCTAATGAAACTGCATTATACATACTTACCTTATATTTTTTCATAACTGCATTGCTTTCAAAGTTAGCTGTTTCTTCCATAAATCGGCCCACTAGTAGCATAGCTCGACCATGGATTAACATGTTCTTACTCTCAGTTGGGGTTTTATTTTCAGGAAAACACAATTCAACACCCTTCTGAAGAACAATTAGTGCCTGATGAACATCACCCTAAAAGGAAAATGGCAACAACAGCCTTTTAAGATATTTGTTTTCTGAAAAACAAAATTATTAGTACTTGAAGTCCATTAAGTATGTTTTATGTATAAATCTTTGTAATTTCATGTTCATCTCTCATTTCCCTCCTACAAAAGTAAAATCCTAAAAAGGAAGCAAAGCTCCATTTCATGTAGAACTCATATTCATTCATTCATTCACTCATTTTTACAGTCAATCAAAGTACAAGGAACTGAAGATATATGTAGGTGACTGGGGATAAACAAACATGAATAAATCAAAATTTCTGGCTTAAAAAAGTTCATAGTTCAAGGAGGAAGTAGACTATGTAAAACAGCAACACAATGCTAAAAACTATTAACAGGAATATATATGGGTACTATTAAGGACAGAGAAGGAAGGGAATCTCCTAAACCTATATGACGATACAGGAAAATGGAGGAGAGCAGCACTCAGGAAAAGTTACCAGATAAGGAAAATTTGAATTAGGTTTTAAAGAATGAGTAGCAATATTCCTGGAAGTGAATTCAGTGAAGGACATTCTTGGTAAAAGGATAATAACTTGGGGCACCTGGGGAGCTCAATCGATTAAGTGTCTGACTCTTGATCTCAGCTCAGGTCTTGATCTCAGGGTTTAGGGGAAAAAAAAAAAAGGAATAATAACTCTACTTGGAGAAGGTGAGTAGTCTGGTTTTAGCTAAAGCCTAAAGGGTTTATGAGATAGTGAGTGATAAATGAAGTTGAAGAGGTAGACTGGAACTCAATCAGAAAAAGCCTTGTATACTTTCTAGAGGTCAGACTGAATCATAAAGGCATGAAGAATACTTCAAAAGATTTTAATAAGAGGAGCTACATGATTCAATGTGCATTTTAGAAAGATCACAAACTGCAGTCATGTGCACAGAGAAATAGGGAGACTCAAAAAAAAAGGTATTAATATTATTAGAGACTATAAATGCTAAGGGCATGAATGAAAGAGAGAGGATTCAAAAGATATCTTCTTATAACTTTCAAATATGCAGTAAGGTATTATTTTTTTTTTTTTTTAAAGATTTTATTTATTTATTTGAGACAGAGAGAATGAGAGACAGAGAGCATGAGAGGGAGGAGGGTCAGAGGGAGAAGCAGACTCCCTGCCGAGCAGGGAGCCCAATGCGGGACTCGATCCCGGGACTCCAGGATCATGACCTGAGCCGAAGGCAGTCGCTTATCCAACTGAGCCACCCAGGCGCCCGCAGTAAGGTATTATTAACTACAGTCACCATGCTGTACATTACACCATGACTTATTTATTTTATAACTGGAAGTTTGTATCAAAATATCAAAAGATGGGGCACCTACGTGGCTCAGTTGGTAAAGCACGCAACTTTTTTTTTTTTTTTAGAGAAAGCAAGTGTGTGGGAGGCTCTACCCTGAGATCATGACCTGAGCTGAAATCAAGAGTCAAAAGATTAACCGACTGAGACACCCAGGTGTCCCAAGCCTGCAACACTTGCTCTCAGGGTGATGAGTTCGAAACTCAGGTTGGAGGTAGAGCTTACTTAAGGAAAAAAAAAAAAATCAAAAGATATTTCTAAGGAAAATTTAGTCTCCACTTAGATGTGGAAAATGAGGGAAAGGAAGGAGTTCAAATCTGATGCCCAGATCTCTGTCTCAGATGAGAGGATACAATAGAGTCCTATTTAGAAAAACAGAGAATACAGAAGCAGTTATTGAACAGTAAATGATACTGCATTTTCAACATACTGAATTTATGGTATTAAAATACATAGACTAATGCTAGCTCGGAAAATGACCAGGTACTGACAAGTATAAGGTGAATCATTACCTTCGCCTCCACAATCACAGATGGTACCAGCTATAGTTGCTAAATGTCAATTTCAGAACATGCAATGCTTACTACTAATTCTAGACTGGTGGCAAGCATAAGGAGATATGTAAGTAATAACCATTTAAATCTGGGGCATAATCTTTGCAAGTAGTTCAGATACTCAAAAAGCCTCTTTCTCATTTACTATTGCTTCAATCTGGGGATTGCTGGGGACTTTTGTTCTTATGCTAAGCCCTTCCTGATAGGCTAGATTAGAAATTAATCTTGACAATAAAACTGGACTAATTATCTACCAAGGATATAAGTAGGGAACAGTGTTATTTTCATTTAACAAATATCTTTTGAGTGCCTACTACATGCACCCTATATATATATAGGAAGTAAAACCAAAGTAAAAATTGGCTGCTTCCCTCAAGAAAAAAAAAGGAAAACAGATGAAAACCAAAAGAACTGCACTTTCATCTTGAAATGGAAAGACGTTTAGGGACTTCAGGAAAGAAGGAACGGTTTCTTCTAAATTATGGTAGAATGATAAAGATGACAGAAAACGATTCTGAACGTGGATTAGGGATCATTTACAACAGAATATATACATATATACACACGATGATGTTCTCTTGGCCATTACCTTGGACCATAGCCACTTTGCCCTTTCCACATACAATTCAGCAAGTCGTGATTCTCCAGCATTAAGGAGAGCATTGTAGGCTGTCTGGTGGTGACCAGCTTTTCTAGCGACTCTGGCACTCTGCAGCCAGCATTCTCCAACCATTTCATTGTAATCTGGTCTAAATGAATGTGACAAAAACAGGGGCAAAGAGCATTTTTAAGTATACTCAACAATTTAACTGAAAATATCTCTTCCTAACATGGAACCTTATCAATATACTATTTCAAAGAAATCAAAGAAGATTAATTTGTTAAAAAACTAATTTTAATTTTCTTAGCGTGCTCAATTTTTGTCAATTACAAGTCTATGAAAACTATAATACTGACTTTATATCTGTACCTCTCCCAGATATATTAACAATAAAAAAGATCTATTGCATATAAAAGTAATTCTCAAGTTCTAGGTTCATTTCAACTTACATAGTATTGCTTTGACAACTGATAATAGAAAAATATAGATTCAGAGAGAAAATTAAGAAAGATAAATATTCCCAAGTAATAAGCAAATATAATAGTAAATTCATGATTACTGACATGAAAAAAAAGAAGTATGAAAACCTTTTGTTGAGGCTTAATAAAGCTCTCCGGAGAGCCAGGATGGGTTCCTTGGCTCTGTATGAATTCTGGGTCATTTCTAGTCGAGCTACCCAGTTTAGAGAATCTTCTTGGGAAGTGTCACCTGGCGACTGGTGAAAAAGTGATTTGATGCTATGCTCCAACTCACACAACATGTGCAATCTGAAGACAGATAAGCCTATGTTAAAATGTTATCATATTCAGCCTATTAATCTCATATACAAAGCACATACTCAAATTAGCAATCAAGAATCTGAAATGTGAAGTTTTCTTTGGAAGAACTTTAACCAATATATATTCTTGGTATATAAACAGTAATATTTTTATCTTTTTAAATTGGATATAAAACACAACTTATGTTGATTTAAATGTTTAGTGCTTTGCTATGGTCCCCAAATCCCTATTAATTAAATTGGAGAGGGGTATATAAAACTAAATTTAAGTGTATGAATTTTATTACCTATATAACAACAAAAGAAAATACAGATCCACTATAAATCAACAGAAATATCTGCATATATTGCTGGTGCCTCTATAAGAGAGCCTGACATAGTAGATGCCAGCAAAATATTGTGAAATGATGCAATTTTATTTTTTCTAAGAATGATGGAGACACTCATGACACATTCACACTAGCTTTTCTTCCATCTATAATACTCAGTGTCTATGACTCAGTGTTCAAGGACGCAGCTGAGTAGCTACAGAAGAGATTTAATCTCAGTGGTCCAACCTATGATTTCATTAAGCTATTACCAAAGGGGCAATACAAATTACAGTAAATTCTTCTAAATTAAAAAAAAATTGTTCTTACTTATTTTTTAAATTATAACATCTATTATTTTCCTCAGGTGAACTAACAGACCTGAAATGTTTTTCATAGTTTTCTTCCTTACCTCTAAAAGTTAATTTTCCTTTCTACTAGTGTAATGCCTACATTTTTTGGGAGGAAAATGTCAAATGCATTTCTAAATGAGAAGGAGAGGAAACTAAAAAACACTGAGCACCAAAGTGCCAGGCACAGATGTCTATACTAACAGAGTAGTTATAGAGCAAGTACAATATGACATTACAAAAGGATGAATATAAGATATTTTTCTTATTTTTTAGAAGTCTCATAATTGCCTTCCCAATGAAAGGGATATATATTAGAACGTTTTTTTAAAAACTAAAGGGGGAGGGCACCTGGCTGGCTCAGTTGGTAGAGCATGTGACTCTTGATCTCAGGGTTGTGAGTTCAAGCTCCGTGCTGGGCACAGAGATTACTTAAAAAACAAAACAAAATAAAACCGAAAAAAATAAGGTGATTGTGAGATAAAGGAATAAAAGAGCCATTGTGTGTAGATGCACATGATACCAAATATACTATCACTTATTTACTAACCAAAACATTCCAAGTCTGTCAGAAGACCATTATACACGAGGAATATAAAGATGGACACCCCCCATATACCTCACAATATATTCATATCCTCGTTGATAAGAGCCTCTTTCAAAGCTTGCAGCTGAAAGAGGTACAATTTGTTCTGCTCTCACTAGTTTCAGTGTGTCATAAAAAGCTGTGATATCTCTTTTTTTGGCTGATAATAGTAGCTGTCCCAGTCTAACACTCCATGTTGTAGATTTCCCATCTGAAAAATAAATGTAGAGTCAAGGAATGCCATACGGCCCCAAAACAAGCTTTATTCATTTGGTAAAATGGTCAGCAAAAATACTGGAACAGATGGTTTCATTCTATTTTGAACAACTAAACAAGGCAATTATAAAACAAGCTGAAAGATTAATTATAGATGTTACTTAGCTACTTAAGTCTGAATATTTATAGCATATTAAAACTGCTTATATTATAAGAAGTAATTTTACCTGCTGCCAAATAGTTTTCCACCAAATCCCACTGTGACAATTTCCAAGCTGCTTCCACTCTGTATGTGTTTAATTCATCTGTCCATTCAGACCTATTAAGAGAAGCCAATATCAACTATTTATTTAAAGTGGCATTTAGAGATTTTTTCTTTTAGAACTCTATTTATTGTATTTATTTATTGCTCTATTTGTTGTACTATATTGTATTTTGTACTTAGATACAAAATAATTATCTCCATCCAAAATAACCCCCCAATTTTTAAACTTTCCATTCCCCCAAAACATTTTTTCAGTAATTCTTCTAAAAGGGCCATTTAAAAATGCCATTCCATAACAAATTAAATTGTGCCATGTATTAGAACAGAATCAATGCCTGGATAATTACAAAGTGCAGTTGTAAGATTAGCTGTGTGCTTAACTTAAACAAAGGGCAGGAAGGAAAAAGAGCCAACTGAACATATACACATTGAGAGGTAAGCAATTCTAAGAACTTGGGATTTTTGAATTAAATTTAAGGCAAAAATATAGGAGCTGGTGGGTAGGTCTGGGGCAGTTGGGGGTGCATAGGACACTCAGTAATAAGGGCTTAAGAAAGTTACAAATGGGGGCACCTAGGTGGCTCAGTTGGTTGGGCGCCTGACTCTTGGTTTCAGCGCAGGTCATGATCTTGGGGTCCTGGGATTGAGTCAAGGGCTCAGTGGACTACCTGCTCAATAAGGAGTCTGTTTGCCCCCCCACCCTTCCCCGTGCATGCACTCTCTCTCTAAAATATATAAATAAAATCTTAAAAAAAAAAGTTACAAATGATGTGTCAATGGCATAACAAAGGATATAAAATTAGCTACCTACAATATATATTAAACTATTTTCAGTTACTTTAAAATTTGGGTTTATAAAACCAGTATGACATTGGTAATTATTTTTTTTAAGCATTCTACTTATGTGACATTAAGATGGGGTAGTGATATTTTGTATCATGACTACATAGAAGAAGCTAGGCTTTCCCCATTATTTCCTTTTTATTAATCATACCATTTGAGTATCCGCTATATGCTACATGCTGGGCTAGGCACATTTTCCATTTAATTATCTAATAACACTGAAAGGCTCACATATCCTCATATTATAAACGAGGTAAAAGAATGAGAGAGGCTGGGATCAATGTCCTTAAAAGTCCTCCTTGCTCTTTCTGTAGTAAAAACACATTTAAAAAATGTAATAAATGAGTGAATTTTTTACTTAAAAAAACCCCTAAAATAGCAGCATAAATACTGGATACCCTCTAATTTCTAAATACGAATTCTACCAAATCGGTTTAAAACAAGGCTAAAAGAAATACACTAGAAATGTAGTTTCTGAAGTCCAGTTGTGAATAACTTTACAAGCTCAGCACCATATGCCAAAATATCAAAATGTTAAGATAAAAATCTGAGTAGAATTAGCAGGATTTGCTATCTAGAGAGGATGTGCCATACGAAGCATTACACCAAGAAGTACTAAAAGGCAATGAAGATCAGGCTGTGAGACCTTATCCACAAAAACAGGTACCTTAAAAATAGTAATACAGTCAATAATTTTGGAGAAATATTTGTTTAAATGCAAATATTCTCTCCAGAGAACACACACGTCCTCAATGACCATTTGATCCAATAGGACAGAGCAATCTTGACTGAATATTGACACTTGACTTTTCACAGCTCAAAGATCAAGAGGCTCGGGGCGCTGGGTGGCTCAGTTGTTAAGCATCTGCCTTAAGCTCAGGTCGTGATCCCAGGGTCCTGGGATCGAGTCCCGCATTGGGCTCCCTGCTCTGCCAGGAGCCTGCTTCTCCCTCTCCCACTCCCCCTGCTTGTGTTCCCTCTCTCACTGTGTCTCTGTCAAATAAATAAATAAAATCTTTAAAAAAAAAAAGATCAAGAGGCTCTATGTATCCCAGATCCAAAAAGAAGACAAGAGGAGTCTAACTGTCCAGCATGCATAATTAGGAAACTTGACACCTAGGCTTGAGTCATGAAAACCTTCCCAAACTACTTTATTTATAAGGTCTCTCAACTAACCTAGAGAAACATCTAAAACATATAACCATTCTTTCTCTGCCTCTGCAAATCTTCCTCTCTCATTTCATAAATTCCATTATGTGAAACTATCTGATTAACAGTGAGCTTCTCTGCTCTCAAACATTATAGAATTGTGGTCTTTACAAATCAGTTTGGGATTTATAGAAACTATACTTAGAAGAACTGTTTTGAGAGTCCTAACTAAAAATGGTGGCCATTGTGCTCTTTGGTTAACCGAGATCCCATCCCTTTTGATCAGATCTCACTGCCCACAATAGTCAGTTGGCATCTGGTAAATTTATCAAGAAGTAAGTCTTTTAGCTCTCAGAGCAAGGCAGCTTCAAGGGCAGAACCAACCTCCACAGTTACTCCCCAGACCAGAAGAACTGTGCAGCTTTAATCCTTGTCACAACATAAGTACTACTTTTTTGCATCATTTGGTTTGCTAAAACAAACACATTTTCTTAAAGAAAGGAAGGCAGCTTTCACTTTTATCAATCCTTTAGGGAAAAATTAACCCACACAGTCTGAGTGGTGTTCTAGAAAGCAGTCACAAGGTTTTCCCCTCCCCAACATAGAAAATAACTGGTATTGATAATGCAGACAGAGCTTAAATACTTTTTGGATATGTTCCTATGAGCCTCACCCTTAGCAGGTGAGCTCTGGAAAGTTTGTCTTAAAGCAAATGAAATTCAAGGATGACTCATGGGACAGAAGATGAGCTATTAAGTGCTAAATCAACTTGTGGAAAAGTAGAAAAAAATATTTTTTGTTGCATATCTCCAACACCACGAAAACATAAAAAAGACTTTGTTTCTTCAATAAATGTTATGTCAACCTAATTCACTAATTAAACTTTTCCCATTCAGATATAATAACAAAAGAAAATAATTCTTTAAAAAAATATTACCTGTTAGCATGTACTCCATTCACCTGAGTGATTACAGTAGACAGCTGACCAAGACCTAACATGGATTTCACTACACCATGATAATGAATGATCTAGAAATTTAAAAATATTTAAATAGCAATTATCATTTCAAATATACCCTGGGAAACAAAGACAGTTTAACTGATACTCATTAAAAAGTACTACTTGCCTCACTAAGCCTATCCTTCTTAATTCAGCAACTGACTTGCTTGGCCTAATGGCAAAGCCCCCAGCAATGTCCTAACACACGTGAATATTAAAAAAATACATAGACAACCTAAAAAATTCTCAGACTGAATTTATTATTTTTTCCAGATTTGGTCTAATTTTTAGTTCAAATCAAATAAGTTCAAATCAAATAGTTCAAATCAAATCAAATCAAATAAGGAGTACTCTTTAATATTTTGTTTAAAGATTACTGGCAATACTATTTCTCACACAAAAATTAAAACTCAATGTTCACAATAACATTAATATAGATTTAGGGCTTTAGTAACTAAAAAGTTATATAGGATTATGCAGTATTCTTTAAAATTGAAAACAAGATTGTGAAAAATAAAGACCTTCTACACTGAGCTTCTGAGAAAATAAACATGTCAAATACAACAAAAAGCAATATTCCAAGATTAGAGAGAATCTAAGCCAAGATTATAAATCAGTAATTCTAAACTCCCTTCCTGTCCTTGTAAACATGAGATATGTTAACCTGCCCCCATTATAATTGTAGCTTAGTGATTCTAAGGGACCATTTCGGAAATTCACAGATGATGATAGAGGGCATGTGAAATGTGAATGTTTCCTAGGCTGTAGAAAAATCACAATTATTATTAAAAAATTGACATATATGTTATACTTTTTATTGCAAACTAAAATTGTATACATTTGAGTAACTGGACACACAGCTTAATATAAATATTATCCTCAGCAAGCCTCATTCATTTGGGGGATTTCTAAGGTCACAGAAATGGCATTGAAGGATTTTTGAGATCATCTCACATTTCTAATTTTATCATTCAGGAAACTCAAGCTCAGAGATGATTAACTATTTTCTAGACACACTGTGACACCTGTAGAGACAGTATTGAAACTAAGATCTCCAGAGTTCCTAGTTTAGGGCCTTTTCATTATGTTGCCTTTCATTTATTATCTTACCTGGTCTGGTTCTAGCTGAATAGCCCTGTCATAACAAGCAGTGGCATCCCTCAGTAGGCCAATGCTTTCATGCTCAAGGATCTGTTCTTTCAGAGATGGTTCTGCCTTTCGGATTGCGCTTACTCCAGCTACTCCATCTGGTTCATGCATAGCAGCGTACAATTTCTTTGTTCAACCATAACAAAATAATAAAATAAGAGAAAAAAACACAACTAGAAATAAAACTATAAGACCACCAATTTATGTGAAAAGAGCATACGAGAATTTTTCTCAAAGCAACAGTAAGTATTTGCTTCAAGGCAGACTTCACAGTAAACTTATAAACTTATTTCCAGGCATCTTATTATTTTAACACCTTTGTTCCACTTAAATACAAATCTACATTAGTAATTGTTATTGATAATGAGAGTTACAAAGAACAGCAAGGTCCTGAACTCTCTTTAAATCCAACTTTTGATAAATTCTGTTGAATACAGTTTAAAAGAGTTACAAAATTTTTAAATAAGTATTTTAATATATTGATATTGAGATGCCTCAAATCTGAGTTTGAAGGAGATATTCAGGATGAAGATAAAAATTTGGCAGCAATTAGCACAAAAATGTTCTTTAAAGGCAGGGGGAAAGGACATGATTTAGTAAATGAGCAGGGAGAGAGGAGAACACAGGGGCAGGGAAGGAGACTGGAGTACTTCTATATTAATAGAGAAAGAACTAACAAATGAAACTGAGAAGAGAAACCAGAGTAGTTTACAGGAAGCTGGACAATGTGATATCCCAGAAGCCATGAATAAAAGCAAATGTCTTAATGAAAAAGGAGTGGTCAAATGATTCTGTGAAATTAAGAAAATGAGAACTGGGAAACATTCATTGGATTTGGTAACATGGAGGTAACTGATTTTCTTAGCAAGAGTAGTATCAGTGGAATAGAGAAAGAAGTCTTGTTGGGGAATGGTCAAAAAATGAATGGGAAGTAAAGTGAATATAGAGAAGATAGAGTTCTTTTAAAACTGGCTACAAAGGGAGACAGAGAAATGGGCAGTATCTGAAGGAGAATGTAAGACCAAGAGAATTATTAAAAATTAAGATGGAAGATACCAGAGCGTGTCTATATACTCCAGCTGAGGAAGATAAATTATTGATACTAGAGAAAGCAGCAATATTGAAGGATTGAAATCAAGAACACAAATAGGAGGATTGAATTTTGACAGGAAGGGATCCTTCCCTAGGAATAACATAAGAGAAGAAAAAAGGATATGGTGCAGAAGTCAGTGTATTTTCAAATTTGGTGGACGTCTAACTTCCATTTTCTCCATGATGATAAAACAAGATTACTACTTGAGAGTAAGTAAGGTAGAAGCTGAGAAATGAGAAAAAATAGTCATCCTGAAGAGCAGGAAGGTAGGCTTACTAGAGAAACACAGATGGCAGTATTAAAGAGTACTGCTGAGGTCTCAGATTATAAACTTCAAGTAAAAGCAGTTAAAAATCCACTGTGACGTTTCTCCAGCAATGTTCAACTGCTTAAATGCAAGACACTGGCAAGGCAGATGGATGAGTTTATCCAAGGACGGTATTTTACAAAGTGAGTTATCACATAGAGGGAGAAAGACAAGGGTGAACATCTTTGTAAGGGAATGATTTTAATAATGAACAACAGACTCAAAGCTAAACAAGGAGAAAAATAAAGACAGGAGAAGGCTACATTTTGGATGAAGGCTATATTCATCCAAAGACTATAAGCTACCGGGGTGCCTGGCTGGCACAGCAGAAGGAGCATGAGACTCTTGATCTCAGGATTGTGTGTTCGAGCCCCATGTAGGGTGTAGAGATTACTTAAATGAATAATAAAAACTTAAAAAAAAAAAGACTATAACCTACTAATTTTTCAGTTTCTCACTACTTTTTGCTTTTGACTTGAAAAAAAAGTCTACCAATTTCTTATTTAATCACCCTGTATTAGCCCCACCTTCCCTTTTTTTTCCTTCCCCACACAATCAAAATATTATTACCTAAGCCATCATTTCACCAGCACTGTCATGCCTGATTCCTGTTACAACCAGCACATTCCCCTTCCCATCCACCCCAAATTCAGGCCCACATTTCTCATAAGAATAGCAATGGCCTGCTTCCCTTGCATCATAGCTATTTCAAACCCTCCCTCCATGACTGTCATAGTCATTTAGCTAAAATACCATTCTGACCATGGCATACCACCATTTCCAACTCCATACTGATGCCTCTATTTGAAATATCTTACCTCCTTCTTTTACCTATCTACCATCCATTCTTTAAGACCCAGCTTAGACATTGTCTCCAAGAAGCCCGTACTGACCCCTTGGTCACTCCCATCTCCTACCCCACACAGAGGATAACTTAAGTGCCTTTCCTCAGGGCACATATATATCACTTTACACCAAATTGATGTTTATCTCTCCCCACTAATCTGTAAGCTTCTAAAGTGCTCATAAATATCTAGTAGCTAGCATAGCATCTAAAACACTCAATATAATGAACAATATAAACATAAAAGACTTGCAATATTAAACATCATTAAATTTACTGTATTAATTTCAAACCTGTAAAAATCCAAGATGCTCTTGAATATTTTGTTTCTTTTCTGTAATAAATGATTCAAAGTGCATTACAGCTCGTGTGTATGCTTTGGAGCGAAAGGAAGCTACTGCCAGAGTGTCCTGAGGTATGAGGTCTAGAAAACGAGTTACACTCTGATAGTCTTCATAATCCGCAGTAGATACTAGATTATAAAAAGAAAATTGAGTGATTAAAGACTTATAAGATGAAATTTTAAAAGTGTTGATTTAAAGTCTAATTTATTTAAATTCAATTTAGTTCACTAAATAAATTAATCTAAATGTATTAGAGTATCATACTTAGAATGTAACTACCAGAGGATTACTCAGAGGAGTCTTGCTCCAACTCCATCATTATCACTTATCTTACTTGGAAATATTTAACTTTATTTGAGCTTCTGCTTCTTCATATATAAAAGGGAAGTATTAGTATTGTCCTGCCTTCCTTACAATGTTGTTGTGAGGATTAAATGTAAATCTGTATTATACCATATCATTTCACTCATATGTGGAATCTAAGAAACAAAACAAACGAACAAAGGAGAAAAAGAGAGAGAGAGAGAAACCAAGAAACAGACTCTTTAGAGAACAAACTGATGGTTACCAGAGGAGAGGTGGCTGGAGGGATGGGTGAAATAGATGATGGGGATTAAGGAGTGCACTTGTGATGAGCACCAGCTGATATATGGAAGCGTTGAATCACTATATTGTACATCTGAAACTAATATTACACTGTGTGTTAAGTAACTGAAATTTAAATAAAAACTTAAAAAAACTCTAAGAGTAAATCTGTATTAAATGCTGAAAAGATACAAAGATGATACAAAAGATACAAAGATGAGTTATATATTAATGATGACTATAAAAACACTGACAGTATAACAGTAGGGAAAAAGCAGAATTACCGAAATAGCTTCTTTTTAAAGCCTAGAATTGTTAACAATCTTTTTCCTCTGTTGCCACATAAACAATATCGACTGTTTTAACGAAAATTCAAAGTAGAAGTGCCTTTGAAGTAAAATCACAAATACTTTAGGGTAATTTTTTTCAAGAATCTAAGAAAAGACTTAAATTGGAAACTTCAAAATGAGGGCAGTCCCGTTTATGAATTCTTATTTAAAACTTATAAATTTTAGTAGCAATTCATAACAGTATGTAGAGAATAGGATAAGTTTCTTCAAAATTTAAATAATCAAGATGGCAAATTTAAAAGCAATTATATTTAAAATAAGTCCCTGATTCCATCAAAATTTGTAGATCATTTAAATTATGAGAAATGTTAAAAGTACTGTATTTTTGAACCATTACAAATGTTATTCTTAAAAACTAGTATTTCCCTTGTAATGTTAATGTTAGCAGAAATGGAGATAGAGGTTGTATTTGGTTTTATAGAACCATTTACACATGCAGAAATAGGAACAAACATCAAATTGTTAAATCAATGGAAAATATATCAATAATTAGCCATACTCCTCAGAAAGACAATCCCCCCAGATATTTATTTGCAAGTCCAAAAACTTTCAGAAAAATAAGCTATTGTGCTTAACAATAGGAATTATGTGCTTTCCTCACGTACATGAACAAGAGGGAGACACGCACAAACTGAGAACTGCGTAAGTGAAGGTCTCTTTAAGGATTGTTAAACAGTCACTTTTTTCAATTAGCCTCAAAGTCTAGGGGCAAAACATGTGATTTCCATTAAAATAGCTGAGATATACAGAAGCAGAATGAATATAATTCTGCTCACCAAATGCTTCTATCCTAGCGGGCATTTTTAACTCTAATGAGATTCCACTTTTAGTCACCTTAGTGGAAGTTGTAATACCACAGGAAAAAACCTGCACATATTTGGTATAGCAGGGTGTAATGTAGTAACATGTATTAAGCATATTTGGAGAGACCGCTGGATACCAAACACTACCAGAGACAGGAAAAACAAAAAAATAAAATGAATGAAATGAATAGAGTAGAAAAAAAGAATAGGCCATGAAATGAAATTAACAGTTGAAATTTAAAACTTACATGTGAAAAAGATTGCAGAGTACGTCATAAGTGAAAAAGGATAAAGAACACTTTACTACATATATATATGTATGTATACATCTGTATGTATATGTATGTGTATATACACATAGTACACTGAGGGGACACAGAGTAAATACACACAATACACTGAGGAGACATGGAGTAAACGGTTTAAGCATTGAGGGGTCAGTTATTAACAATATTAACGTCATTTATTTCACATTTTACAATTTATATATTCATCATCTCATTTAATCCTCAGTCCTCTAAGGGAAATAATATTAATCCTATGTTATACAAAGACAAATTAGGCATCTGTCTTGCCTAAGGTAGTGAGAATTTAAAGAGAGGTTTTCTGACTATAAATTCTCTGCTTTTTCTCAGTGAAAAGGCTACCTCGGGGAAAAAAAAGGTACGTAGGAAAATACAGGTCTTTAAAAAGCTAATGCTTAAATTACAGAATTGATACAGGAAGTAGCTAACTGGTTAATAATTAAGAGAAGAAAACAAACACAAGTTATGACTCACCAACTGAATCTACTTTATCTCTGTTTGATTTGCTTTGTGGAAATTTCTCTGCATTCAGTGCCTGAAATTTGTGTCTTGCCCATTGTGTGAGATGGTCAAGCATGGAGAACACAGTCTGTGTACTGAGTTGACATAGATCAGATGCACTGTCTTGGGTACTTATGGTATGTTGATCATCATGCTTTAGGACTGCCATAATTTCTGCATAAACCTAAGAAGAACTCATTTTATGGTTAATAATGTACCATGTAATATCATTTTGCTATTATCTTACATGTAAGACCAAGCATTCTAAGGCAACTATAAGTCAGAACAGATGAATTTATAGTCTCTAATAAAATTTTAAATGTACAATACCATATAACCCAATGGTTCTATTTTTTGGAATACACCCTAAACACATACACAAACGCTTTCACAAGTAAAAATCATCATAATGCATACCATGGCATTGTAAGAACAAAATAATTGGAAATAATCATTATTATGGCAACAGTTAAACTATGGTACAACTACAAAATGGAAGGATTATATAACACAGCATTAATAAAAAAAAGGTGGCTCAATAAATATATATTGGTAAATTTAAAAAAAGGCAAGTTGCAGAATACCTACTATGATACTATCAAAAAAAACTTTTTTTTTGATAGTACACAGTACTATTCAACAGTATACACAGTATACTGTACACAGTAATAGTACACAGTACTATTCAACAGATTAACAACTGCATTAAAAAATAAAAAGGTTTGAAAATCTACACATCAAAAAAAATTTTTTTTTAAAGATTTTATTTATTTGACAGAGAGAGAGAGAGAGAGAAAGCACAACCAGGGGGAGCAACAGAGGGAGAGGGAGAAGCAGGCTCCCTGCTAAGCAGGGAGCCTGATGCAGGGCCTGATCCCAGGACTCTGGGATCATGCCTTGAACTGAAGGCAGATGGTTAACCAACTGAGCCACCCAGGCACCCTTGAAAATATACATATCAAATTAATATCAGTGATGACCTCTGGGGATGTGGGATCAGGAATGGTAGTCAAAGGGTACACTTTTATTTGTAGAATTCAAATATTTACATTAAGAACATAGTAATACACTACTTTTTTTTTTTTTAATTATGTTAGTCACTATACATCACCAGTTTTCGATGCAGTGATCCACGATTTATTGTTTTCGTACAACCCCCAGTGCTCCATGCAGTGCCCTCCTTAATACCCATCACTGGGCTAACCCATCCCCCCACCCCCCTCCCCTCCAAAACTCTCAGTTGGTTTCTTACTACTTATGCTATAAAAAATAATCATTTTGGGGGGCACCACGTGGCTCAGTCAGTTAAGCATCCAACTCTTGATTTTGGCTTAGGTCATAATCTCAAGGACGTGGGATCGAGCCCTGCATTGGGCTCTGTGCTCAGACCTGTGTTGGGCGCCCTCTCTCTGCCCCTCTCCCCAATCCTGTTTTCTCTCTCTCTCAAGTAAGTAAATAAATCTTAAAAAAAAAATAATCATTTTTAAAAGAAGTGTTATATCTATGTGGTTAAAAAAGGAAACTTTTACAAAATATTGTAAAACAAAAACTAAAATATTCCCCTTCCCCTATCCTAATCCACAGTACTATTCACCAGGAAAAATCACTATCAGTAATTTCTTATGTATTCTTTATTTCAAAATGTTCTATGTATATTGGGGCATATATAATATATACTTTCTAATTTTCTGCACTAAGCATTGGATAATTGTTCGATAAATAAAAGGTTAAAAAGATTTTTAAGAATTAGACATGTACATACACAGCTAGCCATACACTGATCTACATTTCCTAACATGTAGCTTTTCTAATACTAATTACTAGTGGACAAATGTTTGGACAAACAGAAACCAAATAAAATGGTATCTCTCACCTCCTGCTGATCTTCTTGATTACAACCCAACAAGACATACACTAGAATATGTGGAAGAAGATAGATGGTCACCTTGAAATCATGTTTCATCATAATGCTACAGCAGGTGAAGATTTTACTGGCAAGATCATGCCGAACCTGTAAACCCAAATGGTTTAGGGACAGTAAGTAATTTTATACATTTTACTCTATTTGATTAATGTCAAAAAACCACACGAGATCATTTATCATTGCAGAGTGGGTATTCTTGTATGGAGAGGGGCATGCATACTCATGCAAAAAGGATTTCAGATCACCACCTCTCTGGTCACTCTAAATATTTCAAAATGCCTGAACTGCTGTGACCCATAAAGGCAATGTCAATCACCTCAACATAAATGGCCTTTCCCCCTTAGTTATTTTGGATGCATCATGTTTTGTTACAGATTAACCTCCCGAATTACAGTATATTTTAGTTAGATAACATTAAATTCAGGGTATTAACTCCCAGAGCACAGAGATGAGTAAAGTAACCAAAATGTATACTCTGGGCCAGTACATTAAGTGTAAGATTCACATTTTTAATAATAATAAGCAGTAATTACTATAGGGAGAAAAATGAAAAATAGAAAACTAAATTACTTGGGATTAGAGTCAAATTTTATTGTTATGACCTAACATTAGATTTGCCAACATTACTGTTCTCTTACTAAAATTTCAAGATTTTTTCCTTCTCAAATACAAACACTTAAAAAACAACACTTAAAAACTTAAAAAACAACAACAACAACAAAAAACTAAACTAAATCAAAGATTCCAGATCTGGAAGTAATTAATTTAATGGTATTCTACATTTCACATAATATATTTTCAGTATGTTCATAAAAATACAAGAAACTTGGAGCACCTATGTGGCTCAGTTGGTCACTTTTTTTTTTTTTTAAAGATTTTATTTATTTATTTATTTGAGAGAGAGAGAAAGAGAAACAGCATGAGAGGGGAGAGGGTCAGAGGGAGAAGCAGGCTCCCCGCTGAGCCAGGAGCCCGATGTGGGACTCGATCCCAGGACTCCGGGACCATGACCTGAGCCGAAGGCAGTCGCTTAACCAACTGAGCCACCCAGGCGCCCTCAGTTGGTCACTTTTTAAACAGTATCATTTCACAATGGAAAATGAACAGACATAATGTAATAGATATTTTGCAAAGACCATAGTAATTTGCTTGATAAAATAATTACCCTCTTACCCAGAAACTAGTAACAATAGAGAAATTGTTACTATTGTAAACACTTTCTACAAAAATTTCTATCACTATCAGCACACATATTTCAGTGCCTGCTATTGTGCTATATATTCAGATAGATGTTCTGGTTTCCTTTAAAATTTCTGTTCATTAAATTAATTCTGAAGAGTTCTCTTACCTTTGTTATAAGATAACCTGCCCAAGATGCTGACCATTCTGCAAAGTTATTACCTAATTTACTTAAGTAAATTGGCTTCTTTACTCCAGACCAATCTGTTGACTTCTGAGAACTCTTATACCTGTAATTTTGAAAATTTGCTTATTAATATATATATATATATATCCATCTGTTGAGAACTTCAGTATAAAACATATAAAAAACTTTATCAACTCCTTCACCACTATTCCACTACTGCCTTGCTTTACTAAAATATGGCTAAAGACACTACTCTTCCTATATCCTTGTTAATAGTGGGGTGGAAAGTCATCCTGCATGCCCCAAGTACTTTAAAGGATTTGAGTCTGCCTCCTCCTCTTCCTCAGTGCTCCTTTCTGATCCTTTCTACTCCATTTTGTATAAGAAAGATTTGTTCCTTTGAGGTTCAAGCCACCCAGGCATACCATTCTCTACTCCTCAATTATGGGTATCTATTAAACTCGCTGATTATCAAACTCACTGATAACTTTAGTACATTTCTGGGTTTTCTTTTTTCCCTATGTCTTACCATCCTGAGTGACTTCAATGGCTGGCTGGACCAACTAATCAAACTCAAAACTTCCCAATGACTTTTTCCTCTGTTTCTTTATCAGGACTCCCTTGCCAATACAAAAAAACTTCTTCACTTCCAAAATGAACTACTTAGGTATCTTACTCTATAGCCCTACCTTCCTAAATTTCTAGTTCTTTCACCCAGTTATGCTAACACATTGGCTCTCTATCACTGAGATCTTCTGTCCCTTGACCCTGTTAAACTCTCCTGATCTGTAATATGTTCATTACTTCTTTCCTTAACCAGCGTGGTCTTCATGGTCCTTCACTTCAAGAACTCTCTTATTAATATTCTCTACCCATTCCATTGCTTCATTGTTTTTACCAGCTGTGCCCATCTGTTTCTACACATAAAAGGTTCTAAATTTAAAAGGTTTCTAAATATAAAGAGATATCTAGCAAATAGGTATGCATACTTAAGGGCTTTTATAAAGAAATTACTACAAGGCTAGGCACTATACCAGAGCTCAAAGAAGTAAAGTAATTTATCCATGGTCACATATCTAGTAAGTATGTGACCAAGTATACTCTATAATTTTATAGATTTCAATCAGTCTTTTAAAGATTTTTTTTTTTTTTAAGATTTTTTATTTATTTTTTGACAGAGAGACACAGCGAGATAGGGAACACAAGCATAGAGAGTGGGAGAGGGAGAAGCAGGCTCCCTGCAGAGCAGGGAGCCTGATGCAGGGCTCGATCCCAGGACCCTGGGATCATGACCTGAGCTGAAGGCAGACGCTTAACGACTGAGCCACCCAGGCGCCCCTCTTTTAAAGATTTTATTTATTTGTCAGACAGAGCGAGAGAAAGAGAAGGCACAAGCAGGGGGAGCGGCAGGCAGAGGGAAAAGCAGGCTCCCTGCTAAGCAGGGAGCCCGATGGGGGACTCAATCCCAGGACTCTGGAATCATGACCTGAGCCGAAGGCAGATGCTTAATCGACTGAGCCACCCAGGTGTCCAGATTTCAATCAGTCCTAACAGAATTATTAAAATTGAAAAAGAGGTTAGAATATACTTTTTTTTTTTTAAAAAAAAAAAGAAGAGGGAGAAAATATCTTCATGAAGAGAAGTTGGAGGGTTGAAATCTCTAATCTCTAGTTGGGGTTACTAATGGCTTTGGAACTAGCTTTAAACTCTTAAATTTCTATATTAATTATGCCTATCAAAAGCTTATTAAACTCATATTCAATTTAGAGTGGATTCTTTCAAAGTATCACTGACTGAATTAAAAAAAATCAATCATTTTAGCTTCAATAAATTCATCTAAATATTTAAAATTATAGAATTTAACCAATGAGCAGACTGTACTTTTCATTTTGACAAGATTATAGGCATCATCCCAGTGGAAAATACATTATCAGACTACTGAAAATACTTTTAATGCTAAAAAATTATATCAAACGTAACATTAATTTTATAAGGCGCCTAGGGTGGCTCAGTTGGTTAAGCGTCTGACTCTTGGTTTCGGCTCAAGTCATGGTCTCATGGGTGGTGGGATCAGGACCCACATTGGGCTCTGCACTGAGTGGGGAGTCTGCTTGAAGATTCTCTCTCCCTCTGCCCCTCCTCCCGCACATGCACGATCTCTTGCGCTCTCTAAAATAAATAAATAAATCTTTAAAAAAATGACATTAGGGGCGCCTGGGTGGCTCAGTCGTTAAGCGTCTGCCTTCGGCTCAGGTCATGATCCCAGGGTCCTGGGATCGAGCCCCACATCGGGCTCTCTGCTCGGCGGGAAGCCTGCTTCTCCCTCTCCCCCTCCCTCTGCTTGTGTTCCCTCTCTCGCTGTGTTTCTCTCTGTCAAATAAATAAAATCTTTAAAAAAAAAAAAAATGACACTAATTTTATAAAGTTAAAAACAATTTTATAAAAATGGTTTTAATGAGTTTACAGACCTAGTATTTAGATGAGGTTCCAGGATTTCCCGAACATGCTCAGGAAATCTCCTCCACAGCTGGTGACCTGGGCCATCAGTCTGCATCTCTCTACAGTCATAAATAGAAAGTAACTCCTACAAATACATTATTTTACATTTGTAAATCTATAGTGAAGCAGATAAATCTTTATGCTCATCAACATTCTATACATAATTGTGATAAAAATAATTTTTAAATATATAGAATTATAAAATTTGGGGGTTGCGAACTTCCTTAGGACATCTATTTCAATGCTTAAAACCATTTAGGTGACTATTTAAGGTCATAAAGCTGTGACTACGTACTACTTGAACATGAAGGCAGTTTGTGTTCTATACATATAATATGTACTGGAATCTAAGATTAAGAGCTATTTGGAGGAAAAAGTGGATTTGTCTATATTTGCAGCAGTATAATTCTTTGATTAACAAAATCAACTACAAATCCAAAATAGTTTTAAAAATTCAAAATATCTCAAATTCTAGGTATAAAATACTGAGCTTAAAATTGTGAAAAGAAGGGGCTCCTGGCTAGCTCAGCAGGTAGAATATACGACTCTTGATCTCAGGGTTGTGAGTTCAAGCCCCACTCTGGTGATAAGAGTTTTACTTAAAAAAGAAATTATGAAAAGAACATGCAAATGTTAAAGACCATTTTACTATTCAAGCCCCCAAATTAAATGGTTTTATTTTACTTTCCTGAAAATAAAACTGAGATTTTATAAATGAAAAAAATCTTTGCCTCTAATATTAATATTCAAAACAAGACAAATATGTTAGGATATTCTATCTTCTATCACCTAATTACTCTTTCTTTCCAATTCCACTGAACATAACCATTTGCAATAGATGTATTCCTAATATTTATAAATATAAGCACTGTCTAGAAAAATACATACTTTATATTTAGTATTTTTTAGTAAAAGGAAGTATATGAGAAGTTCAAATACAGAAATATTCAGAACCCATTTTCATTTAACTTCAAAATATTAGTAAAATTTTATTTGAAGCCAGCTTTTTTGATGTTTGGCAAAGTCACTCTAGCTACAAAAACCCTCTTAGGCAGATCAGCAATTCTCTCTTTTTAGGGGGGACCATTTATACTCTTAAAAAAGACTAATATACCTACAATTGTAGACCTTGCTTCGTATTTCACTGAAAAGAACAGAAGCAATCCAAAGAGACTTCCATAACTCCTACCCACATACCTACCCAGCCTTCTCTCCTCTTACTACAGATGAATTGCTTTTGTTTTTAATTAAGGCTACCCCTCCACTTGCACATTATATTCCACATCTTTCTGCCTATTAAAAGTAGTATTACATCAATTCTTTCCTACATCATCTATTCTCCTCTCTGAATTGTTCCCAAGCAACATATAAGCATACTGTTATTTCTCCTATCTTCACTCCTCTTTCCTTCCCAGCTACTATTTCATTCTTCCACTCTCCCTTAAAGACACTTTCTTGTCTTCTGAAACACCACGTTCTCCTACCTTACTGGCAGCCCCTTCTCAGTTTTCTTACTTATTCCCTGCTTTTCTCACTGATCTCTCAGTGTCCAGGGCTCAATTACTAGAATCTTTTTACCTGTACTCCCACTCTTGATCATCTTATCCAGGATCACAATTTTAAATACCATCTCTATAATGAATACCTCCATATTTATATCTGAAACTGAGACCACTCATCATGAATTCCAGACCTGAATATCTAACAAAACAAAGAAAATTTTTTAAAATAAATTTTTGAAAAAAAATCATAAAAAAAGGGCAAAGAAAGCCAAACTGGAAAAATATTTATTACATGTATGATTGACAAAGGGTTAATTTCTATTATACACAAATAAGTCTTAAATAGCAATAAAAAAGATCTATACCAAGAGAAAAATGGGCAAAGATCCATCTAGAGAAAATTTGCCCAAAAAAGCAATAAATATTAAAGGATGATGATATACCTCTCTCATAATTAAATGCTATTACAGTAAAATGGTACTATTTTTTACTCTGTCACATTGACAAAGATTTAAAATTCTGATAAAAGGCCGGTATGTCAAAGAAGTATAAACTGGGGAAACTTTTTTTGATAAAATTTATCAAATGTAAATTCTGTACTGCTCTGTGACATATTTTAACTTCTAGATGTTTATATTATTGCTATATTCACTCAAGTGCTCAGAAATATATGTATGTTCTCTGAAGCATTTCTTATAAAAGCAAAACATTGAACACATTCTAAATGTGTTAAATAAATTTCTTAAACAAATTATGGTACATCCATATTGAATATTAAGTAACTGAAAAGAATGAATTAGAGACCTATGTACTGAAACGGAAAATTACCCAAGATAGACTATTGAACACAAAAGAAAATCAAGTTACAGAACATCATAAGTAATATGACCTCCTTGTGTGGTGGAAAAGACATATATATTTGTTAAATACACAGAAAATTTTCCAAAGTATCTATAATAATCTGTTGAGAGAGTACACTTCTATACTCTGAAATTTTATCATGAACTTATATTATGATCATTATGAACTTTGATAATGATAGTTTGCAAAAATAAGTTTCAACATACAGATTTACAACTTTCTTACTAGAATTCAGTAACACAAAGCCAGTACTGACTATACATACTCTTACCTGAATGGCGTAAGCAGCTGAATCTTGAGCCCGGCTATTATCTGCATATGCAAGGTAAGCTCTTGTTAGTTCCATCAATAATCCAAAGGCGAAGATTGAATCTTCTACTCCAGTCTCAATAAAAAAAAAGAAAAGAAAAAGAAAAAAATCAAGTCTAAGGTGCATAAATTTTTTTAAACTGTACTGTGCCTTACATGGTTAATTTAACTTAGTTACCTAGGTGAATTTAACTTAGAAAAGGAAAGGACATTAAGGTTTAAACTAAGTTTAGTACCAAGGCTAAAACATAATCTGTAGCCAAGAAACCAAACCTAAGGCTTTTTAGACTTTATAAAGAGTATTAGAATCGTTCGACTCCTGCAGAGCTCCAACAATTTTCTTTTTTTTTTGGTTTTGATTTGTTGTTGTTGCTGAAGATTTTATTTTTAAGTAATCTCTACACTCAATGTGACCCTGAGATCAAGAATCACACGATCTTCCGACTAAGCCAGCCAGGTGCCCCTCATTTCTGTTTTTTTTTAACCTTTAAAAAGAAAATTGTATATACAGCATTTCCTAAATTGCATGCTGTAGAAGCCTAGTCATTTGAGACACTTGAAGAAATAATTTTAACATACCCTCCTTTTGGATGTGCATAGTGCATACATTAAATGATACATCAGATGTTCTGTTTGATTCTGTTTTACAGGATTTCTCAAACATTTGACCATGGAAACTTTTCTATACACTCACTATTATGACACCCTGGGAAATTAGTTTCCCATGAAAACACTTAGCAATAGTGTTGAAATAGTAATATTTAAATAATTAATTAGGTTTTAACTATTTGTCATCATTAGGTTGGGAAGCTTTTTAAAAACACAGCACACTAGTCTGGACTCCAACTTTACTGTTTTTGGCACTAGATATCTGCAAATAGTATTAAGGAATAAACTATGAAGTTACCTAAATTGTCTAGTTTAGATCATATTGCCACTAAGGATAACCTGAATAGTTCTTTGTAAATGAAATATAGAAATTCAAATAGGACAGAGAACTCTTCTTGTCATTTCAAATTACCATTACTTACCACAAATGTAAAATCTTTTCCTTGGCTTTCAGTTGTTGAGAAATCTAGTCGACCTGGATCTATTGCCCCCAATTCCCCTAAACATTCCCCACAGAGCAACCGAGCTTGAGAGTTTGCATCTTGACACCCTTTCAAAAGCACTGTCACCAACTGTGAGATAACAGGTTCCACTGTTTCACTATCTGTTGCATATTTTATCAGTTTTTCCTAAAAGTAGAAAGAAAATTTTTACATAACTTCAGCAAACTAGTATATTTTCCTAAATAGAAACTAACTTAATGTTAAGGAATATATGATATAAACATTGATAAAATTAAATTCTGATATCTGCAAGTCTTTTCAGCTCTTTTTTGATGAGTTCACACAATATAGTTCATAATACATTCTGTGGGATTATAATCATTTAGAAAGTTTTAATCTTTAATCCATTAAGCAGTTACTGAGAATTATTACATGAGTATACAAAAACAAGTAAGACATAGACTTCTCCCAGCAAGTTCCCTGTCTAAGGGGAAAATAGACATGTAAATAAGTAATTAAAATATCATATGGTATGTACAATAACAAGTATATTTACAAGGTAAGGAAGCAATCAAGAAGATAAAAGAACTCAGGGTAACGTTTCAAGGATAGAGGACAGATACTTAAGTAAGTCAACAAGGAATAGCTATTACTTAAAAGAAGAAGACTGAAAAGCGTATATGAAACCAGCAGAGTAGGAGAAAAAAATAAAGGGGAAAGGGTTCCGTGGTGATAAGGAAACAATACATTGGTTTAAGTAATCTTTTTTCATCAGTCTCCTGAGGATGCTGTAACGAAGATGCTGTTAAGTAAGAAGCAAAAGTAAAGCACACATGAGGATCTCAAACTCCATGTTAAAAATATGATTCAAGTTAGAGTAATCATTTCAAAAGAAAAATAAAGACATTTTATCTCATTAAGAGTCTTTTTTTTTTTTTTAAAGATTTTATTTATTTGAGAGAGAGAGTGAGAGAGAGAAAGAGCACAAGAGGGGGGAGCGGGAGAGGGAGAAGCAGACTCCCTGCTGAGCAGGGAGCCCGATGCGGGACTTGATCCCGGGACTCCAGGATCATGACCTGAGCCGAAGGCAGTCGCTTAACCAACTGAGCCACCCAGGCGCCCTCATTAAGAGTCTTTAACAGTCGATCACTTAAATAACATTACAGATTAATTCAGGTATAAATACTTAAAAATGAGCTAGTAATCAATAAATAGCAAAACTAATATAAGAAATTATAAACATTTACTCACATGCTAAAACTAGAAAATATAAGATCACTTTAGTTGGCAGAGATAAATTTAGTTCAAGGCAATACTCGTTATGAAACACTAAATGAAAGGTAATTTAAAAATATACTTACCTCCTATGTATGTATTTATTTATTTATTTAAAGATTTTATTTATTTGACAGAGAGAGACACAGCAAGAGAGGGAACACAAGCAGAGGGAGTGGGAGAGGGAGAAGCAGGCTTCCCGCTGAGCAAGGAGCCTGGGGCTTGATCCCAGGAGCCTGGGATCATGACCTGAGCCGAAGGCAGACGCCTAATGACTGAGTCACCCAGGCGCCCCTCCTGTGTATTTAAAAATGTTTTGACTTCTAGGTTAGACAAATTAAAGTTTCATTTTTCAGCAAAAATACTGAGTTCCAAAAATGAATGTGTGTTCAATGCCTCTATTTAAAAAGGTTTTTAACATATGGACCCAATTTTATCATTTTCCAAATGCCTGATCACTTGTCAAAACAAATTTGTTTGCTCTAATTATTTGAAATATGATTTTTATCATATCCTAGAAGTCTATATACATAAAGGTCTATGCTTGAACTTTCTATTCTTTCTCACTGGTCTGTTTATTCATGCACCAGAATCACACTGTTATAATTACAGAGGCTATAGAGTATGTTACTATCTAGTAGGGATACTAAATGCTTATAGTTGCTTTTTTCCTCCCTGACTTTTCTTAGCTTTTTTTTTTTTTTTAAAGATTTATTTGACAGAGAGAGACAGTAAGAGCAGGAACACAAACAGGGGGAGTGGGAGAGGGAGAAGCAGGCTTCCCGCTGAGCAGGGAGCTCAATGAGAGGCTCGATCCCAGGACCTGGATCATGACCTGAGTCCAAGGCAGATGCTTAACAACTGAGCCACCCAGGCACCTCTTCTTAGCTGTTTTTATATGTTTATTTTCCCATATGAACATTAGTATGAACTTTTGTAGTTAAAAAAACAAGCAAGTTCTTGGCATTCCTTTGGGATATCATTAAATTTATAAAATAATCTAGAGAGAACTGAAATCTTTGTAATACTAAGGCAACCTACCAGATAAATACGGGATGCTTTCCATTTGTTTAAATCTACTACATTTTTGTGTCTTTCTGGAGTGTTTCAAGGTTTTTCTTTATTGGTTTATACATTTCTCATTATGCTTATTCCTAAATATATTATCTTTTTCTGTTGCTATTGTAAGTTGGGTTTTCCAACAAATCTTCTACCTGGTTATTGCTTATTATATGAAAATTATTTTTTATATGTTGACTTTATATCCTCCTATCTTACTGAATTAGCCTGTTATCTGAGTTAGTTTTATTGATAACTCTCTACAGTTTTTCAAGTATATTAGCCTATCATCTACCAATAGAAATTCTTTTACAGGGGCACCTGGGTGGCTCAGCCCGTTAAGCATCTGCCTTTGGCTCAGGTCCAGGGTCCTGGGATCAAGCCCCACATCGAGCTCTCTACTCAGCGGGGAGTCTGCTTCTCCCTCTGCCCTCCCCCACTCGATCTCCCCCCCCCTTTCAAAAATAAATTTAAAAATCTTTTTTAAAAAATTCTTTTACGGGGCACCTGGGTGGCTCAGTCGTTAAGCGTCTGCCTTCCGCTCACGTCATGATCCCGGGGTCCTGGGATCGAGCCCCGCATCAGGCTCCCTGCTCGGCAGGAAGCCTGCTTCTCCCTCTCCCCCTCCCCCTGCTTGTGTTCCCTCTCTTGCTATGTCTCTGTCAAATAAATAAATAAATCTTTAAAAAAAAAATTCTTTTACATTTTTCCCAATTCTTATGATTCTGACTGCTTATGCTTATCTAAAGTCATTGGGTGATACTTTCAGCTGAATGTTAAATTGTAGTGGAGATAATGAGTAAGCTTGCTTTAGTGGGAATGCGTCTTATTTTCCCATTATGTGTATGTATGTATGTATGCATGCATGTATACAAATATATACATACATATATATGTATTAAGGTAGTATCCATCAATTCTTATTTTCTTGGTTGTTTTTATCTCAAGTGGATGTTATAGTTTGTCAAAGGCTTTTTCGGCATCTATGGAAATAATGGTATGATTTTCCTCCTTAGATATATGAATATAGTGAATTTTATTAATGAATTGCTAAATAAGAACCATCCTTGCAATCCTGGAATAAATTACAGTTGGTCATGGTATTATTTTCTTAATGTGAAACTGAATTGTTTGATAATATTTCACTTAGAATTTTTCGTATCGGTATTTGTAAGTGGATAATGAAATTTAATTTGTTTCGTGATAGCACTAAACTCATGGAGTTTAGTGAACATTGTTACATAATATTCCTCAAAAAAACTGGATGTTTTCCTTCATTTTCTATGCTCCAAAACAATTTAAAACAGCATTTGGACTATCTGGTTTTTGAAGATTTCGTAAAAATCCCCCTGTGAAATCACTGGGCCTGGTGCTTTCCTCTAGAGGTAATTCTTTTATAATATTCTCTAATTCTCCAAAGAAATTAGTCTTTCTTCTGGAGTCAATTTTGACAAACTGTATTTTCCAGGGAAAATATCCAAGTTTGCAAATGTATTTGCACAGAAGGGTACAAAGTAGTTTGTCATTTTAAAAAATATTTCCTTTGTTTCAATGGTTATTTCTGTCTTGTCATTTCCTATTTACAAATTTGTGCTCTCTTTTTGTTCTTCATTAGGTTAGATATTTATCTATTTTGCTAATGTTTTCCAAAGAACTAGATTTATTTTTTTTGTTCTCTGTATCATTAATTTCTACTTTTATTTTTTATTACTTTCTTGCTGTGCTTTGTTGAAATTTAGTTCACATACTATAAATTCACTCTTTTAAAGTATATAAATCAGTATTTAGTATATTTACAAGGTGTAGTACAAGCGCAACCATTACTTCTAATTCCAGAACAATTTTTTTTTTTTTAAAGATTTTATTTATTTATTCATGAGAGAGAGAGGCAGAGCGAGAAGCAGGCTCCCAAGGAGCAGGGAGCCCGATGCGGGACTCGATCCCAGGACCCTGGGATCATGACCTGAGCCGAAGGCAGACGCTTAACCATCTGAGCCACCCAGGCGCCCGCAGAACAATTTTTTGAAGATTTATTTATTTTAGAGAGAGAGAGAGAGTGAGGAGGGGCAGAGGAGAGAGAATCCTGAAGCTGACTCCCCAGTGAATGGGGGGGGGCCTCAATCCCAGGACTTCGAGATCATGACTTAAGCTGAAATCAAGAGTCAGCCGCTCAACCCAAATAAGCCACCCAGGCGCCCCATTCCAGAACATTTTTATCACCCAAAAGGTAACTGTACCTCTTTTTTTTTTTTTTTTTTAAAGATTTTATTTATTTATTTGAGACAGAGAATGAGAGACAGAGAGCATGAGAGGGAGGAGGGTCAGAGGGAGAAGCAGACTCCCTGCCGAGCAGGGAGACCGATGTGGGACTCGATCCCGGGACTCCAGGATCATGACCTGAGCCGAAGGCAGTCGCTCAACCAACTGAGCCACCCAGGCGCCCCGGTAACTGTACCTCTTAGTGGTCACTCCCCATTTCCCCCATCCTCCCAGCCACAGGAAACCACTAATCTACCTTCTGTCTCCTTGGACTGCTCATTCAGGAGAATATATACATATGTATTTATAATGTATCTTCTTTGTGAATTTTGTATCTTCTTCATGAATTATGGCTTTTAGCATTATGAAGTGCCCTTTTTCTGTCATATTTAATGCTTTTTTGGTTTCAATTCTTTACCATCTAGTGGCAGAATGCGAATTCCTGCTTTCTTATTATTTCCACTTACTGGTTATAAATTTGTTCATCTCTTTATTTTTAGCGTTCCTAAATTACTCTTTTTAGATGTATGTACTGCATATAGCATAGAGTTTGTTTTTGCATTGTAAGTCAAATTATAAATTCTTTTCTTTTAAGGTCTCTCACATTTATTAATATGACTGATATCTTCGGCCTCAATTCTGTCATATTTTTTACAATACTGTATGTATTATAATAACTGTATTTTTCCTCTGGTGTGTTTTATTTGCTTTAAAAATTATTTTAGTACGGCAGAAAGTTGATACTTTTGTTCTAAAGGCATCCTCTATACTAATACCTTTTTTAACGTTTCCAGTCCTTTTTTCTTATTTAACCTTATGTAACTGTTTTACCAGCTTGAAAGGGTGTATCTTGGCTCCCAGTTTTTGCCTATGCAACAATTACTGGGCTTATTTTATTTATATCTCACTGTTTCTCTTCTCCCATTTAAAAAAATTACATTATTTCTACTTTATTAGAATATTTAACATTCATATGTAATTCCCCCATCTTTGTTCTCAATGTTGCTTTAGTCTTAATTCTATAATTATATATGAACAGTAAACATCAGTCCTTCTGCCAAAGTCTCCCCAGTCTTCTCTTGATTACCTGAAGCCGTTCTCTAATATATCTCTTAGGAAGGTTTTGCTTTTACAAACAGTATTCCTTCAATTCTTGTATGTTTACAACTGTGTTTCTTACCTGTGTTAGTCTAAGGATAGCTTGACTCATTCTTTACTCATACTTTATGCCCTTGACATTTTAAAAACTGCGCTACCCTCTCAGCTACTGTGTTGAGAAGTCTGAGTCTAACCTATTTATCATATTCTTCTAAGGATTTTTCAAAAAACATTTTTGCCTGTAGGTCCTGAATATTTATTATTAAAGTCTAAAGTATTTATCAGACTTGACTATTCTGAGGTCAATTTTCTCAGGTACACAATTGGGTCATTTCAACATGTAGATTTAGGCCTTTTTCTTTCAGAAGTTTTCTTATAGTTCTAAATATTAATTCTGTTCTGTTGTTTTATTTTTCTTCTTCAGAGACTCTAATTTAGTGTATGTGAAATCTGAAAACCTTCCATTTCAACCACTTTTTTGATCCTATTCACTCCTTTTTTAAACTTTTTCATTCTCTTGGTTATTTTTTTGCCTTTCCTCAGTGCTCCTTACTAATAGTCAAATATATCCTCTCGGGGCACCTGGGTGGCTCAGTGCTTAAGCGTCTGCCTTCGGCTCAGGTCATGATCCCGGAGTCCTGGGATCAAGCCCCGCATCGGGCTCCCTGCTCAGCGGGGAGCCTGCTTCTCCCTCTCCCTCTGCTGCTGCTCCCCTACTTGGGCTCTCTCTGTCAAATAAATAAAATCTTTAAACAAAAACAAAACAAAAAACAAATATATCCTCTCCTGTGGTCCTTATAGTTTAATCTTCATTTCTTAAGTTTTTCTTTTCTGAATTCAGTCACCTCTTATTTCACATCTTTTTGGTTTTTGTCCATTTCTCTTGCTTTTTAAATTTTTCATTTAATTTTCTTTTCGTATCTGCAAACGATTGTTTGAAATATTTAATTCAGGCTGTAGTGCTAAGTCTAGTTTTCTTCTGCTTAATGGTTAGCATTGAGGGAGGAACTGATATCAACCAAAAGATTTGATTTTCATTTTTTTTGTCTTACAAAAACCTTATATGTATAGAATATATTTTTTTATTTATACTGTAGACCCTCTATAATAGCTGTATGCAGTAACAGTAAGGGTTTTATAGTGGCTTGCAAGATTCCTATTTCATGAATACTCTCTTCTGTCAGCCTAGTGAAATATAGTTTTTTTCATAAGTAGCTTTTGGGGAAGGAGAGTAGGGGGAGAATCTGGCACATCTGTGATCTTATAGATTTCTTTTTATTTCGACAGGAACCTTAAAACTCTCTTACTTTCTTCTTTACGTTTACAATTAAGTCTCCAAAGAATGTCCCCATCCTCCTGTTCTTTCAGTTCTCCCCAGACATAATGATTTTCAGAGACTACAGCCTTAGGATCTGTACACTTTAAAGTACCTTCCTTGTAGCCAGAGCTCTGATGTGCCACATCCTGGACCTACTTTTTGAGTGGGACCATCTTTGTTGATTTTATCTTTGCTTCATTATCCTTGGTTCCTCCACTCCACTCTCTTCTTTTTCATATAGTCTTCTCAGAATCTAACTGCTCTTAACATAAACTTGTGACATGAGCTCCAGATAGCTCCACTGCTTATACGTAATCTGAAGTTCATAGTATTCGCAGTCTCACAGTTATACTGAAGGTATGAATTATATGTGGATTTACTTGCTCTCCTTGTCGCTCTCTATGCTTTGGAGGGTATGTAGAGATTCAGATTTAGGCTTCCAATATTATCCTAGTATAACTTGGAGGTCTCTAGCAGCTTTATTTTCAATGGGCTCATTCTCGGATTTGTAATCATTAGCAAATCTGTTTTTTTACTGGAATTCTGCATTAGCAGCAAAGTTTATTTTGGCCTCAATACAAACGCCCTGTCCTACTGGGATTTTACCATAGACATTCACCTCAACATGAGTAGGATCAATTTTCAGAAAGAGATTATATAGTTGCTCAGTTTGATCTACAGCCTGATTTTTCTGACACAGAAATAAAAACTTCTTGCTATCCACTGACCTTCGGTGTCATTTTTATCCTTCAAAAATGTAGATGCCTCCTTAAAAGTAAGGAGTATAAACTGTCATTTCTTTAATGTCAATGACCCTCTGGGGGCTCCCCATTAGAACAGGGCTTTTGCAGGATCAGTCCATCAAAACAGTCAAGTATCTAAGGCTACAGTAGCATCATCTTATTAACTGTCACACCATCTTTTAGAGTTTACTTCGTCACTACATTATACCCAATTATTTCTTTAGCCAGTTATACCACAACTTTAGATCTAATTATTTAAAACACCTCCTTTCAACGTACTCATGAAGTATCTTTTCCTCTCCCTCTGGTTAAGATCTGAACTTTTAAAAGAGTATCTTTTGCATTTGTTCTTTCATGGACTCTCACAGCATTCACTACAAAGACTCTGACTTCTAAGCCTGTTTTCTTACATCAGTTTCTTGCTCTCGTATTGCTATAGGTTCAGCCATATTCTAGAGCTGCAATGTCCATTATCATAGCCACTATCCACATGAAGCTATTTAAATTTAAATTAAACAAAATTAAATAAAATTAAATATCCAGTTCTTTAATCACACATTTTAAGTGCTCAAAAGAGCCACATGTGGCTAGCAGTTACAACTGGACAGTGCACGTACAGAACATTTCCATCTTCACCGAAAATTCTTTTGGACACTGTTATTCTAGAACTTAACTGATTGCTTTCAACACTGACGTTACCTTCTTGCCATACTTGGAAAAAAACAAAACATTTCCTTCTCTCTTTTTGTGAGGTGTTTTAGGCCAGTATCTGTGGGGATATACCTGGGAAGACATGTGTCTCTGGATGTCTTCCCTTCTTTTCTTAATTTCCCTGACACCTCTAAGCCATTGTCTTTGGTTTCTTCTTACTAACCTAAAGTAAATTTATCCAGTTATATATTGATTCTAAACTAGATTAGACCTTACTTTAAAATATCCTATAACAATCTGTGGCCATTACATCTTACTCAGACTCTATCTGATCTTCAAGACTCCTGCAAGTACACTTACCTTCTTACTCTGCCTAGCTAATCTATTGGCACTGGGGCTTCACATTGAAGGAAGGCTTCTCAGGGTATTACCAGATGTGATTTTTCTTTTGTGACAAAGTTGGGCAATTGTGGCTTTTCCCTAAGAATATAAGCAATCTCCTTAAATTCTCAGATTTAGCCATTTATATCTAAGAGGTAATGATCAATATAAAGTTTCCTTAAATTAGGCCAGAATCATGTCATCTGCTTAGAAATAACCTAACCTAGGAAACCTCTAGGCCAAGAGGAAAGATCCTTCGCTATTCATAAATCCCTTTATTAATATAAAAAGCTAGAGGCCCTCTAAGTTACTGAAATCCAGGTAAAGGTTTGTTTGGGGCAAGGGTAAGCACACAGTAGTTTCACTGAAGTAAGTGGAGGGCAGGGAATGAGGCTGTAAGATTGATAATGTAGATTCAGAGTTAGGAGAGCATAAAACTTATACTTAAGGAGATTCAAGGCTCCTCACCTGTGGTAACTCATGAGGGTCTTTTCACTTTCAGAGCTTGTCATATAAGTTCTTGACATGCAAAAACAAATACCTCAGATAATTTTTTTCTATTTTATAGCTTTACAGTGATCGAGTATTTTAAATACCAGTTCTCACTGTCATCAAGGTTAGAACTAATCTATAGTATGTTGCCAAAGAAAAGAATAAAGTTCACTGGCATCATGAAAAAGTAAAATTAAAAAATTTAGTTTCATTAAAACTAAAAGTTAATTCTGTCAAAATGTAAAATGGCAACATTACTGAGATTTTATATGATAGATATCTATAGGAAAGTATATGAGAAGGCACATGAACCACTGCTGTTGCACACATACGCCCTCACTGGGGAAGATGCAATAACCTAAAACGTAACTGTCAAATCATGACCCTTCAAAACAACAACAAGAAACTCTGCACATCCCTGGTATTCAGCCTCACAGAGTAGCTCATGGATTAGTGATTCTAAGTCAGGTCTGACAATCTCGGTAAAATAAAAATTACTTCTTTCATTGAACCCACTGAATCTCAACCAAATATGCTAACCTATCATCTTTTCTTGAAACTAAACTTTAAACTTTCTTTAAACTTCTTTAAACATCTTTCTTTTCTATACCTTGTAATTATATCTTAGGATCTTAGTATACCTGATTTTTATACAAAGTTTCCTTCAAACTCGTAAGAGCATGAATACGAACATCTACATTTTCATGTTGAATTGCTTTCATGGATAATTGAAGAGTTGTCTGAAGATCTGTACTCTCCGAGGTCTCCTATATAAAGAACACAGAGAGATACACCTTATCAGTTAATGATTTCAGAAACCATTTCAGAAGGTCTGGATTCCCTATAGAGCTACCATTAAAGTGGTAAACTATACCCCAATTAAAAGCAGCTTTAAAAAATAAAGAGGTAACAAAGGCACCTGGGTGGCTAAGTCGGTTAAGCGTCTGCCTTCGGCTCAAGTCACAATCCCAGGGTACTGGGATCAAGTCTTGCATCGGGCTCCCTGCTCAGCGGGGAGTCTGCTTCTCCCTCTGCCCCTCCCCCCTTGCTCGCGCCCGAGTGTGCTCCCCCCCCCAAAAAATAAATAAGTAAAATCTTAAGAAAATAATTTCCATTTCTTCATTCATACACATATGTCATTTTTAGTAATTCTTGGGAAAGGGATTTCATTCTAAAACCTTTAGACCTGGAGAAAAATTTTATTCAGATCAAATAAAGAATCTACTTATCTAAAAGAAATCCTTCCTGGTAAGAAATACATGTTTCCCTTAACTTACAAAAGACTACATAATAGCTTTGAACTAAACCTAAATTACACAAATGAATAATTCACTCTTTACTTTGATTACTTACTTTCTTATGACTATGATGAGTTACCCAGTAAAAGAGAAAATAAAGACCTCAGAACCAAGCTTGGGGTATATAGTAAATACTTCTGCTATTCTGACCCAACATCAGGTATCCCACTTTCTGCCCTAAAATTCTATGGAATCACCATTAATACTTTCATAATTTCGGAGAATTCACTGGACTTCAAGATGATGGAACTACAGGTTATTCCCCTTCTAAAGCTCAGGAATCAGTAAGATTTGACAATTTCATACCATCGTTTGTAGCACAAAATAACTAGAATTCTCCCACAGCTTTTCAGGGCATGAAGCTATGGTAGTTTCTTCTTTGGGGAACTGTAAGTAGGGACATATTGACCTGGGAAGTAAAGTCACAAGTACTGTATTCTTTGCTCTCTGTTTTCTGTAATGCAATAACATCTTTATCTAAATGCTAAAACTTCCTTCTAAAAATCGTAATTTGTGATAGGATTATCTAATTGTCAAAATTAGCTATCAGAAAAGTACTATATTATCTCTAGATATGATTCTAAAGAACCTCTGTTCAAAGATTGGAATCTGGGAACAATTTTGTACCAGTGATCTTCTAACACATAAATAAAAAATTAAATACCTTTCTATATTCCTGTAGAACTGCTTTTATCTTTTTTAATTCTGGATGATCAGGTAAAAAATATATTTCATGAAGAAAATCTTGTACAGCATCCCTAATAGTTAATTGGAAGAAAAAGAATTATTTGCAAAGAGTATAAGTACTAAAAAAATATAAGGCAGAGGTTGAAACTAAAGCCAATTTAGTTCACACTTAAAAGTGCTAGTGGGGATGCCTGGTGGGCTCAGTTGGTAGAGCATCTGCGGGTGATGAGTTTGAGCCCCACATTGGGTGTAGAGATTTAAAAACTAATATCTTAAAAAAAAAAAAAGTGCAAGAGACGGCTGGGTGGCTCAGTTGGTTAAGTGTCCAACTCCTGATTTCAGCTCAGGTCATGATCTCATCAGGGTTGTAAGATGGAGCTTAATGTGGCTCTGCGCTCAGCGTCAAGTTGCTTCGGTTTCTCTCTCCCCCATCTCTCTGCCCATCCCCCCACTCTCTTTATCTCTCAAATAAATAAATTCTTTAAAAAAGTGCTAGTGGATTAATGATTCTTCCTAACCATGTCTAGTGGTTAATAATAGCAAATAATCAAATCTAAGGAAATCAGCTGTTGCAATATTTACATTGGTGGCCCCAAATAAAACTATATTTCTTTGTATATGTATGCATGTATAGTCACTTCCTCTTCATTTTGGGCAAGGTGTGTGACTTGCTTTAACACACAGAATGTGGCAGAGGAAATGCTGTGCCAATTCAGAGCCTAAGTGTTAAAAAGGTCTGGTAGCTTCTGGTTTTGTGCTCATCAGAGTCCTAAGTCACCGCGTAAGGCCACCAACAGGGACTGGTTACGTGAAAAGAGTGAGGCTCTAAGACTACATGGAAAGAGACAGAAACCCAGCTAAGTCTACCTGCTGGCTGATAGCAGCCACACCAGTGACCAAAGAATCCACCAGCTGAACCCAGTCCAGATTGCAAAATTATGAGTAAATAAAAATGCTATCATTTTAAGACACCAGATTTTGGAGTAGTTCACAGTGCAGCAAGAGATAGCCAAACCCAACCTTCAAACACAAATTCTCATTAAAAATTTTAGAGAAAAAGATATCAATAATTCTTACTGAGGCTACAATTTTTAATTTGCTTCAAATATAATACTCTAATCTTTCTTTTTTTTTTTTAAAGATTTTTATTTATTTATTTGAGAGAGAGAGAATGAGAGAGAGGAGGGTCAGAGGGAGAAGCAGACTCCCTGCCGAGCAGGGAGCCCGATGCGGGACTCGATCCCGGGACTCCAGGATCATGACCTGAGCCGAAGGCAGCCGCTTAACCAACTGAGCCACCCAGGCGCCCCAATACTCTAATCTTTCTGAGTCCCAATAATGAATTTCTAAATTCTAGTCTTCATTCACTCATGCAATAAATATATATCAAGCAACTATCATGTGCCACTATGTGCTAGACACTGGTGATGTAACAATAAAGGAAGCTGAAAGAATTTCTTTATTCAGGGAGTTTAAGATCTTTTAACTAGCACTAAATGAAAGAATTTTTTTATATGAAAAGGTAGAGAATTAACTGCTATATAATAAAAAGCACAGGTAACACTATTTATGTAATAATACAAAAAGTATTTGAAAAAGTGATCTAAATCAGTGAGTATGTTGTTCTATCATATTCAAATTATCAAAAATAAAAGTATTTTAACTGAAAAAAAAAAACTACTTTAACCTTTTTTTCTGTACTTTCTCCCTGCTTAGACAGTTACTGAAAATGATTAATGGGAATAGCAGGAGTATGTGCATAGGTGAGTAAGCAGGTAAACAGGTAGTACTTCAAACCTAGCTTTTCCAAAGCAAAGGCAATATATATATCATATAACAGTAAGTGTAAACATAGAAACAATTTTAAAATGTATAGAAACACATTCCAGGCTAAAAAGCAACCAGTGTGAAATACAAAAATGGAAGGGAGTAACATATGTTCTTCCAATAGCAGTCCAAGTAAGCTAGCGCATAGTCTGTTTTGGAAAATCTTGAGAAAAGATTTAAAGAAATAAGATGTGACCAAATTTTGGAAAGACTTGAATGTCAAGATAAGCAATTTGAAATTCATTTGTTAGTAATTGGGAGAATCATAGAAAATCTCCATATGTTATAATAATACTGATAAAAGAAATGCTTTAAATATGAATAATATGAAGAAATTTGATAAAATCCTAAAGGAAGGGAGGCTGGTTAAAAAGCTAATACAATGAATGATGAGACTGTCAACTAAGGTAAGCTATAGAAAGTAAGTGAACATCCCTCCTAACCTTTCTCATGTTATTCAACTGTCTGCCTTTTAAGTGTGAAAGGAAAGGAAAAGGAAAGGTTAAGGGGTGCCTGGGTGGCTCAGCTGGGCGTCTGCCTGTGGCTCTGGTCATGATCCTGGAGTCCTGGGATTGAGCCCCGCGTCAGGTTCCCTGCTCAGCAGGGAGTCTGTTTCTCCCTCTGCCCCTCACCCTGCTCATGCTCTCTCTCAAATAAATAAATAAAATTAAAAAAAAAAAAAAGAAAGGAAAGGTAAATTTAGCCTCACTTTTTTCAAAACTGATGAAAAATAATTTTGAGTTGCTGATCTAAGACTGTTTTAAATATAATTATAATGGATCAATGTCACAACTGAAATAACATCAGTTCAATCTGTATTGACTTAAAGCATGTCAATTATTTTTGTTTGATGCACCCTAAATTAAAAAGAATGTGAACAATTCCACCTTGCCAGCAGTAATCCCAATACCTTGAGACATAAATATACAGTAATAAAAAGTTGCTATCTTTACTATTAATTTCAGTTACAATAAATACCTGTTTTCAATTATGAGGTAGTGAAATATAGCTGCAGTTTCTTCAGGCTGGATATGTATGAGAGGTAACAAAGCTACTATCACATGACTGAGAAGGGAACCAAGATAAGCATGATCCAGGCAACGAACAAAACAATCCCAAGCTCTATGTGAAAAAATAAATAAGTTAAAAGTCACATTGTTTTTATTATTTGTAAAGCCCCATCAGTGAGTTATCAGCTACAACAATATATACAAATAATACATACATACAAATAATAAAGGCAAACAACAATACAAATAATAAGGTTACAATGCAGCTGTAAAAACAGAATAAAGATCAGTACTCTATATGCAAAGAGAGTGATCTCTCTAATGTATTAAGTCAAAAAAAGTAAGGTAAAAAACAGTGGTTATAATATGCTACCTTTTGGGGCAAGGTTAATACAAAAATAAGTGTGTGTATTTATACTTTTTTATTTTATTTTTTTAAGATTTTATTTATTTATTTGACAGAGAGAGACACAGCGAGAGAGGGAACACAAGCAGGGGGAGTGGGAGAGGGAGAAGCAGGCCTCCCGCTGAGCAGGGAGCCCCATGTGGGGCTCCATCCCAGGACCCTGGGGTCATGACCTGAGCCGAAGGCAGACGCTTAACGACTGAGCCACCCACGTGCCCCAATTTGTTTATACTTTTAAAAAGGGGAGTATTATACAAAAATTAAGAAAAATAGATACTTATAGTTAGAAATGAAATCTAGATTCACAAATTTGAATTTCAGACAATGTTTATGTTTTATATGAATTTAAAATTAAAGACGGAAAAAGCAACCTCTAAAAATTTTAAACAAACTAGTGGCACCTGGGTGGCTCAGTCGGTTAAGCGTCTGAATTCGGCTCAGGTCATGATCTCAAGGTCCTAGGATTGAGCCCTGCTCTGTGTTCAGCGGGGAGTCTGCTTGTCACTCTTACGCCCTCCCTGCTGCTCATACTCTGTCTCTCTCTCAAATAAATAAATAAATCCTTTAAAAAAATTTTAAACAAACCGAAACAACTGAACCTAAATGAGTATCACGTTGGTGACAGAAAAGAATTACTTCACATGACTTTAAAACATATTATTCTGGGGCGCCTGGGTGGCTCAGTTGTTAAGTGTCTGCCTTCGGCTCAGGTCATGATCCCAGATTCCTGGGATCGACCCCAGGTTGGGCTCCCTGCTCCGCAGGAAGCCTGCTTCTCCCCCTCCCACTCTCCCTGCTTGTGTTCCCTCTCTCGCTGTGTCTCTCTCTGTCAAATAAATAAATAAAATCTTTAAAAAAACAAACAAATAAAACATATTATTCTGACACTCCATCTCTAATAAGTACAGTCTAAGGACAAAAAAGACCTCTGAAAAAAAAACAAAAATACATAGGTAAATAAACAAATAAATAAAACAAAAAAAGGACCTTCAAGAAGCTTAAACTGCATTCAGTAGTCTGTTAGAAGTAATACTAAAATTATATTAAATTAGGAATCCTACATGCCAAAATCTCAATGGCTTGAAAGAAGTGTGGGGAAGGGTCTTAAGGACTGAATCTGTTTGTAAGAGATTATATTTAAGGGGCCCAACAACCAAATGTGTGACATGTGCACGTTATTTTATTCTGACTCAAATCAACATTTTTGGGGAAAAAAATCTTTGAGACAATTGGGGAAATCTGAATAACGGACTGAGTTTTAGATGATATTAAGAAATTCCTATTAATTCTGCTAAGTATAATAATTCATGATGGTTGTATTTTTTTAAATGCCTTATCCATTAGATAAATCTGAGGTATTTACAACTGCAATGATTTGATACTGGGGTTTTCTCTAAAACATTCCAACTAACAATAAAATAGGTGGAGGTGGTCAGATTAAGATTAGCAATGTTGATAACTGTTGAGGTTGGAAAATAGGTATGGAGGGGTTCATTATACTATTTTATTTCCCAGTATGTTAAAAGATTTCATACTAGTATGTCTTTGAAGAAGTAAACATATTCCCTTTCAATACAAATATCCTTTCCATCTTAATTATTTACAGCCTGAATCCCTCAAAGAGATAAGAATTCAAGTTAATGCTACTGGGAAACGCAAAAATTCTAATGAACTTAGGCAGTCAATTACCTGCAACACAATTCAGGAAAATCATCCTTGAATCTCAGGCCAGTTCTTAGCGTGGTCATCATCTTCACCCTCACAGAACTGACATGTTTTGGTCCCATCAACTTCATCAAAGACATCAAACTGTTCAAAGCCTATAAAGTAAGTAGGGCTTTAAAATAAAGCCTATAAACAAGTCAGCAGGAGTAGATGAGCCCTAAGGAAAAGATCCCACCCACATCTCAGAGTAGTATCTATTCTCTGGCAACACAATGTCTAAATGTTGGTCAGTTTGTTTTGTCCAAATTCTTATGTAAGAATTACGAATTGGAAAAATATAAGCTGAGTTCTGGTCTGTTTTTTTCTTGTGAAGGTAATTTGTTATTTTTGTCCTGGCAGTGCTCTAGAATAGTAATTTTCAAATTTATTAAGAATATAATACCTATTGTTTAATTTTCTTCATATTCATCCCAAACTATTATGTAGCACATGTATTTTTGTCCTAATGGTACTAATTTCAAGATGCTCTGAATTTAGTAAAACAAATTTAGAAAAACAAAACTGATGACATACCCAGAAAATTATGTACACATTTTATTGTGGAACACAGAATCGGACTTGTATCAACAGCTCCAGGTTCTAATGAAAGGATAAAGAAACTCTCTAGACAACCTTAACTATGTACCAAAACATACAAGCTTTTTATGGTTTAAAACACAAACTATAGTTTTCTTAGATTGAAGGTCATTCTCTCACTCTGGATAATGATAAGAAAGATTCCATGGAGATGAAACAGAAGTTGTCTGGAGGATTAAATTTACCAGGTGACACCAAGAGAATAAGTATTGGCTGTGGAAGTAGAGTTTAATATTGTACCATGTCCTGGCTCCTTAAGGTTATTAAAAGAAGAAGAGTACAGACTGAAATAAAAGCTTCTACTCAGATTTTTTTCTGTAATTTTACTGACTGCAGATATGGAAAGCAATAAAAAGGGAAATTTAATCAGTATCTAAAATTCTCTCCTAATCTACGGACAGAAACTTCTAGTGGTGACCAACTGTTACAGTAGTCATAATGAAACTTCATTGTGCCAAACACATTTAAACATAAACTAACAAATACTGAAGTTACTTGGCTTTATATAACCTAACATTTTTGGTTTTCAAAAACACCATGGGCCATGACTCACAACATACCAGTGTGGACCAATGAACTCAATTATGCAACTTTTGTTGAGCCATCAGAGATGCTAGTCTCTTTTTTTCCCGCTGAGCTAGATGGTATGAGGACATGAGCCTGAAGCCCTTGGGGTCATCACCTGGCACTTATGTATAGGGCCAATCCAGGGGCATTTGAGCTAAGAGATGAATTCTGAGAACACTGTGTCCAAAATAAAGTTATGCCCAAAGCTATATTATTCTTACACTTTTAGTCACAAAGCCAATAAAGTCTTCTAAGCCAGTTTGGGTTAAAACTGGCTTTATAAACAAACAAAAACTGTAAGTGATATAATTCCTCTTTTTAGATTCCCCCAAAGCTTATAAAGGGATAGAGAGATTCAGAATATCATATGTTTGATTATTTCTTATGGTTTAAATATTTTTTTAAATAAATATTTTATTTTGAAAAAATGCACAATTAATGACAAAAATAAACAAAATTACCAAGGTACTCTAGGGAAGAGGCTACATTTGCATCCCAAACTGCATGCAAACCAGCACAGGGATTACTACAGTGGAAAACTCCAATAAAGACCAGTCCTGAAAGGACCAAGCAGAACACCAAAGTATGAAAAGAGCCAGGCTTCTTGATAAGGAGTCTGCTAACTATATATATTTATTTCTTACCTTTGAATGTTTGTAGCTACAAGCAGAAGTCATGTCTCCTATAAATTCTATATGAATTCTAGAACTTTGCAACTTAATATCACTACCTACCATTTTCTTATCTTCAATGCCAACACTGGAGCTCAGTAACTGCATGTTAAAAAAGGCCAAAATGCCCAACAACTTAGGTTGCAAATAATCAGCCTAATGAAAAAAAAACACATAAAACAGATATTATGTAAGTTTTATACAGACTGAACTTCATAAATCAACTATTTAACTAACATCATTTCTATATGACCTATGTTAAGTTATTAGAATAAGCACTTGGTGGATTTTCTCTAAAGTATATATTCTCACATCTAGTATTTTAAAAATTAGTGAAACTAGAATGGGAGAAGATATTTGCAAATGACATATCAGATAAAGGGCTAGTATCCAAAATCTATAAAGAACTTCTTAAACTCAACACCCAACAAATGATCCAATCAAGAAATGGGCAGAAGATATGAACAAACATTTTTCCAAAGAAGACATCCAAATGGCCAACAGACACATGAAAAAGTGTTCAACATCGCTCGGCATCAGGGAAATCCAAATCAAAACCTCAATGAGATATCACCTCACACCAGTCAGAATGGCTAAAATTAACAAGTCAGGAAACGACAGATGTTGGAGGGGACGCAGAGAAAGGGGAACCTCCTACACTGTTGGTGGGAATGCAAGCTGGTGCAGCCACTCTGGAAAACAGTATGGAAGTTGCTCAAAAAGTTGAAAATAGAGCTATCATATGATACAGCAATTGCACTACTGGGTATTTACCCCAAAGATACAAATGTAAGGATCTGAAGAGGTACGTGCACCCCGATGTTTATAGCAGCAATGTCCACAATAGCCAAACTGTGGAAAGAGCTAAGACATCCATCGACAGATGAATGGATAAAGAAGATGTGGTATACATATACAATGGAATATTAGGCAGCCAT